>NC_091455.1:118835539-119493664 GCF_027789765.1 Dendropsophus ebraccatus | reverse complement strand
AGCTGAACTACAGCAGGGACCGCCTTGTCGTGCGCCCTTCTCCACCAAGACTTGGATAAGACTCCCTAATTGTGGGTGTGTACTTCCCCTCCCCATGTGACAACTTCCTACAGGGTGTGTAATACCTCCTGTAAGTGGTGGAGAAGGAACTGCAGAGAGAAAAAAGGAGAATATAGATAGGTGGAGAGAAGAAAAGAGCTCTTATTGGTGTGCAGATAACAAACAAATCATAACCCCTTGTTCACTACAGCTGTGTAATACTGTATCAGGCTTTGTTCACACGGTGTGTGAGACCGGCTGTTCCGTGACCCCGGCCGGGTCACGGAACGGCCGGTCTCAGCCCGGATCATCCCGGCCGGTACTTAAGTACCAGCCGGGTGATCTTTCTGGCCGCGGAGCTCTGATGCGGGCGCATCAGCGCGTGCCCACATCAGAGCTTCCCATAGCCCACAGTGAAGCAAGCGTCCGGAGCCGCTTGCTTCACTGTGTGAACTGACAGGTCTTTCTGCGGACGGAATTCCCTAAATCTAATAGCATGACGGGGAGATGTCTTGCAACATGAGTACGGTTGATCTATCACCTTTATCCTAATTTATATTTTGCAGGAAAGTGGTTCCACTTGATCCAACATGGGGCCCTCCAGAATATGATAAGGTACCTGCACAGGTAAGGGATTATAGCTATGCAAAAGGGGTAGCTGATCCCTGACACTAACCTGATACACCATTAATGTCGCTGTTCCTCCAAACAGAACCCCCACCCTTAAAAGGGCAACTCTGCCACTCGAGTGGTGAGTCAGGGATCAGCTGCCCCAATTGCAAAGCTATAATCCCTTACCTGTGCAGGATTATCTGGTATATAGACAAAAACACACACAAAGGCACATACACACACAGATACACAAATATGCACACATACACACACACATTACAGAGATACAAAGACATGCAGATTACATACAGTATAACCCAGATAGACAAAATACACAAATATGGACACATTCAAACACTTGGTATGTAGGACAGGAAGCTCCAGGGGGATCCACATGTGAAGTCTTCTCTTCTTCTGCTCCAGCTTGGATGGTGCAGCGTCCAGCCCCTCCTGCACCGACTGCAGAACTGTACAGGTTTATACACAGCTACAGGAGGCAGCAGACCACACTACAGAGGGGTCAAGAAAGAGGAGGGGGCCCTGCTGCTTCTCTCTGCATCTTCCTGCCTGTCAACTGGGTGCACAGGCAAGAAGATAGCTGTGCCAGAGCTGGGAGCTGCTGACCTGAGGCCAGTCCAGGGAGAGTGTAGGGGGAGGGGAAGGCCCCATGATTTTAGTTTAATAAAAAAAAAAGATCCTTGCTACCTTGCAGGGATCATTTTTTTTATTAAATTAGAATCCTGGGCCCTTCCTCCGCCACTGATTGTGCAGTAGCTCCCAGGCTCGGCACAGGCACGCACCTGGAAACAAGGCTTTCATGGGTGAAAACAGCTAAGGCCGTTTTTACACGACTGTATATTTCTAGTCATATACTGTCCGTAATTATGGAATCCATTCATAACTATGAGGAAAACTTTTTACAGTTTGTAAAACGTCATGTCCACATAAAAATAGGGCAATTATATAGTCTGTATTTTTAGATTGGCCCACAGAATTCAAGTGGTCTGTAAAAACTGGGAGTCGTATATGCTGTTTGTATTTACAGATCGTTAGGGTTGGGAAAGGCATGTGACATTATTTTAAGCATTACATTTTTGCTAAGGCACACTTAACTTTTTTGTGGATCCACAGCTGTTGTTAATACAGATGTTTGCTTTTTTTCCATTCACAAATGAAAAAATCTGGATCAGCATTTTTTCAGCCCGCAAAGTACTTACAGTCAAGTAAAGGAGGTCTTGTTTTATGTGCTAATAACGTAAAACTTAAACTTAGCCAGGTTATTCTAAAACCTCCTTCTGTTTTCTCAGGACTAAATGTACTTTATGTTAGTAATAAATTTTTGTTGATACATTACTCTCTTTGTGAAAAACTCTAAAATGTCATTATAAAATAAAAAAAAATGATAAACTAACAGGAACTGCAATTAGGTACAGCAAGAGGATAGGGGTCACTATCAGGTACAGTAACAGAGGCTAGGATAGACTATTAGATCTTTTCCCACACACAAGCCAGCCCCTCCTGTGATTCTCACAGTCATTCTCCTGTGATTGATTGATTGATTTATTGATTGATCTGTCTGCAATGATGGACCACATGAAGTGACTGAATTGAGTGGTGATAGGTCCCTCCCCAGCCTAGGTGACTGGTAATAGGCCTCTCCCTGGTTGCCACCCACTGACGTCACAAACACTTACCATGCGGCGACAGTTTAACTCATTCACATACATGTGTGTAGTGTTGCACAAATCTTTAGCAACCCTGGATGTAGATGCACGTTAAAATGCATTAATGTACTTTTTGTATTTTTTTTTTTAATTGCCAGAAAATATTTTCCTTCCAGTTTTACTAAAAGATGCAGATCAATTCTGTAGCATAAATACAGAGAACTGGCAGCCTCCAAAGAAAAGTACTCAAGTTTTGTTGATTTAAGACAAAACATAAACAAGAAAACAAAGGATTTGTTACATTTAATTTATTTTGTTTTATTAAACTGAATTTCGTTCCTTGTTCCCTCAAGAGGCATTTAAAGCTGAGTGTATTTATTATATCAAAGACAGCCAAACGTAATGATTTTGATGGTGGACTGAATGAGGCTAAACCTATTGATGTTAATCGAGAAATCTGCTAGCTGAGTAAATGGATTAAGACTTCAAATTGCAGTGAAAAAGAGATTAAATAATCTACAATTATACTATATAGTGTCTTCATTATCTTTATGTGTTCCTTCATCTTTTTAAGGAAATCTTACACTGCTTGTTATGTTACTATCTAAATGCCATGTTCTTCTTTGTCAACTAATGTATGCACATGTATTGCCATATTGTTATGACTGTATACAACAATATACATGTATTTTAAGGCTGGGTTTAAATATATCAGGTGGTCAGATGCTCTTCTTTTACCAGAAACTGATGACAACTGATGCCACAAAAATGCACCAGTTGTCATTAGGCGTCCTCTCCTTTTCTTTCATTATCTATCCATTGTTGGTGAGGCTGAACGGCAGGATGTTGCAAGATATGTTCCTTCATACGGCCTGCCCAGCAATCCAGCGGCATATTAAAGCGCTGTATGTTTTGAACTGTTCCATTAAAATGAATATGATCAGCTCAAAGATCCCTTGACCTCCTGTGCTTTGTGCCAGAAGAAACTGGGCTGAATTGTTGAACCGCTGGATTAATGTAAACCCAGCCTAAAAAACATACTTTCAGTCTATAAATATATAGATATATACAGTGTGTGTGTATATATTATTATTTTCCTTTTTTATTTCTATATATAGAAACAAACATTGCCTCTTTTAACCCCTTCCCGAACGAGGGTGTAATTGTAAGTCCTCGCGCGGGTGGGGGAGTTCAGAGCGCATTTTTTGGTCGCATCAAATCCAGAAAAATTGTAATAAAAAGCGATCAAAAAGTTGCATATGCGCAATCAAGGTGCCGATAGAAAGAACACATCATGGGGCAAAAAATGACACCTCACACAGCCCCATAAGCGCAATAAGCATGGGAATAGAGCGATTTTAAGGAACATATATTTGTTAACAATTGATTGAATTTTTTACAAGCCATCAGATAAAATAAAAGTTATGCAAGTTGCATATCATTTAATCGTACCGACTTGAGGAACATATATAACATGTCAGTTTTTCCATAGGACAAACGGCGTAAAAACGAAGCCCCCCCCCCAAATAAAAAAAAATTTTTTGTTTTTTTTTCAATTTCACCGCACATATAGTTTTTTTCTGGTTTTGCAGCATATTTTATGCAAAAATTTAGCCTGTCACTGCAAAGTACAATTAGTGATGCAAAAAAATAAGGGCTCATGTGGGTCTGTAGGTGTAAAATTGCAACTGCTATGGCCTTTTAAGCACAAGGAGGAAAAAAACGAACACGCAAAAACGGAAATTAGCCCGGTCCAGAAGGGGTTAATGCTATAACTAAATAATATGAAATTGCTGATAGTATCTCATAATATTATAGACAGTTAATGCCGGGCTTACAAATGTCCCTGCAGCTCCGGAGCTCAGAGAATTTATATAGAGACGCACTGCCTCTACATAAATCCCGTGCACATGGAGCCCGTCTGTGCAAATAAATTGAAACCTATGCCAGCTCAGAGCTCGCGTAGGTTTCACTATATTTTTTTCCCTGGAAAAATGATAAATGCAGAGCACGCAGAGGCGGTGCACCCTCTGCGTGCTGCTGCACCCCATAACTCCCTCCCTCCGCCCCACTGACGCAGGAGGCACAGATCAGCCAGATGCGAATAAAATATTTGCAAATAGACCATTTGCAAATATTTTTACGTCGATCGGGCCCATCTTAGCCTTTTAATAAATGTCCCCCATTGTGTGTATCTTTGGGTTATTGTGATCTTCTGTGACACAAGAAATGTATACAAGTTGCAATGTTTGTATACCCTCAGCAGGTGGTGACTGGTGGGAGCACTCACAAGAACAAATCCTTAAATTTGGACAGTCACAAAGTCTTGTGCACAGGCCTGATCTAAATTTTGTCAAGTATATAAGTGGGCCGATAAGAGCATTGAAAACATTCATCAGCCTGCTAGCCTCAGTGGACACATTAATGATGTTGGCCCATGTACATTCACTGTGACAAACTGTGGATGATAAATACACAAAGCAGATGATTAAAAGAGTGTAGCCAGATGATAAACACAAGATAAGAAATGAGGATGTATAAGTAATGTCTAATAAGACAGCTCTTCCCATATCACAAGGCAGACGGTTTTGCTGAGAAACTAAATATGCCAATATTTTCACGTAGCATGGAACTAGTACAACAGTTGGAATAAAGATATTGGGTAAGAAGAACAGTATAAAAGACCGTACAGTTGTAATATTTAGTACATCGCCAACTTGCATTGAGCCGCAGACATGCTTAGATCTTCCATAAACAGTGAATGTCGTGTAGACATAACTTAGTGAAGCAATGACAATACTTAATGCCCATGATGTCATGACTACCATTTTACCGAATTTGACATTTTTATACTGGATCGATGTGACAGGAAAATAAATGCTAACTATACGGTCAACACAGATAATACATATAAATAAGATGCTTCCAAAGTGCCCAAGGGCGTTGGTGAAATTCATAACTGAGCAGGCAAATTTTCCTAGGTGCCAGTCATACTGTTGGTTCAGATACATGCCCCACATTGGACAGGACAGGAGAAATATGATGTGGGCAACAGCAACATTCACAAGGTACAGGTGAGAGGTGGACCAATTTCGAGCACCTCTTGTGGTGCAGACAATTTTTATGATGTTTACAGCAATGGCTGTGAAAGTCAAAATATAATATAGATCTGAGAATATTTGAGCAAAAGCGGTATTAATAACGTCACACTCGCCATGTACAATATGTGGAATTCTAAATAGCTTGAAGCGTCTTGTACAGTTGTCATTAGTTGAGTTGTCTTTTCTTTTAGATAATGTCATTATAAAACCATATCCACTTTTTTCTTGTGTCATAAACTTTATTCTAAGAAACAAAAAGAAGAAATATTTACAGTATAAAGCAATATTTCAAATTATTGCAAAAAAATTACTATATAATGACAATTGTTTTCTAAAAATGTTGACATTAACTGATTTAATGCTAAAGAACTCATGTATCAGTCCTCAAGATTCTAGAAAAGACATGAAACAATCCAAAAGTAGCAAAAAATTAAAATTATAACTTTATATCAATAGCAATATATATATATATATATATATATATATATATAGCGTCGCCACAGGGCCCTTGTGGTTCGGCACAATATACAATAAATGCTAAATAATAAAATGACAAAACAAATCAATGTCTATGGATAAAATCAATATTAATGGATAAAATGTTCACACTGGTGCTTTCTAGCTTAGAAAGTGATTTAGATTTGTTTGCAGTCAGATAAATGGCAGCGTACTGATTTTCATTCATAACATCAAGGCAGCGCCCTGCAACTGGCTGAATGTGCTGACAACAATCACACAAAAATCATTAATTGAAATCAAATTTATTAACCAATGGGGGCCTGGATTTGGAGACACACACAAAATGAAAGTGGAAAAACACACTACAGGCTGATCCAACTTTGATGTTATGTCCTTAAAACAATTCAAAATGAGGCTCAGTATTGTGTGTGGCCTCCACGTGCCTGTATGATCTCCATACAATGCCTGGGCATGCTCCTCATGGGGTTGCGGATGGTCTGCTGAGGGATCTCCTCCCAGACCTGGAATAAAGCATCCGCCAACTCCTGGACAGTCTATCAGTGCCTAAGGGTATTATGTCGCCCCCCAGTGTTCAAGTATGGTACTTCTCATATATATTTCACTGTATATGCCTAGTGGTGTGATGATGCAATGGCTGGATGTCACGTGACTGCCCCTGCTTCCATGGTAACTCCAATGGCCGTCGAGCTTTGGCTGGGGAATACCATGTGACTTTCTGTTCTACCTCAGTCTATTCCCTACCACAGAGGGGATAGGTTCTGTGTGTGTTCTCTCTCCCCTGTCAGGAGAGAGATACCTGTGCTCTGCTGCTCCAGTTCCACAAGAAATATGTCTGGCTGTGTGCTTTTCTCAAGTCCTCAAGATTCTCATCTATTCTCAAGATCTGGGTGCCGTTCTTCAGTCATTCCTCTCATCATCTTCTCTAATCATCAACAGCAAGTATTCATCTCAGTTCCATTCCGCCCAGCATCTTATCCTCAGTATCACTACTACTCCCATCATTCAGCACGCTATCATCACAGCCTATTGCAGCATCACCCATTACTCTGCCTTATTCAAGTTTGCCTTATACCCTGGTGCATCCGGAGAGACTGTTGCTACTAGTTACCACCGTTACAATAAATATAAAACTACCGTTGTTTCTGAACCTTGGCATTGGTGTAATTATTGGTGCCCTGACTAAGGACAACGAAGAATCGCATGCCCAGCCTCTGCATGGTCAGGAGCCCGGTTCTCAGCTGTGTTTCCTCGTGCCAAAACCGTGACAATCCTCTGCTCAGCAGCTGCTCCGGCTCCTGCCAGTAACTACGCCTATCAGCGAAGAGGCCACTAGGGGCTTGGGCATCGCATTTTTGGCGTCACAAACAGGATCTTATCTACGTTGTGCCGACTGTCAACAATTCCAAAGGTACGCTACCGATCCCCAAAAAAGACTTTGCCATATCACCATGGGGGTAATCGAGGCGCTCAGGGCCCTAGACTGTACACAAGATGGCCGCTGTCTTCTTCAATTTCTAACTGCGCCATACCCCGGAGAGGTGGGGGTTAACCGTCGTGCCACCAAAGAGCAGGAATCGCCCGGCGCCATAGACTTTGCATTGACTGCTCCTGATTGGCTGCCCGTGCCGAGTGACGTCACTGTTGCTGGGCAGACTACTGGGCTGGAACTTCAGCCTCTGCGCTCCGCCTCCTCCCAGGTTCTCAAGACCACGCCAGTGCGTAGCAAGATGGAGGCCCGCGAGGAACGTTTGCCTGCAGCCACAGCTCCCGTGATACCGGAGCTGCCGGAGAGCATACCGCCATGTAATCCTGCCTGCCTGCTAGCACCGCGACCATCCTACAGCGACACCAGCTGGGGCGCTGCCCCGTCGGACTACGAAAGTCAAAGCCGGGCCTCCACTCCGGCCTCCGCTAATCAAGATGGGGAATCCATGCCTGGTGCCAGCATCTCGCGGAAACCGTTACGTTCCAGTGCCTCCGACTCAGCCTTCTCTACCGGAGGATCCACGTCACCAGAGGGCGGTCCGTACGTAAGTGAACCAACTTTCTTGTCCCCCATCCCGGGCCTCAAAGTAAAGGATTCGGCCAAGTCTCCAGTGTCCCCGGGTCTGTGGCGGCCTCCAGGGCGTGATTCGCCGCCCCTGCCACAATGGATGCTCGGGCGTGGGCCTAAGATTATGCAGCTGATCAAGGACATTCAGCAGGCCCTTGCTGCCCTGTTGCCTGCCACTAAAGCTGCGACCGCCATGCCCACTGCTGCACCTGCAGCTCCCACTACAGCAGGGCAGTCCACAGCCGCTAACACTGCCTCTTCCACAGCTGTGGCTAAAGCCACCAACGCTTCTACTACCGTCACCTATAATGTGGCCCCTGTCATTTCACTTATAACTACTGTGACCCCCAGCATTGTGGTCACCACTGTCTCCAGCGATGCTTCTGCTCCAGTCCCTCCATGCTTCTACTACCAGTGGGAGAAGAAGCAGAAGAAGCCTACTGAGGGTCCTCCTGCATCCTTTCATTAAGCTTCACTACTGAAAGCAAAGTTCTTGACTGTTCATATGACTGTTTTGTTTCAGGTTTGAAAAAAAGTTTTGCAACGTTCAAGCTCTGCACCTGGTCCTCCTGACCAAGCTTCCTTGGTTCTCATCCAGCTATGTGCTGATCGACACTCAGATTGTTGTATTGTTCTCTAGTTCCTGTCCCAGAGCCTTTTACATGGACGATGGTTTTAATTGCCTAAAAGAGACTCTACCAAAACAGAGACACTTACCCAGTTCTTCCTAAAGCACTTTCATGATTATGTGATTGTCAGAAGTTCATTATTGCACTCTATTATTGCACTACAGTAGTCAAAAAGGTTGTTTTCATATCAGTCATATCTATATATTTTCTTCCTCTGAGTAAGCAGAAAAGTCATTTAGATAGTCTCAGAGTAAAGCGTGTCTTTTGAAAAGTATATCTTCTCATAGAGTATATTCTCGTATCAAAGTCAGATATTTTTCCTCCTCTAAATAAGAAGCTAGTTTATGTATCTATAGCCTCAGAGAAAGTCTATTTTCCAAAGAGTATATTTCCAAAAGAGTATTGTATTTTCTTCATATATTGTATTATTGTATTTTCAACTGGAAAGGTTATGGGAACCAGTTTGCCTCTAGAAGTCACAGTATTATTTGAGCCAGTTCTCCTCAGGACCTCGCAGTGTTTTGTTTCTTTATATTCCCTTCCTTGTGTCTCTATTGTTTGTTTATCCCTGTCTTGTCTCCAACACACAGTAGTCGTTACACAATCACACTCAACATGTACATTTGTTCATACATACTGCACCTTGGATACCTTTTCGTGCGTCTGGCCTATTGAGTAATTGTGTTGTATGATTGACTGGTATGTATGGCGCGCCAAATGTATGTTTGCTTTTGTTATTTTATTCTTTCTCTTCCAGGTGTCCAAGTCACTTCACACAGACATCCAAGGCAGTACACAGGTCTTCACGTTCTTTTTCCAGTAGGGTAACTCATTGTCATTGGAAACCTACTGTCTAAGCTGACTGGAATATTGAGGGTCGCCCGCCAGCAGTTAAGTAGTCCTGACTTCCATGTCAGATGGTCCACGCACTAACTACCTGTAACCAGAGTATGTTAGGCACCCCTAGGTGAAGTCCTGCCACTAGGGTTTTCTTTCTCTTCATATCTTCTCTTGTCACTTGTGCCTTGAGCGTGGGTAACACACACCTACATACTCACACTCACATTCCTTCCTCTTGTCTTGTTGTCTTGGTCCTGCATGTTCATTCATCCACATCTACCTCAACTTGTGGTTCGCCCAGGTCGGCTCATTTCTAGTAGGGAGGTATGCAGTGTCCCAGAACAGGCCCTCTTATCCTCACACTTTTATTATGACCAGTCCTGTTCTGGAAAGCTATGGTTCACTGCAAACTGTGTGTATTGTGTCACCCCTCTCAGTGTTCAGGTCTGCTATTCCATGCATTTCTTGTATGCATATTCAGGTATCAGTGTCTAAGGGTATTATGTCGCCCCCCAGTGTTCAAGTATGGTACTTCTCATATATATTTCACTGTATATGCCTAGTGGTGTGATGATGCAATGGCTGGATGTCACGTGACTGCCCCTGCTTCAATGGTAACTCCAATGGCCGTCGAGCTTTGGCTGGGGAATACCATGTGACTTTCTGTTCTACCTCAGTCTATTCCCTACCACAGAGGGGATAGGTTCTGTGTGTGTTCTCTCTCCCCTGTCAGGAGAGAGATACCTGTGCTCTGCTGCTCCAGTTCCACAAGAAATATGTCTGGCTGTGTGCTTTTCTCAAGTCCTCAAGATTCTCATCTATTCTCAAGATCTGGGTGCCGTTCTTCAGTCATTCCTCTCATCATCTTCTCTAATCATCAACAGCAAGTATTCATCTCAGTTCCATTCCGCCCAGCATCTTATCCTCAGTATCACTTCTACTCCCATCATTCAGCACGCTATCATCACAGCCTATTGCAGCATCACCCATTACTCTGCCTTATTCAAGTTTGCCTTATACCCGGTTGCATCTGGAGAGACTGTTGCTACTAGTTACCACCGTTACAATAAATATACAACTACCGTTGTTTCTGAACCTTGGCATGGGTGTAATTATTGGTGCCCTGACTAAGGACGAAGAATTGCATGCCCAGCCTGTGCATGGTTAGGAGCCCGGTTCTCAGCTGTTTTACCCTCGTGCCAAAACCGTGACAATCCTCTGCTCAGCAGCTGCTCCGGCTCCTGCCAGTAACTACGCCTATCAGCGGAGAGGCACCTAGGGGCTTGGGCATCGCACACACACACATACACACACACACACACACACACACAGTTTCCACAACATTGCCCACATTCTGTGGTGAGACCCAATACCCCTTCAGTGGCACAGTGCACAGTATTGCCGTACTGCTGGACAAATAGCCTCTGTGTTCATGAACATTATACACAGCTGTGACACCGAGCTCTTAAAGAATTGTAGTGAAAATGTTAGTAGATGTTTCATTTCATTTCAAATTCAGTTTTGAAAACTGTCAGTTTTCATTTAATTTCATGCGACCCCTCTCTGCGTATTATCAGTGTGATGCGGGGTCCCCCCTCTCTGTGTATTATTAGTGTGAGATCAGTGGTCCAAAGTCAATTTTATTTTTAAATCAGAATTTTGTGTTTTTACTTTGATGCCCATTTATATGCCAACCATGTGGTCCTTTTGGCCATGTTTATCACCAATCCCCTCAGGGCTCCTCACTTATGGATAGGTCATGAATATTATACATTTTCTGTAAGAATAATGGCTAAAACATGAAAAAGAAAACTTTTCTGAATAATTAGGGTGCATGTATGTATGTGTGAGTGAGGGTGCATTTGTGTGAGATTGCATATATGTATGAGTGAGGTTGCATGAATGTATGTGTGAGGGAGTATGTGCATGTATGTGTGTTGTTATATGTATGTATGTATGTATGTATGAATGAATGTGTTTCTATTCCTGGGTGACATCTGCTGTACATATAATTAATGGACACTAGAGAGGTATGGAGCAGATTTAGGATCTGAGCCTGCTCATACACGGCTGCCTCAGCTGTAGGTAGGGCCAGGTTCACACTTGTGCCGTTGCTCAGTTCGCAGTGCTCCATTGCATAATGTATTTACTGCAAGCAATAATTTTTTTTCAGCAGAACAGAGGAAAATGCTAAGCCATACAGCCAGGAGTGAGGAGGAGTAGGTACTAAATCCCCTACATTTGTATGGATGGCTGTATTTATTTTTATTATTTTTCTTTGAGGGGGGGATGAGAGGCCCCAAACAAAATTGTAGCCCGGGGCCTCCACCAACCCTAATCTGGCCCTGCCTCCAGCCTCTGGACACTACGCTGACACAGCAAACCTTCTTGCCACAGCTTACATTGATGTGCCTTCCTGGATGAGCTGCACTACCTGAGCCACTTGTGTGGGTTGTATAGTCTGTCTCATGCAACCATGAGTGTGAAAACACCACCCACACCACCACCAACAACAAGCTGGGACTGTACACTGTATGCTTCATTGTGTCCTATGGGGAGTTCTGATGCGGGTGAGCGCTAATGCGCCCGCATCAGAACACTGCAGCCGGAAAGATCATCTGGCCAGTACTTAAGTACCGACTGGGATGATCTTTGCAGAGACCGGCCGGGTCACGGAGCGGCCGGTCTCTTACGTAGTGTGAACATAGCCTGAGGGTGTATATATAGGAGGCCAGGGGTCTGGACCATCCCCCTTATCTCCAACCACAAGCACCTGTCAACAAAACACATCCGCTGGCAGGAAGACCTGTCAGTCACAGAAAGAACCAAAACAAGATTAACCATGACATGGCCAGACAGAACTCAGCAGGTGAGGTCGGGTGTGTCCATGAAATCAAGTGAGCAGACAAAATAAACCAGTGTTCAGACTAATGCAAAACAAAACACAGAAACAGCCCTGACAGTACCCCCCACTTTTATGAGAGGCCTCAGGACCCTCACAGCACTTGACTTTACTCTGAAAATTGCCATCAGACTCCCATTCCTCAGAAGAGTCCATGGCATGGACAGCAGGCTTGCTGACAGGATGGGCAGAAGAACATGTTAAATTCACATCAGATATAGGAAGAACAGGTCCAGCAGAACTTGAAATATTGATTTCGCCGAAGGATACCTGTGTGCCCAAGTGACCTTCTTGGGAGTCACCTGGATGCTGATGATCCGGGAGCTGGTTTTCTTGCTGCTTGGGACGCTTGTGGCAGAAACTGATGAAATGGCTACTGTCACCACAGTAGTAAGATAGACTGTTGTGTCTCCGGTGTTCTCGTCTGGTCCTGGCATCTAATCTTCCAAGTTGCATGGGCTTGTCCTCAGGAATATTAGGGGTAACAATAGGGTTTTTGACAGAGAAGGAGACAGAGGTTTTAGAAAGGTCAGAGCCTACTTTCTCCCTATGTCTGTCACGGTCAATACGGTCTACGGTCAATACGTACAGCCAAAAGCCATGGCCTGCTTAAGGGTTGGAGGATCTGGATGACTTGTCCAGATATCTTTAAAGGCATCAGACAACCCTTGTTTAAATTGGCATCTAAGCGCAGGATCCTTCTACCCAGATGGAAAGCACCACTGGCGTAACTCGGCACAATACTCTTCCACCGGTTTCTTTCCCTGTCTCAAAGATGTCAACTACCTCTCAGCTACCGCTGCCCTGTCAGGGTCATCATAAAGAAATCCCAAAGCAGAAAAAAAATGATCCACAAAAGTTAATTCAGAGGCATCCGGAGGCAGAGAAAAGGCCCACTCCTGTGGAGGTCCTTGTAAGAGTGACATATCGATGCCCACTCTCTGACTCTCATCCCCAGATGACCGGGGACGAAGTCTAATAAACAATTCACAGCATGAGCCGAGGGGCGCATCAAGCTCCGCAAACATACAGTCCTGACAGTCAAGTCATATTTTATTGATATGCTACGCGTTTCGAGGGGAGAGTCCATTCTTCATCAGGCATGATATGGTTACTGATTTGCACATATTTATATTAAAAAGACAATGAACGACCGGGGACAGGAAGTCTGGCAATGGGTGCCATGATGACAACATCAGAATCACCTGATCCTGTCAGGTGGGAGATCCCTTACATAAATATGCTTAAAAGACATAATATACAAGAAATCCACATCTGCACGGAAAAAAAGACTATTGCTTAAGTTAAAAGACATACATTGCTGCTTGTTACCTGTGTTTTCTATGTCACGATCTGAAAAGCAAACATGCCTGCATAGTGTCATACAACAATAACCAGAGTTTCCAATCTATTATGTTTTTCTGTAATATCAGATTTTTTTAAATGATTATTTATTTATTTATTTATTTTTTTGTGGATGAAGGTATATGTGCATATGGTAATGTTATTTTGCAGTTTGCATGGTAAAGAAGGCATGTCACCTCTGGAGACTGAGCCTTTTTTCCTCCAAGGGAGTGAGCGCCCCCATGTTCCTCATAACTAATATGCTCCATGCCCCTTATTTGTTTGGTAGCAAGTCTTTGTACCTTTTCCAGTTCCAGGGCAACCTTTCTATAAACCAGTTTCCAAGGCACAGATGAGGCCTAATCAAAGCTTTATAAGTGGTAATATTATGTCCCAGGAGTCCATGCCTGTTTTTATGGAAATATCCTGCTGGCCTTAGAAGCAGCTGATTGACATTGCATGCTGTTGTGGCATCATTTTGTACATCATATTTACATGGTGACATAATTTATGTGTGTTTTTCTTATGCTATGATGTTACTATCCACATGACATTGTTGAGTGCATTATTCCTTCAGCATTCACTGAAATATCACTATGCTAGATAAAAATAGTTGCTATTTCTTGCACTGTAATACCACTATGCTAGATAATCTAACATAGTGATAGGGGAGTCTGATAGAGAGGAGAGAAAAAATACTTCAACAACAAAACTTAATTGACTTTTCATGCACTAAGCTTTCCAGTAAACTGGGGTCCCATGATTATTTGATACACCCCCCGCCTAACGTTAACACAGTCTACTGTGAGCAATACAGTTTGGAATATTTTATAGTCTCCATTGGCGCCACTTTGTCTTGTCTTTGGAAGAAAGGGCAAGGGTGAGACTTACACCTTAAAATATAATACAGCATGTATTTCTGGTCTTCTCCAAGAGAGGATCCTGCATGGCAGTTAGCCATTATTATGGATTTTAATAGTCAATTACTTCACCTCCAATGTTGCATATTAGAGCACATTTTTAACACCACCCTTATTTACATAAATTGTATTTGTTTCTGTCTTTGAAGGTACAAGAAATATGCATTATGCTATTCAGCATGTCTTGTTGCCACTTATCTTGTAATTCATACTTAACAAGAGCTGGGAGAGCCATCAGTCTAACTAAAGCATACAATAATGTCAGCATTAAGCCAAAAGAGTAGTGTCCTAGCCCTGGTATTCTTAAAATCACAAGAATAGATACTTAAAAGTTCACTGTCATAATACCTTAAAGGAGAAGTCCAGTCACAACCCGACTCCCAGAGCTGTGTGGGCTGTGGCTGCTGGAGAGGGTGATGGCAGGGGGATGCTCAGTGTCCCTCAGTGTCCCCCTGCCATCATCCTCTCCAGCAGCCACAGCCAGCACAGCTCTGGCAGTTGGGTCGTGACATCTCCATGTTATCCAGGAAGTGAAGCCTTGATGCAGTAGTAATTGCAGGGAAAAAAGCACTTTATGTGCATTTCCCTTAATAAATGTATATTGGTGATTTTTATAACTTTTGGGGGGGCAATACAATATTTTAATAAAAAATTTTGTTGGACTTCTCCTTTACAATTTTGCTTAAATTTTATCTGGTATCACAGAAGTTGACTAAAATGCAAATTTCACAATATGGATTCAAAACTATAAATAGTAAAGTGTAAATTTGTCACATTTGTCTAGGATAGACAGACATAGTATATTACACACAGACGACAAATAATTACCTTAGACAGTGAACACCGATTCAGGCAGCTACTTTCTGGCAGAAGGAGGGTGCTCCTCTTATTAGTCCTCACTATATATATATGGTTGACAGACATGCAAAAATCCCCACAGTAACATTTAATCCTTGGGAGCCTACAATTCTCACTAACAAGCTACATATTCGCCTCTGGGGATTATACTGCCCCTTGAAAAATAAAGTACAACAATGATAACAACAGTGATCATACTAGTTGACTTTTAATTGTTTAGTCAGACTTTAAGAAAATAATGAGCAGTTCAGTTATTTTTTTATGACAAGCTTTTAAATAAATATACTTCATATTAAAATCTGTAGGATTGTATTTTTAAAAATCATTTTGTACGATACAATTTTCAAACTTATACATAATGTTAAAAAAGGCATTGCTCCGTCCCCTAGCCAGAATCCTGCTCCACACTGATGAGGGGCAACACCCCGAAACAGCTGTATGTGGATGGTTACCTAGCCTTGGTTTATCCCTTGTCATTACATTGACTTATAGGGCCACTTAATATGATGGTTTTGGTGGTTTCCTAACAGGAGCTGCCCTTTGGCTGGGTCCTTCCCAGAGGGATATCTGGCTAGTCCTGTGTTTTGAAACTCTTCAATGAGGCTCCACGGACTCCTCTTTTTCATATTCATGTTTCCCAGGGGGCAATGCACCTAGGACTTCACTGCATTGAGTGCTTTCACTAGCAGCCGGCAGTGTTGTCTTTGGCTGGTCTCCCTGAGTTCAGCAATCTGTTTCTCCTATGGCTCTACCAGGGGACCATCTATAAGGGGGGGAGAGAGGGAAGAGGGGGACCATCTATAAGGGGGGGGGAGAGGGGGACCATCTATAAGGGGGGGGAGAGAGGGAAGAGGGGGACCATCTATAAGGGAGGGGAAAGAGGGGGACCATCTATAAGGGAGGGGGGAGAGGGGGACCATCTATAAGGTAGGGGGGGAAGAGGGGGACCATCTATAAGGGGGGACCATCTATAAGGGAGGGGGAGAGGGAAGAGGGGGACCATCTATAGGGGGGGGGGAAGGGGACCATCTATAAGGGAGGGGGGAAAGAGGGGGACCATCTATAAGGGGGGGACCATCTATAAGAGGGGGGAAAGAGGGGGACCATCTATAAGGGAGGGGGGAGAGGGGGACCATCTATAAGGGAGGGGAAAAGAGGGGGACCATCTATAAGGGGGCATCTATAAGGGAGGGGGGAGAGGGGGACCATGTATAAGGGGGGGAGGGGGACCATCTATAAGGGAGAGGGGACCATCTATAAGGGAGGGGGAGAGGGGGACCATCTATAAGGGGGGGGGGAAGAGGGGGACCATCTATAAGGGAGGGGGGAGAGGGGGACCATCTATAAGGGGGGGAGAGGGGGACCATCTATAAGGGGGGGGACCATCTATAAGGGGGGGAAGAGGGGGACCATCTATAAGGGGGGGAAGAGGGGGACCATCTATAAGGGGGGAAGAGGGGGACCATCTCCTAAAAGATCAGCACCCTCCTCTCCTGACATCCTCTGTGCTGCTGTGACCTCTCCTAAAAGATCAGCACCCTCCTCTCCTGACATCCTCTGTGCTGCTGGGACTTCTCCTATAGGATTAGCACCCTCCTCTCCTGACATCCTCTGTGCTGCTGGGACCTCTCCTATAGGATTAGCACCCTCATCTCCTGACATCCTCTGTGCTGCTGGGACCTCTCCTATAGGATTAGCCCCCTCCTCTCCTGACATCCTCTGTGCTGCTGGGACCTCTCCTATAGGATTAGCCCCCTCCTCTCCTGACATCCTCTGTGCTGCTGGGACCTCTCCTATAAAGTCAGCCCCCTCCTCTCCTGACATCCTCTGTGCAGAAAGGGACCAAACATTATGTTTATTGGGGACAGCAGTGGGGGGGGGGCAGTAGTGGATTATAATGTGGGCGGATTGACGGGGGGGGGGGGCGTCATTCTATAGTTCGCCTCGGGCAGCAGAGAGGCTAGAATCACCCCTGGGCTCTACTAGGCATTGCTCCCACCTAGCCAGAATCCTGCTCCACACTGATGAGGGGCAACACCCCGAAACAGCTGTATGTGGATGGTTACCTAGCCTTGGTTTATCCCTTGTCATTACATTGACTTATAGGGCCACTTAATATGGTGGTTTTGATGGTTTCCTAGCAGGAGCTGCCCCTTGGCTGGGTCCTTCCCGGAAGGATATCTGGCTAGTCCTGTGTTTTAAGACTCTTCAATGAGGCTCCACGGACTCCTCTTTTGCATATTCATGTTTCCCAGGGGGCAATGCACCTAGGACTTCATTGCATTGAGCGCTTTCACTAGCAGCCGGCAGTGTTGTCTTTGGCTGGTCTCCCTGAGGTCAGCAATCTGTTTCTCTTATGGCTCTACTAGGCATTGCTCCCACCTAGCCAGAATCCTGCTCCACACTGATGAGGGGAAACAGCTGTATGTGGATGGTTACCTAGCCTTGGTTTATCCCTTGTCATTACATTGACTTATAGGGCCACTTAATATGGTGGTTTTGGTGGTTTCCTAACAGGAGCTGCCCCTTGGCTGGGTCCTTCCTCGAGGGATATCTGGCTAGTCCTGTTTTGAGACTCTTCAGTGAGGCTCCACGGACTCCTCTTTTGCATATTCGTGTTTCCCAGGGGGCAATGAACCTAGGACTTCACTGCATTGAGTGCTTTCACTAGCAGCCGGCAGTGTTGTCTTTGGCTGGTCTCCCTGAGTTCAGCAATCTGTTTCTCTTATGGCTCTACTAGGCATTGCTCCCACCTAGCCAGAATCCTGCTCCACACTGATGAGGGGCAACACCCCGAAACAGCTGTATGTGGATGGTTACATAGCCTTGGTTTATCCCTTGTCATTACATTGACTTATAGGGCCACTTAATATGGTGGTTTTGGTGGTTTCCTAACAGGAGCTGCCCCTTGGCCGGGTCCTTCCCGGAGGGATATCTGGCTAGTCCTGTGTTTTAAGACTCTTCAATAAGGCTCAACGGACTCCACTTTTGCATATTCATGTTTCCCAGGGGGCAATGCACCTAGGACTTCACTGCATTGAGCGCTTTCACTAGCAGCCGGCAGTATTGTCTTTGGCTGGTCTCCCTAGGTTCAGCAATCTGTTTCTCATAATGTTAAAAAAGGCTTTTAAATTAACTGGTGTCAGAAAGTTATAAAGAATTGTAAATTACTTTTATTTAAAAAAGTGAAGTTTTTTCATAGCTGCTTATCAGCTGCTGTTTGTCCTGCAGGAAGTAGAGTTTTCTTTCCAGACTGACACAGTGCTTTCTGCTGCCACCTCTGTCCGTGGTAGGAACTGTCCAGAACAGGAGAAGTTTTCTATAAGGATTTCCTGCTACTCTGGACAGCTGCTGACACAGACAGAGGTGGCAGCAGAGAGCACTGTGTCAGACTGAAAATAATGCTCCACTTCCTGCACAACATACATTTTTTTAAAGTTATTTACAATTCTGTATAACTTTCTGACACTAGTTAATTTAAAGAAAAAAAAAATCTTCTGTGTACCCCTTTAAACCCTTAAGGACCCATGATGTACCTGGTACAAAACATTACCCCTCTCTGTATAAAGCCACACTCGACTGCTATCAGCAGACCGTGGCTCTTAGCCGACAGGGAGAATCGCTAAATAACCATTTAAATGACATCCATGGTGTTCTAGTGGGGGTATCAGCTTCCCACCCTCTTAGAGCGTCCCTTCCTCTTAGAGAATTGCCCTCAAGTAGACTCATAGACCAAAAAAGAAAAATGTTATAAAAATAGAGCAATGTTAAACACATTTCTTTAAATGTTTTTTTTTTAAGAAGTAAAATAAAATAAAAAGTTATATAAATTGTATATCGTTGTAATCGTACTGAGCTGAGTAATATAGTTAAAATGTCAGTTTTACCACATGGCAAAAGGTGTAAACACGATACCACCCCAAAATTTGAAACATAGCTTTTTTTCTAATTTCACCTTACAAATTATTTTGTTCTCGGTTTAACAACATATTTTATGGAAAAATAAAGAGTGTCATTACTACGTACAATTAGTGTCACAAAAAAAGACCTCCTAAGGGTCTGTAGGTAAAAAAAAATGAAAGAGCTATGGGTTTTTAAACACAAAGAGAAAATAATGCAAAATGAAAATTGTACATTTGTTTCCCTAGCAGTCCTGTATAGACAGTACAAGAAGACCCATGGCCTAATCCAGTAGGGCTGTAGCAGAGGAAGGTAAGGTTAGTACCAATAAAAAATACAATCCTAGGCTAAGTTCCCAGTAATAATAATATCGGCGGAAGACAACCGTTTATGTTACATGGTCATGACCATTATTAGTGTCTGTCTATTTTAGAAGATGGCTGCCTTCCGCTGATATTATTACTAAGTGGGAACATAGCCCTATAGTAAAAAAGCTTGACCACTTCTGGTTTAAACCATTATGACTTAATAAATATGTGCCAATGAAATATGTTGTGTGCATATTTTTAAATAAAACCATGTGATGATATAATGACGTTTCCACACAACTGAAAAGAATACACTAAAATTTGTTCCTAATATGCCATATGAGGACTTTTATTTTGGTAGCACTTGCACCAATAATTAAAGCTTCTCTTACATCATCATCTTCTAATTTCCTATGTCATAGAGCTCTTCAATCTTCTTATCCTCATTAGGATAAATCTATGTCAGATTAACCCAGGATTATTATCTTCTCATAGACTTTATTACATTTAACAAGCAGCTCAGTCTGGGACTATAATTTACTTAATGAAGAATGAGATATTATTAGTTCAAATAAAATAGGCAAAAGAAGTTTGAGACTGTTCTTTCAAATAAAAAATAGTTTTTTTATATTTACAATATAATTATGAGTATTGCTTATAAAAATGTCAAGGTATGACTAGCTATGTTTGGCAAATAAATGTACTTAGGTTTGAGACTACATGGTAAACAGAAAATCAGAGGTACAAAATGTGCTTACTTTTTACTGGCTATGTTGACATTTTTAATACTATTATTTATGACATGTATTAAATTAGGAATAAAGAGGCCATCTCTTAAAGTGTCACTGTCATAACTTTCAAAATCAAAATCAGATTCCACTTTTCATTCCTCACAGATTCTTTGAAAAATGAAAGGTGGAATCTGATTGGTTGCTAAGGGGTACCTAAGATAATTCTACTTTACACCAGTTTGATAAATCTTCCCCTATGTGCGTGTGGCGTCAAAATGCTCAATACACTGCTAAATTTATTCCTTGAGAGGTATAGATTACAAAATGTGGTTTCCTTTTTAGGGGTTCCCACTGTACTGCTACCTCAGGTACTGAACATGCATGACTTGGCGCTCTAAATCATTCCAGCCAAATTCAAACTAAGATTGAAGCTGCAGATGTCATTGTGACTTCATGATTGAACACAGTATAAAATCTGCAACAGATCCTGTACTTATGAGCGCACCCTAACGTCGCATTCCTGTGTTCTGCATGGAACACAGACAAAAAAAAAAACAGAAGGTGCAACAGCAACCCACAGGTGCAAGGGCTTACCGTATATACTCCTCCCAGCAAACACACGATAAACACCTGCTCTGTAGATATTAAAAAGTGAGGATCTTAGCAAACTATTTGATCAAACAGAGTGCACCATGTCACCAACGTTAAGGTGTCCTTAGAGACATGGTCCCTACTCTAGCATTTTCACACTAGCAATGGCCTCTCCTGGGCTGATAAAGCCTACAACTGGGCAGATAGGAGCCAAATGATCTCTTTTATAGCACCCTTGGGACATGAGTGGAGTGCAAGCCAACAGGAGGTAGCCACACCCCGACATTCAACAGAAAAAAAAGGAAAAAAATTGGCAGCACATCTATGACTCTGTTCACACTGCAGGTTGCACGCTGCTTGTTAAGTACAGACGAAAAAAACAGAAGGTGCAACAGCAACCCACAGGTGCAAGAGCTTACCGTATATACTCCTCCCAGCGTACACACGATTAACACCTGCTCTGTAGATATTAGTTTTTTTTGTTTTGTTTTTTTTTTGTCTGTACTTAAGCCACAAGCAGCGTGCAACCTGCAGTGTGAACAGAGTCATAGATGTGCTGCCAATTTTTTCCTTTTATTCTGCATGGAACACATGGAATGCATGTAATGGACTACACCACTCCAGCCCACCGTGATAACAACCCAAGGGACCCGTAGCAACCCAGAAGGTCACTGACCACAGGGGAACAAGGTGTAACCGGCCCTCTAAAATTAAACAGGTGTGCCACCATACCTGTGTGCCCAACCGGTACTGGCGTCATGACACAACATCTCAGGGTCCGGCTACATCTCGGCCAACCACCACAGAAGTGGCGTCACACCTCACCATCTAGCAAGTGACTGGCCGTTTCTCCGCCATAGCACTGTGGGGGCTCACCACAGAACCATATGTGCTGCATTCCTAATGATGAGGAGGGATGGAGAGGTGGTGCAGGCACACACACTCTAGGCCATGCCAATTTGACACAGGGCTGCAGATTTAAAATTAGTTTTTTAGGACAATAACTGCATCACCTGCCGAACAAGCCCCAGGACAGATCTTGGATTAAAAGCAGATATCTAAAGGTACGAGCGGTTTGGGGGGTCAGATTGTGGGTACAAAGTCGCTTTAACAGTTTCTTTCACAGACACTAACTTTTTTATGCAGAAAGAAACAAAAACATTTTTTGTGTGAGGGGTAATGTGCTGACTGTGGATGCCCCAAAAAATAAATTTCAGGTAAGCATATTATTTCCCTAATGGACCGCTTTGAATGGGCTATAGGTGTCAGGACAGGGAGGTACGGACAAGACAAGACAGTGGGCCCTAGGTCTTAACCCACCCACTGTCCCTACCTACTTGCCTCAGTCGGTCCTAGGCTGCCGCGGACAACCACAAAGGCGTTCCCTATGCTGTATATGTGGAACACAAAACAGGACAGACAGACAAACACAATATAGAATAGTGAGCAAGCCAAGTCAGAACCAAATGAGCAACGCAGTACAAAATCAGCAACCAAATCGGATAGTCAAAAGTCAGATGGAAGGTCAGAAAACAAGTCGAGCAATCAGAATTAGGAAGGAAATAAACACAGGGAAGCTGGGATCCAGGTATGAACCAAAATAGCTAGCAGAGAACTGAGCAGCTAGCTGTTATTTATCCAGGATCAGAGGCTAGGTCCAGCAGCTGACTGGACCAGCCCTGATCCCAGCACCAAGTTGAGCTGAAACATTCAAATCCTGCAGAGCTCTGGTTAACTCCTGCATTGCTGGCAGAAAAGCAATCGGGTGTGTCACAACAAACCAGGCCCAGTTCACACCAGGCTACTGCACATTCCTGACAGTACCCCCCCTCTTATGAGGGGCCTCAGGACCCTTAGCCAATGGACCAGGCTTAGAAGGATTTAGTACATGGTATTGCTGTACAAGGCAAGGAGCGTGCATGTCCTTGGCAGAAACCCACGTACGTTCCTCTGGCCCGAAGCCTTTCCAGTGGACAAGACACTGCAATAAGCCCTAGACCCAACGAGAGTTCACAATCTTCTCGACCTCATACTCCAATTCACCCTGGATGATGAGCGGAGCAGGGGGAGGCGACGGAGACACCAGAGGAAAACAGATTTTTAAAAGAGCCTTATGAAACACACTAAGAATACGGAGAGATGCAGGCAGTTTGAATCTGAAAGTAACAGGGTTAATGATCTCCACAATCGTATATGGACCAATATATTTGTGTGCCAGTTTACCGGACTGCCCCCTTAACCTTAGGTTCTTGGTAGAGAGCCAGACCTTTTCACCTAGTATGTATTGATGGCCAGGTATGCGTCTTTTATTACCATGTTTTTGGTATAGCTCTTGGGCTTTAACCAAGCTCTAATGAGCTTGGGCCCAAACTGTGCACAGTTTTGAGTATACTGTATGACTTTAGCTGAGGGGTTCACAGATTCGGCTGAGTGAGTGGATGAATACCTAGGGTTAAAACCAAAATTACAAAAGAGCGACATCTTAATTGAACTTTGCTCATGATTGTTTAGAGGAAACTCTGCTAGTGAAACAAAGTCCCTCCATTTGTCCTGGGCATCAGCCACGAAACACCTCAGAAAATGTTCTAGTGACTGATTGATCCTCTCAGTCTTCCCATTCATCTGTGGATGGAAGGCAGATGAGAAGGATAAAGAGATACCCAACCTGCCACAGAATTCTCTCCAGAATTTAGCTACAAACTGAACACCTCTGTTGGAGACAATGTTTTCAGGGACATCATGCAAGCGCAGAATGTGGTTAATAAACAACGTGGCTAGAGTGCGGGCGTTACGGAGCTTACACAGAGGGATGAGATAGCACATCTTAGAGAATCTATCCACAACCACCCATATCACGGTTTTTCCCTTAGAGAGTGGCAAGTCTGTAATAAAATCCATAGAAATATGTCTCCAAGGTCTCATAGGCACCGGCAGAGGATGTAAGAGACCCTCAGGTGGTATAGGGCAAGTATGTTGTTCCTGTCACCCCTGGGTGCCCAGCTAACACAGAGCTGTGAACCTCTTCCAAGACTCGGAGACGGAGGTTAGGGGGCACAAACAGCAGCGACTCTGGAATGTTCCGGGGTGCCAGGTACTGAGACTCTGTGATTTGAGTCACCACATCTGGCTGCAAAATGGCCACTACCACACCAGGGGACAGGATAGTATAAGGTTCTACCCCGGACGTGGTCTCAATGTCAAAGCTGCAAGACAGGGCATCAGCCTTGACATTCTTAGAACCGGGCCAGTAGTTGATTTTGAAATTGAACCTAGTAAAAAAACAAGGCCCATCTAGCCTGACGTGGAGTGAGACGTTTAGCGCTGTCTAAATATACAAGATTCTTATGATCGGTAAGTACAACTACCTTATGTTTTGCACCCTCTAGGAAGTGTCTCCATTCGTCAAAAGCCATTTTTATAGCTAGTAACTCTATTGCCGATATCATATTTACTCTCTGCTTTGGAGAACTTCCTAGAAAAGAATGCCACAGGACGAAGGTTGGTAAGAGTGGCTGACCCTTGAGATAAGACCACTCCTACCCCCACCTCGGATGCATCAACCTCCACAATAAAAGGACACTCAAAATCTGGTTTGACCAGCATTGGAGCCTCTGAGAAACAACGCCACAGCTTGTCAAATGCCATTATGGCTTCAGGGGACCAGTTTACCAGGTCTGCCCCCTTCCTAGTCAGATCAGTAAGAGGTTTGGCTATGAGCGAGAACCCCTTGATAAATTTTCTGTAGTAATTGGCGAAGCCCAAAAACCTCTGCAGGGCCTTCAGGTTGTTGGGTCGCTCCCAGTTTTTAATGGCTATGACTTAAAGTGGATCCATAAAAAATGAGTTTGGGGTTATTTTATACCCTAGAAATGAGACCTCCTGGATACCAAACTGGCACTTTGACAACTTGGCACGGAGATTATTTTGTCTCAGAAGCTCCATGACTGTACAGACATGCATAATGTGAGAAGCCCAATCAGGAGAAAAATCAGAATATCGTCAAGATATACAACCAGAAAACGACCTAAGTGCTCCAGAAAAATATCATTAACAAAGTGTTGGAAGACCGCTGGGGCATTACAAGGTACTCGAAATGGCCCTCTGGGGTATTAAAGGCGGTCTTCCATTCATCACCTTCCCTGATTCTGATTAAGTTATAAGCTCCCCGTAAATCAATTTTTGAAAACCATTTAGCTCCGACAGTGACATTAACTCTAAACCTGAAAAAAAACATAAGATACCCAGAAACACTCTTCTCCCCAACACCAGAGAAATGGGCAAAAGTAACTTATTCTTTTTAGTGAAGGTTACCTGTGTGCCTGAGTGACCCCCTCGATAGTCACTCAGTTGCTGGAGTTTTCCGGCGGTGGTCCCGACTTCGAAGGACATTGCCGAACTCGGTGTCCTGCTTTCCCACAATACAGACACAAGTTGTTCTGTAGATGATGCGCTCGTCTGACCTTGGCGTCAGTGGAATCTAGCTGCATAGGTTCCTCTGGCGTGGTTGCAACAGGAGGGGAAGGTTTAGGGCAGGAGGTTTGAGACAAGGAGATTCTGGGATGGTCTGGAGTACCTCTCTCCCGCTGTCTGTAACTTAACCGTCGGTCAACCCGAATTGCTGATGTCATGCTCTCTTCGAGAGTCTCAGGAGTGGGATAAGCCACCAGCATGTCCTTTAAACGGTCAATCAGTCCGGCATGGAACTGAAACCGGAGGGCAGAGTCATTCCAAGTGGAAAGGCCGCTCCACTGCCTAAATTCTGAACAGTAATCCTAAACCGGACGTCTGCCCTGTCTCAATACTGTCAGCTGGCGCTCAGCATTGGCGGCATCAGGATTGTCATAAAGCAACCCCAAAGCTGAGAAAAATCGGTCAACCAATTCCTTCTGAACCTCATCTCCAGAGGAGCAAGGACGTAACCTGAAGAACAACTTACATCCCTCCCGAAAGGCAGGAAAGCTTCTCCTGTCCCCCGCGAATTTTTCAGGGAGATGGACCGGCGGCTCAGGAGGTGCCGGGGAGGTCATAGTAAGTTGTTGTGGGGGGGGGGCCCCTTCCTGTTCCTGGATCCTTACCGCTAGCTCCTACACCATGGTGTTTAGCCGCAGCATTTGGTCCACTATATTGGTCATGGCAGTCCAGTTGTCCATGAGGCAAAACCACAGTCTGGCTGGCTATTCTGTCAGGACAGGGAGGTACGGACAAGACAAGACAGTGGGCCCTAGGTTTTAACCCACCCACTGTCCCTACCTACTTGCCTCAGTCGGACCTAGGCAGCCGTGGACAACCACAAAGGCGTTCCCTATGCTGTATATGTGGAACACAAAACAGGACAGACAGACAAACACAATATAGAATAGTGAGCAAGCCAAGTCAGAACCAAACAAGTAACGCAGTACAAAATCAGCAACCAAATCCAATAGTCAAAAGTCAGGCGGAAGGTCAGAAAAGAAGTCGAGAACCGAAATAGCTAGCAGAGAACTGAGCAGCTAGCTGTTATTTATCCAGGATCAGAAAAGCAATCAGGTGTGTCACAACAAACCAGGACCAGTTCATACTAGGCTACTGCACATTCCTGACAATAGGTAGCCTAATAAAAGTAGGGTTACTTGTTTATCACATCTTGTGAAACTCTCTTGCTAAAGGTGGAACTTTTACATGCATCCAGTCTGTAGTATTTAGTAAAGGAAGAAATCGACCAAATTGCAGCTCTACAGATTTCTACTAATAGTGAATGGAATGAGCATATTCTGTCAATGAGGCTGCTGTTGGAATGCCTGGCGGAATGAGCTAAGGTATTGGCAGTGGCGCCGCAATGATGAGGCGACCTGAGTCGTCTGCCTCAGGCGGCGCTACCAGCTGTTATCGTGGGGGCGGCATTCAGTGGCAGATTATAATATGGGCGGTTCGGGCGGCCGCCCAAATTATAATCCCCCACTGATTGTACTATGTACCGGAGTCCCCCCGCGCCCGGACAGCATCTGTAATTAGATGCTGAGAGCGGGGGAGACTGTATTCATAAGCGCCGCACTGTAATGAATCAGCCGCGCGGTGCTGTTACTACAGCGCGGCGCTTATGAATACAGTCTCCCCCGCTCCCAGCATCTAATTACAGATGCTGTCCGGGCGCGTGGGTCTCCGGTACCGGCATTCCACTTCCTGACGGATCACGGAACGTGGGAATGCAGCCTTAGTCCCCCGGCTGATGTGCGGCTGCCGGGGGTGTCCCGTCCTGTCCCCAGCAGCGCGCGCATCAGAGAGCTCCCCGTGCGTTGGAAGTCACAGGCACACGGGGAGCTCTCTGATGACACCTCTGGCAGCTGCACATCAGCCGGGACCAGACCAGAGAGGCTCGACGGGGGAACGGATGGTAGGTGAGTTATGTGCTGTTTTTTGTTTTTGTTTTATCTGCTGTGCAGGGGGGGGGGAGAGGGGGGCCATCTATAAGGGGGGGGGGGGGAAAGAGGGGGACCATCTATAAGGGGGGGGAAAGAGGGGGACCATCTATAAGGGGGGGGAGAGGGGGACCATCTATAAGGGGGGGAGAGGGGGACCATCTATAAGGGAGGGGGGAAAGAGGGGGACCATCTATAAGGGGGGGAAGGGGGACCATCTATAAGGAGGGGAAAGAGGGGGACCATCTATAAGGGGGGAAGAGGGGGACCATCTATAAGGAAGGGGGGAGAGGGGGACCATCTATAAGGGAGAGGGGACCATCTATAAGGAAGGGGGAGGGAGGGAAGAGGGGGACCATCTATAAGGGGGGGGGGAAGAGGGGGACCATCTATAAGGGAGGGGGGAAAGAGGGGGACCATCTATGAGGGGGGAAGAGGGGGACCATCTATAAGGGGGGGGGAAGAGGGGGACCATCTATAAGGGAGGGGGGAAAGAGGGGGACCATCTATAAGGGGGGAAGAGGGGGACCATCTATAAGGGAGGGGAAAGAGGGGGACCATCTATACGGGAGGGGGGAGAGGGGGACCATCTATAAGGGAGGGGGAGAGGGGGACCATCTATAAGGGAGGGGGGAGAGGGGGACCATCTCTAAGGGGGGGGGACCATCTATAAGGGAGGGGGGAGAGGGGGACCATCTATAAGGGGGGGAGAGGGGGAACATCTATAAGGGAGAGGGGACCATCTATAAGGGGGGGGAAGAGGGGGACCATCTCCTAAAAGATCAGCACCCTCCTCTCCTGACATCCTCTGTGCTGCTGGGACTTCTCCTATAGGATTAGCACCCTCCTCTCCTGACATCCTCTGTGCTGCTGGGACCTCTCCTATAGGATTAACACCCTCCTCTCCTGACATCCTCTGTGCTGCTGGGACCTCTCCTATAGGATTAGCACCCTCCTCTCCTGACCTCCTCTGTGCTGCTGTGACCTCCCCTATAAGATCAGCCCCCTCCTCTCCTGACATCCTCTGTGCAGCAAGGGACCAAACATTATGTTTATTGGGCACAACAGTGGGGGGGGGCAGTAGTGGATTATAATGTGGGCAGATTGACGGGGGGGGGGCGTCATCCTATAGTTCGCCTCGGGCGGCAGAGAGGCTAGAATCACCCCTGGGTATTGGTAGAACTTCCTGAGAAGATAAGAAATACCTGTTTTGACCTTAACCAATATAGTGCACATTATAGAAATATCAGGACAGATCTTCTAGTACAGGGTTTCTAAACCTGCATTACGTGTACCACAGGGGGTATGCGCCACAGGTTTTGCTTGGGGTGCCGGGACTTTGCTATCACTCAGAAATGTCCCCGCACCAATCACCTTCCTTCCCCCAGCAGCAGCTCACCAGCTTCTGTGGGGGAATGGGGCTTGGTGATGCTGCTAGGGGAAGGATGGAGTCACCACAGGATAGTGACCGCAGGGGTGAAGCAGCAGCACCCAGTGCTTCCTCACCCCCTGCAGCCTCCCCCTTCACCTCTTCTCTCCCCCCTTTACCTCCGATCCCACTTCAACTCCTCTCCCCCCTTCACTTCCTCTCTTTCCTCCCCCCTTTATCTCCTCTCCCCCACCTCCTTTTTCCCCCCGCACGCCTCCTCTTTCCCATCACCTCCTCTTTCCCTCACGTCATCTTTTCCTTTCTCCCCTTTACCCCCTCTCACCTCCTCTTCTCTTTCACCTCCTTTCTCTTCCTCTCCCCCCTCTTTTTTCTCCGCCCCCTCCCCAGACCTCACTCTGCAGCACTGGGCCTGGATGTGAATTCCCCACTCAGAGCCTGGAGAAGAGAGGAAGAACTGCTCCATGCCCGGATTAGGTGAATATGAAGTTTTTTGTGATTTCTACACAACTACTAAATGGCAGTATAAAATACAAAAAAATTATAGAACAAGGTCAGCTCACCGTGTGAATATGTCCCAATATTGACGGCAACCCTCTTGGTAAGGAGCAGGTGATAAGAAATGGGCCGTTCACCCAGGTATGCAGTCCATAAAAGTAGAAGGAAATCACAGCTCCAAAAAAACGTGAAGGAGTTAAAATGTCCAAAAATCTTTATTCCAAAGCATATTAAAAAACAACAACCATGTTAAAAACAGCACGTCTACGCGTTTCGGGGACAAGCCCCATAATCATGACCTGATTGACATGATTATGGGGCTTGTCCCCGAAACGCGTAGACGTGCTGTTTTTAACATGGTTGTTGTTTTTTAATATGCTTTGGAATAAAGATTTTTGGACATTTTAACTCCTTCACGTTTTTTTGGAGCTGTGATTTCCTTCTACTTTTATGGACGGCAGTATAAAATAATATATCCACAATTATAACATTTAACAGTGTAAGCAATCAAATGATTGCATGATATAAAAAAATATAAAAAAGTTAGAAAATTTAGAAATATGACAAAGCCCCCCCCATCCCTAATAAAAGTTTAAATTACTCCCTTTCACATTTTACAGATAAAACATGCAAAAATAAATAAACATATTTGGTATTGTAGTGTGCATAATTGTCCGATCTAGTAAAATATAACAATAGTGTTCCCACATGGCGAGCGGCGTAAAGGAAAAGAGTAAGAAAGTGCCAGGTTTGCAGATTTTTTTTCACATTATTAGAAAAAATTAGAAGTGATCAAAATATCCCATCTACACAAATACGGTACTAATGTATAGAGTAAAATGTAGACGTATACCTGCATTCTGTAACATGCTTCTATTTTTGTTCTTGCACCATTCTTCAGTTTGCTGCGGCAATTCTTCCCCTCAGATGAAGAAAGAAGCTTCTGTCCAGGTCCACTCTGACACGCTCCTCTTTTTTTCCTCCCTCCTGCCGAGACGGGGTCAGGTGATCTGTGGTTAGGGCTAGCTAACCAATGAGAGCTAACCCAGCCCACAGCTGATAGGCACAAGTGCCTTACAGCATCTTACCCAGCCGGCTGTAAACCCCCGAGACACAAGTGCCCCACGCCAGCCTGGCGTCCGCTTGAATCTTCCTCTGCTGGCGGCGATTCCCTGCCCCGTGCCCCAGGGCAGCTTGCCAGCCGCTGTGACCCTCCCCCCCGGACGCAAGTGCCGCAGACCGCACTGTGCCCCGCCGGCTGTGACACCTCCCCCCCCCCCCCCCCGTACGCAAGTGCCGCTGTCCCTTGCCAGCTCAAAGTACAGCAAAGGTAACAGCATCTCACAAGGCGGATTAGATAAAAAAAGTAGTTGTTTATTCCAGCATGGCACCAATACAACGTTTCAACCGCAATGGTCTTTTTCAAGTATACAGGATCAGAAACATATCATGGTATATAAAGCACTGCCAGCCAATAGCTGGTGTAATTCAATCAGTACAATTAAAATAATTTAACCCATACCACCCCTGTGGCACAATCACTATATACATATACTTTATTAGAACTCACAAAAAGTGCTTCATAGGTTAAGAACATACTCAGAGAGACCCACCTCCCTGCAGCTGCAATCTCCAAATAGCGCAGATGCCGGCGTCCTGCCGCATCCACCGCGCATGCGCTATCAATAGCCAATCACAGCGTTGTGGGCATTACCTCAAGCGGTCAGCTGACCGCTGTTATAGCGACCACAGACGCTATATTACACAGATATCAGCAAGCCCCATTACAAGTCCATATTCAGTAAAGCACGTCCAAGCTTTTTTTTTTAAATAAATAAAGTTTATTTTTCCATCACAAAATAAACAGAGATATTGCCCATAGATACATTCCAACACTTAGAAACAAACACATATCACCTATATCCTATACCAGACAATAATCACCATAATCACTTATCGCTACCCCCCAACCCACATCCCCCCCCTCCCTCCCCTGGACCGAAGAAAAAAAAAAAAAAAAAAACGTACGAACATCAATACAATCAGGGTAGAACAGATTCCATATCAGCATCCCCATCCCACAAACTCCAGGTCTTATCTACTTTTACTCCTTTAGGGCTATGTCTATAATGAAGCATTTCATATCTTCTAATTTTTTTAACTAAATTCTTCCAATTCCCCAGTGTAGGGCCATCCTTAGCAATCCATTTTCTCATGATGAGCACCCGGGCCACCATCAGCAATTTACTAATCAGTACCTTATTCTTAATCTTATCCAGGATGTTACCCAAAACAAAAACATCCGGTGAGGGGACCAGTTCTACCGCAATCCTCTGATTAACATCGTCCACAACCTCCCTCCAAAACTTGGCAATTGTTGGGCACAACCATAGCATATGAAGGAGGTCCGCATCTATTTCCCCACATTTCGCACAACATTTCCTCCCCTCCCCGGAAAATTTATTCAAAAGTTTAGGAGAGTAATATAGCCCGTATATAATTTTAAGCTGAATCACTCTATGATTCCTATTACATGACGCAACAGGAACATTCCTATATATTCGCACCCAGTCTTCCTTCTGCAGATCGAGGGCCTCTTTCCAAAACCTGTTAGCCTTAAATATAGATTTTTCCCCAGTTAGATGCATCAATTTTTTATAAATAATAGTGAGAGGTTTCCCTTTCAATTGAAGTGCACTAGCAATATAATCAATCAATATATTATTTACTACACAGAATTTCTCCTTATCCTGCGTTTTCCTCACTGCATCCTTAATCTGCTCATATCTAAATCTAAACCCCTCGTGAAAAGTGTACCTAGTTTTCAGCTCCTCAAAGGAGATTAATTTTCCGTCCGTAAACAAATGTGAAACATAAATTATTCCTACTTTCTCCCAACAACCATAATCCTGAATTTTAAAGAGTTCCTCAAACAATCTATTGTGCCATAATAAAGTGTTACTCATACAACCTCTGACCCCAACAATTTTTTTAAATTGTGACCATACTTTCCCATACAACTTATGGATCTCCCCACCCCCTTGTGCAAACATTCCAGCATCCAACATAGGAACAATCTCTTGATCTTTCCCTGAGCATTGTTTGACAAATACTTGACCCATTTCCGAACCACCCAGGAGCTTAATCTTAGCTAGCTGGGTAGCAAGAAAATAGACCCTAAAATTAGGAAGAGCTACACCCCCCCCTCCAACAGGGAGGCAGAAGAAATGCTGCTTAATTCGGACCCTCTTCCTCCCCCATATGAGCAGATTAATGATCCTCTCCAGCTCCCTAAAATATTTATCCTCAATCCATATCGGGGAGGACCTAAGGAAATAAAGAATTTGTGGAAGAATTACAATCTTAATCAATGCAAATCTATCAGCCATGGATAGAGGCAGTGATCTCCATATCCCAATCTTGTTCCTTATTTTTTCTATGGCAGGCCCTATGTTAAGTTTAGCATAATCCTTTATATTGCCAGATATACGGACTCCTAAATATTCGATATAATCTTCCGGTTCTTTAATCAGTAATCTGTCCCCCAACGTAAGTTTACCCTTCTCCAGGAGCAATAAGGTAGACTTTAGCCAATTAATCCGCAAGCCCGAAACATTACCATACTCTTCAATAGACTGGATAATACCAGGAATAGCATTTTGAGGATCCCTAACAAACAAAAGAACGTCGTCCGCATATAGGAGTATTTTCTCCGCATCGCCGCCTACCCCAAAGCCTCTAAATTCCCCACTCCCACCAACAATCCTAGCCAAAGGCTCAATAAAAAGGGCAAATAGAAGAGGCGAGAGGGGGCACCCCTGCCTTGTTCCTCGTTGGAGCATAAAAGGGTCAGAGAGGACACCATTGACATTAATTCTAGCAGAAGGAAACCTATACATCGTTTTGATCCAACCAATAAAATATTCCCCCAGACCGAACCTCTCCAAGGTGGCAAAGAGGAATGTCCACTCAACCCTGTCAAAGGCTTTAGAAGCGTCCAGTGACAGGATCGAGCGGACACCCTCCCCCCCCTCCGACTGAATATTATAAAATGCTCTGTCAATGTTACTAGATGAGGTTCTTCCAGGAATGAATCCGCTCTGAGCGGGCCCAACCAAAGAGGAAACACAGTCCGACAACCTTCTAGCCAAGCACTTTGCCACCAACTTAAAATCGGTATTCAAAAGAGAGATTGGTCGGTATGACTCAATCTGACACTCCTCCTTCCCCTTTTTCAATACTAGGGTGATAGTAGCTTCTAGCATGGATTTAGGCAAGGCCCCCTTCTCTAAGGATTCATTAAGGACCGTTAGTAGTAATGGGAGAAGAAGCTTCCCATGCCTCCTATACACTTCATACGGTAGGCCATCAGGGCCGGGAGAGGAATTACCTCCAATAGAGTTCAAGGAATCATTTAGTTCTTCAATGGAAATTGGACTATTCATGTGGTTAAGCTGATCTTCAGACAATTTGGGGAGATCTACCCCACTTAAACACTCCAGCACCTTCCCCACATCAATATTCGCATTTGAGCTATACATATCCCTGAAATAATTAGCAAACTCCAACCTTATCCTTTGTTGGTCAGATGTGACTTCCCCATTCCCCAACCGGATCTTATCTATCCTCTGATTAATCTGCTGATTCTTTATTACTTGAGATAACATTTTATTGTTCATGCCCGCCTCCATATGCTTCTGTTTCCCTGCGAAAAAAATTCTATGATAGGCTTTTTCTCTAGCCAACTCGGCCAAATCTTCCTGAGCCTTATTCAAATTAGCAAGGTTTCCCTCTGTATCATCTCTAGAATAGGCAGCCGTATATTTATCTATTTCTTCAATCAATTCCTGCTCATGAGCCCGCAGACTCCTTTTACACCGGGCAATCTGACTCATCATCAAACCCCTGTAAAATGCTTTTAGAGTATCCCACACAACAGCAGAAGAAGCTGAACCAACATTAACCTGTATAAAATGAGCCAACTGATCATCTATATGCTGCATGTCCCCGAGGATCGAATACCAATGAGCATTAATTCTCGGGGATAACACTCTTACCTGAGGCAAGCCCAGGTCAACCTCTAATAGCATAGGAGCGTGGTCAGATACTGTACGGGGAAGATATTTCATCTTAGTTACAACTTTAACCCCTTGCCTCTAAAGCCTGTTTTGGCCTTAATGACCAGGCTCATTTTTCAAAATCTGACCTGTCTCACTTTATGCTCTTATAGCTCAGTGATGCATTAACGTATGCTAGCGATTCTGAGATTGTTTTTTCGTCACATATGACACTTTATATTAGTAGCAAAATTTGGTCACTACTTTGTGTATTTTTTGTGAAAAACATCAAAATATCAAGAAAAATTTGAAAATTTTGCATTTTATGAACTTCTGAAATTCTCTGCTTCTAAAAAAGGAAGTCATAGCACATAAATTAGTTACTAAATCACATTACCAATATGTCCTCTTTATTCTTGCATAATTTGGGAAACATATTTTACTTTTTTAGGGTGTTACGGGGCTTAGAAATTTATGAGCAAATTATCACATTTTGTGAAAATTTCCAAAACTGATTTTTTTTAGGGACCAGTTCGTTTTTTAAATGGATTTAGAAGGCTTGTATACTGGAAACCCCCATAAGTGACCCCATTTTGGAAACTAGACACCTTAAAGAATTAATCTAGGGGTATAATGAGCATTTTAACCCTACAGGGGCTGGAGGAAAGTATTCACAATTAGGCAGTAAAAAAATCGAAAATTTAAATTTTCAAATAATATATACGTTTAGATTAAAGTTTCTCATTTTCAAAAGGAACATGAGAAAAAAAGCATGCCAAAATTTGTAACGCAGGTTCTCTTGAGTACAACGGTACCCCATATGTGGGCGTAAACCACTGTATGGGCACACAGCCGGGCTCAGAAGTAAAGGAGCGCCAATTAGCTTTTTTAATGCAGATTTTGCTGAAGAAGTTTCTGAGCGCCAGGTGCATTTGCAGAGCCCCTGTAGTGTCCGCAGAATAGAATCCCCCCAAAAGTCACCCCATTTTCGAAAGTACACCCCTCAAAGAAATCATCTTTGGGTAGGATGAGCATTTTGACCCCACATGCATTAGAGGAAAGTATTCAAAATTACACAGTAAAAATGAAAAACACGAATTTTTCCAATAATATGTTTGTTTAGTTTGAATTTTTTCAATTTCACGAGGAACAAGAGAAAAAAAGTACCCCAAAATTTGTAAAGAAGGTTCTCCTGAATACAACGGTACCCCATATGTGGGCGTAAACCACTGTATGGGCACACAGCAGGGCTCAGAAGTAAAGGAGCGCCAATTAGCTTTTTCAATGCAGATTTTGCTGAAGAAGTTTCTGAGCGCCAGGTGCATTTGCAGCGCCCCTGTAGTGTCCGCAGAAGAGAAACCCCCCAAAAGTCACCCCATTTTGGAAAGTGCACCCCTCAAAGAATTCGTCTTGGTGTGTGGTGACCATTTTGACCCCACAGGTATTAGAGGAAAGTATTTAAAATTAGACAGTAAAAATGAAAAACTTGAATTTTTCCTATAATATGTTTGTTTAGTTTGAAATTTCTCAATTTCACGAGGAACAAGAGAAAAAAAGTACCCCAAAATTTGTAAAGAAGGTTCTCCTGAATACAACGGTACCCCATATGTGGGCATAAACCACTGTATCGCCACACAGGAGGGCTCAGAAAGAAGGGAGCGCAAATTAGCATTTTCAGTTCAGATTTTGCTGAAGAAGTTTCTGAGCGCCAGGTGTGTTTGCAGAGCCCCTGTAGTGTCAGCAGAAGAGAACCCCCCCAAAAGTCCACCCATTTTGGAAAGTACACCCCTCAAATAATTCATCTTGGGGTGTGGTGACCATTTTGACCCCAAAGGTATTAGAGGAAAGTATTCAAAATAAGACAGTAAAATTGAAAAACTAGAATTTTTCCAATAATATGTTCGTTTAGTTTGAAATTTCTCAATTTCACTAGGAACAGGGGAGAAGCTGCATGCCCAAATCTGTAACGCAGGTTCTCCTGAGTAGAACGATACCCCATATGTGTGCATAAACCACTGTATGGGCACCCAGCCGGGCTCAGAGGGGAAGGAGCGCCAATTAGCATTTTCAGTGCAGATTTTTACGAAGAAGTTTCTGAGTGCCAGGTGCGTTTGCAGAGCCCCTGTAGTGTCAGAAGAATAGAACCCCAGCAAAAGTCACCCCATTTAGGAAAGTACACCCCTGAAAGAATTCATCTTGGGATGCAGTGAGCGGTTTGACCCCACAGGTATTAGAGGAAAGTATTCAAAATAAGACAGTAAAAATGAAAAACTCGAATTTTTCCAATAATATGTTTGTTTAGTTAAAAATTTCTTAATTTCACGAGGAACAGGAGAAAAAACGTACCCCAAAATCTGTAACGCAGGTTCTCCCGAGTACAACGGTACCCCATATGTGGGCATAAACCACTGTATGGGCACACAGCAGGGCTCAGAAGGAAGGGAGCGCCAATTTGCTGGAGCAAAACCGCAGCTAGTAATAGTTATAAGAATAGCGCAGTTACTAAAATACAATAAAAAATGAGATTACAGGTAATGTGGGGTGGTCACGGGCAACCTGGGGTGGTCACGGGCAACCTGGGGTGGTCACGGGCAACCTGGGGTGGTCACGGGCAACCTGGGGTGGTTATGGGCAACCTGGGGTGGTTACAGAGAATCTGGGGTGGTTACGGGCAACGTGGGGTGGTTACGGGCAACGTGGGGTGGTTACGGGCAACGCGGGGTGGTTACGGGCAACGCGGGGTGGTAACGGGCAACGTGGGGTGGTAACGGATAAACTGAAGTGCTTATAGGTAATCTGGGATGGATACCTGTAATTTGGGGTCATTACAGGCAATCTGGCGTGGTTACGGGCAATCTGGAGAGGGTCACTGGCAATTTGGGGTGGTTAGAGGCAACGTGAGGTGGTTATGGGCAACGTGCGGTGGTTAGGGGCAACGTGCGGTGGTCAGGGGCAACGTGCGGTGGTCAGGGGCAACGTGCGGTGGTCAGGGGCAACGTGCGGTGGTCAGGGGCAACGTGCGGTGGTTAGAGGCAATGTGCGGTGGTCAGGGGCAACGTGCGGTGGTCAGGGGCAACGTGCGGTGGTCAGAGGCAACGTGCGGTGATTAGAGGCAACGTGCGGTGGTCAGGGGCAACGTGCTGTGGTCAGGGGCAACGTGCGGTGGTCAGCGGCAACCTGCGGTGGTCAGGGGCAACGTGCGGTGGTTAGAGGCAACGTGCGGTGGTTAGGGGCAACGTGCGGTGGTTAGAGGCAGCGTGCGGTGGTCAGAGGCAGCGTGCGGTGGTTAGAGGCAACGTGCGGTGGTCAGGGGCAACGTGCTGTGGTCAGGGGCAACGTGCGGTGGTCAGAGGCAACGTGCGGTGATTAGAGGCAACGTGCGGTGGTCAGGGGCAACGTGCTGTGGTCAGGGGCAACGTGCGGTGGTCAGGGGCAACCTGCGGTAGTCAGGGGCAACGTGCGGTGGTCAGGGGCAACGTGCGGTGGTTAGAGGCAACGTGCGGTGGTTAGGGGCAACGTGCGGTGGTTAGAGGCCACGTGCGGTGGTTAGGGGCAACGTGCGGTGGTTAGAGGCAGCGTGCGGTGGTTAGAGGCAGCGTGCCGTGGTTAGAGGCAACGTGCGGTGGTCAGAGGCAGCGTGTGGTGGTCAATGGCAACGTGCGGTGGTCAGAGGCAGCGTGCGGTGGTCAGGGGCAACGTGCGGTGGTCAGAGGCAGCATGCGGTAGTTACGGGCAATCTGGAGGGGGTCACTGGCAATTTGGGGTGGTTACGGTCAAGATGTGGTGGTTATGGGCAACGTGCGGTGGTTACATGTAATCTGGCGTGTTTACGGGCTACCTGCGGCGGTTACGGGCAAACTGGGGCGGATACGGGCAACCTGCGGTGGTTACGGGTAATCTGGGAGTAAACCGCAATTATTACTATAATAAAAAGTGTGTTTTATTTTGTTTGTATGTTTTTCACTTTTTCACATTTACACTTTTTCACTTGTTCTTTTTTCACTTTCATTTTCACTGTATTACTATGATTACTGTGATATTTTCTATCACAGTAATCATAGTTTAGTAACAGAGACCAAATTGGTCTCTGTCACTTTAAATTTTCAGAGCTAACTGCTTCTGACGCGCATGCGCACATCAGAAGCAGTCAGGACGTCGAGGAGGACGGAGCTCCAGGATCCGGTGAGTATATGGGGAAGGGGGGGTGACTGGGGGACGGGGGTGACTGGGGGGGTGGGGGGCGACTTGGGGGGGGGCACAGTGACAGTTTTTATCCCCTGTCACCAATGATTTATGGTGACAGGGGATAAAAAGTGCCGGGCAGCACTGGGAACAGGCGATCGGCGGTATATAGTATATACCGCCGATCGCCTGCTCCGGGACCACACGGGGGGGTCCCCGATCACTGCCCCATGCTCTCCGCTACCTCCGGTGGCGGAGAGCATGGGGCTTTGATCATTATTTTATATCCATCCCTGCGAACAAACATCGCAGGGATGGGGGCGGCCATCTTGGATCTGATGGCCGCCCGGGTACGGGGATCTGGGGTCTGATCGGGGGGCTGATCTGGGGTCTGAGGGGATATTTTTCATCTCCCCCCACCGTGGATTCACGGTGGGGGGAGATGAAAGCTCTCGGCGGCGCCGGTAATTCCCGGTACCGGAGATCACCGCTATAACGGTAATAGCGGTGATCTCCGGTATCGGGGGACAAGGGGAGGGGGCCGGGGGACACACTAGTTGTGGCGGTGGGGGGAGGCAACGTGCTGCAGCCTCCCCCCGCCGCCCGATCGCCCGATCTCCCCATAGACGCTGCGGTCGCATTGACCGCGGCGTTTATGGGGTTAACTGCCCGGGGGGAGCGCGGCTCCCCTCCGGGCAGAGGCAGCAGGGGGATGCTGTGTGACATAGCATCCTCCTGCTGCCCGATCTTCTATAGGGACAGCGGGGGGAGGCAGGGAAGCCATGACGTTCCTGGAACGTCATGTTGCGGGAACTACCTGCTTTACATGACGTTCCAGGAACGTCATTTTGCGGCAAGGGGTTAAGGCCCTCATCATCAGTGAATATAAGATCAATTCGGGATGCAGATTTGTGAGTTGAACTAAAACAGGAGAATACCTCCAAACTCGGAAATCTGCACCTCCAAATATCACGCCATCCCACTTCATTAGTGAATTTACTGAGCTGAGAATCTCCCCCCGATCCCGACACCCTAGAGCCCCTTCTATCTCGACTTAAGTTCATTACCATGTTAAAATCACCCCCTATATATATATATTGGTATTGTTTGTTGTTCAGGAACTTTAGAAGCTGCACCAGGGCATCGGTTTTAAAGGGAGGGGGGATATACAAGAAAGCTAATACCACTCGGCCTTTTTCCCAGTCTGCCTCCAAGAAGACAAACCTACCCCTATCATCTATTTGTTTGGAAATTAACCTGAAATCTACCGCTTTATGAATTAAAACTGATACCCCACTGGAATAAGAAGAGAAAACTGAGTGATACTCCCACCCCACCCAACGTTTTGAAACCAAACCTAAGGATTCCCTAAGGAGGTGTGTCTCCTGGAGGCAGACTATCGCTGGGAGCAAAGATATAATACGATCAAATATAGCAACCCTCTTCCCCTTCTCCTTTAGACCTCTTATATTCCAATACAAGATTCTACCCATAGATAAATATCAAAACAAACACAAAAACACAAAAAAAAAAAAAAAAAAACACACAACCCCTCTTCAGTCCCCCCTCCCATCCACCCCATCCACCCCTACCCCCCGACCCCCCAACCTGTCCGCGCAAAAAAAGCAAACGCAGACTCTCCACAAGCTATATCCCACTCCCCCCCCCCATGCCAACCCAACCCCTCACCCTCAGAATGAATAAGACCTACTTCATTCAAATAGCCTCCTTATCAAGCCATAACATAGCTTCCTGAACAGTATTGAAAAAGAGGGAGCTTCCCTGGAAAACCACCCGTAACTTAGCAGGATATAACAAAGAGAATCTAATATTAGCAGCATGCAGTCTCTTTTTAACATCTTTGTATGACATCCTGTCCAGCTGGGTTTGTCTAGAAAAGTCTGGGTAGAAGGCAACCTTATTACCATTATACACAATATTACCATTTTCCCGAGCCCATCTAAGGATCTTATCTCTGTCCTGATAGGACAGGATCCTAATCAGGAAGGTTCTCGGGGGACCACCTGGAGGGGGAGACTTCCCTGGGACCCGATGGGCCCTTTCCACCACAAAAACATCTGAGAGAAGCTCCGCAGGTAGAAGCTCCCTCAGCCATTTCTGAGCGAAGTGGATCCCCTCTTTCCCCTCCGAACCCTCCGGCAGACCCACTATCCTAATGTTGGATCTGCGCGATCTATCCTCAAGGTCCTCAATCTTTTTCCTCATGAGGATTATGTCCTTCTTGTTTTCAAGTGCTAGTCTCTGGGTGTCAGCACTGTTTGACTCCATTGAGGGGAGTTTCGCCTCCAAGGTCTTAATTCTCTCCCGGATTTTATTCATGTCATCTCTAATAAGAGTGATATCAGATCTTACTGCCTCCACCACTCCGGACAAGTCCAGCAAGGCTTTATTAGACTTTTGCACTTCTCCCAATATTGTTTCCAACAGAGGAGTATTAGAGCCTTCCACAAAACTTTCAGATTCAGTATCCGCTAAGTCAGTATCCAAGGTATTAAATTTAGAACCAAAGCTCTCCCTCAGCGATTGTTGCTTTTGGGTTTTAGCTGGATTACTCTCTTTAACATTTTTCTGCTTTTTATCAGCTTTTTGCATTATATTTTTTTCCTTTGGGGAACAACTTCCTCCCGACAGTCTTACAGTAGGCTTAGGTGGCATGTATACACAGCAGAAGAGGCTCTATACCATGAAAATTACTTGCGATTATGCAGTCTGACAAGCATGCAGCGGCCTAGAATATCACCGTCGTACTTCACACTTCAGGGGAGGCTAATGCACAGCGGAGGTCCTCCTTGGACACTGGAAGCATAAAAAAATGGGTTAAAAGCCCCCCAAAAAAAATAAAACAAAAAGAGACCAGGGCAGATTTAACATTATGTCCTCCAGATAACTCTGGGACACATACGGAGGGCAATGACCAGATAATTAAAACCCGAAGCTCCATTTAGATGGAGAAAATAGATCAGTCCTTATGGGAGGGGAGTTCACTCATCTCCTTTAGTATATTCCATAGGAGAACAGCTGCAATAAATACACATACCGCCTATTCACACGTGGGGTTCCGCCAGGCATCAGTCCATAGTCCACCAAATCCCCTGGCAGGAAATCATGTAGGTAAAAGGGCGCCGTCCTCACTCTACAGACTGTAGGGTAGGGGGAGGGATACAAGGAGAGGAGCAAGTAAAAAGGGGGAAACCACCTAACCACCTCTCACGTGGGGGGGTTCAAAGAATAAACCGAGCAGAGTACAGCTCCTTCTCACTCCGTCTACCCTCCCCCCCTTAACCCCCACAGCCCGCGTTCTCACCGCTCCACCATAGCAGCCGGTCGTCTCCTCATCCAGGATCCCAGTAGCTCCATATAGAGCCGCAGTGCTTAAGAGCCCGCCTAAGTCGTGTCACTCTCTCGGGATAAATACACCGTGGCATAGTCCCAGCAGTGCATCGGGCATTAATCACTCCCCTCCCGCGGTTCATTGGCCCTCCGGTTACCATCTTGTATTCCTTCTCTGCCCGGCTAACAATCCGCCCAGGAGCCGGGGTAACCCCATCGCTCTGTCAGGCACGCCACCTTCGGGGTGAAGCTATCCCTCCGCGGCATCTCCACGGAGCAGGGTGGTGGTCAGGTGGGGCATGGAGGGAGGATCCGGAGCGTGCGGCGTTACGTCATGCCGCTAAGCCACGCCACCGGTATATTTTCGAAGCACGTCCAAGCTTACATTAGGTGCCAACCAGTTCTTCTTAGATCATCATCTGAAGCAAAGTTCTTTATTGGAATTCCGGCTTGGTAGATATTGCCGACGTACAGCACTCATTCATCCACAGTATCTCTAGAGTTTGCAAACACGGTCAAACACTGGTGTAGATGGTAATGTCTCTTATTTCCACAATCACTTCAGGATCGCACCAATAGGGCTACAATATCCATTGATTAATCAGGCGTCATAAGGAGTTTTCTCTCACCATGGTTCCCGTGGCATCGCCGCGCAGTCCACACACAGTCTCCCATGCGTGTCCGCTACTCGCCAGTAGCCTCGGATCCCGTTCAACAAGGTTAAGAGTCTACTCCAATAGTCGAATTAAGCCCCAATCCGCGTACGAATTCACTTCTGGTTTATCTGGAACAGACCTTTTCATACGCATGGAATTTCCGTCCGTGTCTATAACTCATATAAGGGCAGATTGACAATCATACGATTAATCCACTCTGAAGATATGATGGCATGATATGGCAGCAGTCGGCAAAAACATCAATACACCGGATATAAACTTGTGTCAACTTTATGCGTAATTGCTTCACCCAAATCCGACACCTTGGCGTCGTATCAAATTCTCCAACGAGACATAGGGGTATTGCTGACATCTTATGTAGTAATAAACTCCTCCTCATAGCACATCTTTAATTTGGCACAACTCAACCCGGGAGGGTGTCCAATCTGTAAATAGTAAATAAAGAATTGTTAAAAACATGTAAATATAAAAAACTGTAAAAAACACATTAAAAAAATCCCATAATACGGACTTAACGCATCACATACCAGGCAACACCTTATATTCCAGGTTCAATCCCTTTGGGGCCAAAGTGCCCAACAGAAAAATCCACTTTAACTCCAGCTTTTTTAACTTAAGTTTCCTATCACCACCTCTCACTAGCGGTGCAACATGATCTATTACACAGATTTGTAGCTGACTGATGGTATGTCTCGCTTCCAGAAAATGTTGGGGAATTGGTAATTCTGTTTTCCCTGTCCGGATCGTGCTGTTGTGTTTCTGGATCCTCACCCTAATTTCATTAGTGGTCTCCCCCACATAGTATAGACCATAAGGACAAGAGATTATATACACAACAAAGTCAGATCTACAGCTAAATCTTTGTTTAATTGTGAATTTCTGTCCTGTGTGGGGATGACTAAATGTATCACCTTTCAGCATATTACTGCAACAAGAGCAACTCAAACATGCGAAACATCCCATTTTACTGGTCTTAAGTGTAGTTTGTCTAAGACCTCTAAATATGCCAACATCCGATTTCACCACCATATCTTTGATGTTACGTGTACGTTTGTATGACATCATGGGGGGATTCTTAAACTCCTCTATCTTAGGGCATCCCTTAGCAATAATACCCCAATTCTTTCTGAGAAGGTTTGCAATTTTACCACTAAGTGGTCCAAAAGTGGAGATGAAAGGTATACGCTTTTCCATAATACGCAATTTAGGTTTAAATAGATCAGACCTTGGCATATCCAGAGCCCTATTCTTATGTTTTTGGACTAGCTGTGGAGGGTATCCCCTGGCAATGAATTTCTCACACATAGAGTTCAATCTATCATCCACTACCTCCTCTTGTCCAACCACTCGTCTGACTCTGAGCATTTGGCTCCAGGGTAGTGACTCTAGCATTCTCTTTGGGTGTTTACTGAAAATGTAAAATGTTGTTCCTATCCGTTGGCTTTACATACAGATCGGATTCCAGATTCCCTATCGTCATTGCATCAGTCACCAGTTTCACTAGTTCCCTCTGGAACTTAAAGATGGGGTTATTCAATAGTTTAGTATAGACCTCCACATCATAAATTTGTCTATATACCTCCTGTTTATAGGCATCAGTGCGCATCACCACCAAGGCCCCGCCCTTGTCGGTGGGCTTGATGGTGATGCGCACATCTGACATCAGCTCCTCCAGAGCTTGCTTTTCTGGCCTAGTGAGGTTATAATTAACAACACCTTTTTGTTCCCTCTGTCTCAATGACTCCACTTCCTTCAAAACAATTTGTACATATGCTTCCACACAATGATTATGTACAGGTGGATAAAAGTTGCTCACATTAGTCAAACCTGTGTCCTTCAAACTGAGCATATTGTCCTGTTTGTCTTTGGGTTTGCTTTTAGGCTGCTCTGAAAAAAAACACTTTCAGTTTAATTCTGCGAAAAAAATTAGTCTGAACCAATCCATAGAATAGATGGGACAAAATGATAAACCTCTAGATAATACATGCAATTGTTCATCGGTTAGAGAAATATCAGAAATATTTACCACCAGGGAGGCTTGGGCTATGTCGGTGGATTGCGTTTCACTGTCGTGCGAGTCACCCTGTTGTTGTTCTCTCTTACGTTTCCTCCAGTGTTTGCGCCTTCCTCTGCGCGTCCGCCTCCTGCATCTCTCATTGGGCCTTTGTCCAAAAAAGGTGCTGGATTCCTTCCTGTTGCTCCTTGTGTTGACATGCCTCCAGAACACACGGAATTTCTCCTGACGCTGCTTGAATTCGTCTTACGTAAGAATTTTTTTGCGTTTGGCGATGAATTTTTCTTGCAGCGTCGCGGGACCACCATGAGGTTCAATGTGGCCCCAACGTATGCGAACATCTATATGGCGGTCCTGGAGGAGGAGTTCGTGTATGTGTCATCTTTCTGGAGTCATGTCCGTTGCTGGCTTCGGTATATAGATGATATTTTTCTTTTGTGGGAGGGGACAGGGGAGGAGCTATTTTGTTTTCGTGACTATTTGAACACTATACATGACAATTTGAAATTCACTCTAGTGTCCTCACAGGTGGAAATCCAATTCCTTGATACACGCATCTTCAAAATTGATGATAGACTGGAAACCGATCTGTATGTAAAGCCAACGGATAGGAAGAACATTTTACATTTTCAGAGTAACCACCCAAAGAGAATGCTAGAGTCACTACCCTGGAGCCAAATGCTCAGAGTCAGACGAGTGGTTGGACAAGAGGAGGTAGTGGATGATAGATTGAACTCTATGTATGAGAAATTCATTGCCAGGGGATACCCTCCACAGCTAGTCCAAAAACATAAGAATAGGGCTCTGGATATGCCAAGGTCTGATCTATTTAAACCTAAATTGCGTATTATGGAAAAGCGTATACCTTTCATCTCCACTTTTGGACCACTTAGTGGTAAAATTGCAAACATTCTCAGAAAAAATTGGGGTATTATTGCTAAGGGATGCCCTAAGATAGAGGAGTTTAAGAATCCCCCCATGATGTCATACAAACGTACACGTAACATCAAAGATATGGTGGTGAAATTGGATGTTGGCATATCTAGAGGTCTTAGACAAACTACACTTAAGACCAGTAAAATGGGATGTTTCGCATGTTTGAGTTGCTCTTGTTGCAGTAATATGCTGAAAGGTGATACATTTAGTCATCCCCACACAGGACATAAATTCACAATTAAGCAAAGATTTAGCTGTAGATCTGACTATGTTGTGTATATAATCTCTTGTCCTTGTGGTCTATACTATGTGGGGGAGACCACTAATGAAATTAGGGTGAGGATCCAGAAACACAACAGCACGATCCGGACAGGGAAAACAGAATTACCAATTCCCCAACATTTTCTGGAAGCGAGACACACCATCAGTCAGCTACAAATCTGTGTAATAGATCATGTTGCACCGCTAGTGAGAGGTGGTGATAGGAAACTTAAGTTAAAAAAGCTGGAGTTAAAGTGGATTTTTCTGTTGGGCACTTTGGCCCCAAAGGGATTGAACCTGGAATATAAGGTGTTGCCTGGTATGTGATGCGTTAAGTCCGTATTATAGGATTTTTTTATGTGTTTTTTACAGTTTTTTATATTTACATGTTTTTAACAATTCTTTATTTAATATTTACAGATTGGACACCCTCCCGGGTTGAGTTCTGCCAAATTAAAGATGTGCTATGAGGAGGAGTTTATTACTACATAAGATGTCAGCAATACCCCTGTGTCTCGTTGGAGAATTTGATACGACGCCAAGGTGTCGGATTTGGGTGAAGCAATTACGCATAAAGTTGACACAAGTTTATATCCGGTGTATTGATGTTTTTGCCGACTGCTGCCATATCATGCCATCATATCTTCACAGTGGATTGATCGTATGATTGTCAATCTGCCCTTATATGAGTTATGGACACGGACGGAAATTCCATGCGTATGAAAAGGTCTGTTTCAGCTAAACCAGAAGTGAATTCGTACGCTGATTGGGGCTTAATTCGACTATTGGAGTGGACTCTAAACCTTGTTGAACGGGATCCGAGGCTACTGGCGAGTAGCGGACACGCATGGGAGACTGTGTGTGGACTGTGCGACCGTGTTTGCAAACTCTAGAGATACTGTGGATGAATGAGTGCTGTACGTCGGCAATATCTACCAAGCCGGAATTCCAATAAAGAACTTTGCTTCAGATGATGATCTAAGAAGAACTGGATGGCACCTAATGTAAGCTTGGACGTGCTTTACTGAATATGGACTTCTAATGGGGTTTGCTGATATCTGTGTAGTATAGCATCTGTGGTCGCTATAACAGCGGTCAGCTGACCGCTCGAGGTAACGCCCACAACGCTGTGATTGGCTATTGATAGCGCATGCGCGGTGGATGCGGCAGGACGCCGACATCTGCGCATGGCGCGCTCCTTCCTCGCTCTATTTGGAGATCGCAGCTGCAGGGAGGTGGGTCTCTCTGAGTATGTTCTTAACCTATGAAGCACTTTTTGTGAGTTCTAATAAAGTATATGTATATAGTGATTGTGTCACAGGGGTGGTATGGGTTAAATTATTTTAATTGTACTGATTGAATTACACCAGCTATTTGCTGGAAGTGCTTTATATACCATGATATGTTTCTGATCCTGTATACTTGAAAAGACAATTGCGGTTGAAACGTTGTATTGGTGCCATGCTGGAATAAACAACTACTTTTTTATCTAATCCGCCTTGTGAGATGCCGTTACCTTTGCTGTACTTTGGACTCTTTTTGCCCTGTTTGGACACTAGGGTTGGTAACTATTGCATCTCGTACTAACTTGTTATTTACTTATTAAGACTGGCAAGTCTAAGAAGAGGAGTGCTATAGTATTTTTCTATTTTTGGTCCCTTGCCAGCCGTGACAGCCCCTACCCGCCCCCATTCCCCAGACTCAACTGCTGCTGTGCCCTGCCGGCTGTGACAGCACCTACCACCCCCCTCGCGAGAATGTGCCACTGTTCCCTGCCGGCTGTGACCCTTCTCCTTGGAAGCAAATGCCCACACCAGTTGGCTGCACGCATTGTCCCACTGCCATTGCACCCCGTTTTCCCAACATCACCCCCCCCCCCCGACTTCAGCCACCAGACCTCTATAGTCACCTACCTCATTCCCCCTGCTCCTTATGAGGAACTGCAACTCCCAGCATAGTGCCCAGCAGGACATAGCCAGCAAGCACAGCACTTGCTGGCAGTTGTAGTTCTTCAGTAATGTATAGACCTATACAGTAGCAAAATTAGGTGGGGGCAGGGGGGGCTGCCGCTCCGGGTCCCACCCTGGCAGGGGGCCCACTGAGGTCTGGGGGCAGGGCCAGCTTTAGGGGTGTGCGAGCAGTGCAGCGCTGTGCACTCCCAGCAGGGAGGGGGCGCCACCTGCGTCCCCCTGAGGCCATATATCCATCCCTTCCTGAGAGTCAGCAAAGAGGAAGCTCCTGCCCTCCCCCCCCCCTGAACATGTGACTGCAGCCTGTCCCCATCCCCTGTGTATAACTACAGCTGTCAGCATGCCCTGACATAAATAGCCGCAGTAATGGAACTGTAATCCAACTTGAAGTTGCAAAATTATTTTTATATATATCTTGTACTTGAAATAATACAAATAAAGTCTTTCACATAAAGAACATAAAGAAAGTCACCACAGTGTAACGGACGGACAGACGCCAGATGGTATTCGCACCATGCTCCGGTGCACAGCAAGTCTCAGTCCTTACGAGGCTCTCACCCTCTGGGAAATGATGACGCAGAGACGTACGCGTCAAGTACAAGATATATATAAAAATAATTTTGCAACTTCAAGTTGGATTACAGTTCCATTACTGCGGCTATTTATGATGTGGATACCGAGTTAGCGGCTTGGTTTTTGATTGGGACATAGTCACACAGTGTATTAAGCACCAGTACCAATTTTATTATTTGCAGCATGCCCTGACAGCCTGTGTATAACTATTCCCAGCATGCCCTGACAGCCTGTGTATAACTACTGCTTCCAGCATGTCCTGACAGCCTGTGTAGAAGTACTAGTCCCAGCATGCCCTGAAAGCCTGTGTAGAACTACAAGTCCCAGCATGCCCTGACAGCCTGTGTAGAACTACTACTCCTAGCTTTACCTGACAGCCTGTTAAGAACTACAGCTCCCAGCATGCCCTGACAGCCTGTGTGTAACTACAGCTCCCAACATGCCCTGACAGCCTGTGTATAAGTATAACTACAGCTCCCAGCATGCTCTGACAGCCTGTGTAGAACTAAAGCTCCCAGCATGCCCTGACAGCCTGTGTATAACTACTACTCCTAGCATGTCCTGACAGCCTGTATGTGTATTACTACTACCTCCAGCCGATATGTGTATAACTACTACTCCCAGCACGCCCTTACATTCAGTCATCCCCAGCTGCCCCAGTCCCTCTCAGTCCCCCTCAGTCCCCCCCAGTCTGCCCCAGTCCCCCTCAGTCACCCCCAGCTGCCCCAGTCCCCCTCAGTCACCCCCAGCTCCCCCTCATTCACCCCCAGTCTGCCCCAGTCCCTCTCAGTCCCCCTCAGTCACCCCCAGCTGCCTCAGTCCCCCTCAGTCACCCCCAGCTCCCCCTCAGTCACCCCCAGTCTGCCCCAGTCCCTCTCAGTCACCCCCAGCTGAGGAGATGGGGGACACAGGACGGAATATGAGGAGATGGGGGACACAGGGGTAATATGAGGAGATGGGGGACACAGGAGGGAATATGAGGAGATGGGGGACACAGGGGGAATATGAGGAGATGGGGGACACAGGGGGGAATATGAGGAGATGGGGGACACAGGGAGGAATATGAGGAGATGGGGGACACGGATAATATGAGGAGATGGGGACACAGGAGGGAATATGAGGAGATGGAGGACACAGGGGTAATATGAGGAGATGGGGGAAACAGGGGGAATATGAGGAGATGGGGGGCACAGGGGGAATATGAGGAGATGGGGGACACAGGGAATATGAGGAGATGGGGGACATGGGAGGGAATATGAGGAGATGGGGGGGGGGAATATGATGAGATGGGGGACACAGGGAGGAATATGAGGAGATGGGGGACACAGGGGTAATATGAGGAGATGGGGGACACAGGAGGAAATATGAGGAGATAAGGGACACAGGGGGGAATATGAGAAGATGAGCGACACAGGGAATATGAGGAGATGGGGACACAGGGAATATGAGGAGATGGGGGACACGGGAGGGAATATGAGGAGATGGGGGACACAGGGGGGAATATGAGAAGATGGGCGACACAGGGAATATGAGGAGATGGGGGACACGGGGAATATGAGGAGATGGGGGACACGGGAGGGAATATGAGGAGATGGGGGACACAGGAGGGAATATGAGGAGATGGGGGACACAGGGGGAATATGAGGAGATGGGGGACACAGGGAGGAATATGAGGAGATGGGGGACACAGGGGGAATATAAGGAAATGGGGGACACGGGGAATATAAGGAGATGGGGGACACGGGGAATATGAGGAGATGGGGGACACGGGAGGGAATATGAGGAGATGGGGGACACAGGAGGGAATATGAGGAGATGGGGGACACAGTGGGGAATATGAGAAGATGGGCGACACAGGTAATATGAGGAGATGGGGGACACAGGGAATATGAGGAGATGGGGGACACGGGAGGGAATATGAGGAGATGGGGACACAGGAGGGAATATGAGGAGATAGGGGACACAGAAGAGAATATGAGGTGATGGGGGACACAGGAGGAATATTAGGAGATGGGGGACACAGGTGGAGAGGATTATGAGGTGATAGGGCACACAGGAGGGGAGATTATGAGGTCATAGGGCACACAGGGTGTTATGAGGAGATCGGGACACAGGGGAATTCGGGGACATAGGAGGAGGGGATTATGAGGAGATTGGGGGACACTGGAGGGATTATGAGGAGATGGGGACAAGGAGATTATGGGGGGACATAGGGAATCATTAGGAGATTAGGGACACAGCGGGAGGAGATTATGAGGAGATGGGGGATACAGGCGGAGGATTACATACGGGCACAGGATGGGGGATTATGACAACATTACGAGACGGGGGGATTATAACTTTACATCCTGGCAGATAGTTTTGAATACCTAACCAACCCTAAGCCTCTTCTAGGCGTCCTAACCCACGGCCTGCTATTATTTTAAGGAGGGGGCCCACTCAGACTCACTCCCCCCCCACCTACGCTGAACCCCTAGCTACGCCCCTGGACCTATATGAAGTTGGCTGGCTCTGCAGCACATGAAGGCTTGCTCTGTCCTACTGAGCATTGTGATGGGAGTTGTAGTTCTTCAGCGGATATCAGTAATAGTATATTACTGATGCTGAGGAACTACAATTCCCAACATAGTGTTCATGTACTGCATAGTCAGCTAGCTCCACACCTCTGCTGCAGCTCTTTAGATCACAGACAGATGTTAGTGAAGTACTTCGTCAGCTCTGCTACATCATGGACCAATCAGGGAGAAGCACGGCATGATGGGAAATTTAGTTTCCTTGCCGACACCATCTTGGATATAAATGGGCTTGCAGCTAGATGGGAGATGGCTCAAAATACTCAGGTGGACTTGGTGAGTAAGAACAGCTAGGTTTAGGAGCATTTCATTTTTTTTTTAGTTTTTAGGGGAATACCCCTTTAAGGCCAAAATCAATATCTTTATTTTGTTAATAAAAAATATGTCTAACAATAAAAAATAACAACTTACATAGGGATTTGAACCCCCCCCCCAAAAAAAATTACTGATTCTCTAGTCAGGTGAGTTACTTCCGGATCACCTATTTAGTTTTTATTATAAATACTTGCTTGTAAATTGTATGCCTGATAAAGAGGGCAGTGGGCCCTCAAAATGTGTAGCATTTGAAACAGTTGCCTAGTAGAGATGAGCGAACCGGGTTCAGGTTCGAGTTGATCAAAACCCGAACATCGGTATTTGATTAGCGGGGGCTGCTGAACTTGGATAAAGCTCTAAGGCCAATGACTATATCCATGATTTACACATAGCTTTAGGGCTAATCAAATGCTGAAAGTTCAGGTTCGGATCGACTCGAGCATAACTACAACCCTCATCATTTCATGCTGACAGTTCACGATGGGAGTTGTAGGTTTTTAACATGTGGCTCATTAGATGTTGCATAACTATAGATGCTTACCAGAGCAACCTCTTGAACTTTAATGCCGGAGTTGTCTCAGGCATTAAAACACTTACTAATTATAAAAGGGCAACGGGTAACCTGCTGAGTTTGACGACAAAATTTATGAAGAGGTTCTTTTGCCCCACTTCTTAGAAATATATAAGGATGCTCTCTGGACACTCTCTCCAACCCTGCAAAGGATGTAGTGGTGGTAATTTCTAACCCCAGTAAGGAGCCTGTGCTCCCGGACTCATACAGGCCAATCTCATTTTAACGGCCAATGTCAAATTATTGGCGAGGGTGTTGGCAAACCGTATTTCATTAGTCATCACTCACCTAATACACCCAGATCAATAGGGTTTTATGCCCAATTGCTCCATATCTCATAATCTTAGAAGTTTACATTTTAATTTACAGGCTTTTCAGGTGGACAGGAGCAGGGCTGCGCAGTTTCTTTGGCCAGTCATGCATAAGATGGGTTTGGGGGATAATTTTGTACTGTGGACTAGGCTGATGAATTCAAGTTTGGGAGTGCAGATTCGGGTAAATGGTGGTCTATAGCCTACGTTTGATCTTGAAAGGGGCACACAGCAGTGTCCCCCTTTGTGGCCTTTGTTGTTTGCCATAGCTATTGAGCCCCTTGCTGCACTGCTTAGACACTCTGATGAGGTGGTTTACCCTCCCTGTGGACGATATGCTACTAATGTATCAATATGCTATTAAGTTGTTCATACTTCCCCTTACACCCTCCTCTTGGCTCCCTCAGAATAATAGCATCCCGCTTCAGACGGTTGCTAAATTTAAATACCCAGGTATCGTTGTGTCTCCTCGCGTGCAGGATCATATTCACGATACCCTTTAGCACTTTCTGCGTAAAAAAGCATTGAAAGTGGACACATGGTTGAGGCTGCTCTTGTCTGCACTAGGCAGATGCAACCTGTTAAAAATGATACTGATGCCTCAGTTGCTCTACCTTCTTCGCAACACCCCAGTGTGGATCCCTAATGTATATTTTAAAGGATTAACTGCCTTTTTAGAGATTTGATGTGGAAAAAGAGCAATGCTATTTAAGACATTACAAGGTAGTAGATCTTCTGGGGAGTTGGCGGTTCCTAATTCCTTTATTTATTTCCTAGCAGCACAGTTGCAGCATGTGAAGGGACGGGGGCAAATAGATGATGTAGGAATCTTGGGTGGGGTGGATGGTGGATCGCTCCCCACCGCTAGCAGCTGTAGAGATAGCACATACACAAGCCTTAAGGAGGGTTATGCCCACTCTCGCTCTCATGACTAAGAAATGGAAAAAGGTTAAGCAAATACTTAAAGTAAAAATTTTATAGAATATACACCAGTGTAGAAAAATCCTAAACTTCCAGAATTGTTCAGACTTGAGAGGTTTTCTCTTTGGGTTCCTAAAGGGGAACTCTAGGTAGAGGTTATAAAAAATGAAACTTCTGCAGAACAATAAAGCATAAATATTTGTTTTGGGGGGTTTTGTTCTGTTTTGTGTTTCTGCACTTCCTGGTTTATCAGTTGTACACAGTACTACAGGTTCCAGAATGCAATGCTTTCCCTCAGCTGCCCAAAGCTGTTGCAGAACATCTAGGCTGTGTTTACACATTGCAGTTTCATTGTGTTACTGAATTATTTGCAGTATTTTATCATTTCATTGTGGTCCCACCCGCACAGCACGCTGTATTCTCTAACTGTAACACTACACAGCACGCTGTATTCTCTACCTGTAACACCACACAGCACGCTGTATTCTCTACCTGTAACACCACACAGCACACTATATTCTCTACCTGTAACACCACACAGCACGCTGTATTCTCTACCTGCAACACCACACAGCACACTGTATTCTCTACCTGTAACACCCCACAGCACGCTGTATTCTCTACCTGTAACACCACACAGCACACTGTATTCTCTACCTGTAACACCACACAGCACACTGTATTCTCTACCTGTAACACCACACAGCACGCTGTATTCTCTACCTGTAACACCACACAGCACGCTGTATTCTCTACCTGTAATGCTGATATTGGAATAAAGCAAAGAAATTTTTGAATTTTTTTTTCTTTTCATTTCCACGCACATTTTATGATCAAGCATCTTATCTCTGAAGTTGAGCCCCACAATAAGGCTCTGATCCTCTTTGCTGTTTAACATCATTTACTTGTGTTACTGCATCATTTTTGTGAATACGCTGCAGTACTGCAATAACACTCCAACATGTGTGAACACAGCCTTTATTTCACTGCACACCTGCTTCTGGCCGGTCAGAGATGGTGAACCACTCAGGGAATTGGGGGATCCAGCCAAGCCTCCTGGGTCATCACACCCTGCCCCCTGTCTGCATCATCAGCCTGATCTCAGCAAACACACACAATGTCAGACAGAGGCATGGAAGATTTGTCTCCTAAGGGGGGATAGCATAATCAAGCTTGAGGCTGGAGTGTATCAGAATAGGAAGTGCCTTAGAAAGTTGGCGCTAATCTGGGGCAGGTGGACAGACACACTGGGCCTACCCAGTCCTATTTAATTTCAGGTATGCAGAAATCCTATGCAAGTGTTTATAAGTAGCATAATGTAGGGGCAGTCATGTGAAAATGTACTTTGGAATTCCCTGGGGGGGGGGGTTATTTTAGACATTGGTCAAGTAGTGGCTGTTCTCATGAGAGGGGCATTAAAGGAGGAGGAGGAGGAATACATGACAGACTGGCATAAGGCTCTGAATGAGTGCTCGTTCAAACTCATGACTATTCTAATCACACGTGAAGAGAAAAAACTGTCAGAGCTCGAAGCCAGTATAACCGCACACAACATAGACTTGGAGCAATATGTGGACATACTTGACTTCACTGAAATTCAGTCCAAAATTACCAAAACCTTGGAAGAAATGGAGGAGTGTGAATGTGTGTCATTGTGAATGTGAGTCATTGTGAATGTGAAAAAGACTAAGGGTGGTATTACACGGGCCGAGCAGGGCCCGATAATACCTGTAAACGAGCAGCGATCTGCTAGATCGTTGCTCGTTTACTGGGCCTTTTACACGGCCCGATAATCGTTTGACAAGAGCTGCAAGGACATCGTTACCGATGTCCTTGCAGCCCTTGCTAAACTGGCATACATTACCCATCCACGTTCCAGGGCTGCTCCTGCCGTCTGCTTCTCCGGGGGTCCCGTGCGCGCTCTAGCTTCACAGTGGCCTGTCAGCTGGTAGGCCGCTCAGCCAATCACAGGCCGGGACCGCCGCTGACAGCTGACAGGCCTCTGTGAAGCTAGAGCGCGCGCGGGACCCCGGGAGAAGCGGACAGCAGGAGCAGCCCTGGAACGTGGATGGGTAATGTATATCGTTAGTCGCCAGCCACGCACCGCTATTACACGCAGCGGTGCGCGGTCGGCGCCCGACGAAAATAGGGTCTAACCTATATCAACGATCAGCCGATGATCGTTGTCATCGGCTGATCGTTGCATTTATTACATGGAGCGATAATCGGCCGAATCGGGCCAATTCGGCCGATTATCGTTCCGTGTAATAGTACCCTAAGTTTAATAGAGACTTGAAGGATTACATGTCGGACACGGTTTACACATGGCAATAAAAACGTAGACGTCTCAAAACTCCACGGCCGATCCTTAAGGATCACACTGGCTTCGGCACACCAGGAGTTAAGAGAAACATCACGTTTAGCACTACAGACGGAGAGACATCCGATACACAGACAGAGCTTTCTGCTTCTGAAGATTACAATCAATCACCACCTGTGAGACAGCGCAAGTATCACAAGTCTCACTGTCATTCCTATTACCGCCCCCAAACGAGATCTGCTGAGAGAGGGGACAGTGGTAATTCCAACCATATGGTTCCCCTGCAAAAAAAACAGAGACGCCGACATCGGGCAAGGAGAAAACGCAAAGGGAAAAGGAAAACAGCCAGCGAAGAAGAGGGGCAAGTAACTAATGACTCTAGTTTACAGGGGAATCCATTGATTGTGTTTGATGTTTACAATCTATCAGCTTGCATACTAAGTAATGCTCAGATTATTGTACTTAAGAAGGGTTTAAATTTTGTTCCAGATAGTAATTTCAATTTGTACCAAACACTTAGGGACGTAGATAAATTTGTTCGTCTGTTTGTTGTTTTTTTACATATTGACAATGTGGACCGGAATGCCCTCACCTCCCCTGTTACTTCTGATCTTACCTATGACTTTACAGGAACAGGTGGCGGTCCAGGCATTATCGGACCTACAACAACAGGAACCCTTATCTAAGGTACATTCTACTGCTCATCGCTTAAGATTACCTAACATTGACTTTTATCCTGTCGAATCCAGGGTTCCTCCTATGGACACCTTCCAGTCCAGGGTGGAATCGGACCTACGGCTTCTAGCGTCTCAACAACACAATAATCAATCTAATCTGACTTTTACTGAACGTATGAGTCTAAGGGACTTGGCTCACAACCCTTATGTGGTGATCCGCCCGTCTGATAAAGGTGGGTCGGTGGTCGTGTTGGACCGGGCTTTGTATGTGCGGGAGGTCACCTCTGTGCTATCTGACCTCCGTACATACAGACCCCTGTCTGCGGATCCCACCGTTTGGGTCACTAGAAAACTAATTGTGGTCCTCAAATGTGGCATTGATGCAAACATCATTACACAACAGCAATATGATTATTTACTCGTACAGTATCCCCTGACTCCGGTTTTTCACGCTTTCCCAAAAACCGATAAAGCAGTCTTTCCACCACCATTACGTCCTATTGTGTCGGGGGTGGGTTCTCTTTGTGAGCGCCTCTGTTCGTGGGTGGATGACTTGCTCCAACCCCTGGTGGTCCGGATCCCCGGATACATCAGGGATAGCAAGTCTCTACTGGCAGCAGTGGGCAATCTCACTTGGGGACCCACGTATACCTGGGTCACATGTGACGTAACTGCTCTCTACACATTATCCCCCACCATTAAGCCCTAATAGCTCTGAAATTTCATCTACAGAAATACAGTAACTATGAACAGATACTGCAGGACTTGCTCACTGCTGTGGTTTGCTGACAAGTGGTCTGAATAAGTGGAGTTGAAAGAAGGAGTTACAAGTTCTGGTAAGTGCTGAATCTCTTTCTTTTTCACTGTTTGTTTTTGCACTAAGAATGATGGCTAAATCACTGCCAAAGGAATATGCTAAAACATAACGTTTATTAAATTGATTAAAAGTAAAAACTGATCATCAAACGTGAGGAGTAACAAAAAAAAACAACAACCATCACCGAACCCAAAGCACAAAAGGACAAGGAGGGAACTGGTGAACCACCTGTCCAATTTTATGCCAGTACCTTTACTGGACTTACGTGTCCACGTACCTATATAATTTGGGAAAACAAGGACACTATGGATGGGGGTCCCTGGCCTATCAGTAATGGCACCAGTGACTCGGGGCAGATTACAATGGATGTGTGAGAGATCTAGAGTGGGCGTGTCTATCAGGCCCTCACTCTGGTACCCTATCCTTAGCCTGCCCTAGGCAGAGTAAACGTCCTGAAAAAGACGGCCCCGCACTGGATCCTGCCCTAACTCCTATCCATTCCTCTACAATAGTGTGACTAACTGTCTCACTGATGGTCCCTGGACTGTATAAATATACTAATGACAAGATATATGCAGAGATGAATATCATATGACCGTGGTCCAGGATGAGACAAGATGCAGTAGTGTACTATCACAGTAAGTTTGTGAGGGATAGGGAAATCTGGTACGTGTAAACAATTACTTAATGATCCATATTACATAGTACATCCTGCTACAATGGTATATCTGTTGTTTGCCATTGAAACGATAAAGCATATGTACTGTATGGAAAAAAGATTCATTTGCTACAGATGTATATAAATACTGCAATTAAGATACAGTAAACAAAAAGCAGTATTTATAGGAAAAAACTCAGATTCAATGTGTAAATAAACATCAATGAAATATACTCATCTACTGATTCGAGCAGCAGTGTGGTCTCAACGCGTTTCTTATACCCCCATAAATCATCAGGAGACCAAAATAGGGGGTCTTGGTGCACAACATCTGTATTCAGGACAGACGTGATAGATGTGATGCCATGATGAGCGCTGTCAGGCGTCTATGTCTCCCTGACTCACTGCGCTCCTTTTTGTATCTAAGGCTCCTCCTACCAATACTTCTATTGGTCGCTAATTAACAAGGTACCCAATGAAAAAAGGCACAGCCCGTGCGTGTGTTAACGTGGTTGGCGCACGCGCACTGGACTAGTCCCTTGATGTCCTAGATTCGCTGAGTGTGTATTACTTACTCGCGCCTGCGCACGTCGTCCTCGCCAAGATGCTAATGTAGTGCGCCTGCGTGGTGCAGATGCGTTGACACTGGCGCATGCGCACATTGATAAGGATACGCTACCTAGGCATCTATTTACGGTGTATGTGTAGTCCTTGTGCTACATTAACGCATGCGTATCGGTGATTCTTTACATTATAGTGTTGAACCTCTCATAATGATGCGATGTGTATATCATTGGTGAATCGCGCTAGGATACTAGCGTTCTATGACACTAGTCTTGTATGGTGATATGCTCTAAGAGGTAACTATCTGCTACCTTCAGCACTCTTGTAGTTGTACTAGTAGGTACCAAGTCTACTGTGTTCTCGTCTATATAGGGACCAATAAGCGCATTCCATATTGATCCATACCAGCATTTATAAAAGTCTGGCAGAGGGATAGACTATTTATTAGGGTACCCTGATAGGGATTATTATCCGATCAGTGATAAAATGAATGGTGTTCTAAATAACAGCCTGTCATAAAGAACAATTTCCATAGATATATCACAATGCTCAATTAATTGCATGATGAATGGTCTGATATACTAGACCAATGATAAATAAGTGATGCATTTTAATGCAGATAATCACTATTACAGAGCGAATCAAAATACAGCAGTTTGCTACCTAAATTGCAGGGAGATTTTACACAGAAGGATAATGTACATCCAGGGGAACTAGATGTAACTAGTTTGCTACCTAAATTGCAGGAAGATTTTACACAGAAGGATAATGTACATCCAGGGGAACTAGATATAACATCCGAATGATAAGGCTTCATTAATTCCAAATGGTGGATATGTTTTACACCTATATATCCATTGTAATTCTTTTTGTAACAACCTTCTATTGAAGTCCCCTCCTCGATTGGAGGGTCTGACAACTTCCAGGGTGGCAAAGGTGATGGCTCTTGGATCACCATTGTGTTTTTCAATCATGTGTCTGGCCAGTGGTGTATCGCGTCGGTGTTCAATATCATTTACATGTTCACACACCCGCCTCCTCAATTCCCTAAAGGTCTTTCCGATGTAGTCCTTCGGGCAGGAGCACTGTGCCATATAAACAACCCCTTTGGTGCGGCACGTTGCTAGGTCTCTTAGAGCAAACTGTTGTCCAGTAGTGGAGGCTACGTTGGTCTTGGTCTTCCGTATAAAGTTGCAGGCTTTACAGCCACTACATCTATATTGACCTACTGTTTGTCTCTCCAGCCAAGTTTGTCTTTTTGCGGGACCTTGGTAATGGCTGTGTACCAAACGGTCCCTCAGGCTTCTCCCTTTCCTGTAAGTGATCAAGGGACGATCGGGTATTATTTGTTGGAGACTTTGATTCGCAGCTAGTATCCCCCAATGTTTAGTCAAGATTTGGCGTACCTCCTGAGACAAATCATCATAGGTCCCTATGACTCTGGATACGTTTTCAGTAGTGAGATCCTTTGGCGTCAATAATGAATCACGCCTTTTATCCCTTGCCATTTTAAATGCGTCCTTCAGGACTTCGTTGGGATAACCCCTTTCAAGAAACCTCCTTTGTAGGTCTTTAGCCTGTTTATGAAACTCGACCTCAGATGAACAGTTGCGTCGTACCCTATAATACTGCCCTTTTGGAGTGCCCCTTTTAAGGGGCGGTGGGTGATGACTATTCCAATGTAACAGACTATTGGTCGAGGTGGGTTTCCTATACAGTGTGGTAGACAACACCCCTGTAGGGTCCTTGTAGATCAAAATATCCAAAAAGGGGAGTCTTTCTTCATGGATTTCTGACGTGAATCTCAGACCTAGATCGTTATCATTCAGTGACCCCAAAAAAGCCGTAAAGTCACTCTTACTTCCTGACCACAACATAAATACATCATCGATGTATCTAGTCCACAGGATGATGTATTTTGACCATGGTGTGTCCTCAGCTGGGAAGACTAGGATGTCTTCCCACCAGCCCAGGAAGAGGTTAGCATACGTGGGGGCACAAGGGCTCTCCATTGCTGTCCCCCTGAGCTAGTGGTACTGTTTTCCATTGAACAAAAAATAATTTCGTGTAAGAACGAATTGTAGGAGTCTTCCGATGAATTCATTGTGTGCCTGTAGTGCTCTCCCCCGTGTTTTTAAGAAATGATTGACTCCCTGGAGGCCCTTCCCATGCGGGATTGAACTATATAGGGCCTCCACATCAATGCTTGCAAGCCATGTAGAGTCATCAATGGAGATTCCTTCTATCTTGCTTAGAAGGTCGGTCGTATCCCTCGTATATGAGGGAAGTGCCATGACGAAGCCTCGCAGGTTTTGATCAATGTAAACGCTCACCCCTTGTGTCAGGGAGTCTACTCCAGACACAATAGGTCTGCCTTTGAGGGGATGGACCCCCTTATGTATTTTAGGCAAACAATAAAATGTAGCCAACTGTGGAGTTTTGGGGCACATATATTCATATTCCTTTTGGTTGATCAAGCCTAGTCGTTTGCCTTCAACAAGGATTTCTGTCAGTTCTCTCCTGAATATTTCAGTTGGATCGGATGGAAGTATCCTATAGCAGTCAGGGTCTCCAAGGATTGTTAAACACATATCTTTGTACGTCTCATGGTCCATAACTACCAAATTGCCCCCCTTGTCAGAGGGTTTTATTACAATTGAGGTATCTTTCTCCAATGTATTTAGGGCAATTTGTTCATTTCTTGATAGATTAAACCTCTGATGTCCAGTAGGGGGATTTTTTGCGAGTGTCTCCAAATCTTGGGATACTAATTTCAAGAATATGTCAATGCTGGTCTGTTCCGAGATGGGGGGCATAAGGGTACTCTTCGGTTTGAGGTTTGTAAAAGGGCCTTGTCCAAGGTCTCTCTGTGATTCCTCATGCAATTCCTCCAGAGCTTGTAAGCCAGCCAATTCTTCCTCGGATATCCCCAATTCTAGACACTGCTTTTGATTATGAAAGAAAAAGAACTTATGCCATTTCAATTTCCTACAATATAAGTGTAGGTCCTGTGGGTGGATTTGTTCAGTAGAGTGCAGGATTGCAGTGTGAACAGCAGTCAACAGGCTCAAACGAATGAAGTCCAAGTACAGGCTTTGCCTGCGTTTATTCTCCAATACAAGAAAACAAATAAACAGACTTGGCTTTAGGCATAACACAAAATAAACTCTGCTTGTCCAGCACTAACTAAACAGAAGACGGCCCTGTCTATACGCTACGACTAGCTGCAGTCGCACGAACATAACATTGTATACAGTCCAATGTTTTACCTTGGTCAGGTATATGGCTTCTCCTGAGGCTGCAGCCTTCCAGCACACTCAGCTACACCCAGCCTCCCTCTGTCCATGGCTCTGCAAAACTTTATGAAGATGCTGATTATCCAGCCTCAGCACCTGTGGCGTCTGACACCAAAACAATATCTGGAGTGGAGGAAGTGGAATGGACAGCCCCACTACCAAGCCTGCCATCCATTCCTAAAAACCAGGCCCAAACACACTTTATCAATACATCCCCAGCAACTACCTTTGCTGGAGATCACATCACATCCCTGTATTTTCCATGTCTCAGATAGTGAGACATGAACTTCCCTCAGTCCTAGTAGGTGTAATAGCTGAACACAGGCGAAACATAGCGACCATCCAGGATTAACCCCTTCAGTGTCTCACAGTCCTTAATCCATGTGAAAAGATCAAATTTTGTAATTGGCACAAATGATAGGCCTTTCTGTAAAACCAATGTTTCATCCCTAGTTAGTATCCTGGATGATAGATTTATGATTTATGATAGCTAGCAAGATGGAAGGTTTCATTCAGTGCGCAGTCTGCCGCATGTACGCACAACTGGAGCAGGTGTTCCAGGGTGAGTACCGCTGTGAAAGATGTGAGCATGTTGCCCATCTAGAAGCTCGAGTTAGAGATCTGGAGAAGCATATTGCAACACTGAGGGAACTTGGCCACCTTGAGAGGGAACTTCGGCTCACTGAGCAGGAAGTTAGTGGGTTAGAGATGGAGGGTGGTGATATAGATCAGGAGGCCCAATTAAGTAGCTGGGTTAATGTAGTTAGAGGGACCAGTAAGGGATCCAAGAAAAGGAAGGCCACTTCTCCTACTATATGCCCAAGCAAAATTGCCAAGTTAGGTGATGATGCAAGGGCATCCGTGTCAGAAATGGCAGCTCTAGTGGAACCTGTTCTCCCTAACAGCCGGGGGAACAGTCCAACTAGTAGTGGGAGGGATGGTATTGTAGGTAGGCCTAGACAGCTAGTGGTTGTAGGGGATTCTATAATCAGGAAGACGGATAGAATAATTTGTCGCCAAGACCGCCTCAACCGAATGGTTTGCTGTCTCCCTGGTGCCAGGGTTCGGCATGTGGTGGAAAGGGTGGATAAATCACTTGGGGGGGCTGGGGATGACCCAGCTGTCGTGGTCCATGTGGGAACCAATGACAGGATACAAGGTAGGTGGAGGTCTATTAAAAATAATTTTAAAGAATTAGTTGCTAAGTTGAAGGGAAGGACCTCGAAGGTGGTATTCTCTGGAATACTGCCTGTACCATGCACATCGCAGGAAAGACAGCGGGAGCTTAGGGAGTTAAATGCATGGCTCAAGTCGTGGTGTAGAGAAGAAGGGTTTGGGTTTTTAGAGCACTGGGCTGACTTTTCATTGGGGTACAATCTGTTTTCCGCAGATAATTTGCACCTTAATGGAAGGGGGTCCGCTGTGCTGGGGGAGAGAATCCTAGAAGGAGTGGAGAGGTTTTTAAACTAGGGATGTGGAGGGAGAACAATGTAGTATGTAATATAGTGGCGGATAGGTTAGAGAGGGGACAGAACATTGAGGAGGGAGGAGAAGGGTCCTGTGGGGGAAGAATAAGAGCAGTGGATAGGGAGATCCATATGTTGCGGATGAACAGTGAGGATGATTGTAGCCACAGCACAGTAATAAATCCTATTTCTTATAGTGAAGCGGTTAAATTCGATGGTAATATAAAGTGTATTGTTACTAATGCCAGAAGTCTAGCCAGCAAGATGGGGGAGCTAGAGGCCTTGGTTCTGGAGGAGTCCATTGATGTGGTTGGTGTGACTGAGACATGGCTGGACTCCTCACATGACTGGGCTGTCAATATTCAGGGATTTTCGTTGTTCAGAAGGAAACGGTTGGGCAGAAGGGGAGGAGGAGTATGTCTGTATGTTAGAAATGATATTAAAGTGAGTGTAAAAGATGCAATAGTGGGCGATGACTGTGATGATGTGGAAGCATTATGGGTAGAACTACAGAAGGAGGAAAAGAGTGAAAAAATTATTCTTGGTGTAATCTATAGACCCCCCAACATTACTGAGGGGATAGATGGTCAGTTGAATAGACAAATAGAGCGGGCTGCCCGGGAGGGGACAGTAGTGGTAATGGGGGACCTCAACTACCCAGATATAGATTGGGCTCACGGTTCAGCTAAATCCAAAAAGGGGAAGGAATTTCTTAACCTCTTGCAGTATAATTTTCTGGGCCAGTTTGTGGAGGAGCCAACTAGAAGTGATGCCTTGTTGGATCTGGTTATTTCTAACAACGCTGAGCTGGTTGGGGATGTCACTGTCCATGAACACCTGGGTAATAGTGACCACAATATAGTGACTTTTAGCTTAAAGTGTAGAAAAGAAAAACATGTTGGGAGGGCAAAAACTCTTAATTTTAAAAGGGCCAATTTTCCTGGGTTAAGGGCTGAACTTCAGGGCATAGACTGGGAGCGGCTGCTGTCACATACTGATACAGCTAATAAATGGGAAATCTTCAAATCCACATTAAATAACTGTACTGCCAAACATATTCCTATGGGTAACAAATATAAACGGTTAAAATCCAATTCCACATGGCTTACAACCGAGGTTAGAAGGGCTATAAATGAGAAAAAAGGGGCATTCAAAAATACAAATCAGAGGGGTCAGCTGTAGCCTTTAAACATTACAAAGAAGTCAACAAAACCTGTAAAAATGTAATAAAAGCAGCAAAAATTCACAATGAAAGGCAGGTAGCTATAGATAGCAAAAGAAACCCCCCAAAATTCTTCAAATATATTAATGCAAAAAAACCAAGGTCAGAGCATGTAGGACCCCTAAATAATGGCGAAGGGGAATTAATAACTGGGGATCAGGAGAAAGCTGAGTTAATTAATGGCTTCTTCAGTTCTGTATATACAAAAGAGGATGGAGCTGTGGTGGGTGGGGCCAGTACTGAGGTGGGTGGGGCCAGTGCTGCTAACACATGTAATGTACTGAACTGGTTTAATATAGATATGGTCCAAGATAATTTAAATAAACTCAATGTAACCAAAGCTCCAGGGCCTGATGGATTGCACCCCAGAGTTCTTAGGGAACTCAGTTCTGTAATTTCTATACCCTTGTATGAAATATTCAGTGATTCTTTGCTTACTGGTATTGTGCCGAGGAAATGGCGTAAGGCACATGTAGTGCCGATCTTCAAAAAGGGCTCTTGAACTTCCCCAAGTAACTATAGACCTGTAAGCTTAACGTCCATTGTGGGGAAACTATTTGAGGGGCTTATAAGGGACTACATCCAGGAATATGTAGTGGCTAATAGTATTATAAGTGATAACCAGCATGGTTTTACTAAGGACAGAAGCTGTCAAACCAACCTAATATGTTTCTATGAAGAGGTGAGTAGAAGCCTGGATGGGGGCGCAGCTGTGGATATCGTGTACCTGGATTTTGCAAAAGCGTTTGACACAGTTCCTCATGGACGTCTGATGGGTAAGTTAAAGTCTATCGGTTTGGAAAATTTAATGTGTAACTGGATTGAAAACTGGCTTAAAAATCGTACCTAGAGAGTGGTGGTCAATGATTCCTACTCCGAATGGTCCCCGGTAATAAGTGGTGTACCCCAAGGGTCAGTACTGGGCCCTCTTCTGTTTAACTTGTTTATTAATGATATTGAGAATGGAATTAACAGAAATGTTTCTATCTTTGCAGATGACACCAAGCTTTGTAGTACAGTACAGTCTATGGAAGATGTGCAGATGTTACAGGATGACTTAGACACACTGAGTGTTTGGGCGTCCACTTGGCAAATGAGGTTCAATGTGGATAAATGTAAAGTTATGCACCTGGGTACTAATAACCCACATGCATCATATGTCCTAGGGGGAGGTACACTGGGAGAGTCGCTAATGGAGAAGGATCTGGGTGTACTTGTAGATAATAGACTACAGAACAGTACACAATGTCAGTCAGCTGCTTCTAAGGCCAGCAGGATATCGTCATGCATTAAAACAGGCATGGACTCACGGGACAGGGATATAATATTACCGCTTTATAAAGCTTTGGTGCGGCCTCATCTGGAGTATGCTGTCCAGTTTTGGAACCCGATTCATAAAAAGGACGTTCTAGAGCTGGAGAGGGTACAAAGACGGGCAACTAAACTAATAAGGGGAATGGAGCATCTTAGTTATGAGGAGAGATTAAAAGAATTAAATTTGTTTAGTCTGGAGAAGAGACGTTTAAGGGGAGATATGATTAACTTATTTAAATATATAAATGGCCCCTACAAGAAATATGGGGAAAAGATGTTCCAGGTAAAACCCCCTCAAAGGACAAGAGGGCACTGCCTCCGCCTGGAGAAAAAAAGGTTCAATCTCCGGAGGCGACAAGCCTTCTTTACCATGAGAACTGTGAATCTGTGGAACAGTCTACCACAGGATCTGGTCACAGCAAAAACAGTAGAGGGCTTCAAAACAGGGCTAGACAAGTTCTTAGAGCAAAATAATATAAATGCATATGTATAGAACCTATCACCCCTCCCCCTTCCCTACATCCATCCCCTCCTTGGTTGAACTTGATGGACATGTGTCTTTTTTCAACCGTATTAACTATATGTAACTATGTAACTATGACTATATCATTTTGGTGGTGGAGTTTTTACTACAACACAATTTTTTTTGCTTTGATGGGAAATTCTATTTGCAGATTGAAGGTTGCCCAATGGGCGCAAAATATTCTCTGTCCCTCGCCAACCTGTACATGGGGTATTGGGAGGAGGTCTATCTATATGCGGACTGCAATCCGTAGCGGGATTCCATCTTTTGGTATGGCCGTTATATAGATGACCTCCTCCGAATATGGCGAGGGGAAAGGTCTCACAACAGTTCTTTTCACTCTTTTTTGAATGATAACCAGCTTAATTTGGTGTTTACTCTACATTCAGATTCATTTTTCATTTCGTTTTTGGATGTTAATTTTGTTACTCACCCCTTAATGGACCAGATTCACACATCTCTATTCAGTAAACCAGTGCTTCTCAAACTGTGAGGCGGGCCTCACCAGTGAGGCGCCCCCTAGTTGTTGGTGAGGCCCAGCTGGGAAGCCAGTTTTCACAAAAGTGACTATGATCTGCACAGTCCTTTTGCTGTTTGCAACTATCTCCATTTTAGCCACAAGTTATTTTGAACACTCTTTATTAGTGTATAGAGCTTGGGAGATTGGTGCAATACAACCCTAGCATTATTTTAAGCTTTTAAATGGACTTTCACCACAGATAGTGAGGCCCAGGCCCTCTTGGTCAGTCTGGTAAGGCCCAGGCATTGCCTTGGTCTGTTGGGTGAGGCTCCAGTAGAAAAAGTTTGAGAAGCGCTGCCGTAAACCTACATCCGGCAATGGCATTCTACGTGCCTCTAGTAGTCATCCATGGCATACTATCAGAAGCTTAGCTATTGGTGAGTTTATTAGGATACGTTGCACATGCTCAGAAGAATCCACATATCGGTCACAATGTGAGAACTTACAACATAGACTGCATGATAGGGGCTACACTCCTAGGGTCATAACCAGAGCGAGGAAGATAGCAGAGTCTAAAACTCGGGAGTATCACTTACAAGATAGAATACGTCATAGAGGAAATTCTCAAAATAACCCTTTGGTATTCTCTACTCCCTATAGCACACAGTTTAATAACATTAAATCTATCATTCAGAAAAATCTCCCTCTACTCTTCTATGATGAAGAATGTGCCACTATTCTATCCGATGGTATTAAATGTGTAGCCAAAAGAGGCAGGTCTTTGGCGAACATATTGTCACCTACCGTTTTGAAGGACCAACCCACACAAAATTGGCTTTCTACCACGGGCTGCTTTAGATGTTCCTTGCCCAGATGTTCCACTTGCAAATACATGACAGCTCAGAGACACTTTGTATCTAGTGTAACCAAAAAGAATTATCAAATTTCCTCTCTAATTAATTGTGAAACACATCATGTAGTGTATTTAGCAACTTGCACCTCATGCAACTTAAAGTATGTTGGGTGTACAATCACCTTTCCAAACACTTTGTGGAACAACATGGAGGGGATGTATCATCTCTCCTGATATGTGGAATAGAAAAAGTTGGCCGACCACAGAGGGGAGACTGGATGCATCAGGTTAGACTGAGAGAGGCATACTGGATTTTAGCGTTAGATTGTTGGGCGCCACTGGGTCTGAACAAGAAAAATGATTTGGCCTTTATATACTAGTACTATATACTTTTGCCCCTCCCGTATACACTATATCACCGGGTCTAGATTGCATTTGGGACAGACTGATATTTCTGTCCTTTTGTTCTTTATACATACAGTGCGATATTTGTCATGTAACCCATGTATCAAAAACCAATATATATACTCTGTTATGTTATTTTTTTATATGTTGTATTACAGCATATGCATATACATATATATCTCATTTTTTCGTTTTTGGTACCTTTTACATAGAACAAAATAGATCTCTATTCATACAGTGCGTTTATTTACTTGACCATCTAATTGACCATCTGTTCTTGTGTTACCTTCATGTTTCCTCTGTAGACTTAGTGCTCTTACACGTCTGTGCATAGTTTGTTAGTTCTCACTTCCTGTTTCTTTCTTCCCTTCCCCCTTGTTAAGCTGTTGGGATATGTGTATAAATTAAGGTGCACACTACATGTGTAACATGCCATGAGTAAGGAAGGTTTATTTTTCCAAAATGCGTTGGCATCTAGGATGTTTTTGTACCGCTTTTAACATGACCTAATAAAGAAACAGATTTTATTTTTATTCCTGTGGAGCTGGATACAGTCCTTCTATTTTCCACATTAAAAATGAGGTATGGCAGATAACTAGTCATGAAGGAGTTTTGATCACGCGAAGATCTTACCACAATAGTTTTTTTTTTTTTTCATAGTGCCCAAACCATGGTCCTGTATGTAATGCAGGTAGAGTCCGACAGCATCCAAGGTAGAATTTCAAAGGCTTTATTAGCACATCAGGTACATGTAAGCGACCTTTCGACCCTGCGGTCTTTATCAAGCATACATACAAATGACACAACCGTGGGGGTATATATGTGCAAACACAAAAACAATTAACCAATCCGCGCATGGAACTGACCGGGGGGGGGGGGGGGGGGGAGGGGGGGAGACAGCGGGTCCTCGTGCGGTACTGAAGTGATTTATCTCCTGCACGGAGCCTTGGCTCACATGCCTGGAGGGGAGGAGACGGCTCTTCCTGCAGCCTAAAAGTTAAGGGAACCTGTCACCCCTGAACGGAACCCAGAACCCACCCTATCCCTGCATAAGGCCCCCATTCTTACACCATCCTGCCCGTCCCGCCGCAGACATACTGATGTCAGATGAGCAGGCGGCTGTATGTCCGCAGCGGCACCGGCAGGATGGGGTAAGCATGGGGGCCTTATGCAGGGGTAGAGTGGGTTCCGGGTGCCATTCAGGGGTGACAGGTTCCTGGCGCACATCGCATCAGATTATAATATGGGCGGTCCAGAAGACCGACCATATAATAATTTGTTGTGATGTCCTATCGGCGGGACAGCTCTAGGAAATCAATCGATTTCCTAGGAGGGCCAAAAATAATGGCGCCGCGGGCCAGAGTTTGACATGTCTGTTCTAGAGGATCAAGTTATGTCCAGTATTATACAAGATCCAAAAGGTATACCAAAACTGTCATAATGCCACAGCAGGGAGAACACATCAGAATCGCAATCTGACCAGTCACATCATATGTGTGTGTAACATTGTTACCTGGGGGCTGGCTCCATGTCCACAGTTTGGGGCCGGCCAGGGATCGTAGCAGGATCAAGCATACCGGTGTGTACGCTGGCCAGAATCGCAACTGTGAGAGAGTGCTGGCGTCAGAAGTGACGTACCTCAGTCAGCCGCGCAGGGCCGGAAGTCGGCTCAACGTGGGTTGTCCAGGTAACCAGTAAACAACAACACTGTGTCGTCATCTAAGATTGACGGCACAGTGTTATTGTGGAGGAGGCATAGGAAAACCAAAGGAGTAAGTATAGGGTGTAGAGCGGACCAAACTGTTATGCAATGTTGTACTTAGAGACTACTGCACTGTTAACGCACGAGTGTATGACTATATAGTAAGGAATCTAAGTCATACAGTAGGTGAACCACATGATAGATATGCAAACATATTAAGGCTATGTTCACACTACGTGAACACCCGGCTGTTGCCGTTCCGGGTGATCCTTCTAGCCGCGGAGCTCTGATGCGGGCGCATCAGCGCGAGCCCGCATCAGAGCTTCCCATAGCCCACAGTGAAGCAAGCGGCCGGAGCCGCTTGCTTCACTGTGTGAGCTGACAGGGCTTTCTGCGGCCGGAATTCACTGAATTCCGGCCGCAGAAAACTGACATGTCAGTTTTTTCCGGCGCCGTATGGGATCCCGGCCGGAACGCATACGATATGTGTACGCTCCGGTCGGGATCCCATTGAAAATATGGCTATGTTCCACCCCTCAAAACTACGGCCGTAGTTCTGCGGCGAGAACTACGGCCGTAGTTTTCCGTAGTGTGAACATAGCCTAAGACTAATGACGGCTAAGGGGACAATACATTTATATAGAGTCTAATAGTGGTTAACTGGCCGTTTTGTGTCACTGCGAACATCTCGTCATATTGACCATAGGAGTGCACCATTCGTACCATACACCTGACAATCCACCCAGCTCTGCAGGTTAAATATACTGGTAAGGAACATCCACCATGCGGATGCCAGGGGCGTAGTGGACCATTCACTCAATCCAGTTAGGGTAGAGTGTGACCACACGCATTTCGTCAGGGATCAAGCCACACATACCATTCCATGTAGGCACGTATCTTCCATACACTGCTAAGCACAAGGCCAAACTGCGGGAGGAGCATGGGGTGCCTGTATATCATAGTCAAAGCGCATATGTAGTACGTCAAAGGGTCATGTGGGAAGGCGGATACCAATGCATAGGTAGAAAACATCCATACCAGGAAATACTGCTCAGTGCATGTTTATTGAGAGACTAAGACAACAACAGTGGTCCTAAAGGAAAGAAAAACATAGTAGTAGAATGCATAAGCAAGAGAGAGGCTTCCATTTTCCCAAGCATGGCACATCGGGTAGCCGAACTGTGGACAGGAGAAACCAAAGCAGGACGAGTATCTAGGGATGCAAAAAGAGAGTAATTAGTGATCATCATAAGGGGCAATATGTGTATGAAACATAAACACAGTTAAAATCAAGTGTAAATAAAAACAATATACTGATTATCAAAGCACAAATTCATCAGAATGTCTCTGGGTCTATAAATAATGATTCAAATTGATAGTGAGCAATATACAGTGGTGCCTTTTATTACGAGCATAATTCGGTCCGGGACCGTGCTTGTAATCCAAATCCACTCTTAAACCAAATCAAATTTTCCCATAAGAAATCATAGAAATGCAGACAATTGGTTCCACATCCCAAAAATAAATATTTATTATTCTGAATAACATGTAAAACAGATGAAACAAACATTCAGAAACAGCAGAATATGTAATATTATAAGTTACTGTACAGTAATGGAGAGGATGGGAAACACAAGGGTGGACAGAGACTGCAGGAAGCATGCAGGAATGAGCAGGGTATATATGGGCACAGTATAGCAGCACTCTCTGTATGGGGAGAGATTACCTCCACAGTCCTGTCCCCTGATGTAAGCCCAAGCCTGAAGTGGATCTGCTATGATTTGGAAGGTGAGGGAGACTTCCTGGGTCAGAGTCGGGGATGCAGACCGTGCCCCTCCTCCACTCACGCTCCCATCCAGTTCAGGGAGCTCTTAAACCAAAGCAATGCTCTTAAACCAAGTCACAATTTTGAAAAACTGAGCTCTTAAACCAAAACGCTCCTAAACCAAGTTACTCTTAAAGCAAGGTACCACTGTACATATATTGGGTATTGCCACGTCCGTAATGACCCCGTCAATAACCCATGACATTAATTATTCTGCCCGATTAATGCAGGAAAAAAATAAATAAAAAACTAACCTAAATGACATTTTTTTTTGTTAATCCCACCCCCTAAAAAATATAGAAAAAAGCTATCAAAACATCACATGTACCCAAAAGGTGTACCACTAAAAACATCAGCTTATGCCGCAAAAAAAAAAAAAAAATCGTACCACCTCATAAAAATTAAATAAAAAATTATCAGGGTGTCACTTGTCTCCCAGAACGGTACCGATGGAAACGTCAACTTGTCTTACACAAATATTTTGGCACCACAAGGCCTCTGTGACATGGTATAATGGCTAAAAAAAAACTGAAGTAAAAAAAAAAGGCCCCAGTGAGTCAGGTGACGCACTGCGGCCACACATGGGATATTTCTAGAAACACTGGAATAAGGGAAATCAATAGTGAGTGTAATTTCTCAGTTAGTATTTGCTGTATTAGAAGAAAAAATGGATTAAAATAGAATATCTGCCAAAAAAATTTAATTTTTACATTTCCCCTCCAACTTGCATCAAATTTCTGTGAAACACCTAAAGGGTAAATAAACTTATGAAATGTTACTTTGAATACTTTGAGGGGTGCAGTTTTTACAGTGGATGGATTTATGGAGGTAACTAACATTTAGGCCCAACAAATCCACTGCAGAACTGAGCTGGTCCCTAATAGAATCTCTTTAAAATTTCGAAGTCCTCTAACATCCTAATAAGTAAAAGGACGTTCACCAAACGACATCACCATAAAGTAGACATGTTGTAGATGTTACATTAAAGGAAGTCATGACAGTCATTCTCTATGGGCGTTGGACTCTGGTGAGCACCCGCGCGGCTTCCAACGGGGATTTCTCGGTGGTGGGACAGGGTCCGGGACTTTAAGGAAGAGGTAAGTATAAGGGGATCCACCAGCGCCGGGCTTCACCCCGGCGGCCAGGACGACAGGTCCCCTTTAATAATTAGTTCATGTGGCATGACTATCTTTCTTAGAAGTGAATTTTGAATATAAACAAATGTAAATTTTTAAAATTTTTGTGCATATGTTTTTTTTTTTTTTACAAAAAAACTACTGAGTGTATCAACGAAAGTATACCACAAATATAAAAAAGAATAATATGTCACGAAAACTGCGATAGTTAAAGAGGATGTACCATCAGGTACACTCTCTTTAATATTACACATGAATTGAATGACGCCGTCACGGGGAAGCCACTTCCGGCGCAGTTCTATTCATGGTTACCGGTTCTGAGGGGTGGTGGTGGGGGTTCCTGCCTCCAGTGCTTCAACAGGGCCCTCTAACCATGAATAGAATGGTGCGTACATGAGAACTGGGCAAGGGGTTAAAGCAAATGTACCATCAAAATTACAAAATTTCTTAGCAGTACCTGCTCAGTGCCAGGATCCCGGTGGCGCAGTCCTTTTTTCAAAGCGTCCCCCGATTCCAACACACACCTTCCCGGAGCACTGGGGGCAGGCTCAGCGCCCCTCAGTGCAGTGATAACACCTCAGTGGTGTTTTGGAGAAAGGACCATAATAACTGTGCCTTGCAAGTATTGCAAAATAAAAACAAACAGTAGGTTTGATAGTAAAGTCTCTTTAATTCAAGAAAACCATGGTGTTTGCAAAAGTGGTAACTTTAGGGGCTGTCACTCTATGAATAGGCCTGACAGGTGGAAACTGTGAGCATATCTAAAGCTGTGGGACAAAACACCACATATTTGTAGAGCCCACGTGCTACAGACCACGGCCATAGCAGCAGAGAAGCAAGCACTCCCGCAGTCTCCTCACTGACAAACTACCAATCACATGACTGGGTGCGTCCCGCCCCAGACGGAACCAATTTTTGAGGTCAAAGGGGGAGAACGATTAGTGAACCGAGATCCGGAAGTGACGTAGTCAGTTGGTGACGCATTATTATTTCCGGATTATTATCTGATGGAGCGTGTACGGCGCGAGTGATACGGTATGTGTGCTCGGTGTATTTGTGTTATACCGTACGTGTGCTCACAGGGCGGGCGCATTGCATAATGCTGAGAAGCATGCACGGCTGCCTGTGTAGTATGAGCTCTTGTTTTCCTGACGTGCTATTGATTGTTCTGTGTAGCAGCCATGCAAGGTTTGGAAGGGGAGGGGCTGCAGTGCTAGTAGTGGAGCCCACCTTCCCCATGGCTTCTGTAGGCTTAGGGTTCCATGGCGTTTCTGTTAGTTTTCTGTGTACGGTAGAGTGGCCGGCTCTGCTCCTGCACACAATCTATATGTCATGCTTTCCTCTAGTAATGTGAGTGAGCAGTGGGCTGTGCTGTATGACGTGCACCAGGGTCACTTGGTAGCGTGGAGTTTATAGGGGAGATTTATGAAAGGGTGTAAATATACACCTGGTGTAAACTGCCCACAGCAACCAATCACAGCTCAGCTTTCAGCTCTGGTAAAATATAAGAGGAGCTGTGATTGGTTGCTGTGGGCAGTGTACACCAGGTGTATATTTACACCCTTTCATAAATCTCCCCCTATGTGTATACATTTGTCTCCTTCCCAATGTACATGCTAGGCTGGTTCACATTTCTGCTTGGGCTGCATTCACAGCTTCCATCATAGAGTCCGGTGCGGCTGATCAGAGCTGGATAGGCTGAAAGGACACAATGAGCCCTATTACATGGAACGATTATCGTGCGAAAAATCGTTAAATTGTTCGAATTTAAACAATTGTTCTGAGCCTAAAATTGTTACTCGTTGACTGTAATTTCACGTTCTTTCGCTCAAGTTCCGCATTTGTTCTCTAATCTTTCAGTGCAATTGCACATTGTTCATTGTTTTTCCGGGATCAAAGGGAATAAACAGTCATAGTAACGATCGCAATACCAGTCGTAACTAACAACTATTCTGTGTAATATGGTGAACGATTTCAGGTTAACGATAAACAATCTCGTTTGCGATTGTTTATCGTCAGTAGTTAATCATTAAAAACTGCTCTGTGTAATAGTACACTAAGGCTGCGTTCACACATTTCATGTTACGTCCATGAAACACAGACGTTAAATGTCCGACCTGGACTGTTTCCCCCACCCGGAATGATGCCCAGGTGATCGCTGATTGTCCAGGCAGCCCATAGGACATAGCGGCAGCAGATCGCTGCTATATGTAGTTTGTCTTTGAACAATGTTGGCTGATCGCTGACTCCTATTCCGTGGGACGATTATCCGCAGTAATGGCCAATAATCCTTCCGTGGAATAGGGGCTTTAAAGTGTACCTGTCATGACATAAAAATTAAAATTAAAAACCCCAGCAAATTTATAGTTAATGCTTGCTTTATACTGCTCCAGTGGCCTGCTTAGTGCTCTATTACACTTTTCATGCGTCTACATTTCACTCTGTGCTGGTGTTTTTTGTTGTTGTTTTTTTTTTTTTAAATCAGCATTCATCTTCCCTGCGTCAGCTGCCATCACTTCCTGCATTTGGTCCCTGCATTTTCTTTTTCTTTCATGGTCCATCTATACGGAGCGATAATTCACCCAATCGATCGTTTAACGATTTTAAAGTAACAAATTGATTTTTATAACAATCAGCGTTTAGACGAAGTGAAAAATCGTTGAAAAAATTATTGCGATTGATTTAAGATCGCTTAAGCCCAACTTTAGCGAATGATCAATGGCGATTTGAGAACATGTTGAAAGATCACAATGAATGATTTCTCGCTCGTCGCTTGATCGTTCCCTGTGTTTACACGAGCCGATTATTTCTCAAATGCAATCGTTATCACGAAAATTTGAACGATAATTGTTACATGTCAACGCACAAATATTTTTTTTGCTGTTGCTAAAGACAAAATTGCCTTAGTGACGGAGCCTAGACTGCAGTGTAGAAAAGACAATTAAATAAATTGTACAGATGTAGTACAGTGGTTTGCAATAAATTAGAATATCAACTAAGTTTTTTTTTTTTTTTTCATTAATTAAATTTAAAAAGTGACCCCATCTATTCATTACATACAGAGTGAACTCTTTCAAGCGTTTATTTCTGTTAAAGTTGATTATAGATTACAGCCAGGAAAAACCCAAAAGTCAGTATTTCAGAAATTTAGAATAATTAACCCAAAACACCTGCAGTGGCTTCCTAAGTGTTATAAAAGGTCCCTTATGGTACTTTTACATGGATCGATAATTCGCCCGATGGCACGATTAACGATTTTGAATCAACAATGGTTTTTTTTATAACGATCAGCATTTAGATGGTACGATACATCGTACAGAAAAATCATTATGTGATCGGTTTGCGATCGCTTAAGCCTATCTCACACATGTTTATATCGTTGAAAGACTGTTTACACGGAACGATCTGCAAATTTTTTGCGAACGATCAACGGCAGTTTGAAAAATGTTGAAATAGCAAAATGAACGATTTTTAGCTTGTCGCTTGATCGTTCGCTGTGTTTACACGGAATGATTATCGCTCAAACGCGATGATTATTGTGCAAATTAGAACGATAATCGTTCAGTCTAAAACCACCATTAGTCTGGTTCAGTATGCAACACAATCATGGGGAAGACTGCTCACTTGACAGATGTCCAGAGGGCAGTCATTCACCCACTCCACAAGGAGGGTAAGCCACAAAAATTCATTGCTAAAGAAGCTGGCTGTTCTCAGAGTGCTGTATCAAAGCATATTAATGGAAGGTTGAGTAGAAGGAAAAAGTGTGGTAGAAAAAGGTGCACAAGCAACCGGGAGAACCTCAGTCTTAACAGGATTGTAACGAAAATGCCTTTCAAAAATTTGGGAGAGATTCAGAAAGAGTGGACTGCTGCTGGAGTCAGTGCTTCAAAAGCCACCACATACAGACGTCTGCAGGACATGGGCTAGAAGTGTTGCATCCCATGTGTCAAGCGACTCCTAACCAATAAACGCCAGAAGCGTCTTATTTGGGCCAAGGAAAAGAAGAACTGGACTGTTGATCGGTGGTCCAAGGTGCTGATTTCATTCAGATGACAGTAAATTTAGCATTTCATTTGGAAATCAAGGTCCCAGAGTCTGGAGGAAGAGTGGAGAGGCACAATCCAAGCTGCTTGAGGTCTAGTGTGAAGTTTCCTCAATCACTGATGGTTTGGGGAGCCATGTCATCTGCTGGTGTAGCTTCACTGTGTTTCATCAACAACATAGTCAACGCTGCCGTCTACCAGGAAATTTTAGAGCACTTCATGCTTCCCTCTGCTGAAAAGATTTTTGGAGATGGAATTTTTATCTTCCAGCAGGATTTGGCACCTGTCCACACTGCCAAAAGTACCAATACCTGGTTTACTAACCACAGCATCACTGCGCTTGATTGGCCAGCAATCTCGCCAGACCTTAACCCCATAGAGAATTTATGGGGTATTGTCAAGAGGAAGATGAAAGACACCAGACCCAACAATGCAGACGAGCTGAAGGCCGCTATCAAAGCAACCTGGGCTTCAATAACACCTCTGCAGTGCCATCAGCTGATCGACTCCATGCCATGCCGCATTGATGCCGTCATTCATGCAAAAGGTGCCCCGACCAAGTATTGAGGGCATTACTGTACAGACTTTTTGTTTGGTCGACATTTCTGTGTTAAAAAAAAATTTCAGTTGGTTTTATAGAATATTCTAATTTTCTGAAATACTGACTTATGGGTTTTTCTTGGATGTAATCCATAATCATTAACTTTAACAGAAATAATCGCTTGAAAAAGTTCACTCTGTATGTAATGACTATATAATATGAGGTCAATTTTTTTTATTGAATTACTGGAAAAAAAAAACTTTTTATTTTAATTTATTGCAAACCACTGTATATCATCTCCTCTGCTGGTTTAACATTATTTCTTTCTAACAGTGTCCATTTACAACAAAATTCAGCAGTGTGAGACGAAGACTACACAGCGACCTTGGTCACACGACAGAAAGATTGTGAAGCGTTTGGGAGTTGGGTTGCATTGCAACAGTAACAAAAGCACCATCCTTGATGGATTTTTGTTTGCAAATCACATGCGACTTTGCTTCCATAGACACCAGAGCATGTTTGTAGTGACTTCACTGTGATGTGGCTATTTTGTCACTTTTTTAATAAAGTTGTGTGATGTGAGGCATGGAAACCCCCACACACCTCTTTTCCTGAAGCCAGATCCACGCAGCTCTAGGCTGCGTTCACACTACGTGTATTTCAGTCAGTATATTTCAGTCAGTATTGCAACCAAAACCAGGAGTGGATTAAAAACACAAAGGATCTGTTCACACAATGTTGAAATTGAGTGGATGGCCGCCATTTAATGGCAAATATTTGCTGTTATTTTAAAACAACGTCTGTTATAGTCAAATAATGGCAGTTATTTACTGTTATATGGCGGCCATCCACTAAATTTCAACATTGTGTGAACAGATCCTTTCTGTGTTTTCAATCCACTCCTGGTTTTGGTTGCAATATGAGGACCACAATACTGACTGAAATATACGTAGTGTGAACTCAGCCTAAGGGTATAAACCCACACACCGTATACGCAGCAAAAACGCAGCAAATACGCAGAAAATACGCAGGAGATGTGATGGTGAAGATTTGATGCTGTGTTCAGTTATTTAGATCTAATCTGCTGCGTATCGCAGTAGTAAACACACTGCATATACGGTGTGTGGGTTTGTACCCTAAGTCTGTAATACAACAGGGTTCCCAGGTTGGTGACATGAATCCCCCCAACTGACTGGATTTGCAGACCTGTGACATGATGTCATCAGACTTGGAAGCCTGCAGCGGCAGAGACCAGAGCTGGGTTAATTTGGTGCCAGCAGGGTAGTAAAGAAGGCAAGTGTGTATTCCCCCTCCCTCCAGTCACAATACAAAACAATAACTTTAAAAACAACCCCTTTAACCCCTTCGGGACCAGGCTAATGTTCGTTTTTGCGTCTTAGTTTTTCCTCCTTGTGCTTAAAAGGCCATAGCACTTGCATTTTTACACCTACAGACCCACATGAGCCCTTATTTTTTGCGTCGCTAATTGTACTTTGCAATGAAAGGCTGAACTTTTGCATAAAATATGCTGCGAAACCAGAAAAAAATTATGTGCAGTGAAATTGAAAAAAAAACACAATTCTTTTTCTTTGGGGGGACTGTATTTTTACGCAGTGTGTTCTATGGAAAAATTGACATGTTTTATATGTTCTTCAAGTCGTTACGATTAAAACGATATGTAACATGTATAACTTTTTTTTTTATCTGATGGCCTATAAAAATTCAAACCATTTTTAACAAATATATGTTCCTTAAAATCGCTCCATTCCCATGCTTATAGCGCTTTTATCCTTTGGTCTATGGGGCTGTGTGAGGTGTCATTTTTTGCGCCATGATGTGTTCTTTCTATCTGTACCTTGATTGCGCATATGCGACTTTTTGATCGCTTTTTATTACATTTTTTCTGGATTTGATGCGATCAAAAATGCGCAATTTTGCACTTTGGGATTTTTTTGCGCTGACGCCATTTACCGTACGAGATCAGGAATGTGATTAATAGTTTGGGCGATTACGCACGTGGCGATAGCAAACATGTTTATTTATTTACTTTTATTTATAACCTGGGAAAAGGGGGGTGATTCAGACTTTTATTAGGGGAGGGGGCTTTTTATTGACAACAACACTTTATTTTTTATTTTTTTTTACACATATACTAGAAGCCTCCCTAGGGGACTTCCAGTATATACACTCTGATCTCTCATTGAGATCTTTGCTGTATAGTTGTACAGCAAAGATCAATGAGATCGGCACTCGTTTGCTTTTGGCTGCTGCAGCCGAAAACAAATGAGTGCCGAGCCGGGGACGGCGCCATCTTGGAGCGTTCCCCGGCCGGCTTCAGTAACAGAGATCTCCCCCACTAGACACCAGGAAACGGCTGAATCCGGTAATCGGAGGCAGCTGTCATCTTTGACAGTTGCCTCCGATTATCTAATTAGCAGGCTCGGCGATCGGACCGTGCCCGCTAATGGCCGCGATCCCGGGCTACTTGAGGCACCCGGGATTGCGGCGGTTCAGAGCGGGGTAGCCGCGCGGCCCCGCTCTGAACGCACGCACGAGGACGTACAGTTAAGTCCTCGTGCGGGATAGGGTTAAAGCACATCTTTCGGTGTAAATTCACGTTGCAAAGTGCTGTACATAGTTGTTGAATTGAAGAGACGGATTGTACCTTTCATATAGCAGTCTCTTCTTCCACAATCTAGAATGTTTTTTTTATTTTCCTTTGTAAAGTGTCTGGGAGCAGTTCCCAAGCTGTTGATCTCTAACAGGTGGTAAAGCCTCATTGCTCCCCCTCCCATACCTTAAAGTGACTCTGTACCCACAATCTGACCCCCCAAACCACTTGTACCTTCAGAGAGCTGCTTTTAATCCAAGATCTGTCCTGCGGTCCGTTCGACAGGTGATGCAGTTATTGTCCTAAAAAACTACTTTTAAACTTGCAGCCCTGTGCCCAACGGCCGGGGCTTAGAATATCTGTGCCCTTACTTTGCACCACCCCTCCGTTCCTTCTCCCCACCCTCTTCATAATTAGGAATGCCACTGGAACGTTTTCTCCTGTCTGAACATTGCACAGGTGCCTTAACAATCAAGAAGTGTAAACAAAAATTATATAGTCCTTAAGTCACAGCAGCCCCATGTGATATAGTAATGAATCATAATAAAATAACAATATAAAATGCTGATTTAATTAGAATACATAAAATCACATATAATGATCATGGAAACAATAAAGCACGATCCAGCCCATGTTCAGTATTCACACAGCTGATGAATAGGAGGCAATCTGCCTGGAGCATTCCTAATGATGATGAGGGCGGGGAGGAGGGACAGAGAGGGTGTGCCAGCCTAATGCATACACAATCTAAGCCCCGGCCATTGGGTACAGGGCTGCCAGTTTAAAAGTAGTTTTTTAGGACAATAACTGCATCATCTGCCAAACAGACCCAAGGACAGATCTAGGATTAAAAGCAGCTATCTGAAGGTACAAGCAGTTTTGGGGGGTCAGATTGTGGGTTCAGAGTTGCTTTAACCTGCTTGACAGTCAACTGCAAGCTGAGCTTTAAGCAGGGTCAAATATGAGAAGGTGGTGCATCTGCAATGAGAGTCCCACATCTAGTGATTGACAGCTTTTTCTGTATGAATGTGTGTAACAGGCTGTCAATCACTAGGTGTGGGTTAGCAGTTTTATATACTGAATGCTAGTTGCTATCGATCAGTGGGGGTCCTAGCACCTGAACCCTCTCTAATTGAACTTCTAGCATCACTGTTACACGTGAAACTTTATTGGCTGGAATCACTCATGGCAGTCTATGGAGCTGTGTCACAGAGGGGAGGGGGTTTCATCACACTGGGTGTGGGCGGGCCATTGCCCGGGAACAGGCTGGCGCCTTACGCAGTATCCGGTCTGCGGTTCAAGAAAAAGGACTGTGGCACCTGCGTTGGTCTATTGATTTAAAAAACCTAAAGCGACTTACCTGTTGGTACATTCGTTTTAAAGAGCATGTACCATCAGGTACATCCTCTTTAATCAGGCCCAGGGATAGAACAGCACTGTCACGGGCAAACCGATGCTGCGGTTTGTTTTCTAAAGGACCGTGTATGGCGCCGTTCTATTCACGGGTACTGGGCTGGGGCTGAAGTACAGGAGGCGGGCCGGGCCGCCCCCAGTGTGTGGAATCCCCAGCCGCTGTGTGACGCGGCTCCATTGATTCTAATGGAGCCGCCTCATGGAGGGGAGGGAATTCCCTCCCACTGGGGGTGGGCCGGCCCACCTCCTGTGCTTCAGCCCTGGCTCGGTACCCGCGAATCTGGGTCAGATTAAAGAGGATGTACCGGATGGTACATCCTCTTTAAGGACTCTGGGATGTGAATATACCTTTTATTACACAGTGTGCACATATTCTGCTTCACTTCTGCATTCTACTGTGTTGTGGGCATGGTAGTGCAGCAAGGAGCTGTGTATTATACTGACAGGACACCGCATAATAGGAGAGCCCTTTGATCAGCCCACAAAGCTGGTCAGTTGCCCACTGCTGGTTTAGGCTTTGTTAACATTGGTATCATGGCACCTGTGTTTAAAGGTTAAAAAAGGAAGTAATGTTTTTATATGTTCTATGAATCTAAGGCCTCTATTTATAATAATAATAAAAAAGGAAGACTTTCTCACATTCATTAAGTTAGAGAAGGTGAGTAGAGATGAGCGAACCGGGTTCGAGTCGATCCGAACTCGATCGTTCGGCGTTTGATTAGCGTGGGCTGCTGAACTTGTATAAAGCTCTAGGTTTGTCTGGAAAACATGAATACAGCCAATGACTATATCCATGATTTCCACATAGCCTTAGGGCTTTATCCAACTTCAGCAGCCACCGCTAATCAAATGCCGAAAGTTCAGGTTCGAATCGACTCGAGCATGCTCGAGGTTCGCTTATCTCTAAAGGTGACACATTTCCTCCATATATCAGTAATGAAGCACTGACCCTATTAGATAGAGGCTGTTGGGGAAAAGTTGGAGGTCACAAAGAGGAGAATTTGCTTTATATCTTTGCCTTTTTCCCTCAGAAGTTGCCCCAGGATCATGTAGGACATTAGGGAGAAGCTGCTGAGCCAGCGTGAAAAATAACTCCCCTGGTGTCTGACCATTTACGAAGGAGTCGGTGCCTGGTAAAATTCAGGGACTGGATTCAAAGCTGTGGCTTATCGACTCCACAGAGAGATTGCTTGAGCAGGCAAGTCCTGCTGAGAGATTTTATCCTGTAAGCAGGAACAACTGGTGAAGAGCAGGGACCCTGGTGGTGGTATTTGGTGGTATTTTTTTATTTTTAGTACGCACACATCATAATCTTAGATAAAATTCTTTGATACTGCAGTACCCATTTACTGGAAGAATTTGTTAGTAGTTCAGTACAAGAAAAACTACTGATGAGTTTGACACCTGTGTTCTAGACGACCCATCGTTGTTTTGGTGGCCCAAAGCAAAATCTTTATCTTGAAAACTAAAATTTCCCACATTTATTATGTTCCAACACACAAACTTTCTATGCATATTTTAATGGAATGCTTTTCTCCACAGGAGTCTACAGTGGATGACTGAGGTTTTGTTTCTCAAACCATGGCTGAGAAAATGGAGGTTTGCAACCTTTGTGATGTTTTATGAATCTGTCGACAGATGGAAGAAATTGTATAATGGGGATGGCTTGATAGAAATATAGCGTAAATGTTGTGTCACAAGCTGACTGCTGTGTACCAAGTGGGACGGAGCGTCGAACTGTCGTAAATAATGGTGCATTTATACAGAGAGATTTATCTGACAGATTTTTGAAGGCAATACCAGGTATGGATTTGAAAAGAGAAGAAATCTCAGTCTTTCCTTTATGTCCTGTTCTCTGTTTACAGTCTGTTTCTGGCTTTGGCTTCAAAAATTTGTCTGATAAATCTTTGTGTAAAGGCACCCTAAAAGGTGCATGGCTCTTAGCTAAATCCAACGGGACCTGTATCTGCTCCTGAGCATGTGTAGATTTTCTGCAATGATTTACTCCTGCTAACAAATCAGGTGCAGTAGGAGCCACTCGCTTACTGTACCTACTAAACAACTTAGTAGAAATCAGTAGTACAAAGGATTTTAAGAAACTCTAATATCTTTTATTAGGCAAAAGGGTTTCCTGTACTGACAGCTGCATCTATATAGTTGAATAGCCTGCATGGAGGATCACTCTGTGACAGCTATGAGAGGTGACCGCTAGCTGCTGATAGTAGCTTTGTATGGAGCATTTTTGAGTCCCAAACCCGCTTCATACACCATTAACAGCATGATAACATATATGTATGTGATTATACGTTAAGAGGTTCAACATATTCAAAATTTATTGTTTATGTAGTATCCCCACACTTACTACTATTCAATTTCTAGCTCTGGTGCAGCTGATTATTTCAGTAGGGCAGTGACATTTCTTTAAAGGGATTATCCAGGCTTAGAAAAGCATGACCACTTTCTCCCAAAAACCAACACCACTCTTGTCCTCAGTTTGGGTGTGGTTTTGCCGTGTAGTTCCATTGAAGTGAATATAAATGAATTGCAATACTGTACATAACCTGGGAACAAGTGTGGTGCTGTGTTTCTTTTCTCTAATCCAGTATAATCCCACTAATCTGACATTTGACACCATGTGAGCTCATTGCTTCCTGTATCTTCCATAGGTTAAAATGAAGTATTCTTATCTTTGCGTCTGAATCTTCAATGAAAACAGGAGATACAGAAACCCTGGATCCCAATAAACTGAATAGGCATACTCTTGTTCCATATTGAGTCAGCTGTAAATGTGAGAGCACTCCATTATAATCTGAGAGATGCATGATCATCTGAGCTCACATTTTCTGTGTCTACAGCTTTTAATATAGAGTGTACTCATTTGCGCCCACCTCTCCTATGCAAATGAGAAATGTAACACTTTTTCTTAGATCATTGGAAATTCTAGTAGTTGGACCCCATCAATCTTTTAAATCATGTGCTTTATTATTTTTAATATGATTAATAAAAAAGATTAATATGTAACAAAATAAATTTTCCAGGACAATAACAAAGATAATAAGAACACATCAAATCAGGCTGTCATAAACACAAAAGGGAAACCAAGGTACTCATGCAAGGTACGTTTTTGATGTGGTTACAGTTCTATTGTAATGTATTCCTAAGTAACAGAACTTGGTGCCCACCATAAGCAACGGTAAACTATTGTAATAAAATTATGTATTCAGCTTTGGAAATAAAATATATCTTAGTACATTGCTTACATATTATATGTGTTGGTATTCTCATTGGGCATTTATGTAGTGCAAATCCAAAAAAAGTGCTGATAACACTGAAGACACCAAACCAATAATTTTCAGCAATGCAAATTACATAGTTACATAGTTAATACGGTTGAAAAAAGACACATGTCCATCAAGTTCAACCAAGGAGGTGATGGATACAGGGAAGGGGGAGGGGTGATAGGTTCTATACATATGCATTTATATTATTTTGCTCTAAGAACTCTAGCCCTGTTTGAAGCCCTCTAATGTTTTTGCTGTGATCAGATCCTGTGGTAGACTGTTCCACAGATTCACAGTTCTCATGGTAAAGAAGGCTTGTCGCCTCCGGAGATTGAACCTTTTTTTCTCCAGGCGGAGGCAGTGCCCTCTTGTCCTTTGAGGGGGTTTTACCTGGAAAATCTTTTCCCCATATATCTTGTAGGGGCCATTTATATATTTAAATAAATTAATCATATCTCCCCTTAAATGTCTCTTCTCCAGACTAAACAAATGTAATTCTTTTAATCTCTCCTCATAACTAAGATGCTCTATTCCCCTTATTAGTTTAGTTGCCCGTGTTTGTACCCTCTCCAGCTCTAGAACGTCCTTTTTATGAATCTGGTTCCAAAACTGGACAGCATACTCCAGATGAGGTTGCACCAAAGCTTTATAAAGCGGTAATATTATATCCCTGTCCCGAGAGTGCATGCCTGTTTTAATGCATGACAATATCCTGCTGGCCTTAGAAGCAGCTGACTGACATTGTGTGCTGTTCTGTAGTCTATTATCTACAAGTACACCCAGATCCTTCTCCATCAGTGACTCTCCCACTGTAACTCCCCCCTGGACATATGATGCATGCAGGTTATTTGTACCCAGGTGCATAACTTTACATTTATCCACATTGAACCTCATTTGCCAAGTGGACGCCCAAACACTCAGTGTGTCTAAGTCATCCTTTAACATCTGCCCATCTTCCATAGACTGTACTGTACTACAAAGCTTGGTGTCATCTGCAAAGATAGAAACATTGCTGTTAATTCCATTCTCAATATCATTAATAAACAAGTTAAACAGAAGAGGGCCCAGTACTGACCCTTGGGGTACACCACTTATTACCGGGGACCATTCGGAGTAGGAATCATTGACCTCCACTCTCTGGGTACGATTATTAAGCCAGTTTTCAATCCAGTTACACATTAAACTTTCCAGACCGATAGACTTTAACTTACCTATCAGACGCCCATGAGGAACTGTGTTAAATGCTTTTGCAAAATCCAGGTACGCGATATCCACAGCCGCGCCGCCATCCAGGCTTCTACTTACCTCTTCATAGAAACATATTAAGTTGGTTTGACAGCTTCTGTCCTTAGTAAAACCATGCTGGTTATCACTTATAATACTATTAGCCACTACATATTCCTGGATGTAGTCCCTTATAAGCCCCTCAAATAGTTTTCCCACAATGGATGTTAAGCTTACGGGTCTATGGTTACCTGGGGAAGTTCGAGAGCCCTTTTTGAAGATCGGCACTACATTTGCCTTACGCCAGTCCCTCGGCACAATACCAGTCAGCAAAGAATCACTGAATATTTCATACAAGGGTAGAGAAATTACAGAACTAAGTTCCCTAAGAACTCTGAGGTGTAATCCATCAGGCCCTGGAGCTTTGATTAAAGGGGTTTTCATAATCACTGTGGCTGATCAGGCTTAGCCCTAAGGCAGAGTCTGATCAGCAATGCCTATGACGGGCACAGTACATTGCAGTACAGATCAGCATTGCTCTGTAATGTGCCTGTCATCAGTGAGGGAAATCCCCATGGTTGGACAGTAAAATGAAGTAAAAAGGTAAATAAAAAAAACAAAACCTATACATAATCCCTATAGCCTCCAATGCAATAATAAATACAGAAATTAAAAATAAAGTACAGATATTTGGTATCGCCGTGTCTGTAACAACTCCGTAAAATTATCAGATGATTAAACCTGCCTGGTGATTGTAGAAAATTCAGTTTGGAAAAACTTTTTTTTTTTTTTCTCCTGAAGAAATGTGGGCATTTTTCACAATTTTTTTTAGATATTTCATGATATGTCATGAAAAAACATTGAAAGAATCACTAGAATAAGTTATAGCATGATGGAGCTAAAACCACATAAAGTGAGACACGTAACATTCTGAAAACAGACTCTGGTCTTTAACCCCTTGCCTCCCGGGACACTTTTTTATTTCTGCACTTTTGTTTTGTCCTTGTGTCTAAAAGGCCATAGCGCTTGCATTTTTTCACCTACAGACCCACATGAGCCCTTTTTTTTTGTGACGCCAATTATACTTTGCAGTGGCAGACTTAAAGGAAAAGATTTTTTTTTTTAGCAAAGTATTGTATTGTGCCCCAAAAGTGAAGTGAAGGAAGTGAAGCCTTGATGCAGTAGTAAGTGCTAGTAAAAAGCACTTTATAAGCATTTCCTGTAATAAGTGTATATTGGTGATTTGTATAACTTTTGGGGGGCAATACAATACTTTAATAAAAAGTTTCACTGGACTTCTCCTTTAATCTTTCCATAAAATATGTGCGAAACCAGGAAAAAAATTAGCTGAGCAGTGATATTGAAAAAACACAATTTTTTTAAATTTTATTTTGGTGGGGTTTTGTGTATACGCCGTTTGCCTTAAGATAAAACTGAGAAGTTATCTAAGATAAAACTGAGAAGTTATCTATGTTCCATAAGTCAGTATGATTATAACCATATGCAGTTTATATAACCTTTTTTATCTGACTGCTTTAAGAAAAATTAAAACTTTAAAATTGCTCTATTACCATTCTTATAACTTTTATTTTTTTAACCCTCCAGGTCTGCACCTTTGCCTGCAACCATTTACAGAATTTTAGAATACATTTACAAAATTTTAAAAATCATGAACCTTCAGAGCCCCTGGAAAAGAAAAAGCCCAAGGTAATTTTCTAGTCTATTTAAAAGGAACCTTAATGGTGCGTTCACACCTACAGGATCTGCAGCTGATTTTCTGCAGCAGATTTCATTTAAATAACTGAACACAGCATCAAATCTGCTGCAGATCTGCTGCAGATCCTGTAGGTGTGAACGCACCCTAAAGGAACTATTTGATTGCAGAGATCATATGGAAACTTATACTGCATGATTTGTTTTATGTAGTGACATAGGTTTCTGTACATTCCCAATGGTATTTTCGAAACAACTGTATGTAACATTTCTGTTTTGTTCCTTTAGGCTATGTGCACACAGTATGTTTGCTCAGTATTTTGCAACCAAAACCAGAAGTGGATTCAAAACACATTGGTTATATTCACACACTGTTGAAATTTAGTGGCTGACCGTGATTTATTGGAAAATCCGTTATTTCAAAACAACGGCGATAATATAACGGTAATTATTTGCCATTAAATGGTGGCCATCCACTCAATTTCAACAGTGTGTGAACATATCCTTTCTGTGTTTTCAATACACTCCTGGTTTTGGTTGCAAAAATACTGTGTGTGAACATAGCCTTAAAGTGTAACTGTCATTTAATTTTTTATTGGGAAAAAATGAATATAAGGGATTTTGAAGCAACAAACAGCTGTTTTGGGCTGTAAACACACACCATTTTTCTTTTTAAATTGCCACCGCAGTTTTTGTGCCAAAACCAGTAGTGGATTCTAACGGGACGCAAAATATAAAGGGAGGACTTGTACTTCTCTCTTCCCCCCCCCCCCCCCCCCCACACACACACACACACACACACAAAAAAGCAGTGTGTGTTTCCAACCTTGCAGATCCCCCCCCCCCCTTCTTATCTGCCCACTATCAGGTAAAGTCTTAATTTCAGAGGATCAAAGTGAAGACTACCCCTCTTCATTCTATTGATCGTCTGAGGTCTCAGCAGCAAATACAAACTTTACACTATACGGCAATACATCTAGAACAGTCATGTCAAACTCTGGCCCGCGGGCCAAATCTGGCCCATGGTACCATTATTTTTGGCCTGCCAGGCAATTCAGTGTTTTAATTACATCTGGCCCATCATGGCTACTATATAAGAGACTACTGGGGAGGGCTGCCTACTATATAAGAGACTACTGGGGAGGGCTGCCTACTATATGAGACTATTGGGGAGGGCTTGCTACTATATAATAGACTATGGGGGAGGGCTGGCTACTATATGAGAGACTATGCGGGAGGGCTGGCTACTATATGAGACTACTGGGGAGGGCTGGCTAATATGTGGGGAAATTTGGGGGGGATTGGCTATTATATATGGGTTGGGGTTTAATCATGTCATAGCAATTTATTGTGTCATGTCATTTATCATGGTGCACGGGGCTGGGAGATGCACGCTGCTCTGACAGTGCCAGCACCGCGGCATTCGCGCTTCAATAATCATGGTTGACCCGCGACTTTGTCCAATTTTTAAATTTTTGGCCCACTGTGTATCTGATCTAGAACGTTTACTAGGACAAAATTTTGAGCACCAGAGCAAGGTACTAATCACTTTTCAGACCTAGTAATTTATTTATGCATTAGTGGATGCAACATTAAATCTTCAGTGTCAAAGGGAATCACGTCAGGTGTCAGGAGTTGCTGCTATCCTGATATATAGACTGGTAAAACATGCAGCAGCACGCTTCTCTCCCAGTCTGTCAATCAAATCCAATGTATTTGCTCTTTTATAGTCTATGGTGCGAGTGAGTCTGATCTCCCAACTGGACAGAGAGTGGAACATGCTGCTGCACACTTTGCACGAATGTCTCTTAGGATCGCACTGGGTCTCAGGAGCGAGACCCACTACGATCATTAACTTAAAGGGGTATTCCAGGGAAAATCAATAATTTAGCAAAGGAAAGGGTTAACCAAGGTTAACCCTTTCCTAATATACTTACCTGTTTTTTTTTGGCCCCCCAAGGAGATCTCCGGTCCGGTCACGTGATCTTGCAGCTTGTGGCTCGGATCCTCTTCTTCTTCCGGTTCGGTGACGTCACCCGGCCGGCGCCGCTCTCCGTCTCATTAGCAGCAGAGCACTGAACCCTGACTGGCTTGGTAGCGTGCAGCCAATCAGGGTTCAGTGCTCTGCATCCCCACACGCTTCAGAGTGGGGGTCCCCTGAGGCTGCAGTAAGTTATCAGGGGTCGTCGGGCTCAGTGCCGGTCACCAGTTACATGGGCCGGCACTGCACTACAGCAGGTGATCACTCCGCAACCGCCCCCCCCCCCCCCACCTTGTCAGCGATGCCGACCGAGTCCCGGGAGGGGATGCGGCGGGCGGCATTACTTCATTCATAGCTACTAGACACTCGGCTGCCCGCCGCATCCCTTCCCCCCAGGGACTCAGGGTCGGCATCGGTGGGGAAGTAATGTGTATCGGCTGCTGATCCCCCCGGCCCCCCCTCCCTGTGTCCCTGTCAGATCACTCACCCCCACCCCCGGAGCGTGCTGCTGGCCCCGATCTCTGCACTGGTCTGAAGCACCTGTACTCAGCTGACAGGCGCTGTGTACAGAGCAAGAAATCTCTCCTGCCTCAGTCACACAGAGCCTGTCAGCTGAGTACAGGTGTCTGAGACCAGTGCAGAGAACGGGGCCAGCAGCACGCTCCGGGGGATGGGGGTGAGTGATCTGACAGGGACACAGGGAGGAGGGGGGAAGTCCTGCAAAGTAATATGTATTTGCTGCTGGTCCCCCCCGGCCCCCCCTCCCTGTGTCCCTGTCAGATCACTCACCCCCGGAGTGTGCTGCTGGCCCCGATCTCTGCACTGGTCTCAGGCACCTGTACTCAGCTGACAGGCTCTGTGTGAGTGAGGCAGGAGAGATTTCTTGCTCTGTACACAGCGCCTGTCAGCTGAGTACAGGTGCCTGAGACCAGTGCCGAGATCGGGGCCAGCAGCACACTCCGGGGGTGAGCGATCTCTGACAGGGACACAGGGAGGGGGGGCCGGGGGGATCAGCAGCAAATACATATCACTTTGCAGGACTTCCCCCTCCTCCCTGTGTCCCTGTCAGAGATCACTCACCCCCACCCCCGGAGCATGCTGCCGCACTGGCCCCCATCTCTGCACTGGTCTGAAGCACCTCTACTCAGCTGACAGGCTCTGTGACTGAGGCAGGAGAGATTTCTTGCTCCGTACACAGCGCCTGTCAGCTGAGTACAGGTGCCTGAGACCAGTGCCGAGATCGGGGCCAGTGCGGCAGCATGCTCCGGGGGTGAGTGATCTGACAGGGACACAGGGAGGGGGGGCCGGGGGGATCAGCAGCCGATACACATTACTTCCCCACCGATGCCGACCCTGAGTCCCTGGGGGGAAGGGATGCGGTGGGCAGCCGAGTGTCTAGTAGCTATGAATGAAGTAATGCCGCCCGCCGCATCCCCTCCCGGGACTCGGTCGGCATCGCTGACAAGGTGGGGGGTGGGGTTGCGGAGTGATCACCTGCTGTAGTGCAGTGCCGGCATATGTAACTGGTGACCGGCACTGAGCCCGACGACCCCTGATAATTTACTGCAGCCTCAGGGGACCCCCACTCTGAAGCGTGTGGGGATGCAGAGCACTGAGCCCTGATTGGCTGCACGCTACCAAGCCAGTCAGGGTTCAGTGCTCTGCTGCTAATGAGACGGAGAGCGGCGCCGGCCGGGTGACGTCACCGAACCGGAAGGAGAAGAGGATCCGAGCCACAAGCTGCAAGATCACGTGACCGGACCGGAGATCTCCTTGGGGGGCCAAAAAACAACAGGTAAGTATATTAGGAAAGTGTTAACCTTGGTTAACCCTTTCCTTTGTTAAATTATTGATTTTCCCTGGAATACCCCTTTAAGTTTGAAAACATGCCAAAGGTTATTTTAAATAGAATTATTTTATACAATGGTGCTGCAACCTTTTTATCACATCACTTTTTCTTTACAGGTTCCCTTGTTGGGTGCAAATCCTCAAACCACACAGGAGAAAATACAGGTGTTGTTTCTTTTTTTTTTTTTTTTTTTCTTCCCTTTTTTATTTAAAATTTTATTTTAACCCCTTAACAACAACAGGCGTAATTTATGCCCTTACTGCCTGGGACTTAACGCAGGAGGACGTAAATGTACGCCCTGGCACGGTCCCGGGCTATGGAGCGGGCTCACGAGCGATCGCGCGGCCACCTGCCATTAACCCCTTAAACACGCAGCGACCGCGACGTTTAAGTATGTGACCGGAGCATCTCCGGTCACTTAATGATCAGGACCCCCCGCAGCTTGTCTGCGGGGGTCCCGATCGCTTTTCCTGACTGCCGGAGGTCTTCTCCTTACCTCCGTGCAGTCCTCGGATCAGTCCTCTGATTCAGCCTGCCACAGGCAGGCTGAATCAGAAGATCACAGATAACACTGATCCCTGCAATGCTATGGCATATTAGGGATCAGTGTTACTGATCTAATATATGTAAGTGATAGTTCCCTAAGGGAACCATAAAAGTGTAAAAAAATTAAAGTTTTACAAAGTGCCCCAAAGCCCCTCCCCCAATAAAAGTGTAAATCACCCCCCCTTCCCATTGCATACATAAAACACATAAAAAGTAATAAAGTTAATTAACATATTATACACCGTAGCGTGCGTAATCGTCCGATCTATTATAATAAAACATTACTTTTCCCGCATGGTGAACGGCGTGAAAAAAGCGGTAAAAATACGCAGAGATTGCTTTTTTTTTTTTTTTTGTCATTTTATGTATAAAAAATTTAATAAAAAGCGATCAATACATTTGATCTAGAAAAAAAATGTTACTAATAAAAACTAGAGATTTGGATGCAAAAAATGGCACCCCATACGACCCCGTAGGTGAAAAAATAAATGCGCTATAGGAGTCACAATAGGACCATTTTAAATATGCCTAGTTGCAAAAAAAAAAAAAAGTTTTACTGCTAATAAAAATAGTAAAACGTAAGAAAACCTAGTAAACCTGCATATTACAGTGTTCAGACCGACCTATAGAATAAAGGAAAAATGGCAGCTTAACTGCAAAGTGGATTACGCAAACGTGGAAGTCCCCCAAAATTCGCATTTTTTGACCCAAGTTTACCCCATAAATGATATTTTGGGTGTTCCGTCATTCATTTAATGGCCTGAAAAAAACAAGCCCTCACATGGCCCGGTAGGTGGAAAAATGAAAGCGTTATGGGTCTTAGAGGGAGAGGAGGAAGAAACGAAAACGCAAAAGTGACAATTGTCCCTTTTCTTAAGGCCATTTCAGGCTCTGTCCTTAAGGGGTTAAGCTTCAAGAAAACAAATTACAACCATATGCAAATAAAAACAAGTTATAGAGTAAGAAAACATCCAGTACTCCACCTAAGATGATTCAACCCTATCCCTCCCCTCCCCTAATACACGGAGTACTTATCCAAAGACCTTTTCCTTATTCTATTAACAATCTTAACTTTTCCTTCAATGGGTGTACCTCCCAACGCCTCCAAAAATTACTCTAAACACGCCAAAGGTTATTTTAAATATAATTTATTTTATTACAATGGTGCTGCAACCTTTCTATCACATCACTTTTTCTTTGCAGATGGCCTTGTTGGCTTTAAGACCTCCTGTTCCTCAAACCACACCAGAGAAAATACAGGTTAGTAACACCCTTCCCCCTCCAAAAATTTACAGAAAACCTTGTTTGGGTTACACTTCTACTTTTGTTCTGAAACAAGGGATCCCGAGGAGCTGAGCGTGCGCACACACCCTGGAGTAAATGAGAAGCAGGATAACAGGAGAGCAGGGAAGCGGTGCGGGCCCTGTTATGAGTGGCTGCAGGAGAGAGAGGGAGCCACGGAATGCGCACACAGAAGGCATAGATGACCGGAGAGAAAACCACACAGTGTCAATGTTAAAAGTTTTTTTTTTTTTTTTAACAGGCTGTAGTTAAAGCAGATACAAATTCTGATCTGAAGTTCTCATAGCATCCTGATTATCTTTAGAAGAAAGTGGGAACTGTGTAGGGCTGCGTGGTATACCGTAAAAATACAGATACAGTCTCTGGAGTCGGTTAACCGACCTCAACTCTGCCAGGACTGTATCTGCGGTATTCCCTGCAGAAGATCCTGCTGCAGGGGGCAGAAGAGGCAGGCTGGAGATGTGACAGGCTGCACACAGACGGCAGCTCCCCCTCCAGTGTGTGCTCAGGGCTGCTGCTGGGCGGCTCACTCACTTCTCCTAGCTGGCGTCTCTGGAAGCTGCACAGTGAGCTCTGCCCCACCTCTCCCGCACAGGAATCCTCGGCGCCCCGTTATCTTTGGTCAGTGCTGGAAGTATCTATGTGTGGCGCTCTGCCCGGGACACTGCCGGCAGAGATATGAGTGACTGGATTCCTGTGCAGGAGAGACAGCGGTGCCCGTTGGAGGAAGGAGGTGCTGACCCCCTGCAGCCACTGTATGTGCGGGAGAGGGGAGCAGGGCAGAACAGCATATGACAGAGTGATTGGGAGTAGATATTGGAGAGATGGATAGATAGATAGGAGATAGATCAAACAATATGGGCAGCACACTAAACGAACTGTGGGTGCCAGCAGTCGAATTCTTAGACCTTGGATTAAGTCAGCTAGTAAAAAATACTCTGGAGCACTCTAATGGTAATACAAATGTGGATTTATTCCATAAAACAATGTGCAGCAAACTTTACAAGTAATATACGACGTTTCGGCGTCTCCTATGCAGTTTTCTAGTGCCACTTGAAAATGGCATAGATGCCAAAACGTTGTGTATTACTTGTGAAGTTTGCTGCACATTGTTTTATGGAATAAATCCACATTTGTATTACCATCGGGAAAATGGTGTTTTCAAAAGGGGCGTGTCATAACTATCATTCAGTTTATCGTTACCGCGGCTACATGTACGATAAACCGCGATATTGATTTAGGCCAATATCGCCCAGCCCTAGAGCTATGGCAGAGTACAGTGAGCTTGGCTGTTCGTGTAATCCTGGCCATCACATATTGCATATTAAATGTTAAACTGACTAGAACACTGCTAACCCCAAAAGTCAAAAGAATTATTTTAATTATTATTTTAATGGTGCCACAACCTATTATAAATTTACTTTTTCTCTACAGAATCCGTCAGCAGTTGAGAAAAAGCCTGTTCCTCAAACCGCAGCTGTGAATTTACAGGTTAGGAAAATCTTTGAAGTTTTATGAACTTATTTAAAAAAATAAAAAAAAAGTTTGGGTTTCAGTAGCATTGAGGCACAACTGTGTAATTGTGACCCCCTCCCCTCCCTCACAATGCCCCTTCCAACTTTGACTGACAAGCAGTGCTCTAACAGCCCTGCTGAAATCCCCCTTCGTGCAGACTGCGAAGACAGGGTGTCTTTAAAGCGACTCTGTACCCATAATCTAACCCCCCCCCCAAACCACTTGAAGCCCGTGCCAAACGGGAGTATCGGTGCCCTTACTTTGCACCACCCCTCCGTCCCTCCTCCCCAGACGTTTTAGCGTCTCCTATGCAGTTTTCTAGTGCCACTTGAAAACTGCATAGACTCCAAAACGTTGTGTATTACTTTTGAAATTTGCTGCACATTGTTTTATGGAATAAATCCACGTTTGTATTACCATCGGGAAAATGGGGTTTTCAAAAGGGGCGTGTCATAACGATCATTCAATTTATTGTTACTGCGGCTACATGTACGATAAACCGCGATATTGATTTAGGCCAATATCGCCCAGCTCTAGAGCTATGGCAGAGTACAGTGAGCTTGACTGTTCGTGTAATCCTGGCCATCACATATTGCATATTAAATGTTAAACTGACTAGAACACTGTTAACCCCAAAGGTCAAAAGAATTATTTTAATTATTATTTTAATGGTGCCACAACCTATTATAAATTTACTTTTTCTCTACAGAATCCGTCAGCAGTTGAGAAAAAGCCTGTTCCTCAAACCGCAGCTGTGAATTTACAGGTTAGGAAAATCTTTGAAGTTTTATGAACTTATTTAAAAAAATTAAAAAAAGTTTGGGTTTCAGTAGCATTGAGGCACAACTGTGTAATTGTGACCCCCGCCCCTCCCTCACAGTGCCCCTTCCAACTTTGACTGACAAGCAGTGCTCTAACAGCCCTGCTGAAATCCCCCTTCATGCAGACTGCGAAGACAGGGTGTCTTTAAAGCGACTCTGTACCCATAATCTGACCCCCCCCCCCCAAACCACTTGAAGCCCGTGCCAAACGGGAGTATCTGTGCCCTAACTTTGCACCACCCCTTCGTCCCTTCTCCCCACCCTCCTCATCATTAGGAATGCCACTGAAACATTTTCTCCATACTGAACACTGCACAGGTCCTTAACGATCCAGCCCATGTGCCGGGCTGCCACAGGTGGGGAATAGGAGGCAGTCTGGCTGGAGCATTCCTAATGATGAGGAGGGTGGGGAGGAGGGACTGAAGGGTGTTGCAAAGTTAGAGCACAGATACTCCCGTTTTTGGCACGGGCTTCAAGTTTAAAAGTATTTTTTTAGGACAATAACTGCATCACCTGCCGAATGGACCCCAGGACAGATCTTGGATTAAAAGCAGCTATCTGATGGTACAAGTGGTTTGGAGGGGTCAGATAGTGGGTACAGAGTCGCTTTAAAGGTAGTCTCGAAGACCCGCTGCATGCATGCTAACATTAACAAGCCCAAATGCTAGGTCAAGGTTAGTGCATTTGTGGTAAGTCTCTTGAGGCCGCTGAGCATTGTGTGGGAGAGGGGGACAGAGCATTAGTGCTGGCATCATCAGCAATGCCTCAGTGACACTGTGAACTGACAGAAAAATCAATTAAAAATGTGAGAGAAGTCTATCCTATTCATTAATTTTCTGCTGACCTTGCCCACCCTCTTATGAGTGACAGGGTTTTCCCTATCACTGTATGGAAGGAGAAAACTGTTATGAGCAGTAAACTTTGTCTTTTGCTTTATTATGTTACCAGCAGGGGCAGCGTAATCTGGGTAAAAAGTATTCTTAACCCAGGGGACCCATTTTCTGGATTTGCTGTCCTGTCCCAGAAAAACCTATTTATGTGTTTTATGATGTCTCTTTAGTTTGATAAAAGGCAACTTTTTAATTTTACAGAACACTAATAAAGGCAACCAAAATCCACCTTTGAATGCAGTCCCAAAACTAAACAAAAACGTATATATATGGAAGGTAATTTTTTTTTTTTTTTTGGGGGGGGGGGGGGGGGGGGGGAGGGTGTCATGTGGTTATATTTATATGGTTAAGCGTTAGTCGAAAAGAGGGGAAGACATTTATTCTATTAGAATTATGCATGCAATTAAGGTAGTTCACCTTGCAGTTGGGGAAATTCTTGCTTAACCATAAATCTGGCATGGAGGGGGAGGGTGTACATCGTATATATGTGTAAGTGTCCTTGGGCACGTATGTTTTTCCCTGCAGAATTAGATAAAAAGTTATCTGTCAGATCTTTGTAACAAACCTCTGATGTGTCAGATGTTCATATTTGTGAGGGTTTAGGTGCTAAGACCCATGGCAATCACTAGAATGAAGGAGCAGAAGCACTTGGCACTAAGTGCTGTGCCCCTTCATCTTCCCTAAACTGCAGTAATGAGCAGTCTACAGAAATATGGCAGTCTATGGGATTTCTGACAATTGATAATAATAGTACCATAGACTTTTATTATAATTTTGTACACTTCTAATAGCAGAGTTGAATGGGCACAGCACGCGCTGCTAATAGCTGCTACCCCTTCATTCTATTGATTGTCAGAGGGCTCAGCACCTTATACAAACTTTACACTATACTGCACTACATCTAGAACATTTACTGGGACAAAATTTTGAGCACCAGAGCAAGGGACTAATCACTTTTCAGACCTAGTAATTTGTTTATTTATGCGTTAGTGGATGCAACATTAAATCTTTATTGTCAAAGGGAATTACGTCGGGAGTTGCTGCTATCCTGATATAAAGCCTAACATGCAGCAGCACGCTTCTCTCCCAGTCTGTCAATCAAATCCAGTTTATTTGCTCTTTTATAGTATATGGTGCAAGTGGACAGGGAGTGGAACATGCTGCTGGACACTTTGCCTGGATGTCTCTCAGGATTGCACTGGGTCTCAGGAGCGAGACCCATTACAATCATTAACTTATGCTTGAAAACATGTCAAAGGTTATTTTAAATAAAATTATTTTATTACAATGGTGCTGCAACCGTTCTATCACATCACTTTTTCTTTATAGAATCCAATGTTGGGTGCAAGACCTCCTGGTCCTCAAACCACACAGGAGAAAATACAGGTTAGCAACACCCCTCTCCCTCCATAAATTTATAGAAAACATTGTTTGGGTTACATCTCTACTTTTAACATGTTATTTGCAAAAGATGAATTAATATGACACTAATGCTTTAAGCTGGGAAGTAGGTACAGCAAAGTGTTCAGTTTCTAGGAACTTTTAACAGGCTGGCTACCCAGCCTGGGAGTTATGGAAACAGTGTAACAATGCGAGTTTGTCTGTTCCTTTATTCGAGCTACTCCCTGCCTGGATGAGGTGGGTATAAAGGGGGAAATTTTTCAAAGGGTGAAAAATATGCACTGGTGTTAACTGCCCACAGCAACCAATCCCTACACAGGTTTCTGTTCTCGTAAAATGAAAGCTGAGCTCTGGTTGCTGTGGGCAGTTTATACCGGTGCCTATTTTACACCCTCTGATAAATCTGGGCCAAAGTTTAATGCAATGTAATTTCTCTTTACAGAATCCTGCGCTGGGTGCAAAATCTCTTGGCCCTCAAACCACACCTGGAAAAGTACAGGTTAGCAACCCGCCCCCCCGCCACCCTAAAACATTGTTTGGATTACACCTATACTTTTAACATGACAGTGTGCCAAAGGTTAATGAATCTTACACGAACGCTGTAAGCTTGAAAGTAGGTACAGTAAAGTGTTCAGTGGCGTTCAGATCTTAGGAGCTTTTTAGTAGACTGGCTACCCTTACAAGAAAATGGGAGTTATGGACACTGGCTGTTTCTTTAAAGAAGTAGTCCAGTAGATTATAAAGCCAGCAGGGGAAAAATTGATTACAAGTACTAACTTACCTCTCCCCACGCCAGGGCTGGCCTCGGGACCCCCAACAGAAGGCATTTTCCCCCAAATTGTGGTGCCACAACTCTTGGTGTTGGTGGAGGCCTCAGCCTATCAGTGACTGGAGCGACGTCCTGCCCCAGTCAGTGACTGGTTGAGTGGCCAGTCCATCAGTCGGGTCATAATGTGTCTGCTCCGGAGATCCTGGAGCCTGTCGGGGGTCCTGTGGGCGTTCCCGATGCTCGGCATGGAGAGAGGTAATTTAGGACTTGTAATCAATTTTATAATCTGACGGACTTAAAAGATTCCAGAAACGTTCTGCCTGGACGAAGAGGGTATAAAGTATGTAAAATTGCAGTAACTCTTTTTAAAGGAAGTATGGCTTAATAAGAAAAGTGAACTGGCTATAATATTCTTTACCCTGAAATAAATCACGTTTCAATGGAGTGGAACTTTTCTTTACAGAATCCTGCGATGGGTGCAAAAACTTTTGGTCCTCAAACCACACAGGAGAAAATACAGGTTAGCAAAATGTGATATGCTCCCCCCAAAAAAATTTTGGAAAAATTAGGTTGGATTACACTTCCCATTTTAAAAAAAATTAAATGGACACTCTGTCCCCACTGATCAGGAGAAATACACTCAGGGTATAAACCCACACACCGTATACACAGCGTATTTACTGCTGCGATACGCAGCAAATACGCAGCAAAAACGCAACAAATACGCAACAAAAACGCAGCAGATTAGATCTAAATAACTGAACTCAGCATTAAATCTTCACCATCAAACTGCTGCGTATTTGCTGCGTATTTGCTGCGTATTTGCTGCGTATACGGTGTGTGGGTTTGTACCCTCAAGTGCATTTTGCTCCCCAGCTTGCCCCAGTGATCTGTCTAGGCATGTCCATGACTAGGTCATGGGGCTGCTTGGCAGGACATTCATGACCGCAGTAGACTGTTCCTCACTTATTGTCCTGATCAGTGGTTAAACTTTTAACATGTCAGATTTTTTTTTCTATTTTTTATTTTTTTTATTTTTAATGATTAGTACATTTCAGTAGTGAAATTTGAACTCCTTGATCATGTGGCCTCTAGGAAGCAGCATTTTTCTTTTTTCTGATCACCTCCTTAACTTTATAGATTTTGCTGTTGTGGACTTCCTGTGGATTTAAAAGAAGTCCCACCAAAGTTACAAATCTCAAGCAGGCAAGGGGTGTGGGAACATAATATAGAAAGCATACTTACCCATGCACATGCCCTCGTCACACCACATCAGCCACCAGATGTCATTCTCTGCCAGCAGCTGGCTCCTCCGGCTGCAGCGTCAACCTGGCTGAGGAAGATACGTGACATTGCAAAAGGAGGAGCTGCAGGACACTAGTTGTTGTCAGAAATTGGCAAATCAGCGCTGCGGGGGCACAGGGATGGGTTAGTATGCTTTATTATTTTCCCGCACAGCCCTGCCCAGCCCTGCCCTGAGTTTTTTTTTTTTTTACTTTGGTAGGACTTCTCTTTTGACATACCTAAACACTATGCTCTGCTCACTGATTCCTTGGTGCTCCCATGGCAACATTTAACTTGTTGGTGTCTGTATATCTGGCTTCCAGCAATGACTTGTCAAACATTAACATTTTAATTTTAAATTTTACAGAACAATAATATAGGCAACCAGAATGCACCCTTTAAAGCAGCAGCGAACCCAAACAGAAAATCCAGATTCTCATGGGCAGTAAGTTTTGTTATTTTTGTTTAGGTTTAATCCAGGTAGAGTAAAAACTGTGCTGTTGTTCCAGTGTAATTATCTATACAATCCAGAAAGTTTTTATTGCAGTTGGCGTAAATAAAGTCTTGCTTTAAAAAAACAACAAAACAAAGCAACAAAAACATGGCCACTTTTTTCCAGAGACAGCGCCACTCTTGTCTCCAGTTTGGGTGCAGGTTTTGTAACTCTGTTCCATTGAAGTGAATGGAGCTTATTTGCAAACCACACCTGAACTGGAGACAAGAGTGGTATTGTGCCTTTACACAGAGGGATTTATCTATCCTCTTTTCAAATCCATTTCTGGCTTTGCTTCAAAAATCTGTCAGATAAATCACTGTTAACGCAGCATTACTGTCTCTGAAAGAAAGTGGCCATGTTTTTGTAGCTCTGGATAACTTCTTTAACCGTAAATGAGTCTAGCATGTAAGCTGAGGGTACATATACATATGCTATAACTGTCCTTGGGTAAGTTTGTCTTCCAAGTTAGATAAGGTTTTAACATGACTAATCATGGGCATCACACAGGTGTCAAACCTAATTATTTCATTATAACAGATAATCTATCCTTATAAATGTATCATCCAGTAACTAACCTTTAACGATTTGCATAAATCTCATGGTTGGGGCAGCATAAAAGTGATGACAGGTTTGGTTTTCTGAGCTGCAGGTTTTAATGATAGAAATTTTATTGCCACCCTCTTAGGGAGTATTCACACGATCTCCGTAATCTGCCTGTAGCACGGATGGTGTTCTGCGTAGTGGAGCTCCCCGCATCACAATTAATTATGATGTCGGGAGCTCTGATACTGTTTGAAAGTTTGTGCTAGTTTATTTACACAGCTGCGCAGCAGTGTCAGTACATTAGCATGAACATTTAAACAGTATGATAAATAGTTGTGCACCATGGAGGGGAGACTCAAGGCACTGTCACCCACTTTGTGCATTATGACTTTGTGTAATGGGTAAATTTAGCAGTTTTCATACCTTATTTTATATCATACGTCATGGTGCTTGTTCCAGGAAAAAGTGATCTTTTATTATCTGCAGAATGTGCTAAGTGAGGCTTCACGATAGTAGTGCCACTTGACCCCGCCTACATTGTCACCATTGGCTTCGCCCCTCCATGACGTCATAGGCTTATAGGCCTTGCCCCCTTGCAGACCATTGGAATAGGCTGTCCTAAAGGTCTAGGCCCCACCCCCTCTAGGTCGACCCATACCAATTGGCGTCAAGGGGACGGGGCCTATGGGCCGATGTCAGAGGGGCGGGGCCTACGGTGACGCTGTGGGCGGGCTAAGTGGCGCTGCTGCTGTGAAGCCCCGCCCATTTAGCAGTCTGCAGATGATAAAAGATCACTTTTTACTTGAACAAGTACCATGATGTATGATATAAAATAAGGTATGAAAACTGCTAAATTTACCCTTTACACCTGTGTAGAGAAGTCAGAATGCAAAAAGGGGGTGACAGTGTCACTTTAATTACAGCTGTCTGAGCACTAAAATCACCTTGTTGCCACCATAACCCAGCCATTCAGGTTTTTAAAAATCTCTTGAAATGATGTTTGCTTTCAGGAAGCATGGCATGTTGTGAGTGATAAGCTGACTTTGCTAACCCCAAGAGCATACATACCGTAATTATTCTATTACAGTGGTGCCATACAGTGGTTCTCATATTTCAGTGACATGCTTTTCTTCACAGAGTCCCACAGCGGCTGAAAATCGTCCTTTTTCTCAAACCATGGCTGTTCCTCCAATACAGGTTAGGTTTTTTTATAAACTTGAGGGTTATTCTCTCGCCCCCCCCCCCAAATTATTTTTGCATTAATACGTTGCCCACCCATAGCTTTCCATCTTTCCAATATCAATTTATTACGGATTCTGCTCTATGACACAGCGTCTCCCAGTCCAGGCACGGCTCTTGCCACCATGACACTGACAGCTGGCACTACTCTCCTACTAATACCAGGATTTATCAATCTGTGCCAAAACCAAGACTTCCACTCCCAGCACTGAAGCTGTTCCACAAGCTGTTCTACCAGGACTCCTCATCGTTTATATCCAATTCATGATGAGTCTGATGAAGGTCGTATAGACCGAAATGTTATTTATATCTGCTTTACCACCTATGCAAATTAAAACTATATTAAAGGAGAAGTCCAGCCAAAACTATTTTTTAAGATGTTGTTACTTATGTGGAAAGTTAGACAAATTTCTAATGTGCATTAATTATGGGAAATGCACATATAGGGCTATTTCACTTAATTTAGTAGATCAGGGAGACTTCAGATTCTCTGAAATTCTGTGACATCACGAACCGGGGGTGTAATTACAACGGAGTGTCCAGCAGGGAGTGCACTATACATAGAAGTCAATGAGTACCATTGACTTCTATATATAGTGCACCCCTGCTGGACACTATTGGAATTATAATGGATGTGTATATAATGTAATATACAGTGTATGTAAATGTAATATACAGTATGTTTTTGATTGATTACATTTATGAAATACTTTGGGGAGCAAGGACACTTGCTCCCCAAAGTATTCCATAAATGTATTCAATCAAAAACATACTGTATATTACATTTGGAGGGCACCGAGCAGGGAGGGTGAGAAGTGCCATCTACCTACCCCCTCCCCCCCTGCTCGGTGCTGCTGCCATACATACACACTGTACTACTCCCCCATCATTTGCTCATAGTATGAGCAGATAATGGGAGAGTAGTACCAGGGCCGATCTCCATGGTAAGCCTGCCAAACCGCCGCTCCCCGCCGCACTGGACTACACCGAACTACTACTACCGTCAACTGCTCATAGCATGGGGAGCCGCTCATCACACAGGAGCCATCATGCCCCCTCCGCTCCCCCTCCTCCTCCTTCTTCCGGGATCCGGCAAACTTCCCCCTATCCCATGGCTGACTCCCGCCTGGCTGCCGCTCTCCGATCACACATACCGCCTCCCGGTGCTTCCCCTCTCCCACACGTGCCGGCCTGGGACACCAGGAAGCACTGGGTATGTGTGATCGGAAAGCGGCGGGGAGTCAGCCATGGGATAGGGGGAAGTTTGCTGGATCCCGGAAAGAGGAGGAGGAGGGGGGAGCAGAGGGGGCATGATGGCTCCTGTGTGATGAGTGGCTCATCAGCGGCGGCGATGTGATAACGATAACCCAGCTACTACTCCCATCACCTGCTCATGCTATGAGCAGTTGATGGGAGTAGTAGTTCAGTGTAGTCCAGTGCGGCGGCGATTCGGCAGGCTTAACATGGCGATCAGCCCTGGTACTACTCCCCCATTATCTGCTCATACTATAAGCAAATGATGGGGGAGTAGTACAGTGTGTATGTATGGCAGCAGCACCGAGCAGGGAGGGAGGGGGGAGGTAGATGGCACTTCTCACCCTCCCTGCTCGGTGCCCTCCAAATGTACTGATTGATTACATTTATGGAATACTTTAGGGAGCGAGGACACTTGCTCCCCAAAGTATTCCATAAATGCATTCAATCAAAGACATACTGTATATTACATTTACATACACTGTATATTACATTACATACACATCCATTGTAATTCCAATAGTGTCCAGCAGGGGTGCACTATATATAGAAGTCAATGGTACTCATTGACTTCTATGTATAGTGCGCCCCCTGCTGGACACTCTGTTGTAATTACACCCCCGGTTCGTGATGTCACAGAATTTCAGAGAATCTGAAGTCTCCCTGATCTACTAAATTAAGGGAAATGGCCCTATATGTGCATTTCCCATAATTAATGTACATTTGAAATTTGCCTAACTTTCCTTAAGTAATAACATATTAAAAATTGTTTTGGCCGGAGTTGTCCTTTAATTGCAACTCAGTGCGGAGTACCGATTTCCATGCTTCTCTGGGCTTGACCCTTCTCCGGCACCACTGCTACTAGTACGTGGATCCACGACACTGTCAACTCTTAGTGAGTTAGAAGAGTTGAGTTAGTGAGGTAGAACTCAACTCTATGCCGCTGCCTCAGGTGCTGCTATGTCGCGTGGATATCTGCTCTGCTATGTTGTATGAATATCTGCTCTGCTATGTCGCATGGATATCAGCTCTGCTACATCATGGACCAATCAAGCATAGGCATTGCATGATGGGAAATGTAGTTTTCTTGCCGGGCCATGTTGGATATAGTTGGGCTTATAGAAAATCTTGCAACTATAGAACGGCAGCAGCTAGAAAGACGGGAGACTGCTCAAAATACTTAGTGAGACTTGGTGAGTAAGAGCAGCTAGGTTCAGATTTTTTTAATTTTTTTTTTTTTTTAGCTCTTGAGGGGGAGTACCCCTTTAATGGAAAAAAGTTTGCGTTTCAGTTTTAAAAGTGGAATGTATTATACATTAAAACAAAGCTATAATTACTTTGAAATCCAGATCCAGTCTCCTGAAGGCAGCTTTTTAGTCTTGTGCTGGTTGGGGAAAAAAACCCCCCTAAATGCAGGAAGTCCCTGCCAGCCCCAGTCCCGGCTCAGGGTGTCCATTAGTAACGACTGCCTTCTCTGTAAACGTGCAAATGACCTGGGGAAACATAGGAATTCCTGTGTTTAGACTTTTTACAAATTGCAAACCTTCTTTTGCATATCCTGTTTTAGATTTTGAAAATGATTAAACAACTTTACCAAATCTATGGTGTTCCCAGGGCAAAATTTTCTTCTGCAGGTCTTATCTTTTTAATAAAGAAAAGTATTTTAACTTTTACAGAACAATAGTCAAGGAAACCAGATGGTAACACCGAAGGCAGGTCTGAACCCAAATATAAAACCAAAGTTCTTTTGCACAGTAAGTGTGTTTCTATTTTTTTTATGGGATTGTATTTATAGGATTGGTTTAGGATTGATAAAAGGCAAACAATTATTCCAAACCAGTTATTCCAACAATCCAGGCAGCTCCGTGTTGAAGCTGTCTGTTAAAGGAATGTTTGGCTTATTGAAGGTGTATGGCCACGGTTATCCAGTTGCTTCTGGCTCTTACTGCTGCCCAAAATTGCTTGTTGTTTGCCATTGGTCACCAGTAAGCATTGTCCTGTTTTACGGATTCTATAACTTGCAAATGCTATATTTTAGGTCATGCATTGTCATCCTTGTTAAAGGAACACTCTAGTGACCATGAAATTTTACCCTCCCAGCATGAGGCTGGCTAGGATACATTGCTACTTGTGACTAGCTAATTTACACTGGGGTTTGTGAGTGGAGTGCAAGTCACTTTCCTAATGTAAGCCTTTAAGCTTCTCATAGACCTATATGGGGAAAGTTACCTTTGGTTTACATTAGTATGTGAATCTGCAATAGGCACTGGAGCTGGCAGCAAAACATGGAAACTGGTCACCCCAGTGAGCAGGGGCAGCCATTGTTTCCTTCACCAGCCTTGTGCTGGGAAAGTAAAATTACATGATCGGTGGAATGAATATTTAAAAGGAACCTTTCACATTCAAAATGCCGTTTGCAGCAAGTAAGTTAAAGAGCAGGAGAGGCTCAGCAGATTTTTTGTAGAAAAAGTTCCACTATAAGTGGTGGATCTCTCCACCACAGAATTCAACCGCTTTTGCTCAGTGTAAACATACCCTAAGGGTATGTGCACAGATCTAGATCCAGGTTTGAGAGGCTCACACGGGACTGGCGATCTCTCTCACACGACTCTATCCTGATCTGATGCTGTGGGATAGTCTCTTGCCACTCTTTAGTACGCAGAGTGTCTTGTTCTTGTGTTGGGGGACCGGTGGTCATGTTGCCACATTACCTCCTTCAATGTGTAAATGTGCATATGAGGTAGGTGGCAGTCACTGAGTAAGTCTAAAGCATTTTTTACTAGCTAACAGACAAATGCAAATGTCGCCTGCTCCTTACATTTTTACATAGACACTTTTATCTGAATTCTGTATCCATTTTTGTTTGAGCACCGACCCCATAAAAGACCACTTTGTTTCTGCAAATTTGTGGTTGACTCAGGTTTCACTGTATATCAATTTGCTTTGCTTTTCCTATACTGTAACATTTTACCTTCAAGTTCAAATTAATTTTCTATTTAATAGGTTACCTGTGTTGGTGTATGAAATCAGATATAACTTCAACATTATGGTTTACAAGTTTTTAAAAAGTTTTATCTTCTACTACTGTAATGAGTACAGATTACTAATATCTGTGGAAGTTCTGCCTTAAGGAAATCGAAGGCTTTGCGGTTAAACAGACAGAGCTTCCATTGACTTGAAGTGTCTAAGCAGAAGGCAATGTATGCTTTCACAGTTTGATATATAATGAATATAGACCAGAAATATAGATGCTGATTTTTGTTATTTCATCTTTCTGTTTGTTCCGTTAAAGAAGAATTGTCACAAACATCGTGTAAACCCCTGATATTCCCCAGCAGCTCTTAAGCTCATGTTTTCAGTGATATTAATTCTGTTGTGCTTCCCAGCGTTCTGACGCATTTTGATTGAAGAAAATATGCAAATCTCTGCCTTAGGAGCACTGTGGGCGTTGTCCGTGTGCCCACTGCCCCTCGTCCTGCCCCGCTCCGCATGTTCAAATATGCATAGTAAGTGCGCTCATATGAATATGCATCATGGTCATTGTCCGGGTGCCCAGAGCACCCCCCTTGGCTCGTTCCACCCACTATGCATATTCATAAGAGTGCTATTACTATGCATATATGACAGGTTCCTTTTAAGAAAATGCTATAACCCATGTAGTACAGCTTTGCCAAGTTCAGTTCATTTTATTTGTGCAAACCTTTTATTGCTGTTCAAACTGAATCAAAACATTTTTTTTTCTTTTTGCTCTGTAGGAGTGCAACTTTGCCTGTAATTTTTTACAAAATTATAGAGTACATTTACACACTGTGCACGGCAAGACAGATGATGAAAGCCTTCAGGTACCAAATTTTCTGACATTTTTTGTCCATGAAATGCCTTGTTGTTCAATTCTGATTTATCAGGCTGGAGATTGTTTTGTAAGGAAGACTTAAAAGGGGAGATATAGATAGATATCGCTATATATATATATATATATATATATATATATATATATATATATATATATATATTATAATATATTATTATATTTATATACACACACGTACCAAACTTATATATGTAGTTTGGGAGGGAGAGCTGACTGCCAAATAACCATTTATTTCACAGCTGTCTGAAGTGTATGTCCAGCTTTAGGCTGGACAAAGATCACTTTTTCTCTTCAAGCTCACCTGAAATTGAGTTTAATTGCAGACCGACATAATAGTGTGAAAATTATTTAACCTGCTAATGTTAAAGGGTCTGTCCTGTACAGGGGTTGTCTTTGGACAACCTTTTTTTAGGGCAGTAATCCATAGATAAGTTGACCACAAAGCATCCTGACAGCTGTTATTGCTAACATAAAGGGCCAGAAGGCTGAAGAACCTGCTACAGGAGGAATGAAGTAATATATTACTCCTTTTGGTATCGGTGGCTCCTCCATATTATTCAACAACACTTAACGCCTTTCTACACTGGCCGATTATTGGCTGAATGAGGGTTTATAGGATGACTGGTTCCCGATATTTGTCCTGTGTAAAAGGGCCAGTGATCAGATGATGAACGAGAAAACACTCGTTTGTTAGCTGATTGGATAATTTTTGCAGGTGTAAAAATCATTGGTTTTCGCTGCACATCATCCTGTGTAAATGGGGGTATGTGGCTGACCATGATGAAAGGACCACAGCGATAATTCGCATGGCCTGGCCTGCAAGATACTTGAGCGGTTTAAAGGCTGATTAAATAAGCACCATCAACGAGATGGTCGCTTGTTATCGGGGGTCTGCGTGGCCCGTGTTAAAGGGCCCTTTCTGTGATTTTATATCACTTTGGCTAGCTGATTTTTGACAGAAGAAAGTGCCACTGGTTTTGGGGTTTGTGACTTGTGTAGTTCCAATACTGTGCTTCTCAATACGTTGCCAAAAAAAAAAGTGTTCCTCCTTCGACCTTCCTAAACAACAGAAAAGTACAAGCCTTTTTTTTAAACAGGATCCAAAGATGACATTGTTCTTATTTAGCAAGCCCAGCTTTCATGTAATGTATATGAATAAGCTTACAACCAGCAGATTGCAGACTCTTTCCACCATGTCCTTTCTTTGTACAAGATCTCATGACTTCTGCGAAAGCACTGAGAAATATAGAAGAACCTGTCCACCCTTCTTCTGTTCCATCTTTAACGTTCTATTCAATATGTGTTCGGAAAATCGTGATTACTGGGAAGCATTGAAGAACTAATGTATGATAGACGGTGCTAGGATGAGGTTTCCCATCATAAGAAGACATGCCACAATGCTGAAAGCCAGGAGAAAAGATTCTCTGCTTAACAACAGTTTTGGGAAGTGGAATAACTATGTGAACATAAAGAATACTAATTCGTAATAATGTGCTTTGGAGAACGTATTTCATCACAACTGCGGAATTTGGTGACCTTGTCTGAAATAGAAATGGTTGTGGACAGGTGGAAAAAAAAAGTGGAAATCTGTCTGAAGTTGTGGCCCTGTGTATCAAGGTTGGCATATTCTGAGTGATAAAACGGACTAGCACTTTCCTAATGCCTGCTACCTTCCTAATACGTGTAACTCCTACAGATTAGTTCTTTGCAGTATTTCATAGCACTCCACTTGGTGTTGGGTTGATAGGGTCTGGTAGTTATGCATGGTTGATATCGTGATCTCTTTGATTTCAAGGTTGAAGAGGGGAGGGATTGGTGGCAGTATTGAGCTAAAAAAATGGAAATGATTTGCGCAACAATGTGTGTTTTTTTTTTTTTTTTGGCAGCTGTGGGGGGGTGGGGTGCAAGAACAACTGCATGATTCAGCATTTCTGTCTCACAATGGGACATGCAGTTTATGTGCTTTTGCAACATTTTGAATAAATAAATCAGTGATTACACAAGAAACTGAATATCCAGAGATTTCTGGCAGCATAACCCATCAAGAATAGAGCCATTGGTGTATTCAAAGCATCCAACCAAATATCTGGATTTCCATGGTGTTTTTCTTGCCACAGTTTAAGTTTTAAGTTTAAGGTTAGACTCAATCACTGAATAGGGAAAGTTATTGGCACTTTTGCAGCAGCTTCATGTGTTGGAGACTTCACTGAAGAATTCTGTATCTTCATACTTTGGCGCTGAGGCTTTTTTTTTTTTTTGCTCATGGTAAGGAAAATACTGAGGTCAATTCATGTAGTAGTTGCCACTAAGGAAATATTCCTCACATCCTTTATAGAGTGGGTTTTTTGTTACTTGATCTATTCTACAGTATAAGCTTCTTTTTATGAAAGTTTGAGGCTTTAAGATTTATTTGTCCACATTTTCTGTTATAATGGGGAAGATGCAAAAGCAAGATTTAGGCTAACAATACATTAATAGATGGTCTTTCTAAGGTCCCTATTACAAGGGGGATGCTTATAGGCTGGACAGACTGATAGCGTCCATGTAATAGGGCTAGTGATCTGCTGCCGCCCCCCCCCCCCCCCAAAAAAAAAAATTAAATAAATAAAATAAAAAGCAAACACTATTTTTTAGCTGGTTGGACTGTTTTGACAAGCCAAAAGAAATCATTGGCTGCACATCATCCCCTGCCAATGACTGATTGCCAGAGCGGGCTGCACAAGTCCCCTGTGAACAAGCGCTAATCACTGAGATTTGTGCTCCATTATCAGTCTTGGGACAACCTATTTCTAATTAATAAAAAAATAGGACTGTCATAGAAGGGGTTCAACTAGTTAGGAGCAAACTAATACCGAGAGAAGAACTGTTGAAAACAGTATCAGTGGCTGCAAGTAATCCTTTTCTCTTGCTGTGGCATGCACAAAGAATATGTATAGCAAAGTGCAACAACAGCTCATGGGTATGAGCTTTTGAAGTGGGAATCGCATCAACTAGCATACTGCTAGGCAAGGCCTTTCCTTGCAAAGGACAATACTTCATGTCTTAAAGCAAAACCACTGACATTCAAACAAAGCAGTTTCTAACTGTAGGAAAAATGTAATTTCTGCAGCATGACTGGAACACATCTCCGACCAGAGGGACAGTCTGTAGGCACAACATAGACTCCAATATACTCACCTGTACATAACAAGACCAGTTTTTGGATACATGTCCATGCTCAGCCATTGCCTTGCTTGGACATACTATCCGAAGGTAATCTACATTGCGGTACAGGGAGTAACATAAGTCACATCTGTTCCTTGTTGTTCTATTATCCACTGCTAATTAACTGGTTTCTGCGCGAACATGTACAATATTACCAGTCATTTTTAGTGGTTTATGTAATTATACACCACTAAAAAGGAGTAGTTGAGCTATTTCAAAAATTCCACTGGTGGCAGGGGGAACATAAAAAAAACAGTCATTGCTTATCTCTCCCTGTGCCTGCGAAGCCACATGACAAGCTCTGGGACCACTGCCGAAAGGCATTTCCTTCGTGTGGCGGGGGGGGGGGGTTTTGGATGGGAATGCCCATCCCGGCTGATGGATTGCACGCTCAACCATTCAGTGACTGGAACGGCGTCCCGCCCCAGTCACTGATCAAAAGCTTTTCAAATGGCTGGACTTCTCCTTTGATTATAGGACTTTATACTTCCTACCTCTGAGCCCCTGATAACATCACCAAAAACATGTTGGGTGAGGTTGACAGTACTGTCAAGGATGTCATATTTTGTGAAGCCGTTACAATATGGCGCTGACTTAAAACACACAGAGATGTTGACATTCCTTAAAGTTCACTTAAATAGACGGTAGTGTTACACTAGTAACTCTCTGCACCTATCTATCTCTGCCATCTTTGAATAAACTCCTCAGTCGTGTCAATGTGATTATTCCATGCATGAGATATTACTTTTAACATATAATTTGGAACAGACCATCAATATGACAGCACTCTTGGGGAGCATCCATTTTAGTGCGCTTGACAGGACTGATTGTGACAGTAGAGGCTTGTCAGCTAGTTAAACCCTAGCCTGCATGTATGCTGTAATATGTAAATAACCGAGAAAAGGTTTAGTAGTTGTCAGTTATTGCACGACTAGACCAGTGGGGTTACGTATTATGACCTAATAGAAATACCAGGACTGGCAGAAAGTGCCCAATGACCTGCTGTTATAGCAAGTGGCATTTACACTTCTGAGATTTATTTATATGTATCACAATACATGGACAACACTTGCTGATGTTTTTATGGAAAACTAAGTAAGTTTTTATGCATTCCCTTCTCATAAGCTTTTTTTAAATTCACAACTGGTTGTTCTCTTTCATAAACCAAAATAGGGTACAAATATCACTAACCCATATATAATCTGAGAGTTGCTAAGTAGACTTTAAACTCATAACCTGAGAAATGCAATTCAAAAACCAATAACCATCATTATATACATTTTTATTTACTCATATTTAGATTTTTGTATTTCATAAATAGATCTCACATGAATTTACAAACTTGTTATATTTAGTAAACCTCAAACTGTATATGGTGTTTTGCGCAAAGCTTTTCACTTTTTACATCTTTCAAGACCTCTTGTTATACATTATGCTGTCTGCATGATGTAAATGTGAGTGTTGTTGTGGTGACAGTGGGAGTGACCACATCTTCTCCTGTATGGTGCAGTTTGCTGCCCTCTGAGAGGTCATGTACTCCCCTGCTCCTTGGCTGCATGAAGTTAGAATTACATGCCTGGTAGCTTGGGTGCAGCTGAACTTTAATTTTAGGTCATTGGAGACCCTGTTTATGAATAGACCAGATCGGCAGTGGTGCTACACGTTGGTTTTACTACTAATGTTTTACTGTTAATGTACATGCACTTGCACTTTGAAGATGAGTAGGCAGTGATGATGTTACAGCCCTACCTAATATGGCTAAGTTATATTGCACTTGCATTAATTTAGTGGGGGTTATTAAAGTAGAACTCCGGGCAAAATCTATTTTTTATGTTATTACACATGCAAAGTTAGACAAATTCCTAATATACACTAATTAATTATGGGAAATAAGTAGGTCAGGCGGACTTTAATTGAATTTAAAGTGACGTCACGACCCGTTCTATATACCTGAAGGGTCCAGCAGGGGATGCAGCATATGTAGAAATTACACACAAAAAAATGGGATAACAGGGCCTTTCCTGTGCCACGGCCAGGAGCAATAACAGGAGTGGTGGTGCAATCATCCCGGGCACCCTGGTCCCACCAGCCCCCTCCTGTGCTGCAGGGTGAACTCTCTTTAGTTCCCTGCTGCCTCCCTTCCGCCCCATGCTGCCTCGTGCCATGCAGCGGGGTAAGTGCTCCTAGTATGCCTTCCTCTATCGGTCCCTGTTGCCTGCTGCGGGAGTGAGGCAGCAGGAGCCAATAGGGGAAGGCAGATAAGAAGCGCTCACCCCGATGCACAGGGTGGGAGGGAGGCAGATGAGCACAGGACGAGAGAGAGGTGGCAGGGAACAGGATAGATGTTAACTGAAGAGAGTTCACCCCGCTGTACGGGAGGGGGCTGGTGTGATCGAGCCCCCTAGGGGGGGGGGAATGATTGCACTACCACTGCTGTCATTGCTGAGCCCCCTGCTGAACCCTTCAGGTATATAGACCGGGTTGTGACGTCACGTCTTTTTTTTTTTTTTTTTTTTTTTTTTTTTTTTTTATTTGAGAAATTGAAGCCTGCCTAATCTAGTGAATTGAGGGAAATAGCACTATATGTGCATTTCCCATAATTATTGTATCTTAGGAATTTGTCTAACTTTGCTTATGTAATAACATTAAAAAATAGATTTTGCCCACAGTTCTCCTTTTTAAGTAATGTTTTTTTTTTTTTGTTTTTTTTTATATAATGATTGGTATTTGTTTTTCAGTTGCATTTCACAGGAGAAACGTTTGTGGTTGTTACCATTGACTTTGACAAGAGGGTTATCACTTAACAGTATGTCTGCACTGTTGGAGCACACCTCCTGCTGGTGGCACCTAAATGACATCGTCTAGTCATAAATCACAGACTAAGAACACAAATACAGATATAAAAATGATGACCCTTAATTGTTTAATTATGTGGATACAAGTATTTATTAAAATAGACATGTCATAATATAACAACGCAACTTTACAGAAAAAAAACCTTTGCATTCCTGTCAAGGATTGCATAAAGTGGTTTCCTATGTTATATCACTGTTAATAATAGGACTTTCTTCTGAACAATCTACAACCTTTTGTCTCCTTATGGCACAGCTTTTTTAAATTCTTGCTCTCTTTCAGCTATTTACAATAGAACAGAACATTCCCTCCTAATATGAAGATAATGGGTTCCTAAAAAAAATGACCTTTTTTCTTTGTGGCAAAATTTGCCTGTTACTCTGTTTTCCCAAGTAATTGTGACGCTTGTTTTTTCATAAGGTTAATTGTTTTTTTTCTTTTGTTTTGGGACTGTTTGCTTCTTCACTTTAAAGATTGCAAGCGCAATGAAAAAAGAAGGTAAGTGTGTTTTAATTCTTTCATGGGTCCTTACATCTGCATTTGCCAGGTAGACTGTGAGCTCCTGTGCAATGCTGCTGTTAATTTTCTTTCACAAAATAGTACATGGGTGTGCACACTGGTGGAAAAGAACATGGCAGATATTCAGAGTTCTGATTTCTGCTATATGTTTTGACACTTGACCACTTATTTTGTCACTGCTTTTGAAATGGATGAGCCCCATTTAGCGGTGCTTTTCTATGTCCTGGATTTCTAATGCTACACATGGAATAGGTGACTTGTCACTTATTCCCAGTTGTGTAAAATGTGCGCTGAACAGTATACATGCCACAGTTCACAGTGCAGATGCTTCCTCGAATTAGAAACAATGGGAAACACATTTGCATGTGTGTTTTTGCATGTAGTACATGGCAAAATGCGCACAATAAACAGTGTGATCCTGGCTTTACATGTATCTGGTGCTCTCGAGTGTGGCAGTTACCCAATACAGTGGTTTTCTTTACTCTTGGCGATGGGTTATGCATCATTTCTGTACATACTTTACTGGAAACACTTCTGTTTGTTGTAATATTTTGCCCCTCCATTATCTGACTCATACAACTTCTATTTTTTTGTTTGTCCAAGGACAATGTGAGGCTTTTTTTAAATTGTGTGTAGATAGGACTTCTTTTTTTTTTTTTCCTGGGATGTGAGGTGACCAAATATCGCTAATTATGCCATTGGGTATCATCTTTCCTTCTGTAACGTTTACTGTGTGGGATCAGATGCATCGTTGCTTTGCATTTTAAGTCACAACTTGGGGGGGAGACAGAACAAAACACAAGGAGACAAAGACAAATGGCATCACACCGCAGGAAAGGAGGGGAGGGGCGGTTGAACCCCCTAAATGGGCTAAGAAGTATGAGATGTCATAGTAAGCGCCCCAAGGGGACCATTTTTTTTTATTTTATTTATCCACCTGTATTCGATTCACCAATTCTACTGATGTCGGGAGAAGTCTGTTTCCAATATTTAGCTATTAAACATTTCACCGCAGTTAACACCTAGAGAAGCGGCCTCGTCGTATGCTTGCAAATTCCTTTGGGTGGAACATTAAGCATGTACAGGAGCGAGTCTAACGCAATGACCCGGCCCACTACCACTGCAATCAACCCCTGAATGCCTGTCCAATAAGGTTTCAATTGACTACACACCCAGGAAATGTGTGGAAGGGACCCTCTAAACGTTGGGCATCTCCAGCATTCTGAAGAGGTCACTGTGTAGAGGAAGAGGAGTTCATGGGCATGGTACTAAAAAAAGGAGAATTTTATATTGGTTTTCTGCATATTAAAAAGCATTAAGAAATCATGAAAATGCAAGAAGCCCGAGACCATATAATCTGCCAAAGTTGCCGGGAGATACATCTATTTAGAAAGGTCTCCTATTTTATCGTATAAGTGTGTTGTTCTTCCGTACCCTTAGGGGGAGAGTTAAGTATAGAGTGGATAGATGTTATCAAACCCCTCAGAGGGGCTGCTCTTGCCATAACCTCACAAATAACGTCTGCTTCATAAACAATCTATTGCCCATAATCACCTAAGCCACATGGGAAACATGATTTCTCGGGCGTCTTATTGGGGGACACAGACACCATGGGTATAGGCTGCTGTCACTAGGAGGCTGACACTAAGAAAAAATAAAACAAGTCGGCCCCTCCCAGCAGGCTATACCCGCCCACTGGCACTGAGCTAATCCAGTTTAGCTTAGTGTCAGTAGGAGGCAGATGCAGGTCTGGTTGCTCCAGATCATCTCTGCTACTTTCTATTACTAACAACCCCTTTTTTCCTTACAGGTTGGGCACGGTGAGTAATCTAGACTCACCCTGATCCCACTCCCCAAGTGACCAGGGAACAGACCCTAAATATAGAGGGACTGTCTACCCTAGGTCACCTACGGCCGGACTCAGCGCCCAGGACACAGACCTGCTCAGCTGTCTGTCTCCTCATTGCGGATCTCACTCCGCCAGCCCCTGCACCCTCAGCCTCCCAGAGTTGAGCGTTCAGCGTGGCACAGTGCCGGCAGAAGACCAGAAGACATCGGAACGGTGAGTTTCTGGTCTCGGCGGGCCTTCGCTGTGTGCGCTCGTGCTTGCCGCCACCCCGACCCCGGCGCGCGCCCGACTCTCCCGCCGGCTGTAGCGCCCAGGTCCTGCCCCTCCTCGGCCACCCCTCCACCTGGGCCTGGTACCGGAGGATACTGGGTCCCTCTGGTCCCGAGCGGCAGCTTGCTGGTTTTCTCCGGCGGCGTTCGCCGCACTCCAGTCCCGGCGCCATTCCGGTTCGGGCGCCTGTTTGAATTTCCCGCGCGCGCGCGGTCCGGCGCGGTGACGTCACTGCGCTGAGGACGCCGCGCCAGTACTTGCGCGCGGGCAGGCGCGGTGACGTCACTGCGCTGAGGACGCCGCGCTTCCTCATTCCCGCGCGTCGGCTCCAGGATACAGGCTTCCGGTCCACTCGCCGTCACTGTACCCTGCTCTGCAGCCGTTTCTGCCGGTCTTTACGCCGCTGCTCCTGCTTCATCTTCAGGACGCTTGAATCTCCCGGGTAAGCCCTCTGGGTTTCTTTACTTTACGTTACTGTCTGTTTGCTGCCGGCTCACTGGATTTCTATTCTCCCCCTGCAGCTTGTCACCAGTCTCCGGGTACTCTGCTGGAATCCTTCCACACGACACCTTTTTTTCTTAAGCTGTCTACCTAGGAGATTGCACTTGTGTTTTTTTCTCTTTATATGCATTATGTCTGAGTCAAGGTCTGACTCCTCTCGCCGTCAGCAACCTCCCCCTTCTTCTGTTACTTATTATTTCTGTTCATCCTGTAACACTAAATCTTCTTCTGGCCATTCTCAGCCACTCTGCACTGCTTGCTCCATGCAGTCCTGCTCTTCTCAGTCCCTTGCACAGGATCCCCCTCCTTCCCAGGAGTCGGATGAGCCAGCTCCAGCTTGGGCGCGTTCCCTCTGTCATTCTGTCTCTCAGATGGCTGAGCTTTCCCAGTCGGTCGCGGCCGCCCTCGACCGTCTATCCGCTTCCGCGGCAGCTCAGGCTCGCCCTCTCCCTTCCACCAGTCGCTCCGGTCGGAGTCATTCCCGTAAACGCCTTCGGGCGGCCTCTTCCCGGTCGTCTTCAGGCTCCCCTAGGTCGAGTCTGGCTCCTGCCCACATCTCCCCAGCTAGGCGGTCTCATTCTCCTGGAGACCAGTCGGATTCTGAGGGGGCTTCCGCCTCTGACTCAGAGGATCCTCACATGTCTGCCACGGTGGATAACCTCGTGGCCGCCATCCGTGATACCTTCCAGTTGAAGGATTCAGCGGATCCTCCTCCATCCGGGGAGGTCTGTTTCGACAGGAGCGCCCTCCGTGTCCGTAGCTCTTTTCCAAGCCACAAGGAATTTGACGCTTTACTCACCAAGAACTGGAAGTCCCCGGATAAAAAGTTTGCCAAGCCCAAACGCTTGGACACCTTGTATCCGTTTTCGCAGGACCTTGTGTCTCTCTGGTCCTCCCCCCCTTCTGTGGATCCTCCAGTTTCCCGTTTGACTAAGGCCACTACGCTTCCCCTTGACAATGTGGCTTCCTTCAAGGATTCCACCGATAGACGGGTGGAAGCCTTGGCTAGGTCGGCTTTCGAGGCCTCCGGATCCTCCCTTTTGCCCACCTTTGCCTCCACGTGGGTTTCCAAGGCGATATCGGTGTGGGCTAAACAACTGAGGGACGGTCTTCTTTCTGGGGCGCCCCCTGATGACCTGGCTGACCTTACTCAGCAGATACAGGATGCGGCCCAGTATATCTGTCTAGCTTCCTTAGACTCCGCAGCCAGCTCAGCCTTCGCTTCAGCTAATATTGTGGCCATACGTCGTTCCCTATGGCTCCGTGAGTGGCGGGCTGACCCGGCCTCTAAGAGGTCTCTTACCAGTCTTCCTTTTGCAGGTTCCCGTCTTTTTGGGAAACGCTTGGACGAAATAATTTCTGACGCTACCGGAGGTAAGAGTACCAGTCTTCCCCAGCAGCGCCCGAAGCGTCAGGATACCCGACGCAAGCCGGGTTCCTTTCGCTCCTTTCGGTCGCTCCCGCCTGCCCCCTCCACTAAAAACGCGGGCTCTCAAAACAAGAGGACTGGTTTCCCCAGGAACCGTCCTTCCTGGCAATCCAGGTCGAACTCCTTCCGGCCCCCCTTCAAGTCAGGCGCTCCCAAGACCGCCTCCTCCTGAAGGTTTCCCCCCGTGCGACTCCCCGCTGGTGGGCGGCCGTCTCCTGCATTTCCAGGAGGCATGGCTCTCCCATGTCGAGGACGCCTGGGTGCGGGACGTGGTTTCTCGGGGCTACAAGATAGAGTTTTCCTCCATTCCTCGCGACCGTTTCTTCCCTTCTCGCCTGCCTCGGTCTCCCTCCCTGGCGGCCGGGTTCTCTCAGGCCCTCCAGTCTCTCCTCAACAAGAGAGTTGTCGTCCCCGTTCCTTCCTCCCAACGGTTCCGCGGTTTCTATTCAAACCTTTTTGTAGTTCCGAAGAAGGACGGCTCGGTGCGTCCAATCTTGGACCTCAAGCGACTGAACCGCCACGTCCGGCTATCTCATTTTCGGATGGAGTCTCTGCGTTCTGTCATCGCGTCCCTGGAGCCGGGAGAGTTCCTCTCCTCGGTGGACATCCAGGACGCGTATCTCCATATTCCGATTTTTCCCTCCCACCAGCGTTTTCTTCGCTTCGCCATCGGATCGGACCACTTTCAGTTCGTGGCCCTACCTTTCGGCCTGGCCACGGCCCCTCGTGTCTTTACAAAGACCATGGCGGCTGTCATGGCTCTTTTACGGTCCCGGGGGATTTCAGTAACACCCTACTTGGACGACATTCTGGTCAAAGCCCCGTCCCGGGACCAGAATTTGGAAAGCCTCCGGATAACGTTGGACACTCTCTCTCGTTTCGGGTGGCTCCTCAACCGACCCAAGTCTTCCTTGACCCCCTCCCAGTCCATTGTGTTTCTGGGGATGAGGTTGGACTCGCTTCAGGCTCGGGTTTTTCTCCCGGAGGACAAGCTGGTGTCCCTTCGCTCCGGGGTTCGAGCCCTTTGCAGTCATCGCCCGGTGTCCATTCGATTCTGCATGAGGGTGCTGGGGAGGATGGTGGCCGCAATAGAGGCAGTGCCTTTTGCGCAGTTCCACTCTCGTCCCCTTCAGCTATTCCTTCTGGCGCAGTGGGACAGGTCTCTTCCTTCCCTGGATCGCCGGGTCAGTCCCCCTGCTCGTCTTCGGAGGGATCTCCAATGGTGGCTCCAGTCTCAGAGCCTCTCCATCGGTCGCTCATTCCTGCCCATCCACTGGCAGATAGTGACCACCGACGCCAGCCTGCAGGGCTGGGGAGGAGTGTGGCACACTCTCACCGCGCAGGGGACTTGGTCGCCGCAGGAGTCTCGGCTTCCTATAAACATACTCGAACTACGGGCCATCAGGCTCTCTCTCCTGCACTGGCAGGCGCAGCTCCGAGGTCTCCCCGTTCGTGTACAGACAGACAATGCCACCGCGGTGGCGTACGTGAATCATCAGGGCGGCACCCGCAGCAGGGCCGCCATGGCGGAAGTGGCGCTGATCCTCTCCTGGGCAGAGGTAAACGTGTTGGCCCTGTCGGCTGTCCACATTCCGGGGGTGGACAATTGGATGGCCGACTACCTAAGCCGCGCACGTGTGGACCCAGGGGAATGGACCCTGCACCCCGAGGTGTTCTCCCAGATCTGTCTCAGATGGGGAACGCCCGACGTGGATCTGATGGCATCCCGGATCAACCGACGTCTGCCGAAGTTTGTCTGTCGGACGCGGGACCCTCAGGCTCTGGCGTCAGACGCTCTGGTGATTCCTTGGCGGCAGTTCCGCATGCCTTACATTTTCCCTCCCCTCCCGCTCCTTCCACGGGTCCTGAGAAAAATCAAGGCGGAAGGGGTTCCAATCATCTTGGTGGCTCCGGACTGGCCTCGCCGCGCCTGGTACGCGGATCTAGTGAACCTCGCCGTCGACGCCCCCTGGCGTCTGCCCGACCGTCCGGATCTTCTAAGTCAAGGCCCGATCTGCCACCCGCATTTCGCGTCGCTTCGTTTGACGGCGTGGCTGTTGAAACCTGGGTCCTGAAATCCCGGGGTTTCTCGGACGCGGTCGTCAGGACCATGATCGGGGCGCGGAAGTCGTCTTCTGCCAGGATTTACTATCGCTGTTGGAAGGCCTACCTCCGTCATTGCGAGGCCTGCGCGGCGCACCCGCTTTCCTTTTCGGTGGCCCGGCTCCTCGCCTTCCTCCAGGCAGGACTGGAGTCAGGCTTATCCCTTAGTTCCCTTAAGGGTCAGGTTTCCGCGCTTTCTGTTTTTTTCCAGAGACCCTTGGCTTCGATCTCTCAGGTGAAGACCTTCCTTCAGGGGGTGGCACATCTTGCCCCCCCTTATCGTCGTCCAACTACCTCCTGGGACCTAAACCTGGTTTTGGATGCTTTGCAGTCTTCTCCATTTGAACCCCTCAGGGACGTGCCCCTGTCTATTCTCTCCTTCAAGGTGGTCTTCCTGGTGGCCATCACGTCGATTCGACGAGTATCTGAGTTGGCCGCTCTTTCTTGCCGCCCTCCCTTCCTGGTTTTTCATCAAGACAAGGTGGTGATGCGGCCTGTGGCCTCATTCCAGCCCAAGGTCGTGTCGCCTTTTCACCTCAATGAGGATATTATCCTCCCCTCTTTCTGTCCCGCCCCCTCTCATCCGAGGGAGCGGGCGCTCCACCACTTAGACGTGGTTCGCGCCTTGCGCATCTACCTTGCGCGGACTAAATCGTTTCGCACTTCTGACTCCCTTTTCATCATCCCTGAGGGTCCTCGCAAGGGATCGGCGGCGTCCAAGGCGACCCTTGCCCGCTGGATTCGTTCTGCTATCTCTCGAGCTTACAGTGGTAAGGGGAAGGCTCCTCCTTTCGGAGTCTCGGCTCACTCCACTCGGTCGGTCGGGGCTTCCTGGGCTATCCGGCATGGGGCTTCGGCCCTTCAGGTGTGTAAGGCCGCCACCTGGAAGTCTCTGCATACCTTCTCGAAATTTTACCGGGTGGACACCTTTGCATCGGCTGATGCGAGCTTGGGCCGCTTGGTCTTGCAGGCAGCGGTGGCTTCTTCCCCTTAAGTTCTTCTCTGCTCTTTCCCTCCCAAGGGACTGCTTTGGGACGTCCCATGGTGTCTGTGTCCCCCAATAAGACGCCCGAGAAAGGAGGAGTTTTTACTCACCGTAAACTCTTTCTCGTAGTCTTCATTGGGGGACACAGCACCCACCCCTTGTTGTCTGTGTTGTTGTTGCCGTTTGGCCTGTGTTTTCAGACCTTGAGGTGGACTTTGGTTTTTTTCCTTTTTTCCTTCGGCTCCTCCTACTACTTTTCACTACTGGATTAGCTCAGTGCCAGTGGGCGGGTATAGCCTGCTGGGAGGGGCCGACTTGTTTTATTTTTTCTTAGTGTCAGCCTCCTAGTGACAGCAGCCTATACCCATGGTGTCTGTGTCCCCCAATGAAGACTACGAGAAAGAGAGTTTACGGTGAGTAAAAACTCCTCCTTTGTGATACGCAGCCAATCTCAAGGGGAGATCACGTCTATTTCTAAGGACCAAGAAGGGCAGGACCTGTCTTTGAAAAGACTGTGGTCGACTGTGTAAGCAAAGTGAAATAATCTGGCTCTGCAGCTGTCTTCAACTAGGTCTGTGTAGAGATGGGGTAATTTAAAGAACAACATTAGATAGATAGATAGATAGATAGATAGATAGATAATTTTTTAAAATCTAGATAAGGTTTTTTATTGTACATTTAACGAATCCTGAAATCATCCAGTTTTCTTTAGTCTAATAGGCCTTAAACTAAGCTTGGACTTCTTTTGTCTGTAATAAGGAGACTGCTGGAAAGTGGTCTTTATTGTATCAGAAGTTTACAGCAAAACTGACCAGAAGAAAATCTCCATTTTTCTCCTCAACCCCCCCTCCCCAATAAAGATTTATCAAACTGGTGTAAAGTAGAATTGTCTTATGGTACATTTACACAGGCAGATTTATCTGATTTTGGAAGCCAAAGCCAGGAATGGATTTGAAAAGAGGAGAAATCTTAGTCTTTATGACCCGTTCCCTGTTTATGGTCTGTTCCTGGCTTTGGCTTCAAAAATCAACGGTGTAAACGCACCATTTGTTCTTAGTTGCCCCTAGCAACCAGTCAGATTCCACTTTTCATTCCTCACACATTCTTTGAAAAATGAAAGGTCGAATCTGGTGCCCGGGGCAACTAAGACCATTCTACTTTACACCAGTTTAATAAATCTCTCCCTAAACCTTTCTACTTTTAGGCACCTTAGATACCATTTTATTTGAGTTTGAGGCAGAAACTCTGCTGCTTCATGCTGTAACTTCCCTGTAGTAAAGTCCTCCTATATGTTATGGAAATATTAGCTGTCATTATGGGGGGCACTATGGCTGACATGATATGGGAATACTATCTCATTCTGGCGGGGGCACTATGGCTGTAAATGGGTGGGTCACCCATGTACAACTTAAAAGAGAGAGCAGATGCTGTTTTAGGAGTGCAGCTACATGAACTGTTTGGAAGAGGGTCAAAGATTGTTTGTTTGAAAATCCGATTTGTGATTTTTGGAAAAAAGAAATCAAATCGACCCCCCCCCCCCCCCCCCCCCCCCAGGGCAAGTTAATCAAATTAACAACTGTTTGTGGCTCTCATTATTAAAGGGAATCTAGAAGCAGGTTAGGGTACAATTTTTAACGACTAATGATAAACTACCGCAAACCATATTGTTTGTCGTTAAACTGAAATCGTTCACCATATTACACAAAACTATGGTTGTTAGTTACGATCTTTACTATGATTGTTATTGCGATCGTTACTATGATCTTTTACTCCTTCTGATCCCAGATGAACAATGTGCAATTACACTTAATGATTAGTGAACAAATATAGAACTTGAGCGAACGAATGTGGAATTACAGCGAACTATGAACGATTAACTATAATTTTAGGTTCAGATCTAAATCAACAATCGACACACGAATGATTTTTCGATTGTTGCCTGCAATTACACAGAAGGATTATCGTCTAAATTCAAACAATATAACGATTTTTCGCAAGATAATCGTCCGGTGTAATAGGGCCCTATGATGGAGTCATACCTTTATTTAGAAGGTCTTCTGTCCCACTAATCTTAAGTAAATGAAGCACTTCAGTCCACTGGATGCAGTCCTGTAGTCCTCAGTGTAGCGATATGACTGCTGTCTCCTGCAGATCACCTTCTCTATGATTTGGCCTTAATAATGGCCTTCTGCAGTGATCTCATTCTTTGCCACTGCTCACTTCAAAGAATATTATCAATATTCATAAAGAGGTTTGCTGCATGAGTCGGACAGAGCGATGAGCTGAGGGCTGCAGAACTGCCTTTCAGGCCGATAATCGTTCAGTGTAAGAGCATCTTGAAAGGCAACGATCGCGATTTTCTCAAGTTCAATGAGTCACCCGAATGCTTTAGGTATCTTTTTGGTTTTGTGTTGTGTGTTTAAGGGTACAAACCCACTTGACGTATTTGCTGCGTGAATCAGTCTTAAAAATAAGCAGGCAAAACGCAGGTTGGCTTTATACAATTGTTCTGCGTTTAAATACGCAATTGCGTATTTTTGAAGCATGAAGCTACATGCGTTTTTCGCACAGGTTGTTAACAACTGATGCTTTGCTAACAACAAGCTTCACGCTTCAAAAATACGCAATTGCGTATTTTAACGCAGAACAATCGTATAAAGCCAACCTGCGTTTTGCCTGCTTATTTTTAAGACTGATTCACGCAGCAAATACGTCAAGTGGGTTTGTACCCTTAATAGCACAGATGCTAATTCACCAAAAAAAAAAAGACACACTAAGGCCTTATGCACACGTTCAGTATTTTTTTCTGGTCCTGAAACAACCCGTGAGAAATTGCGGATTGGACATCCGTATTCCATCCGTATTCCATCCGTATTCCATCCGTTGCTGGACCAGACTTCAACTGAGCAGTGAATGAATGGCAGACCCCCTCTGTGGCATCAGACCCCCTCTGCGGCTGCATCAGACCCCCTCCTGCAGCTGCATCAGACCCCCTCCTGCAGCTGCATCAGACCCCCTCCTGCGGCTGCATCAGACCCCCTCCTGCGGCTGCATCAGACCCCCTCCTGCGGCTGCATCAGACCCCCTCCTGCGGCGGCATCGGACCGACCCCCTCTGCGGCATCAGACCCCCTCCTGCGGCATCATCAGACCTCCTCTGCGGCGGCATCAGACCCCCTCCTGCATGATCAGACCCCCTCTGCGGCATCAGACCCCCTCTGCGGCATCAGACCCCCAGTGTTGAGGTGTTGATTGTAAACACCCCAATTTATTGAGGTAATTGGTACTTGTACCTTTGTAGCCCAGCTGCCAATCATCATTACCAATTAGCTCAATAAATTGGTGTTTACTATGTGGTTAGGAAAGTATCAATGAATCAATTAAGAGCACTGAAGGCAGAACGGCACAGGAGGATCGCATAGGAGATCGCATCCTTACCGCAGGAGGGGTCTGATGATGCCGCAGGAGGGGGTCTGATGCCGCCGGAGGGGGTCTGATGCCGCCGGAGGGGGTCTGATGCCGCCGGAGGGGGTCTGATGATGCAGGAGGGGGTCTGATGCCGCCGCAGAGGAGGTCTGATGCCGCCGCAGGAGGGGGTCTGATGCCGCCGCAGGAGGGGGTCTGATGCAGCCGCAGGAGGGGGTCTGATGCAGCCGCAGGAGGGGGTCTGATGCAGCCGCAGGAGGGGGTCTGATGCAGCCGCAGGAGGGGGTCTGATGCAGCCGCAGGAGGGGGTCTGATGCAGCCGCAGGTTCAGACTGAGGAATTCTCGCAGAAAATGTCCGCGGAATTCCGTCAGCTGTCCGCCCGGAGATCCGGAGAACTATAGATCCCAGCACTTCTATATACTGCTGTGCACAATAGGAGCATGAGTTATCCATATTTTTCTACGGAAATACGGATGCCAAACATGTTGCAATCCGCAAACAATCCGTAGACAATTGATGTCAATGAGAGCATCCGTGAAAAAATCTGGGTCCGCACCCGGTCCGCACTAGGACATGTCCTTTTTTTTTACGGATTGATTTTCATCCATTTCTGCTACTGATCGTGTGAATAGCCCAATAGACTTCAATGTGCACTAACTCGGATACGGAAATACGGATCCGTAAATTACGGAACGTGTGAATAAGGCCTAAAACTTAAAATTTTGTTAGTCAAAGGTTAATAATAGATAACATCAAAAAATTTTAAGTGAAAAACAATCACTACTTGCCCTAGTTACAATACTGGTAGTAGACAAAAAAAGGAAAGAGAGGGCGGGGGCGCCTCCTGGTGTAGTATATCAGGGGAGCAAATTAGGAGGGGGAAAGATGAGTAGCACTCACCTAGTGGAGTTGTGCGAAGATAGGCACAACTCTATGTAGCACATGTCAGATATGGTGAAGTCCCGCAGCTCCTGCCAGGGATACATCAAGGAAGGCTTACCAAACGTAGTTCAGAAGATGGGCCACAGAGGGCACCTGGACCATAGAATCCTGGCTCGATCTGGGCGCGGGTGCTCATTAAAACCACACTATGCCGTGGTTTTTTTCATACAAGAGGTTTATTTAAAAGCACAACGCGTTTCGGCCTCCTATTCCAGGGTGGGCTTTCTCAAGTGAACAGTAATGGCATCAGTAAGCAGTTTAAATAGCACATGACATTACATCGGAAAATGACTTCCGGGTCAGAGTGGAATTGACCGGGTCATATTACATATGTATACTCCATATGTGTAGTCACAGTAACAGATTATACATAAATCACAGGACCTACAAAAATCATGCCAGCAAATGAATCCACAGCAGCGATAGGTATTCAGATAATGATAACCTAAGTGAAATCAGATAGTCAGTCGGACAAAAAGCAGGCAGATGGACTGCACAACCAAAATATGTCACCATTATGCCACAGTACGTATGAGAAAAGTCCTGTTATTTGCTGCTAGTACAAACCAACACATAATATACTAGGGCAGTATACAGTCCGGATGACACATCATACACAAATCATTAACATGTGTGATGTACACTGACATGCAAACAGACAAGAAGAGGCAGAAAAATCTGTAAGTCAGGACTGACCATTGTGCTGGTCACAATAATAATGAAACCAGATAGTGACACAGTCCGATATACTCATCTGGTCCTCAGTACTAGCACATGGCATGATATACTCATCTGGTCCTCAGAGCGCTAATAGCACAGGCAGCTAGCGGGGAATAAGGGGGAAGTAAGCATTGAGCTGACAAGTCTGTGCTCGCTTACCCATGAACATTGGCCCTTGTGATAAAGCCTTTAGAGCAGTCCATTATCACTTCAAACATTTGCACGGTAGTCCAGCTGTGTGTTGGTGGGTTTTTCTTACATTAAAAAAAGGGAAGTACATATAATGTTGCAGGAGCCAGACACCCTGTTAGTATCCGTGTGTGCACAGAATGGCCTGGTTTAGGATGCGAGGAGTGTTTTTTTTTTTTTGGGGGGGGGGGGGGGGGGGTTAAAGGGAACATCTGTTAAGGGGATCCTGTCACACTGACAATTCAGTCTGATCTGCAGGCTATGGAGCAGAGGAAGGTGAGTACACTATTTTTTATAGTTTCTGTTGTATCTGCTTTTGAATGCTTGCTCACACTCATCCCAGTCAATGGTTGACGGCTATCTCTATGCCCAGGCATATGAGCAAGGCTATCAATTACTGGGTGAGACTTTAAATCTATCCAAACCCATTGTAGGCACAGGCAGTGTCTTTCTCCCTCCCCCGTAAATTACTTTGCAGATCTCCATTTCAGGCTGGCTCTTTTTTATAAACACATGCTCACAGGAAGTTTCCACTGAACACCAGAAATCGCCTGTGATTTGGAGAATTCATCACTGGCAAGTTCCTTTCCCATGACAACCAAGGGCAACTGAAGCACTATGTGGTGTCCACTGAAATCAATGTGCTATATATCTAACACTGCTCCAGCTAAACCATGGAGGTTTGAGCTAAAGTGCAGGGCATGGAGAGGGGTACATTCAGGGGAGAAAAGCACATTATGTTAACAGTTTAAAGGGTTTTTTTCATCAAGAATGGCATGACTTATCGCTAGGACATTCTGATTTGTGGGGGGGTCAACGCTAATTTATTTCTGAAATGAAAGAGACACAGTTTCCTCCTGCATTGCTCATGCAATGTTACCTTTTTCCTCCTGATGTGCAGAGAACCACAACACCGAGCCATTAAGGTAAATGGGGCTCTATTGTAGTCTCCTGCACAGCAGGTGGCCGTAGAGTTATTGTGCAGTGAAAACTCTTGAATTGGCCATAGTACTTAACTAACTGTGTGGCCACTTTGTTTTAAGCATTTACCATGACTTCCCGTAGTACTGCTGTTTTTTGTTTTGAGATTTCACTATGCGATCTAGAATTATGTAGAATGAGTTTTGTTGTTTCTGTCCAAGAAACAGTGAATTTGTTTTTGAATACTCATTTGCTGTGGGCTTTGTGAGTTGGTTAGATTTGGACCTAAGTAACCCGATGCTCATATTAGGCCTTTACCTGTAAGAGCTGAACAATGGGAAAAACTGCAGCATCTCATCCCCAGCATGGTGGATTTTTTTTTATTTTGTTCTCTTGATATAGCATTTTGCCAGACAAAATAGTGCTGCATTCTGTGCTGTTTTGTCCTGTTTGTTTTTTTTTTTTTTGTTTACAGAATCTTCCATAGAGGCTTCTCATGGAACCGCCAGTTCAGATGTAAATAAGGCATTAGATGCTTTTGTGCAGCAGCTAAAGTTTTGGCCTGTATCTTTTGTCACAGTCTGCTGATTCAGGTGTTACATGCCCCAACCCCAGCTTCTTGACATACCACGTGATCATGAGTTGTTATATGATGCAGAGCTGTTGCATCTTGCAATACCTAAACACTAGTCAATCTTTATTTTTTGCTGATACATGTTTGCAAAGTGATAGTCATGTTTTCCTTCCAAACCTTAAAGTCAGAGGCCGCGATGAGCTGTCCTCCTTTCCCTGTCCTGCATGCTTGATGTACAGGGTTTGGTTTTCAGCATTGACAAGGCTCAGTGCTGAAAGCCAAACCCTGTACATAAAGCATGCAGGGTAGGGAATGAAGGAAGCGTGCATGCTGCAGCTCAGCCTCTTTTACACCTGAGCTTGGAAATAAAACATGATTTTATGCCTCTGCAAACATCCTTTTAGATAAGAGTTTGGTATGACTGTTTTATCAGATATCTGTCCATGTCTGCAGGCCTGAGCATGATATAAAGCTGACAGATTCAGCTTTATATCATGTTTAAAGTTTTCCTACCATCTAAAGACATTTAAAGCACTTTAGCAGCATATCAGTGAGCAGGACTCTCTGCTAAGCTGCACAACATTTTTGATATGGATCCATTTTCCCCCCACACAGTATCTTTTCCTCTTGTAGCTGTGTGCACTGAAGAGTGGAGGCAGAGGACATAGTGCATGCATTACTGGGAACCTGCCATATTTCCGACTTTCAAGGAGGTTTCTCAGATTGAAGCTTGTTTCAGTGCCTGAAGCTGCAGAAGAGACAAAGCAGCGCTCAATAACTCGCACTGTAGCAGAGCTGGTACCAGCATTTTACCCTGGTACAGCAACACCAGATGTGTCAGACCTGGGCCTGGGGCTGAGATACCAGGGAGGGGACACGGCTGGGTGGTAAAAGAGGGATTACCTGGACTGCACAGGGAATGTGAGTGGGGGTTTACAGGAGAAATCTGGAGGTAGATAGAGGTAATATGAGGATAATGGGATTTATGGGAGATTAGTAGGGGTATATGGGGGGATTGTACAGCATAGGGAGTGGGGATGTACTAAGATAAATGGGTGTACAGAGAATGTCTGAGGGTATAGGGGGGACTTTGGACTGCAGAAAGAATGTAAGTTGGGATGCACGATGCACTGGGGATAATGGGGGGTATACAAGGAGGAGTCTTGCAGGTTGGTATGGAACAATTTATTGCTTGTCTTATGTGGTCTGGCTGTTTGGTGAGGGTTTAATAATTAGATACAGCCAGGAGAAGTGCTCCTGGCTCCACTTTGCTGACTTTTTTTGTGTTACTGCAGGAGACAGTGCCATAGATTTAGGGCCCTACTACATGGAGCGGTTAGCTGCCAAATCAGGCCGATTTGGCGGATTATCACCCTGTGTAATAAAGACAACGATTAGGTGATGAAATGATCATCGGATGATCATTGACGTTTATTCCAGCCTAAAAATCGTCGACCATTGGGCGTGCATTGGTATGTGTAATGGCAATGCGCACCTAATGACTGTAAAAAAAAAAAAAAAAAACCTTATACATACCTCTCCGTGCTTCCTGGTGTTGTCCTCGCATCTGCCCACAGCTCCCACTGCCATTTCTTAGTCTCTGAAGTGACAGGCCACTAAGCTAATCACTGGCTGCAGCACTGTCCAGTCTTGGCCAGTAATTGGGTGAGTGGCCTGTCACTTCAGAGACCAGCTCAGAAGTTCCAGTGGTGGCAGAAGTGAAATGAACACTGGAAAGTGCAGAGAGGTATGCATAAGGTTTATTTTTTTACACTAGGGCAAGGGCAGCACAGACATTAATAACTATGTCCATGCAGTTCTTGCTACGCGATTATGGAGCCAGAAAGTGAAGCGCTTAACTGAGTTCTTTTCCTGGCTTTATATAAGGATCAGTAGAGATCTAAACGCCTGGACCTAAGTGTTCAAAACGTATGCTTTTGGGACATGTAAGAAACAAACAAAAGGAAACCACCTTGACACCAGTATGAGCAAAGCTTAAACTGTTACTGTCACATAAAAATAAAGTACTGTGATTAATGCAATATATTGTATTGCCAATAGGTTCTAATGAATCTGGAAAACTTTCAGATTTTAAAGTGGCTCTGATTTAAAGGGGTTATCCAGTGCTACAAAAACATGGCCGCTTTCTTTCAGAGACAACATGAGTCTTGTCTCCAGTTCAGGTGCGGTTTGCAATTAAGCTCCATTCACTTTAATGGAAATGAAGCAAAACTCCGCACAAGCTGGAGACAACAGTGGGGCTGTCTCTGGAAGAAAGTGGCCATGTTTTTGTAGCGCTGGATAACCCCTTTAAAGTACTAGATAAGAACATAGTAACTTTGTTGCAAAAACAGCACCACACCCATGCTCAGGTTGTGTGTACTAATACAATTCAGCTCTATTCACTTAAATAGAACTGAGCTTCATAACCACTTCCAAACTAAAAGTGGTGCTGTTTCTGGCCATAGTGGTTTTTATTTATTTTATTTATTTATTTTAGGCTCGGGACCTTTAACTTAATATAGGTCACTTAGACTTAGGGCCCTATTAGTATCTGACAGATTTTTGCAGCTAAAGCCAGGAATAGATTTGAAAGGAGGAGAAATCTCAGTCTTTCCTTCATGACCTGTTCTCTGTTTTCATAGCCTGTTCCTGGTTTTAGCTGCAAAAATCTGTCTGATATCTGTTGGTGTAATGGGGCCCTTTTTAGGTTGTTTTTTTTTTTTTTGCAATTTTAAATAGGCAGAATTAGTAAAATGCCTGTGAGGGGCAGCAAAATTCTGAAAAAGGGAAACCCCAATGGCAGTACAATCATGGTCTACCTTTAAAGGAGAAGTCCAGTGAAAATTTTTATTAAGGTATTGTATTGCCGCCCAAAAATTAGACAAACCACCAATATACACTTATTATGGGAAATGCCTATTAAGTGCTTTTTTCCCAGAGGGATGCTCAGTGTCCCTCCAGTGCCATGTGTCCCCCTGCCATCATCCTCTCCAGCAGCCACAGCCCGCACAGCTCTGGGAGTCGTGACTTCACCATGTTATCCAGGAAGTGAAGCCTTGATGCAGTAGTAAGTGCAGGGAAAAAAGCACTTTATAAGCATTTCCCGTAATAAGTGTATATTGGTGATTTGTATAACTTTTGGGGGGGCAATACAATACTTTATTAAAAATTTTCTCCGGGCTTCTCCTTTAAGTTAAAATGCTAGCATTTTCTAGATTGTGATATTGTACACCATTTGTAAGGAAAGTGATTTTGGTCAGAAACCTCTAGTAATATTTTGACGTTCTAATTCTTTTTTCTTTCTTTCTTTCTTTTAAGCTGAAGAAAAATTTAATAAAATAAAAAATACAGTGAATTTTAAGCCAGGTAATATTTTATATATATATATTTTTTTTAATTGATTTATATTTAGTACAGGTAATAATATATATTTTGATATTATATTCAGCACAGATCTTAATATATGTTATATATAACATTTTATCATTGCTATTGTCAGAGGATTTTAAAGGTCCTCTTCTTTGTGAGAGAGCCTGTTAGCAGATACCATGTTTTTAGCATTGTGCTGATTTCTTTACACAAGTGTTGAAACTTAAGCTACAGGAGAAATTAAAATTTAAGAACGGTTATATTGTGTTCAAGCTGTGCCTTTCAATTTACGGTACTACATCAGCTAAAAGTTGTTTTCTTAGCAGCTTTAAAGGGTTTGTGCTCCTATTAAACATTGTATAGATTGTTAAAATTCCCTATTAATGTCAGTGTTTGCTTATTTTTTTTGGTCTTTTTATACTTCAGATAATAAACCAAAAAGGAGAGCACCAGTTTTTCACCCAGGTATGAAACTATTTCATTTATTTTCCCTTAATTAAAGGGAAATACCTGTAACTCCTGCCAGTTATTCAGTTGGGCGTTAAGTGAAGCATTCCACGCTGGTTAGTACAGTTGCCTCTGCAAGTGAATGACACCCAGTGATATCCTTGCATGTACTTTGTCTGAAGAACCGGTGGTGGAGTTCAGCTTCATAAATACAATTGGAAAGAAAATGCTTGTGGAACTGCAGACCTGCTTATTTCGGCCATTATTTATGATATATTGCCTGCAAAACCTTTTTATTAAAAAGAAAAAGTTACATTTTATCCACAATCAGTGCAGAGGGTGTGCCCTGTCTCAGGAACACACTGTGCACCCAAGATTAGTAATAATGTAACATTCTAATATTAATTTGTTTTCCCTGAATAGCAGCATAGTGATGTCAACTAGTAGGACAGATGGAATTGTTAACCAAATTAAGTTAACTGGAGCCTTACACCCTAAAAAAAACACCTAGGGCCCTCCCACCCTGCATTTATTGAATGGAAAGGATAAAATGTTAACTGGCAAACTAAAGCGCATAAAAGCAGGTGGCATGCAGCTTCACAGACATAGAAGCTAGTCCAGAATCTAGGAAGTCCAGCATGATAAATAAACACATTCATAAGGATAGGCAAAGCAGCCAGCAAAACACGTATCCACAAAGGGCAGAAAAAATATGCAGGGTGGGAGGGGCTTAGATGACTTATAGGGTGTGAGGTTCTAGTTAATGTTAATTTCATTAAAAATTCCATCTGTCCTATTAGTTTTCAGAGGCAGAAATACCCTATCATTTTGCTGCTGGCAAGGACATAAGGGAAGCTTTGTTCGTAATCATTTTATGTTCATTTGAATAATCAGCACAATTGTGGGAAATGTTATAGAATATTTTTGAGTTATTGGGTGAGAAAGCCCATTATAGCAGGTGTTGTGTTAAAGGGAAACCTATCAGCCGATTAGACTCTAACCATGCAGTTATCTTTCCAAAACTCAATAAAAAGGGTATTTTATACAGCAAACACTGAATACCATCACAACAGCCTTTTAGGGCTTTTGGTATGATATTCTAAAGGCAGTTATTGATGTACAATATTGTAAGTGACAGGACTGTCATAGTGTAAAGGTTTTTTATATTATGCTTTTTAGATTATACTATAGGTTGTTCTTAAAGGGGTTGTGTCAATAAGAAAAATAGGTTAAAACTTATGCATTATGTCAAATAAAACATTTTTCTAATGTACGGGCACTTTCTGAAATGGTACTGTTTGACAGATATAGACATTTCATTAAAACAAAGAAGGCACCGGTTACCCTTGGGTTTAACCCACTAAGGTGGGCCAGGCATGTTCCTTCAACTGCAGTCTTAAGGAAGTACTGGCAGCTGGTCTCCACTTAAGTCAGGGTCATTGTGGCAAAGTGTGTCCACTGCTGCATGACAATAGCAGGGTCACTTTTTAAAGGAAACTATTAAACCCATGGGAGAGAAAAACGGTGCAGAGATGTAAGATACTTTAATAAAAACAGCACATTTGTCAGATTTTTCTCTCTTTTGCTTCGTGACACAGCCCCTTTAACTGACAACAGCTTTCTGGTTCCATTGATTTTTTTTTGATTTTTTTTTTTTTATTTTTTTCCCCCCCCCCGTCTGGTTACACTTGATTTATTATTTTGCAGAAACCATATTTGGGGGCAGCGGAAGAGAGATTTTCAAGTTAAAAGATTACTTATCAAGAGCAGAAAGGGAGCCTCTTATTGGTATGTCTTCAGATATTGATACAATTCAGCCCTCTTTGCATAAAATGTGAAACTTTAAGAGTTGATTTATAAAGCCTACCTGTCTTGTTGAACCAGTGGGCACACAGCAGACTAACTGTGCTTCCTTTTTAAATGCAACAACTGTGAATCCAGCTACCAGCAAAAAAAAGGGAGCAGTTGATAGGGTATATGGCGACATAAATTTTAGCCATCTCTTTGGTGTTTAGTACAGTATAATCAAAAAGAGTCTAGTCTTTAATTTGAATGGTTTTTCACATGAAGGACACTTCTCAATTTTATTTTATTTTTTTGCACAGGGCAAAATAGTAGGAGGGGCGCAGCACTTGAGATAGCATTGCAGCCTTTTTATTCTTGGTCTTACAAAAGTATAACCTATAGAAAACACTCCAACATCATATGCAAACCAATTCACCGAGGAAGTGTATAAAATAGAACTTTTACTTAAAGCGTAACTGTCATTTCAGGGTCATTTTTCTGAAAACATTAAATATCAACAGTACAAGCGATTTTAGGAAACTCTGTAATAGGTTTTATGTACTAAAAGAGTTTCCTTCTGTACTGAAAAAGCAATCTCCCAGCCTCCCCCCTCACATCAAATGAAGCAGGATTTCTGTCCCCATTATGTGGCTATGGAGAGGGGAGGGGCTGTTAGGAGTGACTGAGCACGGAGCAGTCCTGCACAGCACAACACCCTGCAATCTTCTCTCAGTAAGTTCATAGATAAGCACTGACCTTTATGACCCAAGAATCCTGCGGTTTAGGTGCCCAGACAGTCTACAAACAGCTGACCTTCATGTCACCTCTTCCTGCTCCCTCATCTCCCTCCCCCCCCCCCCTCCCCCCTCCATAAGGATAGAATGGAGAGAGCAGAGCCCGTCTTCACTGGCTTCTCTGTAATGAAGATGTGTTTGCCTGATAATGCACAGATAAGAAGTCAGGGGGGGAGGCTGGGAGATTGCTTCTTGAGTACAGAAGGAGGCTTTTTTGGCTGATAAAACCTATTACAGAGTTTCTTAAAATCGCTTATACTACTGATTTCTGCAATAAAAAAAAACATGACAGTTACGCTTTAAATCAATTAAAATGGGCTCACAAACAGCCCTACTAAATTATAACCCCAATATTAGACCATACAAAAACAAAATACAGGTCTTCTCTCTCTATGAATAATGGACAGTAGACTCTAGGGAAGAGAGGGTTCCAGTATTCGATTATCAGGGGACTTGACCTTGTTTGGCTGGATATTATATACTTCCTCATTGAATCCTTTTCATTCTTGGAATGCATGATCATTTCAGAGTTAACCCCCCACACATACACACTTAGTGATGGCATAACCTAGTAATTAACTTTATAAGATTAGAATAACAGTCTTATCTTTCTATTGGTGTAGTAAATATACCTATTTTCTGTCTAGCAGAAAAGAATCTTAGTTATGCCATCTATTTCTAAGTATCTGTTACTGATTACAAATTGGAAAGCATACAAGATTTTCACAAGGGTTGGAGTAATTTTTTTTTTTTTTTTTAATACCTTCTCACCAGGACAACTTATTTGTAGAGCAGTGAATAAATACCACCATACTGTTGGTAAATAAAAAATACTACCATACTAATACAGAATAAAATCACTGTACATGGAGGGAGGGTGCAACTATTACTTCAGAAATTTCCCCAATGCATGTGATACTATTAGGGTTTAAGTGTCTATGAGATTACAGTAATGCCAGCTATACATGCCTTTTACAAGTATACACAGGCTATTATTTTTATTCCTATGAACTGTGGAAGGAAGACAAAGCGCCACAAACTAGGTGCAGGTGTTTTTTTAGAAAAATCCACCAGGGTTACTTGTTTTAAAGAGATTTTTCTTTGTTTCTGCAGGTTTGGAGTATGTGCTAGAGTATCGTTTTAAGACCAAAGGGAATCAGATTGTAACAAAATATTTCTGTGAACTTTGTGAATGTGACACAGATGTAGACCCAATGGTGGAGCACCTGGCTGGTTTTAGGCACAGAAAACAATACTTGGTGAGGTTTTGTTTTTTAAACTTTTTGTGATAACTCTGTGCATTCTGGTGTATTTTTGGACAATATTTCTGAAAATGATTAATTTTTTTCCCCCGATAATCTGTTGTACATTTATCATGTTCGACATACTGTGTTTGCTGTTGTGTCAACACATACAGGGTCTGCTGCAGAGTTTGCCAACACAGATTTAAAGCTGCATATTTTATGTGTTATCCTGTGTTTATTCGGTATGTGTGAATGGACCCTTAAGTTTAAGGGTATGTTGACATGTAATATATTGCAGCCGATTTCACGCTGCAAGTTCAGCAGTTATTCTGATTAGCATTAAAGCCTATGGCATTCCGTTCTTGCAGCCAATTTTCAATCCACTTCGAGAATGGAGTCCATTAAATTGCAGGATGGATTATTGAAAGAATAGGGCAATTGACCTTCAGTTAGTGGACAGTTCTCTCTAGTTTGTATCCAATCAGTTCTCTTGACCAGTTATAGTTATATTTAGTTATAAATGTGCACTTGATGTTGCATGTTTAACGTAATACAACACTTCATAACAGGCACGAGAATATCCATATGTTCTCAAAGCTCAAGCTATTAGCAAGGAAGATCAGTCTCAGTTCATAAGGAGAATGGCTTTGGAAATCGAAAGAGAGGAGGGGACAAAGATGTACATGGTATGTTTTTATGGTTTTTATTTATTTTCTAAAGCAGCATATTAATATTTTGTAAAGTAAACTTTGTATTATCATTCAATTCAATGCCAAAAAGTGTACCCTATCAGGTTCATTTATTTGAATTAATGATCTAAAAAAATATTGGTAGACAGATCCTACAGAACTGCCAGTGGAGACAAGAAAAGTGGTAGAATTTGCCCATACATACAAATTGGAACGCATAATCCTGATCAGCAGCTTTTAGATATCTGTATAAATAATTAAAAGGAATGATGTAGTATATTTTTGACTCAATGAGACAGTAGGACATAAGTCCTACTTACCCATTACCATGACCCCGCAGCGCAGCATCTCCACTCACTGTTCCTCTGCAAGGCTTCTAATACCAAAATGTCACTGACTGGCTTAGTGGTTGGTTCCTTTTGGAGCCATGATGAAACAGGGACTCAGGAGGTTTAGGAAACCGGAGGCTGACAGAGAATTGGTGGTGCTGCGGAGACATGGAGATGGCCAGGTATAGCTGCTTGCCCCTCTAGATTTTTCAACCTTGCCTGGAGTACCCCTTTAAATCCCATATTTAAGTGAGTATCTACCTCCTAAATATCTATTTATTAATAGCAAGAGACATTTAATAGTGTTTTGATTTCCTTTTAGACTGATCCTTCAGTATGGATGGAAACTATGATGACTTTGAGGACAGCAGACAAAAGTGAGTATGCCTTTTTAATAACTGTTTTATTCTGTTAAAGGTGAACTTTGCCGAAAAGTATAAATCCAGGGCGGGTGGGGGAGCATAATAAAGTAGTCATAATTACCCGTCTCTGAGCCGCAAGTGACTGCAATGACTGGTTGACTCAATAACTCGTTAAGCGGACTTCTGAGTTGGGTCATGACATAATACAACTGGGAGCTACAGGAAGCCAGAGGGGGTCTGTCAGTAGTGAAGTTGCGCTGTGGGGGGGATGGGTAACTATAGCTTTTTTTTATGTTCCCCTGCCACCTTGCCCTTCGTGAATGTTTAGATTGTGCCCAGAGTTCTTCTTAAATTTGCCAAGGTTTGTCAAGATACACCCTCTCCAGCTGTTACACTGATTCCTCCTTCCTTTGCCAGTCACTACACTGGCTGTCCATTTAGTTCAAAATATAGTATATACTCCTCACTCACCGACAATGCTATCCACAATGTTGTGCCTTCCAACATCTCCTCCCTTATCTGTCTACCATGCTTGACATGCTCTTCACTAATGATCTTGAACTTCTTCCATAATCTGGCCCTCTCCATCCGGTCTTTTCAAGACTTTTCTCATGCATGCGTTTGTAGTCTATTTGTCTTTATTCATACCATCAGAATTGTGTTTTTATACAGTGGCACTATATAAAAAAGATTTATTTGCATATTGTGTGAAATACATGTAATTCAAATGGCTTGATAGTATACCACATCTGCCCACACCGCTTTATGTAAGATGTTTTTGCCCAATAAAATAGAATACCTTAGGTGAGAATACTTTTTGTGGTTGCATTCTTTAATATGAGGAAATGTGTTTTTTTGTTTTTTTTTTCTATTTTATTTTAACAGAACTTAGAAAGAAAACAAGGTAAGGCTATCCTTTTCCTATAGTACCACAGTGAATTTCTGTTTGATTCAAATGTTAGATGGACATGGTCAATATTGCTTCCAATCTTTTAATGCCCATAAAGTACAGAGTTCACACATTATCGCTCTGTGTAATAGAGAGAACGATCAGCTGATGAAATGATCATCAGCTCATTGTTTCTTTAGACACTAACCTAAAATCGCCAGGTGCGCATCGCTACATGGAATAGCAATGCATGGCTGACGATTGAACAAACAGTTAATACATTACCTCACCATGCTCTTAGCCTTCTCCTGCCTTCTGCTCTCTTCCTGGCACTGCACACTTAAGAGTTGCTGAGCAGCCTGTCAGCTCAGAGATCGCTCTGAAGCCGCAGCCGCGGGACTGGGAAGCATGCAGAGCGCAGGAGAAGACTGGGAGCGTAGACAGGTAATGTATTAACTGTTTGGGCAATTGTTAGCGATGTCTGTGCAGCCCTTGCTAAACAATTATCGGGCCGTGTAATAGGCCAAGCAAACGAGCTGCGCTTGTTTACAGTATTAATCGGGCCGTGTAATAGGACCCTTAGTCAATATGATTACAGCGATACCAACATTATACTAGATGTTCCTGCATGTGGTGATACCAGATTTTTGTGTTTTGCCATTTAGACTTTTTTTTTTTTTTAATTTGTAAAATGGGAAAAAGATTTGTCTTGGAATTTCTTGATATTTTGAATTTTTTATTTTATTTTTAAATCGTTTTAAAAACTCAAGCTCAGAAAAAGGCCTCTTTGATGCAACTTTCACTTCCTTTTGTCAAGAAGTTATAATATTTTAGTAACTGTAGTGTACTATGTTTTTCTATTTTCAGATGGGATGACGACAGGAATGTAAGTACATACAAATATATACATTTTAAACTTCAAATGATCACAGATCAGTGAGCTCACAAAGCAATATTCTGCTAACACCATGTGCCACCCTTCTTGCCCATGAAATACCAACCAGTGCATCCATATAAATATTTAATATATATAGTAGCAGTGTACAGAGGACCTGCTTGCACATTAAATAATAATGTGGCACCAATAAGGACAACATGTAATTCTAGAGCTGAATTATTTAATAGACTATGTAGAGGTTCAGTTGAAGACACTTTAACCCTTAGAGGACCAGGCCAATTTCAACTTTTGCGTTTTTCGTTTTTCCCTCCTTGTGCTTAAAAGGCCATAGCAGTTGCATTTTTTTTCATTTTTTCTTAACCCCCTATTTTTTGCACCACTAATTGTACTTTGCAATGACAGGCTGAATTTTTGCATAAAGTACACTGCAAAACCAGAAAAAATTCAATGTGTGGTGAAATTGAAAAAAAACAAAACGCATTTCTTTTATTTGGAGGGTATTTATTTATTTTTTTACGCTGTTCGCCCTGAGGTAAAACTGACTTGTTATATATGTTCCTCAAGTTGTTACAATTACAACAATATGTAACATGTATAACTTTTATTTTATGTGATGGCTTATAAAAAATTCAAACCATTGTTAACAAATATATGTTACTTAAAATCGCTCTATTCCCATGCTGATAGGGCATTTTTTGCACCATGATGTATACGTTCTATCGGTATCTTGATTGCGCATATGCGACTTTTTGATCGCTTTTTATTACAATTTTTCTGGATTTGATGCGACCAAAAATGCGCAATTTTCCACTCTGGGATTTTTTTGCGCTTGCGCCGTTAACCATGCGAGATCAGGAATGTGATTAACAGTTTGGGCGATTACGCACGCGGCGATGCAAAACATTTTTGTTTATAACATGGGAAAAGGGGGGTGATTCAAACTTTTATTAGGGGAGGTGGCTTTTTATTAACAACACTTTTTTTTTTACACACATATACTAGAAGCCCCCCTGGGGGACTTCTAGTATAAGCACACTGATCTCTCATTGAGATCTATGCTGTATAGTTATACAGCATAGATCAATGAGAGAGGCACTGGATTGGTTCCAGCTGCTGCAGCCGGAAGCAATCGAATGCCGAGCCGGGTTCAGCGTCATTATGGCGCAGACTTCGGCCCGAGCCGGACATGTGGATCGATCGTCCCGGAGGAGCGATCCACCTCACTAGACCCCAGGAAAGGGCTGCATAAGGTAATCTGATGCAGCTGTCAACTTTGACAGCTGCATCCGATTACTTAATTAGCGGGCACGGCGATCAGACCGTGCCGCTGATTCCCTTGCACTTATGGTACTACTGCATCAAGTCTTAACTTCCTGGATAAAATGGTGATCCGACTCCTAGAGCTGTGCGGGCTGTGGCTGCTGGAGAGGATGATGGCAGGGGGACACTGAGGGATACAGGGCACTGGAGGGACACTGAACATCCCTCTGCCATCATCCTCTGCAGCAGCCACAGCCCGCACAGCTCTGGGAGTCTGGTCGTGACATCACCATGTTATCCAGGAAGTGAAGCCTTGATGCAGTAGTAAGTGCAGGGAAAAAAGCACTTTATAAGCATTTTCCGTAATAAGTGTATATTGGGGATTTGTGTAACTTTTGGGGGGCAATACAATACTTTAATAACATTTTTTGCTGGACTTCTCCTTTAACAACGTGTGACCTGTTCTCTTTTATAAAGGTCAATTTCCATATATGTATTAATAGTTGTCCTTCTGCTTTAAATGATTTATATAGCATGTCCATCCAAGTAAATTTGTTTTTCAACAGGATCAAAATAGAATGGCGAAAGCTCTAAAGTTTCTGGTAAGAATTACTTACATGCTTTTGAGTAAAGGTTTGCATATATTCCTATATTTTCACATACAACTTGTTAGCACTTTTGAGTTTGGTTTATTATCCTTCTGTGGAAGAGTTACAGCATTAATTAATAACTACTTTATATCTTGATGCTGTAGAGAGAGCAACAGCATACAAATGCTGGTAAGGGTTTGGGAGATGCTGGGAGGGATGTCATCCTTTAGTTCACATGCCATGTAAGTTTCTGTTGGTCACATGACCCAGCTACAGTATTGGAACATGCATGCAGCAGAACTGTAATGGATAACAGGAATAGTGGTGATGATGCATTATATGCTACTTTAAAGTGACTCTGTCAGCAGGTTTATGCTGTCCTATCTAAAGGTAGCATAAATTAGTGATAGAAAAGCAGAATGATGTATCACTTAGATGTTTTGTGCAGCTGATTCGGAGATATCCTCCTAAATAAATATGGACAATAAGTAGTCTTTTCCATTATGTGCATGAGCCCAGTAGTCCTTGTTATTTATGAGAAGCAGAAAACTCCTCCCAATAGCTGCTGATTGGCAGTTATCTATCCATGCTGGGTATAGTCAGTCAATTAGCAGCTGGAGGACAGGGAGAATGATGCCACAATAATCCTATTCTCCTGCATATAATGAGAACTGCTGAAAAAAAATGATGTAAGTAATACACCGATCTGCCTAGCATTTCTGTCACTAGTTTATGCTGCTCTCATTTAAGGCTGAATAAACTGCTCTTTTTGGCATTTTTGGTTTTTTGCTATCCTCTCCTGTAGTCGGGTACACTGGTCCCTATTTTCTCTTTCATTATGTGCTTGTTAATTCTCTGTATGCTTTTATCGTGTACTCTTGCCTAGTGTTAGCAATCTGTTTTGTAAATGACTGTATTGTTCTTTATTGAAAATGGTAAATTAAACTTTAAAAAAAATATTGAGAAGAATAGAAGAATGCCCCATGCTGCTCTTTCTGTCAAAACAAACATTGTAACTGAACCAAACTCTAGAAAGGTAGTCATGGTTTTTGTTGTTTGGGTATGTGCACACTACGCGGATAACGCGCCGGAGATTCTGTTGTTCCCGCTTCTCTCCTCCCGTCCCATAGACTCCATTCTATGGTCAGGCAGATTCCACCTTCCGCCCAAAGAATGAACAGGTTCATTCTTTGGGCGGATGTCGGAATCCACCCGACCATAGAATGAAGCCTATGGAGCGGGCGGGGGGGGGGGTTAGTTTGTTGTGAGCGACTGAATCCACGGCAAGTTATCTACGTGATTTCTGTAGTGTACAAGGGGCCCTAATGGAAACTATTACGATGGTATGATCACAGCCTAATAGTTGTGCCTGAACGTGTGCTTTGTTCACTGTAACTAGTACTTTTAACAGGTGGTGTAACTGTTGTTTCTTTAACATTTCCTTTGAACACGTACCCTATGGCATATTTTCGATGTCCACGTTTGTTACGCTGTTTTGATTTCCGCTGCAGGAATCATTTGAGGTTGACAGTGAACTTGAAGCAACGACTGTAGCAAGGCTCTGTGAGAGGCTGACTGATTACCTGAAATTTTATCATGGCAAAGCCAAGGAAGATGCAGTAAGTTTGTCTTTTGGTTTTGTTTATCCTACATACTTTCAGGTTTAACATTTAATTTTAAATTTGTATTCGTTTATATAGAATTGGTCCTCCATTTGGCTCTCATCTTGCTTCTGGGCTTTATGCCCCGCCCCCTCCCTAGACCAAGGCCGTGCTGCTGCTCCTCCACCAATGAGCTGTCCTCTTCTCATTTAGACTGATAGAAGAGCTCGTTGGGTAATAGGCATCTCTATCAGTCTGAAAAGGGCACTCATCTTGATAGGAGGAGGATGATTTGATGACATGTTAAAAGATCAAAACGAACGATTTCTCGTTCGTCGTTTGATCGTTTGCTGCGTTTACACGTACGATTATCGTTCGAATTCGATCGTTATCGTGCAAATTCGCACGATAATCGTTACGTGTAAACGCAGCATTGCACTGATTAATGAACTCTAATTGTAGTACTAATGTTGCTGTTTTCTTTCTCCCTGAAGCTTTTTCCAGCCAGGGTTGCCAGAGCACAGGATGTGGCCTTGTCCTTGATGAAGAATGCTGCAAAACAACGTACACCTGTGCAGAATCTAACCCAGATAACGGCAAAACCTAAAATGCCTCCACAACTTGCTCCACCAAGTAGGTTTTCATAATGAAAAGAAGTAATCAAAACCATTTTAAGTTTGAATAGGGCATTAACAATAATGTACTGCTTAATTAAAACTGAAACTGGTCATAATTTCTGCTTAACAGTAGCCTGATAGACCTTCGGAAACTGTAGAGCGGAAGAGGACTCATTTGGCCCATATTTATCAATCTGCATGAAATCAAAATTATTTAGTTTTGTCCATGGTGATCAGAGCTTGGCTTTCATTTTACTAAAGCTTATTAAGACTGGAAAGCTAAATTCCCCCTACCACAAGTCCTCTCCACACCCATTTCCTTTGCCACACTTTTTAAATATATAGCAATATAGGTTTCTGTGGAAGTTACAGTACATGTCATTAAAAATAATCTTTGACATGTTTTTAAGCATGTCAAGTATTTTATCGATATGCAGATATAACCAGGGAGAGGGCATGGCAGCTCCCCCTATCGCTCCTAGGTTGTCATATCAATATTGTAAAATGATCTACTTTCCCAGATTGACCATGTCCTCCACACATTTTCCTGGCAAGGGAGACCCCTACATTCACTCTATCTAGCCTTACAGCTAGATCGAGGTGGCTTGGCAACCTCAAATTTTTACAACTTCTACCTTGCCTCTCAATTAGTTTATTCCTACTTGTGATTTAGATACTGACTATAGCAATTATGCTCTAACTGGTTTGTATAAAGGCCTGGCTAATACCTTATGTGCGTATATGGCTCTTTCTCCCTATACGAGCGGTTATGACAGTCTGCGGAAGTGCCCATAAAAAAAAAAATGAACACCCTTTTCCCCCTCACATCCCTCTATACTCCATCCCTGCGCCTTACACAGTTCATGGACTTTCCAGCAGTGAGCTTTTGGATCATCTAAAGCCTTTGAAGCAAATGTACCATCAGGTAGATTGTTTTGTTTTTTCTTTACCTTAATGTATCGGTTCCGGCCTGTTCTCGCGCACAGCGACAGTCTATACCCGGGGACCGGCACGGAGCACTGGGGGCAGGCCCCCAGTGTGACAAAAAACCCTCCTTTCTGTGATGGAGCTCCATTGATTCTAAGATTGTTACACTGGGGTCGCGGCAGACCTGTCCCCAGTGGCCCTGGGCCATTGCTGGGCCACGCTGTGCACAGGTGGTGGTTCAATGGAAAAAAAACACGCCACATGCCGGCTCCAATCCGTTAAGGTAAAAAAAAAAACAAAGCGATTTATCTGATGGTACATTCGCTGTAAAACAACTCTTCTCTGATTCCTCCAACCTCAACTTCATGCCCCAAAGTCTCGGCTTAATCTCCCTACATTGAGCTGCTTCTGCCGTGTACATCTTGAGCTGGTGGTGTGGACTGAGTTTAGGTTTGTGTTGGTCTCCCTTTCTATTACTGCAAGGTTTTTTACCTAAAAAAAAAAAAATGTCACAATCTATTCAGATTGGTTGAATGTAAATAATTAACATTTTATGTGATTTTGCTCTGAGTATTGGGGTAGTGCAACATTAATGTGTGGATGCTCTGGTTGCCAACGCTTTTAATGTTTGGTATACAGCTACAAACCTGTTTATTGTAGTACCTGGATACCTTTATCTCTGTTATCTCTAATATTGGTCTTATGACTGTCATGTTTGTACATTGTGTACACGTTTATAAATCCTGCCATGGACAGAACCAGACAGTTTAGGTTTCAAGCAGATTAATAAATGTGGGCCATTGAATGTTCTAGGCATACTGTGTAGGGGAAGGAGGAGGGAATCTGTGACATCCCCTGACAAGACATCTTCTGCCTCTACCTTTTATTATAGAGGTGTTACATTCTGTTGTAACAATAATGGATGTTGTTATAATAATAGATGTGACATGAAAAAATGGGTAAAACACCAAATGTTTACTTTAAAGAGTATCTGAGTCTTCATAGGAGGTTAAATAGCAGCCCTGTATTGTTTTAAAGGTTAGGGGGTGGTTGAACCATTCCTTGCAGCTGTATTATTTGTATATCATGTGCTTTTGCCATTTTCTCTGCTACACAGCACATATGCTCTCTAGAGCAAAGGGTATGTCCCTTATGTAAAAGTCTGCTAGCAGTATACTGACAGTCTTGCTTTTCAGTAGTCCCTATGATGCCTCTAGCAAAGTGCTAGACAAATCGGCAACAATGTAAATGCCTTGCTTCTCTGTTGTCCCAGTAAGCATGTACACACAATGGAAATGTTATTAATCAAATCGGCAGTCCATATCCCAGTAGTCACTCCCAGTTGTGTTATGTTGATAAGCCACTTTAAGCTTTACCTCAGCTGATGGCAGAGGAAAACTCTCTGGGCCACATGTATCATCCGGCTGACGGATGATTTTTGGCGGAAAGTGCCGATTTGCGTATTATTTTATACGCAAATGGCCAATTTGCGAATAAAATAATCGCAAATCGGCACTTTCCGCCGAGTACGCCAGGGGGCGGAAAGTAGGAGGGAAGTGGGCGGAACGGAGGGCGCGGACTCAGAGTCCGCGCGATTTATCATCCGTTCCGCCCAAATGTACGCCGAAAACCTACTCCAGTCCTCAGCTGGCGTAGGTTTTCGGCGGTGCGCACCGGCGCGCACAGGATTTATGTACAGGCAGTCCGCCTCTACATAAATCCCCGTACCGCCGGAGCTGCGGGGGCATTTTTAAGTCCGGCGTAAAAAACGCCGGACTTAATAAATGCCTCCCTCTGTGTATACTGCAGTGAGCCTGTCATAACAGCTTAGCTCCCAATTTCTGCAGTCTATCTTGGAGTCTCCACTGCTAGAGACACAGTGCATGGCTGTCAGGGAGGCGCTTTTTGACCAAAACAACATTTTTAAAATACACAGATTGTACTTTGGATATTGCTCTTGTATACTATTGAATGAGCATAGGTTATATTAAACATAGGTCATTTAATTTAGGGATATGGCTCCATAATCGCATTAGCTGTGGAAAAGTCATGTGACGTATTTCTATGCCATACTTCTTTACAATACAAATAATATACATTTTGCCTCTAGAAACAATCATTCGTAAAAGTGGTTTAACAAGCCATACCTAAAGATCATCCTTTTTGTGTTTACAGCTCTTCTGCAGAATCTTAATCTGAAAAATAAAATTGCCACGCAGAGCGGTTTTCCTGGGACAAATTTTCAAGGCACTGATCCAAGACAAAGCATGCCTAATGCACCTCCATATCCACAAGCACAGCAATATCCATTTGTTTCTTCAAACGAAAAACAAGGAATGTATGGACCTTCAATGCCCCAAATGAATCAAACCCCCCAGAAATCTGTAAATGAGAATGATGATATAAATACCTTAGGCCAAGAAGATACTAAGTTTTTTAAGAAACTTATGGCATTGCTTGAAGCTCTTCCACAAAATGCCCCACTTTCAGAGGATACACAAATGAATTCAAAATTGCTCATGTTAAAGTCATTGTTGGTAAATCAAAAGAGTGACGAACGTGAACTAGCAAATCAGCAACTGATGAAGCAGGTTGCCTCTATGGTGCAGGACACGATCAGCGCCCAAAATGCTTCTCTAAATCAGCAATTAATGATGTTAATGACCTCTCAGAATAGCACTGCTATGGTCATGCAAACCGCCTCTCTTAGAAACAACCCGATACAGTTAAATGAAAATTCATTATTGAGTAGTACTAGTTTAGTTCCAGGAATGCAGATTTCAGGAAATATGCAGACAAATATGAATTCATTGGTGTCTTTCAACCAGAATCTGGGGAGCCAAGTGTATGGACAGCTCGGAGAAAATGCACCAATGCCAATGAATCAGAATAATTATCAAGTCCCATCTCTTGAAATGCAAAACTACCCTAGCACATCACAAAATTGTGACAATTTTGGCTATGGTACTTCAATGGAAAGAAATATTGTACCAAAAGGAGATTCATATATCGGTCAGCATGAGCAAAATCAACAACCGCTTATTTCTAATACTAATGTGGATTATGAACCTAGAGCATATGACAAAGAATGGGATAACGCTTATTATGACAACACATCAGCACAAGTATCAGAGCCTAGATATGTCGATCATAGAGGAAAACAAGCACCATATACTAGAGTTTGTCTCTCACCAAGTTCTCCAAAAGGTCATTATGACGATTATAATGATAATACAAGGGGAGAAATTGGAATAGAAGATGCAAGACGCCGACCTAGCTTAAGATCCTACAATTCCTCTGATTGGGATGATCAGGATAATGATATCCGCTATGGCAAGCGTGCTAGACTTGAAATGGATAACAGAGCTGACAGATCAGAAAGTTACCATGATCAGGCACTTGAGTCTCTCGGTATAAATACAGCTGGCATGCCTGAGGAGCTCCTTAAGAGGATTAAAGGAAAGGATTTGTTCACTGCATCGGCAATTATTAGCGAGTATTCAGAAAGGCGTTCTGGAAAATAAGGTAAATGTAATAAATGTCTTCCTATTGTATAGATGTTTTTTGTTTTTTTTAACAAATATGCAATTATAGTAAGTATTGCTATTACATTGTAAAACAAAACCTCTTAAGGGAGAAGTCCGGTGAAAATTTTTATTAAAAGTATTGTATTGCCCCCCAAAAGGTATACATTTTACCAATATACACTGTATTGATATAACTTTTGGGGGCCACACAATACTTTTAAATAAAAATTTTCACCTGACTTCTCCTTTAAGGAAGAACATCGGTTACATCCAAATGCCCTATAAAGTACTATAATTTAAAGGGGTTCTCCCATCTCAGCTAATATAGTTACACTTGTAGGACTGAACAAGTTAAATATTTTTGCAAATAAATTCATTTAGCTAACTTGCCTTCTTACTGTTCTTCTCCTTCCATTGTGTGTGTGTGTGTGTGTGTGCATTTAGATGAGAGCAGTGGTGGGTTACCTAGCAAACAAGATAGCAACATTTGGAGGAAAAGAGCAGAAAGTTTTCTAAATTAATGTATTTGCAGAAGTATTTAAAGTGACACTGTCACCCCCTTTTTGCATTATGACTGCTTTACACAGGTGTAAAGGGTAAATTTAGCAGTTTTAATTCTTCATTTTATATCATATGTCATGATGCTTGTTCCAGTAAAAAGTGATCTTTTATCATCTGGGATTGGGATACCTGGGCTTCACGGCCAAAGCGCCACTTAGCCACGTCATTGCCGCATAAGCCCCGCCTCCTCGGCACCTATTGGAAGAGCCGGCCTCAAGGTCTAGGCCCCACTAGATTGGCCAACACCAATGGCTGCTGAAGGGGCGTGGCCTATGCCATAATGACGCCCCCGAGGGGCGTGGCGCTGGAGGCGTGGCTAAGTGGCCCAGGTATCCCAATCCCAGATGATAAAAGATCACTTTTTACTGGAACAAGCATCATGACATATGATATAAAATGAGGTATTAAAACGGCTAAATTTACCCTTAACACCTGTGTAGAGCAGTCATAATGCAAAAAGAGGGTGACAGTGTCACTTTAACTGGACAAGCCCTACATGCTTAAAGTGACTCTGTACCCACAATCTGACCCCCCCAAAACAATTGTACCTTCGGATAGCTGCTTTTAATCCGAGATCTGTCCTACGTTCCGTTTGGCAGGTGATGCAGTTATTGTCCAAAAAACAACTTTTAAACTTACAACCCTGTGCCCTACGGGAGTATCTGTGCCCTAACTTTGTACCACCCCTCCGTCCCTCCTCCCCACCCTCATCATTAGGAATGCCACTGGAACATTTGCACAGGTGTCTTAACGTTCCAGCACATGGGTTGGGCTCTCCAGCACAGAGGTGTTGTGCCAGCCTAACGCATACACAATCCAGGCCACTCCCGTAAGGCACAAGGCTGCCAGTTTAAAAGTTGCTTTTTTAGCACAATAACTGCATCACCTGTCAAACGGACCGCAGGATAGATCTTGGATTAAAAGCAGCTATCTGAAGGTACAAGCAGTTTGGGGGGGTCAGATTGTGGGTACAGAGTCTCTTTAACTGTTCTAGAGTCCTCATTATCTTCTAAGAGCTATAGTGCTTTTATTTTTCCATCTACAAGGACCATGTAAGGACTTGATATCTTTACTTATACATTAGTCCGAAAACAACAATATGCATGTTTACATAGCGTCTTTAACCCTTAGGGGACACAGCCAGTTTTTATTTTTGCATTTTTGTTTTTCCCTCCTCGTGTATATAAGGCCATAGCGCCTGCATTTTTCCACCTAGAGACCCAAGTGAGCCCTTATTTTTTGCGCAACTAATTGTACTTTGCTATGGCAGATGTAATTTTTGCCTAAAATGTGCTGGGAAACCAGAAAAAAATTCAAAGTGTGGTGAAATTGAAAAAAAAAACGCATTTCTTTTATTTGGGGGAAATGTGTTTTTACGCCATTCACCCTGGGGTAAAACTGACTTGTTATATATGTTCCTCAAGTTGTTACGATTAAAACGATATGTAACATGTATAACTTATATTGTATCTGATGGCCTGTAAAAAATTCAAACCGTTGTTAACAAATATACGTCACTTAAAATGGCTCCATTCCCAGGCTTATAGCGCTTTTATCCTTTGGTCTATGGGTCTGTGTGAGGTGTCATTTTTTGCGCCATGATGTGATCTTTCTATCGGTACCTTGATTGCGCATATATGACTTTTTGATCGCTTTTTATTACAATTATTCTGGATTTGATGCGACAGAAATTGCGCAATTTTGCACTTTGGGATTTTTTTGCGCTGACGCCGTTTACCGTGTGAGATCAGGAATGTGATTAATTAATAGTTTGGGCGATTACGTACGCGGCGATAGCAAACATGTTTGTTTATTAATTAATTTATTTATTTTTATTTATAAAATGGGGAAAGGGGGGTGATTCAGACTTTTATTAGGGGAGGGGGTTTTGTGTTATTAAAAATACATTTTTCTTTTACTTTACACATATACTAGAAGCCCCCCTGGGGGACTTCTAGTATATGTACTCTGATCTCTCATAGAGATCCATGCAGTATAGTTATACTGCATGAATCCATGAGATCGGTGTTCTATTGCTTTTGGCTGCTGCAGCCAAATGCAATAGAATGCCGAGCCGGGATCAGCGCCATTACGGCGCAGACCCCGGCCCGGGAAGGATGCGGGGATCGCCCCCCCGCAATCGCGCCGCAGGGGGGCGATCCCCCCACTAGACCACCAGGTATGCGTTTTAAGAAGTATTTAGAAGCAGCTGTCAACTTTGACAGCTGCTTCTAAGTACTTAATTAGCGGGCACGGCGATCGGACCGTGCCCGCTAATAGCCGCGAGCCCGGGCTACACGCGGCACCCGGGATCGCGGCAGTTCAGAGGGTGGTCGCCGCGCGACCCCCCTCTGAACTCCCATAGCGGCACGAGGACGTTCAATAACGTCCTGGTGCAGCTATGGGTTAATGTTTTACAAAAAAAAGTTTTCTGTAAATTTATTTTTTGTAAATAATTACGACTAAAATTGTCATATTGTAACTCTTTTATGTTTTTATTTTTTAACCTATGGGTCTGTATGGGATGGAATCTTTTGCTCCATATCATCTAGCTTCTATTGGTATAAAATCTGTGAAGATGAAATGTTTTTATCACTTTTTATTTATTACATTTTTTATAAATGTTACAAAAAACAGCAATCCTGGCATTTTTCCCCCTCTTTACGCTATTGTTAGATTTGAATAGATTGGACAACTACACATGCTACTATATGTTTATTTATTTTTTTCATGTTTTATTTGTATAATGGGAAACGTATACAAAATCTTCAACGAGAGTGCACACCTATAGATTCTAATGGGAACAAGTATTGCAGTGGATTTACTGCAATATGCGCAGCATGACGTCCGCTGTGTTAAGTGTGAACCTACCCTTAAAGCGACTCTGTACCCACAATCTGACCCCCCAAACCGCTTGTACCTTCAGATAGCTGCTTTTAATCCTAGATCTGTCCTGGGGTCCATTCGGCAGGTGATGCAGTTATTGTTCTAAAAAAACAGCTTTTAAACTTGCAGCCCTGTGTTAAATTTGCGTGGCCTAGAGTGTGTGTGTCCAAGCCTTGTGCCGCCTCTCCACCCCACCCTCCTCATCATTTGGAATGCCCTGTATTGCTGTATATGCAGTATTTTTCCTATTCATTACCTGTGTAAACACTGCACATGCGCTGGATTGTTAAGGCACCTGTGCAGTGTTCACACAAGTGATGAATAGTAAAAATATTGCATTCCTAATGATGAGGAAGTTGGGGAGGAGGGATGCAGAGACCGTGCAAGGCTTGAGCGCACACACTCTAGGCCATGCCAATTTGACACAGGGCTGCAAGTTTAAAAGCTGTTTTTTTATGACAATAATTGCATCACCTGCTGAACGGACCCCAGGACAGATCTAGGATTAAAAGCAGCTATCTGAAGGTACAAGCGGTTTGGGGGGTCAGATTTTGGGTACAGAGTGGCTTTAAGAAGCTATTGAAAAATGACTGTATTTGATGGTTTATTGTGGTGTTCACTTTTTCTTTTACAGCATATAACAAGTGGCTATGGACAGCCAAAAGAACTGAAGATGAGTTCCAATATCTTCATGAAACGAGTCGTGATGGTTGCTTGTCCACCAGGAAGGGACCTTTAATTTAAGCAATGTTTTTTGCTTAGTTTTATATAATTGTGTATCATGTTTAAAATAGGACACTCTTTATATTTAGCCACAGTTCAATTTCTTATTTAATGGAAGAAGCCTAATTTTGCTGGACAGAAAAATGTTTTATGTGACTACAGGTAGATGTGAGCACAGTATAAGTTATGTTGTTTCCCTCCCTCAATAAATATGTACAGGCAATTGCTGTGCAGTTTAAATTTTTACTAACATCCTACAGTGGTTGCTGGTGTCTTATGTGAAGTCTTTTTGTTGTATTTCTTTTGTACTTTGTAATTTACTTTTAAGCAGCAGCTGGTGACTATATATTCATTGAATTCTAATTGGGTCCCCTGTGTACTTCTCATTTTTTGATTCATATGCCATTATAATAAAAATTGGAATTAAGGAAAACCTCTTTCCATAACTAAGTTCATGATGAAACATTGCATTATCACACTGTAACACGGAGCTTGACAATAGTACATGGGAGGGGGGGGGGCAAATTAATCATAATGCGTATCAGGTGTAGAAAAGTCCCCCAACTTTTCATCAAAACCCTTTTTTGCCGAAACAGTCTGCAGCTGTTTGCTGTCTGTGCCGCTTGGTTGGGTGGGGCAGCGGGCATCATATTCATTACAATTTACAATGTAAATAATTACTGAAATCTATGTCCTTCCTGAGCTACCATAGATTTCAGTGAGGGTGCACAGGCAGTGTGTGCCTCTATATCAGGGGTGGGGAACCTCCGGCCCGCGGGCCGCATCCGGCCCCTGAGACCTCCCAATGTGGCCCGCAGCTCCCCTGTGATGCGCGCCGCTCTGGAGGAGGAAGGAGCCGGCATACACAGCATCCTCCGGTGTCTGTGACAGCTGCCGGACACAGGAGGATGCTGTCTATGACGGCTTCTTCCCCAGCAGAGCGGCGCGTGTCTTCAGTCTCCTGCGGGCCGCGCGCGATGACGTCATTTCATCGCGCGCCGCCTGCAGGAGAAGACCGGCACAGACGACCTGGGACAGAAGAGGACATGGGCAGCGTGGGAGCGGAGGTAAGGTGAGTGGGATGTTTATTTTTTTTATTTGGGGGTTAACTAGGCCACCAGGGACATGCCTGATGGGGGTTAACTAGGCCACCAGGGACATGCCTGATGGGGGTTAACTAGGCCACCAGGGACATGCCTGATGGGGGTTAATTAGGCCACCAGGAACATGCCTGATGGGGGTTAACTAGGCCACCAGGGACATGCCTGATGGGGGTTAACTAGGCTACCAGGGACATGACTGATGGGGGTTAACTAGGCCTACCAGAGGCATCACTGGGGGGGTTAACTAGGCTACCAGGGACATGACTTGGGGGTTAACTAGACTACAAGGGGCATCACTGGGGGGTTAACTACAATAGCAGGGGCATCACTGGGGGTTAACTACAATAGCAGGGGCACTAGGGGAACAATACTTTGCCTTGCCCCGGGTGCTGCAAACCCACGCTACTAACTGCCGCACACGGTATGCGGCCCTCGAATGATTTTATTAATGCCCGACCGGCCCTCGACATGGAAAAGGTTCCCCACCCCTGCTCTATATAAACTCACTGTGCCTGTGCACTTATGGTGAATTACCGAAGACCTGCGTATGAGATGCCAAAAGCTTACCCTGTGCCAAAGGTTAGTGAAGGTTAAATGAGACAGCCACTGTTTGTGCCAAGTTTATGACCGCGTGTGTGCAATTTTGTTATGTTTGGCGTGGGAAAAGAAAACATTCAAAAGGCATAATATGGACCACTTCCCATTTAGAACAATTTTGATTCCCCCCAGAGTGATATCCAAATCAAATGGAATTTTCTTTGTGAATATAAAAGAACTCTGTCCAGTAGATTTTAAAAGCCTGTTAGAAAAAGAAAAGATTGGTTAGGTATTTAAATGGAGGGAACATGCTATCACATAATGTACACCTTAGTAAGCCTGGAAGGTCAGGATTGGATATTTTATGACCACTTATTAGAGGGAATCTGTCAGATGTAATTCACATTCTGAACTTCTTAGGCTGCATTCCCACGTTCCGTGATCCTGACAGATCACGGAAGTGGAATGCATGTACCGGAGTCCCCCCGCGCCTGGACAGCATCTGTAATTAGATGCTGGGAGCGGAGGAGACTGTATTCATAAGCGCCTCTCTGTAATGAATCAGCCGCGCGGTGCTGTTACTACAACGCGGTGCTTATGAATACAGTCTCCCCAGCTCCCAGCATCTAATTACAGATGCTGTCCGTGCGTGGGGGGACTCCGGTACATGCATTCCACGTCCGTGATCCGTCAGGATCACGGAACGTGGGAATGCAGCCTTACACTGCTAGGTTAGGGCAACACACACTACTTTTCATATATCCATCTGTGCCTTCAGAACAATTCTTTTATTTCCTAGTACAAACCATCCCAAAGTCTTGCCAAGATCCTTAGTTATCCAGCATTAGAAAAACATGGCCACGACTCTTGTCAGTTTTGGAGGGTTTTTCTGCTCCGTTCCATTGGAGTGAATGGAGCTTAATTGCAAACCTCACCTTAACTGTAGATGAGTCATATTGTCTAAGGAAGAAAGTAGCCATGTTTTTCTAATGCCGGATAACACCTATAAGTGCTCAGTGCTGTAACTCCTCCTCGCTTCTTCTCCCATAACTGACCCTGCCTGATTGGAATTTAATTTCCAGCTGTCAAGCAGCCATTAGCATTTCAAGAGCTTGGAAAGGATGTGACACCTGAGAATAGGCCCCTTTTGACATGTCCGCGTCAGGTAATCCTGATAAGAAGGCTTCAGAAAACAATTAGGATTTCCTGAGAGTAATCAGTATAGTTAGGAGATCATCAATACCTTCAGGATTTTCTGATCAGAATAAAAAAAATGTAGTGTTTAGTATTTCCCATTTTGATATGACCGCACCACCAGAGAGAGGGACTCTGCCCCCAGCGAGAGGAAACCTGAATAAATAAAAAGGCAGGCCCCCTTTCCATCCTTAGTGGTTTCCTGTCCTCGAATGAAGCCAGGAGCAGAGCAAAGTGGGTTCTACACATCTTAGTGCTAGGCTACCATGGTATCGGTGGCCTGGGGTGAACTTGGGTGTCTACTATTTTAGGGTCAAAGTTCGGATCTCTGATTCCACCTCCCTTTTTACCACAGATATGGGGAGGATAAAGCAGAGGCAGTAGGCTTGCGTTGCGAAAGGCTGCAGTTACAGACAGCGGAAGCCAGAAGTATATCAGCAGGAAGTGATTACAGTGCAAGGTGCCAAAATATGACATCACATTTATTTTTTTACTCTGCCTCTCCTGGGAGCCAGCCAGCATCACCACTCTACAGGACTATCAACCCAAGCTTGAGTTCCAGTGTTAAACCCAGCAAGGATCTGGTAGGACCTCAGCTCCATGATACTTGGGAACTGGAGTTGGATGCTTTTTTTTTCCCTCCATATTTTTAAAAACGGGAGACTCCTAGAAAAGCACAAAAAAAAAGTTTTTTGTTTTCTTCCAGAGACAGCTCCACTCTTGTCTCCAGTTCAGGTGTGGTTCGCAATTAAGCTCAATTCACTTGAATAGAACTGAATGATGGTGCGTTTATACAGAATGATTATTGTTCAAATTTTCACGGTAACTATCGCATTTAAGCAATTATCGGCTCGTGTAAACACAGTGAACGATCAAGCGACGAGCGAAAAATTGTTCATTGTGATCTTTTAACATGTTCTCAAATCGTCGTTGGTCGTTCTCTAAAAATCGCTATCGCTTTCACTGATTCACCCTATGTGTGAGATCTTAAAACGATCACAATAACGATTTTTTTTCAAACGATGTATCATTCTGTCTAAACGCTGATCGTTTTAAAAAAGTTACTTTTGAAATCATTGTTCGATTGCCTGAATTATCGCCCCATGTAAATGCACCATTACACCTGCACCCAAACTGAAGACGAGTGGTGCTGTCTCTGAAAAAGTGGGCATGTTTTTGTAGTGCTGGATAACCATGTAATATAATAATGTTTCAGGTGCCTGCGTAGCTAGCTGCCTTTTTAAGGTGCGTTTACACAAACAGATTTATCTGATTGATTTTTGAAGCCACAGCAAGGAATGGATTAGAAAAGAGGAGAAATCTCAGTGTTTCCTTTATGACCTGTTCCCTGTTTAGTATGTTCCTGGTTTTGGCTTCAAAAATCTGTCAGATAAATCTGTGTAAACGCACCATTAGTTGGGCTAATGGTGCGTTTACACAAAGATTTATCTGACAGACCTTTGAAGCCAATGCTAGGTACAGACTATAAGCAGGGAACGGGTCATAAAGGAAACACTGGAATCACTCCTCTTTTCAAACCTATTCATGGCTTTGGCTTCAAAAAATCTGTCAGATAAATCTCTTTGTGTAAACACACCATTAATCAGTTGGGGACCTCAGGTGTAGCTTAATCAGCTAACACCCTTATGGTGTGTTTACACAGAGAGCTGTATCTAACAGATTATTGAAGCCAAAGCTGGGAATGGATTTGAAAAGGGGAGAAAACTCATTCTTTCCTTTATGACCTGTTCTGTTAATAGTCTGTTCCTGGCTTTGGCTTCAAAAATCTGTCAGATAAATTTCTGTGTAAAGGCACCATTAGGCTCAGGGCTGTGGAGTCGGTAAGGCGCAACTCCACCTCCTTCATAAATGGCCAGTCATATACCAGGGGAGTTATTTATCACACTGGCTCAGCAGCTTCTTCCTAATGTCCTACAGGATCCTGGGGCGACTTCTGAGGGAATAAAGAAAGATATAAGGCAGCTTCTCCTGTGTGTGCAGTGGATGCAGCCAGTCTCCAGCCTCCATGTCCTGAACAACTCACAAGTAGACTAGATGGAGCAGGTGATCTTTTCCTGCTGACAGTCTTCTATGTTTTGATAAGGTTAAATTTATATGTTGACCTCTCTCTATGGAGAGAAGCTGAAAACCCAGGTAAAGGATGGTTTTTAAATTATATCTAGAGTTGGAATCTGCAGTATTACCAGCTCGTTACTTATAAGTCACTGACACAGATAAGACAATGTATCATGATTATAAGCCTGGAGAAAATGGCCCAAGTTTTATTATGGTCATCACATTTTATAGACAGATAAAATATAGGGTGGTAACAAATGCTAATAAGACATAGATGAGGCGGTGCTAGTGATTTAGATATTCAGTCATGCGCAATGGCATCTATATTAGTATTCATTATTATTATTCAAAAAGGTTAAAACAATACATTCTGTACAAAGATACTTTTTCATGAATCCAAGAGCACAATGTAGTTGTTTTCCATAAATTGTTTATAGATAGGAGTCTCTGGGTCCTTGGGGATTGTGTCTACAAATGATAACTTTCCAGGAGTTAATCTCAGTGACGTGCTTCCAGCATTCCTCTTCTTCATCCAGAACATCTCTCTGTCACCCTCTGATCATCTCCAGTCTCTTAAGAGGGCAATATATATAGGTGTAGTCATATAGGTACGGTGCAAGTAGGTAAAATCCCATAATCTGGCCTTATCATTCCCCCATTTGACATCCGTGAAGCCTTGGACTGGAATCACTGTGGTTGGAACATAGCCAGAGGTTCCAAAGATTCTGTCTGAGCCGCGGGTTGCTCAGGGGTCACATCTTCTCCATAGGGTGAACCCATCCTCCAAGTACTTGTCCAGCATCCAACCTCCAGAAATGTCCAGGCGACACAGATTCAAGAGAACTGATAACAGAAAGAAACATAATCACGTTAGTTACCTATATGATGGTAGACCTTCTTTTTGTTCGTCAAGGTTTTATACGAGAGAGAATACACATAAACAGTTTTACTGACTAACAGATCAGTATTATGCATAAGACCACTTGGATGAGACCCTGAAGGACTCCCATTAGTTTATGGGCATCACCATAGGATAGACAAAAATAGTACCATACGTTTTATTGAAAGTTATAGATGGCGGAACAAACTTACAGTGGATGCAATAGGAAGATCTGCAATAACCGAAAGAAAATACTAAACAATGGGTGAGTCTGTACAGTATACATCAATATACAGCTTAGTTACAACAAAACAAATAAAAGCTTATTATCAATACCCAAAATAACATATATATATATATATATATGACAAATACCTCTCCGGATTTTATCAAAATAACCAAATCTTATTGTCTTATCACTGCATATAACAGACGTGACTCTATAACAAGGACTCGACCACTTCAGCATCATGTGGGTATTGGAAAATCACAACAACTAACTTTAAAAAGTTTCTGAAAAGGGAAAGTTTAGATGTGAGCAAATTTTATCTCATAGCAAAAGCAAAAATAAAAAGTTGATTGACACATAAACTAAAAACAGCATAACAGATAAATGCAATAAGATCTCCACAATGTGACCTACTATGTAACCACTAGATTCACTTATAATAACCAGATAATGAATTCACACTCGTCAGTAAGAGATTCTCAGAATTTCCACTTCTTTTTAGTCTTTTTACTTCATTTTGTACCTAGAAAACATCTTTATGATTAGATCACACAGGACTAATGACTGGTCACATCTCTTCCTGTAAATAATCTAATAGTATAATACATAGACCAATAATATGAAGTAACTGGGGGCTTATTACCGATATAATATTTGGATCCTACTGAATTGTCTCTTGTTTCACTGAGATCACATATTACACATAAAATAACCACCATAGAAATAAAAGCAAAGTGTAAACGATACATCACCTAAGGTTTCAAAGCCTTTTTATGAGAATTATATATCATATGATCCTTTTTGTAATAGTAGCATTGGTATGGATCCTTTATCCTTAAACCCATCTTTTGACTGACAGGCCTCTTTACAGACACTTGGATTCTTGGCCTCAGTTATATCGCTTCTTTTAAGGCCACTAGTATCACCTCAGACATTGGCTTTGTCGTCTCCCGTGGTTTTGGCTTGACCTGTAAAGAAGACACCAATACAGACAAGGACATACCTATATGGACCACCTGTGGCAGCTGGATGACGTCCACTTACATTCCCTGAAACAGGCAGGAAGATGACAGACTATGCAGACAGGCACTTTACGGTGTTACTTACAGCAGGTTATGACAGGTGTAGATAATACAGCCATACACAACCCTCTCTGCTATATTTGTTGACCCCTGGGCCGCCCAATGTGAGGATACTACATCACATTACACATGGCTTCCTTCTGCTGGTTTTGTTAGATAACTTACAGTGGGATACAAGGCAGGCGGCAAATACAGTTACTTACTGTCTGACATCATCTTTACCCTGTACCTCCTCTCCATCCGCTGGTCTCACAGCTTGTCGCTGATTGTCTCTGGAAAAGACTTAAAAACAAACAGATCCACATCTCCCCCTCCACCTGTACACTATGTACGGTTACCTCAGGAAGAGACCGGAAACATCTCCCCCTCCACCTGTACACTATGTACGGTTACCTCAGGAAGAGACTGGAAACATCTCCCCATTCCCTTGTACGCTTTGTACGCTGTTACCTTGGGAAGAGCACAGAAACCACCGCATCACCAGCTTCATCCATCATCCATCACCATTTAGGCTTCAGGGTTTGTCTGCGTGAATGTTGCGTCAGCCGCTCTATAGCAGCTTTTCTTCTTCTTTGAACAGTTTTTTTTTCTACAAGTGTTTTTGGTAAGCCCAGGGACCAAACAAATCTCTAATTTGCCAATTAACCCATAATTGTGGGCTTCATATAGACATCTGCACAGTCACCTCCAACCATCCTACATGTCTCAGTGATTGTCCTCACCTCCAGCTTATGGCAGGAGCGGTTTCTGCAGTGGAACGTCACGCTGCATGGCGGTCACCATATATCCTTGCGTCTTGTGTCATCCATCTTTGAAAAGTCTGAGATAATCTACAATAAAAAACTTTTAAACTTTCATTAATATTTGAGCTTTCAATTACATTTTCATCTTTCACAATTTAAAATATCAAACACAATAAGTAATAAAAACATCCTTATTCAAAAATAAAAAATTTGTACGGTGTTTAAAAAAATTTTAAAACATCAAAATTGGCTACTCCATCAAAATTGGCTGCTCCCATTTCCATTCACCTCTATCCCCTCCCCCATTTGAATCTACATCAAGAGGCAACAGAGATGCTGGATTCAATAAGGAGTGCAGACTGGAGCCATGGATATGGGTTTGGCTTTACTAGGGATAAAACAATACATATATATTCATGAGCTAGTCTGCCATAATCATCACAAAACTGTTAACCCTAAAAATAAAAACATTAAAAAAAATAATTAAACATTGTACACTCGTCCCATATTAACCTTCTTTTGATAAAAAAAATTAATCAGCTGAAATGAATATTCCTTCAATCCGCTGCTCTTATCAGTAAACAGAACGCTCTGTACCTCACTTCTAACCTTGAGCAGTGAGCAGTAAAATCATAGATACAAGAGTTAAAACTTCTTGGAAGTTTTTTTTTTGTTTTTTTTTTCTAACATCCTTGAAGTTACAGAAGATATCAGCGCTGTGCTCTTATACACCAGACTGTAACCTTGGACAGTGGCACACATACTTATAACTTAGTAGGAAAAAAACCAATTTGCGTAGAACTTATTAGGATAGATGTGTACACATATATACACATATACATATAAAGACTTGTTAAATAAAGTTACATAGAAATATATATTACAGTAGTAAGTTACTACTCCTTAGAAATATATATATTTTACTGTAGTAAACTACTTCTTCTTTGAAATATCATACGTTGGGGACACACACTTAAAGAAAATCTGCTTACAATATATATTGGGATACATATATATATATACCTACAAAATACGTTTTAAATAAAAATGTGTAAGTTACAGTAATAAGTTACTACAGGCTCCTTATACCATTGGGTTCTTAATAAGTGCACAAAATTCTGCGTTTGATCTTTACCAATTATCACTTTTTTCTTGACATTCCTAATAAAACGTACTTTTTCTCTTTGACTCCTCCTACTGACACTTCCGTATAACAATCTTATACACTAACAGGTCTAATAGACCTGGCTCCTTCAAACAGTCTCATTGCTTTTCCTTTCAACAAACCTTTGTCTAACTTTCCTCACCCTCAGGTAATAACATTTCTTAATAAATGTGCAAAACAGTTGTTAGACTCTATCGGAGAGTCCTGTGCCCGCCCCCTCAGTGACACTAAGCAGTATGGGCGGAGGACAGAAATGCCAGGAGTTAAAATGGCCTCCGGACTAGATAACCAGATATAGGGGTGTTGGCTTAGGGCATGGTTTTAAGACGTCACAATTATAATACAGATGTGAATGATATGAGGGAGTGGTCGGCTTTCAGTCGCCATCTTTGATTACAAAAAAAATGGCGTACATTAATAAGCAAATGTTCCACGGTCGGGACAACAGAAAATGATCAACATTTTGTAACAAGTCACATACTACTTCTAAAGGGGAACACCAGCTTAGTAAGACTGGCTGAAATATAGTATATAATGTAGGAGCGTACATTACATTACACTAACAGCTCTGATTCTTTTTTTTCTCTCTAACTCTGCTTGCATGTGATCTGCAGCCCTCAGAGCTGTTTAATGACCTTGTACAAAACATAACAAATAACACACACAAAAAAAACTTTGTATGCTGCTTCACTACGCAGCATTAATTAACCTCTTTTCAGCTCTCTCAGTACTGTATCTAGCAATGAGCTGGACTGTTCTCCTTGTCTGAGTACGTGGCTTTGTACTTAGACACTTACATGGCACTGTACACTATTTGAGGTTAGGCTGCCCACTTCAAAAAGGCATTGGTCTTACTATCAGGTCAGGGGCACTTTAAATCAAAGTAACTACTTCAACAGCTGACCAAGGGGAAGATTCCTGCAGAGCAAAGGGTCTATACGCCACCATTGAACATAGGTTGGCTTTTTGCAGGATCTGGGGTTTGTATACAGATATAAACTGGGTACAATGGTGTAACATAATGATGTGGCTTGGGTCTGCCACACACACTACAATATTCTGTCTTATCTAGATCTTGTTGGTCACCGGCACATGTCCACCCAGCTAGACCTGTGCTTCCCACCCATTATCCTGAATGTTTTCCTTCTGTCTGACCCTCTGGCTCTCATCTATCTACTCCACACCCTCCCCTCTTAGAACTCTAATCCTTGATTCCCCCTTAGGAATAGTACTTACATTGACCCCTAAGGTTCCTGGAAATTCCAAGGACCCATTTGCCCTGCATGTTACATGTAGGTCTGGTTACCTACCCACAAGGCAAAAATAAGTGTGCACAGGAGTGTGAGTGGTTTCCCAGGTGTTGGTCAGAGAGCCAGAGGTTGGTGGGGCTAAGGCATGTATCTGCCTTCATATCAAACCTCCTAAAGATCTGTTCTAGATCTTGCACTGCATCTTCTCATGCCCGTCGCTAACTATCTCTTAGCTATTCAATTTCCCATAGCCCTCCCATAAAGATGATGAGTTCCTGTTTTTTAGTGAACATCTGTCCCATTCTCGCACCCAGCCCTAGGTAGCTTATTGGGGATTGTCCAGACCTATCTAGGTCTTATAGTAGGCTCCTGCTTGCGGCGGGATGCCTTCCCTCTTTGCCATCCTCCTAAGCGGCGAGAATAATCCACGGGTCTATTGATCCATGGCGCCTACATCTTGTACCGAATCGACAGGGTACAAGCAAGGAGTGGAATTAATACAAGTACTATTTCCACTGGTCACCGAACAGATTGTTTTCACTTCCGGAACCCATTCATACAGAGAGTCTATGCGCCTACTGTCCGTGACCTTGCAGCTGCTCTCGATGCCATGCTGTATTACAAGGGTTAAGCATTAATCACAGCCTCCCCGTAAGGACGTAGAAGTGAATAAGTTCGGCAATCCCTTTCCTTAATTCAGCATAAATACAGCAACAGCTTATCTCAATCACACCACAGTTTGCGACGGCAATGCAGCACTTTAACCTTGTCCTATCCTGGGTTACAGAGTTCTTTGTCTAACAAATAGACTTAGCTTTACAAACATATATAGAGAACGCAGGTGTGACGGGAATCTGATTAGATCCGTTCCCCTGAGGTGCAGATAGTACGTAAGAAAGGAAAGTCTTTCTTACCTGGCCAGTTATATCTGCGCGTCCGATGACGGATAAATCACCGCATCCCGTCAGTCTGCGTTCTGGTTGCAAGAGGCTGAGTCCCGGTTCGGACGCCAAAATGATAAGGTTAAATTTATATGTTGACCTCTCTCTATGGAGAGAAGCCGAAAACCCAGGTAAAGGATGGTTTTTAAATTATATCTAGAGTTGGAATCTGCAGTATTACCAGCTCGTTACTTATAAGTCACTGACACAGATAAGACAATGTATCATGATTATAAGCCTGGAGAAAATGGCCCAAGTTTTATTATGGTCATCACATTTTATAGACAGATAAAATATAGGGTGGTAACAAATGCTAATAAGACATAGATGAGGCGGTGCTAGTGATTTAGATATTCAGTCATGCGCAATGGCATCTATATTAGTATTCATTATTATTATTCAAAAAGGTTAAAACAATACATTCTGTACAAAGATACTTTTTCATGAATCCAAGAGCACAATGTAGTTGTTTTCCATAAATTGTTTATAGATAGGAGTCTCTGGGTCCTTGGGGATTGTGTCTACAAATGATAACTTTCCAGGAGTTAATCTCAGTGACGTGCTTCCAGCATTCCTCTTCTTCATCCAGAACATCTCTCTGTCACCCTCTGATCACGCTCTGATCATCTCCAGTCTCTTAAGAGGGCAATATATATAGGTGTAGTCATATAGGTACGGTGCAAGTAGGTAAAATCCCATAATCTGGCCTTATCAGTTTCTAACTAAATATTCACCATACAAGAAACACTGCTAACACTGCCAGATACCTGTAATATAGAGGTCAGCCATAGTGATATAGAGAGGGGGTCACACAGTGATATAGAAGGTCACTGTGGGGGCATGCAATAGCACACACACACACCCACACAGCCTGCTGCAGCCATAGCACACACCATACACACAAACAACCTGCGGCCATAGCACACACAGCCTACTGCAGCCATAGTAAAAACACACAGCCTGCTGTAGTCATAGCACACACACACAGCCTACTGCAGCCATAGCACGCGCACACACACACACACACAGCTACAGGCATAGAACACGGAAGAAAAACACAATCGTCTCCCAGAGAGGAAACACCACACTGAGGACAGAGGTTACTGCTATACTACTTATGTCTTCTCCTCCTCCTCCATATTACACAGGATATCTTCATATTACACTGCTGCTCATATACAGTCATCCAGCATCCAGGAAGAGAACAGAATAGATCTACCCCCACACAATGGATTCTTCCAGCTCAAAAACAAACTGCCAAATAATGACTGACAACTTTTCCATGACCACCCTTATGCAATAGGGCCAGTGTCCTATTAGAATGTTGCTCATAATATATATTCATGAGCAAAACTTGTAAAGTTCATATTAAAATTCAATTCTACATTTTTTAAAGCGGGAGTCGGAACATTTTTTTTCCAACTCCAGCCAAAGCTAGCTCCGACTCCAGCGAAAACTAGCTCCAACTCCGACTCCACAGCCCTGATTAGGGTTATTTCCAAATCAGCTGATTTCTCTTGTTCAGCTGTAAAGCCTATTTGGTTGAGCTGTGTTCACAGATTTGTACTTTCATTGCAGTGTCACTGTCATCATGGAGGCGTGTGAAAGTTTTGATCGCACAGTAAATCAAAAAAGCACATTGGACTGGCACTGCTCCTCTTAGCTCTCTGGAATAGTTCCACAGACTTTGCAATCAACACCAGGGGTCTTCGCATTAAAAGGGATTATTCAGCGGCACAAAAACATGGCCCCCTTCTTCCAGAGACAGCACCACTCTTGTCTCAAGTTTAGGTGATTTGTAACTCTGTTCCATAGAAGTGATTGGAGCTTAAAGTGACAATGTCACCTCCTTTTTGCGAGTGGGTGGGGCCTTGCGGTATTAGTGCCACTTGGCCCCGCCCATTGCGCCACATTGGCCCTGCCCCCTTGTCGGCCATTGGAACAGGCTGGCCTAAAGGTCTAGGCCCCACCCCCTCTAGGGCGGCCCACCAATGGGCGTCAAGGGGCCGCAAGGCCCAGCCCACTTAACAGTTGATAAAAGATCACTTTTTACTTGAGCAAGTACCACGACGTATGATATAAAATAAGGTATGAAAAACGCTAAATTTACCCTTTACACCTGTGTAGAGATGTCAGAATGCACAAAGGGGGTGACAGTGTCACTTTAACTGCTGGGGATCCACCAAGTGTGTTTGTACCATAATACAGAAAAGGAGAAGGATAAGCCATAAGTAGTGTAACAGTAACCTCTGTCCGCTATGTGTTTTTTTTTCTCTCTGGGAAAAGATTGTGTTTTTCTTCAGTGTGCGTGTTATAGAGAAGCAGAAATTAAAGGGGTTTTCTGGGCAACAGTGAACAATCCGAGGGGTGGTGGGATCATCATAAAGAAGTCCTATTTACCTGTCCTCCGTGGTGCAGCGTCAAGGCTCATGGTCCCCGATCCTTTGATATCACTGCCCCACTCAGAAATGCTCAGTTAGTGAGGCGGGACACAGATGCTGTCACTGACTGGCTGAGTGGGTATTTCCTGTGGGGCTGTGTGATTCAGGAGCATGGACACTGACAGAGAGCTGATAAATCTGGGCCTATGTCTGACCACTGTATATCACAGGTACCTGGCATTGTTAGCAGTTTTTTTGTGTATAGATGGAGCAGGTGGTCTTTTCTAACCAACTATTCTCCAGTCTAGTTTTGAGTTGTTCAGGACATGGAGGCTGGAGACTGGCTGCATCCACTGCACACACACAAAGAGGAGAATCTGCTTTATATCTTTGCCCTATTCACTCAGAAACCCCAGGCTCATGTAGGACATTACACTGAAGCTTCTGAGCCAGATCTGCCTTACACCAGTGTGATGAATAACTTTCCTGATGTCTGATTGCCCATTTATGAAGGAGTCAGAGTCTGAGTTGGTCCCTGATAAAATTTAGGAGTCAGAGCTGCGGCTTACAGACGCCGCAGCCCTGGTCCCAGGAGGTCGTACTCCCATTTTGCAAAAATCCAAGGAATAATAGAGTTCCAGTCATAAAACAGTGGGAGGGCTGTGTTGCAGTATCTCAAGTATCAGAAAATTTAGAATATGTGTAATTTGCAGGGCCAATTAAGTGTAGAAGAATAGCTGGAGGTACCTTAACCAGATGTATCAGCCAAGCTATCCATATCCGTAAAGGGAAGTGAGCATTGCTAGAAACACTCCTGCGGGTGGTAATCAGCCCATGTAAGGGTAGGTTCACACTGAGGAATAGGTAAGGAATTGGGTGAGGAAATGAAGAGGAATCCGCTCTTATTTTAGCTTGAAATTCCTCCCGTAAAATATGTACAGAACAATGTTCTATTGTGTTCAATGGGATTTCTGCTCTGTAGTTCACACTGCAGATTTTCCAAGCAGAATTTTCTGCTGCTGTTCCGCTTTCTGCTCAAAGAATTGACATGTCAATTCTTTGGGCGGATTCTGCTAGAGGAATCCTATAGAAGTTAATGGGGGCTAAAGGTCCAGTTACACAGAGAGATTATCTGCCAAAGATTTCAAGCCAAAGCCAGGAATAGATTTGAAAAGAGGAGACATCTCAGGTTTTCCTTTATGTCCTGATCTCTGTTTATAGTCTGTTTCTGGCTTTGGCTTCAAATCTTAGGCAGATAATCTGCCAGATAACCTTTCTGTGTAAATGGACCCTTATGGTGCGTTTACACAGAGAGATTTATCTGACAGATTTTTCAAGCCAAATTCAGGAACAGACTATAAACAGGGAACAGGTCATAAAGGAAAGACTGAGATTTCACCTCTTTTCAAATCCATTCCTGGCTTTGGCTTTCAAAATCTGTCAGATAAATCTGTATGTGTAAACGCACCATTAGATTCTGCTGGCATTCCGCTTACATTCTCCTATTCTGCCAGAGCTGAATAAGCAAGGAATTTCTAGCAGAAAACTTTCCTCTACAAATCCTCGAGAATTCTTCAGTGTGAACCCACCCTAAGGCTGGGTTCACACTACGTATATTTCAGTCAGTATTGTGGTCCTCATATTGCAACCAAAACCAGGAGTGGATTAAAAACACAGAAAGGCTATGATCACACAATGTTGAAATTGAGTGGATGGCCGCCATTTAATGGCAAATATTTGCTGTTATTTTAAAACAACGGCTGTTATATTGAAATATTGGCAGTTATTTACTGTTATATGGCGGCCATCCACTCAATTTCAACATTGTGTGAACAGATCCTTTCTGTGTTTTTAATCCACTCCTGGTTTTGGTTGCAATATGAGGACCACAATACTGACTGAAATATACGTAGTGTGAACCCAGCCTCAAAGTGACACTGATCGGCCAAGGATGGGGTAAAATTTCCAATTCTCAGCTGATCGAGTCTTTAGACTTTTAAATTTATCCAGTGCATAAGATGGAAAATGTGTCATTCACAGGGTACCTAGTAAACTTTATTCCATTAAGATTAAGATTGTGCTTTAAAACAGTTACATTTTTATCTGAAATCCAGGTCCAGTCTCCAGAAGGCAGCTTTTTAGTCTAGAGCTGGTTGAGAAGAAGAGACAAAATGCAAAAAGTCCCTGTCACCTGCAGTCCCAACGAGGTACCCTTTAAGGCTAAGTTCACACATAGTAAGTTTCCTATTAACCCTTTGAGGACCAGGCCCAAAATGACCCAGTGGACCGCGCAAATTTTGATCTTTGCGCTTTCCTTTTTCCTCCTCTCCTTCTAAGAGCTCTAGCACTTTCAGTTTTCTATCTACAAGCCATGTGGGGGCTTGTTTTTTACAGGAATAGTTGTTCTTTGTAATGGCTTCTTTCATTTTACCATAACATGTATGCTGGAACCCCAAAATTATTATTTATGAAGATATAAATAGGTGAAATTGTAAAAAAGAATGCAATATGGTAACGTTAGGGGGGTTCCTGTGTCTACGTAATGCACTATATGGTAAAAGCGACATGGTATTATTATTCTATAGGTCAGCCCGAACACAACCATATGCAGGTTTACACAGATTCTCTAATGTTATATATTTTTTTTTTAATGAAATACTTTTTTTTTGGCAATTAGTAATAAAACGGGCCCATTGTGACGCTTATAACAGTTTTATTTTTTCACCTATGGGGCTGTATGAGATGTAATTTTTTCCGCCATGATCTCTAGTTTTTATTAATACCATATTTGTGAAGATCGGACATTTTGATCACTTTTTATAAAAAATTTTAACCCCTTAAGGTCAAAGCCAATTTTCCTTTTTGCGCTTTTGCTTTTTCCATTTTATGTTTAAAAGTCCATAGCACTTGCATTTTTTTCACCTAGAGACTTATATGAGCCCTTATTTTTTGCGAAACCAATTGTACTTTGCAATGACAGGCATTATTTTTCCATAACATATGCTGCGAAACCGGAAAAAAATCATTTGCGCTGTCAAATTGAAAAAAAAAAAAAGGGGAGTTTTGCATTTACGCCGTTCGCCCTGGGGTAAAACTGACTGGTTATGCATGTTCCTCAAGTTGTTATGATTACAACGATATGTAACATATATAACTTTTATATTATCTGATGGCTTGTAAAAAATTCAAACCATTGTTAACAAATATATGTTCCTTAAAATCGCTCTATTCCCAGGCTTATAGCGCTTTTATCCTTTGGTCTATGGGGCTGTGTGAGGTGTCATTTTTTGCGCCATGATGTGTTCTTTCTATCTGTACCTTGATTGCGCATATTCGACTTTTTGATCGCTTTTTATTACATTTTTTCTGGATTTGATGCAACCAAAATGCGCAATTTTGCACTTTGGAATTTTTGTGCGCTTACACCGTTTACCGTGCGAGATCAGGAATGTGATCATTTAATAGTTCGGGCGATTACGTGCGCGGCGATACCAAACATGTTTATTTATTTGTTTATTTATATTTATAAAATGGGAAAATGGGGGGTGATTTGGACTTTTATTAGGGGAGGGGATTTTTTATTAATAAAAACACTTTTTAACTTTTTTTTTTACATGAACTAGAAGTCCCGCTGGGGGACTTGTATATAAACAGCACTGATCTCTCATAGAGATCAATGCTGTGTATATACACAGCAAAGATCGATTAGATCGGTCATAGATTGCTTTGGCCTGCTGTAGGCCACAGCAATCTATTGCCGAGTCGGGATCAGCGTCATTGCGACGCTGAGGCCCGGCACGGACAGAAGAACGGATCTCCCCCCTGCGATCGCATCGCGGGGGCGAGATCCGACCTACCAGACACCAGGGATATGAAGATTGAAGTGCTTAATTAGCCGGCGCGGCAACGGGACCCGTGCCAGCTAAATGAGGCGCTCCCTGGATGCAGATATCAGCCGGGAGCGGCGCCGTTCAGAGCGGGGTCCCCCCCTCTGAACTCCCCCTGCGGCACCATGACGTACCAGGTATGTCATGGGTCGCTAAGGGGTTATTGATATAATTTAACATAAAATCGGTAATCCTGGCACTTTTTTCCCTCTTTTCGTCTACGCCGTTCGCAATGACGCTTGTTATATTTTAATAGATCGGACAATTACGCACGCTACGGTATATTATATGTTTGTTTATTTTTATGTTTTATTTATATAATGGGAAAGGGGGGTGATTTCAACTTTTATTGGGGGAGGGGTTTTGGGGTAGTGTATTAGTGATTATAACTTTTTTTTACACATTTTAAGTCCCTTTGGGGGACTTGTACATACATTGCTTTCATTATTCACACTGATCATTGCTATGCCATAGACATGGCATTGATCAGTGTGATAGACGATCTGCTAAGTGGACCTGCCTGTGGAAGCAGGTGAGAGACCTCCGGCGGTCCGTTTTAACGATCGGGACCCCCGCAGTCACACTGCGAGGGTCCCGATCGGTAAGTGACAGGGGACTCCCCCTGTCACTTACACTAAAACGCCTAAGAGTTTAAGGAGTTAATGACACGCTGTAGCGCGATTGCTGCAGCCTGTCATTAGAGGATGTGCCTGCATCCCAATTCAGCACAAATGAATATTATCCATTACTGCACTACTGCAGTATCGGCCGGGATGATCTTCATCGGCCGTTCTACATAGTGTGAACCCGGCCTAAGGGTGCACTTCTGGTTTAGGGCCCTATTATGTAGCCTTATTTTTAATGTAAAGCCCCTATTACACGGGACGCTATTGAGGAGCAAATCGTTCCCCGCTTGCTCCTGCTGCCAATATTATGCACGGCGGATGCGAGCAGGTGAGTGGGGGAGGGGCCACGGGGAGCTGCTCGGGTGATCGCTAGATCGTCCGGGCAGCCCATAGAGGATAGTGGAGGTCTGCTGCCACCGCTCCTATTACACAGAGCAACAGCAACAGATCGCGGCTATCACAGTCGTTTGTCTTTCAACATGGTTGATAGACAAACGACAGCAACGATCAGCCGACATGAAAGATGTTAGCTGATTGTTGCCTTCCCTTACATGGGACGATTATCGGCCGTAATGGCCGATAATTGTTCGGTGTTATGCTACGTTTACAAGGAGCGATAATTTCGCCCAATCAATTGTTTAACTATTTTAAAGCAACAATTAAGTTTTTACAACGATCAGCGTTTAGATGAATAGATTGTTAGAAAAATCGTAAGAAAATTCGTAAGAAAAAAATCGTTAATGCGATCATTTTTTTTAGATCGCTTAAGCCCATCTTTTACATAGGTTGAATCTTTGAAAGACTGTTTACACAAAACGAACTGCGAATTTTTAGCGAACGATGAACAACGATTTGAGAACATGTTGAAAGATCAAAATGAACGATTTTTTGCTCATCGCTTGATGGTTTGCTGTGTTTACACGGTACGATTATCGCTCAAATGCGATCGTCATTGCGAAAATTCGAACGATAATTGTTCTGTGTAAACGCAGCATAATAGGGCCTTAAGCAGTGCTGGGCTACAGAGGGAGTTATCAGCTGACTGTTGTCTCTATTAATGCTACAGCTGGATGCCCCATGGTACAGCCCTGTACTGCCATCCTCAGCCTCACCTCCCTGTCACACTGGGCACACACGCAGCTTTGTCGCACACATTCCCACAGCTGATATGTCCTCATTCAGATGAATGGAACCGATTCTCTTCAGCAAAGATTCCGGGCACAGACCTTCTATGTGTAAATGTGCTATTTTCGAAGAACAAGTTAGAAATGCTGGTTTTCCCATGGGGCCCCGGGAGCAGGCGCGCGCCACCACCATCCACCTCTCACAGCTCCGTATCCGAGCTCAGTGATTGGGCACATAACACAGCACGGAGCGCTGCCTCATTTCCGGATATCTGCTGTCTCCTACCCCGGCTGATAGGTAATCGATGCATTGGCCTTCTGTTTGCCGTTATCCTAACCAACCACCGCAGTCCTGCCTCCCTACGTGCTCCACATTACAGGCGCTGACCACAACACAGCCGTACAGCGACATAAAATGCGCGGCTTACACGCACATGCGCAGTGAGTGCGGGAGCGTATTTTACGGCACTACAGTCAGACATGTAAAATAGCATCCATAGTCAAGCAATGGAAGCTGTGAACCCTCTCTGAAGATCCCAACCTACCGACAAATTATACGTGTTGCGTTAGTGGCGTACGCTTTCTGTGCGGCAAATTACGGAGAAGAGGAATCGTGTGTGCAGCAGGTTCGGTACCGGTAATAGACCTGATAATGTTGTATGCTCATAGACGTATATAGCTGCGGCATTGGAGCAGCTTGGGCTCGGGCACACAATGCGATATCACTGCTGTTGCGTCTCTGGACAATTTTACAGTCGCGTGTTCCTATCTTTCCTTCCTAGGATAACCAAATAAGCATTGCTGCTGTTCACCCCTACAGAGGCAGGAGCCTGGACTGCACAGTCCTCGCCATGCCGGGCTCCTCACTTACTGCAATGTGTATATACAGTGACAGGAGCCTGGACTGCACAGTCCTCGCCATGCCGGGCTCCTCACTTACTGCAATGTGTATATACAGTGACAGGAGCCTGGACTGCACAGTCCTCACCATGCCGGGCTCCTCACTTACTGCAATGTGTATATACAGTGACAGGAGCCTGGACTGCACAGTCCTCACCATGCCGGGCTCCTCACTTACTGCAATGTGTATATACAGTGACAGGAGCCTGGACTGCACAGTCCTCACCATGCCGGGCTCCTCACTTACTGCAATGTGTATATACAGTGACAGGAGCCTGGACTGCACAGTCCTCACCGTGCCGGGCTCCTCACTTACTGCAATGTGTATATACAGTGACAGGAGCCTGGACTGCACAGTCCTCGCCATGCCGGGCTCCTCACTTACTGCAATGTGTATATACAGTGACAGGAGCCTGGACTGCACAGTCCTCGCCATGCCGGGCTCCTCACTTACTGCAATGTGTATATACAGTGACAGGAGCCTGGACTGCACAGTCCTCGCCATGCCGGGCTCCTCACTTACTGCAATGTGTATATATAGTGACAGGAGCCTGGACTGCACAGTCCTCGCCATGCCGGGCTCCTCACTTACTGCAATGTGTATATACAGTGACAGGAGCCTGGACTGCACAGTCCTCGCCTTGCCGGGCTCCTCACTTACTGCAATGTGTATATACAGTGACAGGAGCCTGGACTGCACAGTCCTCGCCATGTCGGGCTCCTCACTTACTACAATGTGTATATACAGTGACAGGAGCCTGGACTGCACAGTCCTCACCATGCCGGGCTCCTCACTTACTGCAATGTGTATATACAGTGACAGGAGCCTGGACTGCACAGTCCTCACCATGCCGGGACGAGGCTGAAGTTGGTTTCTTATTCGGACAGTTTCTTATTCGGGGCTGAAGTTGGTTTCTTATTCGGCAGTTTCTTATTCAGAGGATTTTTCTTTTTCCTGTTTTAGCTATTATTCTTACAGAAAATGTATAATATTCATACCCTACCGTAAGTGAGGGGCCCTGAGAGGACTGGTGATAAAAATGGCAAAAAAGACCCCACAGTTGGCATAAAAATGGGCATGAAAGTAAAACCACAAAATTATTATTTAAAAATAAAATTGACTTTGGGCCACTGATCTCACACTGATAATACACAGAGAGGGATGCCCTGCATCACATCCAAGAGAGTCCAGCCTGGCCCAAAGTGGTTCTGGGTATAAAAACTGGCATCAAAGTGGGCAGATGGGCATTTTTGTCCTATTTTGAATAAGTAACAGGTGTTTTCAAAGGGTTAAATGAGTTTGGGCCACTGATCTCACACTGATAATACACAGAGAGGGATGCCCCGCATCACATCCAAGAGAGTCCAGCCTGGCCCAAAGTGGTTCTGGGTATAAAAACTGGCATCAAAGTGGGCACATAGCCATTTTTCATGATTTGAATAAGTAACAGCTGTTTTCAAAGGGTTAAATAAGTTTGGGCCACTGATCTCACACTGATATTACACAGAGAGGGATGCCCCGCATCACATCCAAGAGAGTCCAGCCTGGCCCAAAGTGGTTCTGGGTATAAAAACTGGCATCAAAGTGGGCGGATGGGCATTTTTGTCCTAATTTGAATAAGTAACAGCTGTTTTCAAAGGGTTAAATGAGTTTGGGCCACTGATCTCACACTGATAATACACAGAGAGGGATCCCCCGCATCACATCCAACAGAGTCCAGCCTGGCCCAAAGTGGTTCTGGGTATAAAAACTGGCATCAAAGTGGGCACATAGCCATTTTTTTCCAAATTTGAATAAGTAACAGGTGTTTTCAAAGGGTTAAATGCATTTGGGCCACTGATCTCACACTGATAATACACAGAGAGGGATGCCCCGCATCATACTGATCATACACAGAGAGGGATCCCCCGCATCTCACTGATAATACACAGAGAGGGATGCCCCGCATCACACTGATAATACACAGAGAGGGATGCCCCGCATCACACTGATCATACACAGAGAGGGATCCCCCGCATCTCACTGATAATACACAGAGAGGGATGCCCCGCATCACACTGATAATACACAGAGAGGGATGCCCCGCATCACACTGATCATACACAGAGAGGGATCCCCCGCATCTCACTGATAATACACAGAGAGGGATGCCCTGTGGGTCCTTACCAGACTTTGGAGCAAATGCCAAACTTTACTGAAACGGTAATGAGGATTAGGGTAAAACACACCTTTATCCATGGTGTTTTTGGTGCAATAAGGAGCTATCAGCAGTTTAGATTAATCTAACTGGCTGACAGTTCCCCTTTAATAATGGTCATTATTTGCCCTTATTTTTACTTTGTTTAAACATAGCCTAAAGGGGTATTCCTGGAAAAATTGAAAAAAAAAAGAACCAAAATTAACCCTTAACTAAAGAACTTATATATTCCTTGTTGGTTTTACTCGGAGATTGCTGGTCCAGTCACATGATGCAACCTTTCTTACAGTGATGTCCTACTTCCTTTCATCTTCTTGGGTATGGTGACGTCAGCACTTGGGGGCAAAGCCATCTCTCGTACCCAGAACGGCCTTCCTACACGTGCGCAGTGCGATCATTAGTATTGCAGCATGCATCTGCTAATCCCACTGGGTACAGGGACATCAATACTCCCGTAATCAGGTTCTGCTGGCTACAAGGGCGGTCTTAATGGCTACAAAGGGGTCCTATATGGCTACAAGGGGACCCTGACATTGCAGGCAACACATAGGACATATATATTTTAATGGCCCTGTTCACACATCTGTACAAGTGTTCAGGTCCACGTCCTGCGCTACAAAAAAATAAAGGATAGATTATAGTGCGGACTTGCATTTGCGGCACGAATCATTGTCTTCTACATAGTGCTCCGTAAACTGCGTAGCACTGTTACTGCACATTCATAGTGCGGTCCACCATTACAGGTCCGTATTCACTGGCTGAACTATGGATGTGTGAATGAGGCCTAACATAGCCTAAAGCAGACCTGTCAGCAGAAAACATTGCTGCAGGTATTGTTATTATAGAAATGTATTCAGGGTTAGCCGAGAAATGTTTATTAAGAAGAGATGGGACAGCTAATTCTGGGATCCTGTTATGCTGACAAATGCTTCCTGAGTACTTTAGCCCTGTTTGCTTAAAGGGGTAATGCGGCGCTAAACATTTATTCACAAAATACCCAGAACCACTTTGGGCCAGGCTGGACTCTCTTGGATGTGATGCGGGGCATCCCTATCTGTGTGTACGTAGTGTGAGATCAGTGGCCCAAACTCATTTAACCCTTTGAAAATAGCTGTTACTTATTCAAATCATGAAAAATGGCTATGTGCCCACTTTGATGCCAGTTTTTATACCCAGAACCACTTTGGGCCAGGCTGGAATCTCTTGGGTATGATGCGGGGCATCCCTCTCTGTGTATTATCAGTGTGAGATCAGTGGCCCAAACTCATTTAACCCTTTGAAAACACCTGTTACTTATTCAAAATAGGACAAAAATGCCCATCTGCCCACTTTGATGCCAGTTTTTATACCCAGAACCACTTTGGGCCAGGCTGGACTCTCTTGGATGTGATGCGGGGCATGCCTATCTGTGTGTACGTAGTGTGAGATCAGTGGCCCAAACTCATTTAACCCTTTGAAAACAGCTGTTACTTATTCAAATCATGAAAAATGCCTATGTGCCCACTTTGATGCCAGTTTTTATACCCAGAACCACTTTGGGCCAGGCTGGACTCTGTTGGATGTGATGCGGGGGATCCCTCTCTGTGTATTATCAGTGTGAGATCAGTGGCCCAAACTCATTTAACCCTTTGAAAACAGCTGTTACTTATTCAAATTGGGAAAAATGCCAATCTGCCCACTTTGATGCCAGTTTTTATACCCAGAACCACTTTGGGCCAGGCTGGACTCTCTTGGGATGTGATGCGGGGCATCCCTCTCTGTGTAATATCAGTGTGAGATCTGTGGCCCAAAGTCAATTTTATTTTTAAATAATAATTTTGTGGTTTTACTTTCATGCCCATTTTTATGCCAACCATGGGGTCTTTTTTGCCATTTTTATCACCAGTCCTCTCAGGGCCCCTCACTTACGGTAGGGTATGAATATTATTCATTTTCTGTAAGAATAATAGCTAAAACAGGAAAAAGAAAAATCCTCTGAATAAGAAACTGCCGAATAAGAAACCAACTTCAGCCCCGAATAAGAAACGGTCCGAATAAGAAACCAATTTCAGCCTCGTCATGCCGGGCTCCTCACTTACTGCAATGTGTATATACAGTGACAGGAGCCTGGACTGCACAGTCCTCACCATGCCGGGCTCCTCACTTACTGCAATGTGTATATACAGTGACAGGAGCCTGGACTGCACAGTCCTCGCCATGCCGGGCTCCTCACTTACTGCAATGTGTATATACAGTGACAGGAGCCTGGACTGCACAGTCCTCGCCATGTCGGGCTCCTCACTTACTGCAATGTGTATATACAGTGACAGGAGCCTGGACTGCACAGTCCTCACCAAGCCGGGCTCCTCACTTACTGCAATGTGTATATACAGTGACAGGAGCCTGGACTGCACAGTCCTCGCCATGCCGGGCTCCTCACTTACTGCAATGTGTATATACAGTGACAGGTGCCTGGACTGCACAGTCCTCACCATGCCGGGCTCCTCACTTACTGCAATGTGTATATACAGTGACAGGAGCCTGGACTGCACAGTCCTCGCCATGCCGGGCTCCTCACTTACTGCAATGTGTATATACGGAAGCATTTCTATTGGCTATGACGGAAGGGATATTTTGTTGTCAGCAAGTGACTATAACTCTGTGTATAATGAAGTTATCCTGTTTTCCAGTGTACATGATGTCTCCTGCACTAGGAACCTTCCCTGTTTCCTCTGTAGGGATACAAGTGTGTCCTGGTCACTGAGGGACACATTAGGGGTGAGGCATGGCTGGAGCCAAATATCCAGCAGCTCATGGAGTTACTGTTAGTGCTTGTTGTATTGTGAGTAGATATGAGCAAACCTGGAGCATGCTCGAGTCGTTCCGAACCCGAACGTTCGGCATTTGATTAGCTGGGGCTGCTGAACTTGGATAAAGCTCCAAGGTTGTCTGGAAAACATGGATACATCCAATGACTATATCCATGATTTCCACATAGCCTTAGGGCTTTATCCAAGTTCAGCAGCCACCGCTAATCAAATGCCGAAAGTTTGGGTTCGGATGGACTCGAGCATGCTCAAGGTTCACTCATCTCTAATTGTGAGGTTTGTGTGCTGATAGCGCTTTTACCTGCAGAATTGTACGGCCATTAATAATCAGCTTAACACCTTAGTGACCGCCGCACGTATTTTAACGGTGGCCACTAATGGGCTTTATTCCGATGCGTGCGCCTTTTAACGGCGGACACATCGGAAAAAATTGCCGCCCGGCAGCGGCAGCAGAGCGGGGGATCAGCTGTCAGTGTGACAGCTGACCCTCCCCCAAAGCATGACAGCGGCATCTAACGGGTTCCGGTCGGCGCCGCGGGTATACTGACCTGATCAGAAGTCCCGCACCTGACGGTCTCCATGGTGATCCCGGGGTCCTAATGAAGGCCCCCGGGCTCACCATGGATATGCCTCTGCTCAGCCATACAGAGGTATGGCCGAGCAGAAGCCTGTCAGCAAGTAGCTGACACATATACAATACACTGCATTACATCGGTAATGCAGTGTATTGTATCAGTGATCAATAATACACAAGTGTACAGTAATGTACACTAGTGTAAAAGTAAAAAAAAAGTGCACCAAACACACAAGACCCCCCAGCCCCCGCCTCCCCCATAATAAAAATGCATTACATTCCCCATACACTATAAAACGTTACATAAAAGTGATCAAAAACACAAATCCTGTACATATTTGGTATCTCCACGTTCGTAACGACCCAATCTATAAAACTATATCAATAATTATATCGCACGACACACGCTGTTAAAATGTAAAAAAAAAGTACCAGAAAAGCTGTATTTTATCAATCCACTTTAGAAAATACGTTATAAAATAACATATACATATAAAACTTATCGATAGAAACTACAGATCTTCCCGCAAAAAATAAGCCCAAAACGAGCTCTGTCGCACAAAAGATGAGAACGCTATGGATCTTGCAATGTGGCGACAGTTTTTGTGGGTTTTTGCTAGGAAGATAGTTTTTATTGCGCCAAAGGGGTAATAGTTAAAAAAAACCCTATACAAATGTGGTATCGCCGTAACCGTAGTGACCCAGAGAATACATGTATTATGTTATTAGTGACCGCTGATACGGATTTTTACGGTGATCACTAATGGGCTCTATACTGCTGCCATCAGCTGTTTATGGCGATGGTGCATAATAGTGCAGCAGCGCCGGTAATGCCGGCAGCCCCCTCCTCTCAGCTATCGGAGTTAGCTGAGGGGTTGGGGTAGAATGTGGGGTCAGTGCCGGCCAGTCCCCGCACCGACGATCGCCGTTATTAACAGTATAACGGCGGCCACTGGTAACGGGCATTGCTTTCATCTCATTTGAACGCTTTCATCTCTTCTCACAGTGAATCCACGGTGAGAGGAGATGAGAACATGTCCCCCCCTGTCCCTAGAATTAACCCTAGTGACCTGGTTGGCTGCCACCATCACTGTGAACATACTCTCTTCACAGTGATGGATTCCTAAAATTATCAAAGCTTCATTCTCTCCACCACCGGAGGTGGCAGAGAGCATGCGGCAATGATCGGGGACCACCCGGTGTGGTCCCAGTACAAGCGATCAGGGGCACCAAAGTCAAGTGCCCCGGATTGCCCGTAAACCATCATAGATTGCCTGTAACTGCCCCAAATTGCCCGTAACCATGCCATATAGCCAGTAAACACCCCCAGATTGCCCGTAACCACCCCATATTGGCACAGACTGCTCGTAACCACCCCAGATTGCCTATAACCACACCAGATTCCCTGTTGCCACCCCAGATAGCCAGTAAACACCCCAAGATTGTCCATTACCACCCCAAATAGCAAGTAAACACCCACATATTGCCTGTAACTAAAATGAGCCTGCTTCTCTTCTGAGCCTGCTGTGTGCCCATACAGTGGTTTATGCCCACATATGGGGTACCATTGTACCTCCGTTACAAAGATGAATTCTTTGAGGTGTGCACTTTCCTAAATAGGGTGACTTTTGGGGGGGCTCTATTCTGTAGACATTACAGGGGCTCTGCAAACGCACCTGGCACTCAGAAACTTCTTCAGAAAAATCATGCACTGAAAATGCTAATTGACGCTCCTTCCCTTCTGAGCCCGGCTGTGTGCCCATGCAGTGGTTTATGCCCACATATGGGGTATCGTTCTACTCAGGGGAACCTGCCTTACATATATTGGGGTGAGTTTTCTCCCCTGTTTATCGAGAAATTTTCAAGAAATTTCAAACTAAACAAACATATTATTGGGAAAAATAATTTTTTTTTCATTTTTACGGTCTTCTTTTGAATACTTTCCTCTAATACCTGTGGAGTCAAAATGGTCACCTCACACCAAGATGAATTCTTTGCCCACATATGGGGTACCGTTCTACTCAGGAGAACCTGCGTTACAAAATTTGGCATGCATTTTCTTTCATGTTTATTATGAAAATGAGATACTTTAATCTTTAATATTTAATCTTTAATCTACAAATATATTATTGGAAAATTTCTATTTTCCATTTTTTTACGACCTAATTGTGAATACTTTGCTCAAGCCCCTGTAGAGTCAAAATGCTCATTATATAAAAAGCAGTTTGAAGCTCTCCCCCCTGTTTTCATTGTTCTCCTATGGAGAGAGCTAAAACAGGGCAACAAAGAGTTAATCTACAAATACCTCACCCTGTATCTCCTCTGACCATCAGCACTGACCTCTCTGAGCTCTGATTTACAGCTGTGACCCAGCTCTGTGCCTGTAATCCTCTGTTATCTGCTTTCTGCTGCCGGCTAACTCCCTCCTCCCTCCCTCCTCCCCCCTCCCCCCTCCCCTCTCTATAGGAACAGACAGAGTGTGACTCATGCAACAATTCACAATTTTCAGATTTTTTGCAGTGGATGGAAAAGAGGAGAGGAGGGGGGGGGACCTGGGAAAAGGCTTTTTACATGCAGATAATGGCATATTTGGCTAATAAACCCAATTACAAAGTTTCTTTAAATCACCTGGACTATTGGTTTCTGCAAAAAAAAAAAAAAAACTCGACAGTGACTCTTTAACCCTTTAACCCTTTGAGGACCAGGCCCAAAATGACCCAGTGGACCGCGCAAATTTTGATCTTAGTGCTTTCGTTTTTCCCTCCTCCACTTCTAAGAGCTCTAGCACTCTCAGTTTTCTATCTACAAGCCATGTAAGTGCTTGTTTTTTACAGGAATAGTTGTACTGTGTAATGGCGTCATTCATTTTACCATAACATGTATGATGGAATTCCAAATATATTATTTATGAATATATAAATAGGTGAAATCGTAAGAAAGAATGCAATATGGTAACGTTTGGGGGGTTCCTGTGTCTACGTAATGCACTATATGGTAACAGCGACATGATACCATTATTCTATAGGTCAGTCTGAACACAACCATATGCAGGTTACACAGATTCTCTAATGTTATATATATATTTTTTTATGAAATCCTTTTTTTTGGCAATTAAATATTAATAAAATGGGCCTATTGTGACGCTTATAACGGTTTTATTTTTTCACCTATGGGGCTGTATGGGTTGTCATTTTTTCCGCCATGATCTCTAGTTTTTATTAATACCATATTTGTGAAGATCGGACGTTTTGATCACTTTTTATTGATTTTTTTTAATATATAATGTAACATAAAATCGGTAATCTGCGCACTTTTTCCCCTCTTTTCGTGTACGCCGTTTACCGGTCGCAATGACGCTTGTTATATTTTAATAGATCGGACAATTACGCACGCTACGGTATATTATATGTTTATCTATTTATTCATTTTTATATGTTTTATTTATATAATGGGAAAGGGGGGTGATTTAGACTTTTATTGGGGGAGGGGTTTTGGGGTAGTGTAATAGTGTTTTGAACTTTTTTTTTTTTTACACTTTTGAAGTCCCTTTGGGGGACTTCTACATACATTACTTTGATTTATACACTGATGAATGCTATGCCATAGGCATAGCATTGATCAGTGTTATCGGCGCTCTGCTCATTGAGCCTGCCTGTGCAGGCTCAGTGTAGCAGAGCGCCGATCGGACCGCATGGAGGCAGGTAAGAGACCTCCAGCAGTCCGTTTCAACGATCGGGACCCCCGCAGTCACACTGCGGGGGTCCCGATCGGTAAGTGACAGGGGACTCCCCCTGTCACTTACACTTAAACGCTGCGGTCGCGCCGCGATCGCGGCATTTAAGGGGTTAATGACACGCGGCAGCGCGATCGCTGCAGCGTGTCATTACCGGTGAGGTCCCGGCTGCTCACTGCAGCCGGCCCCCACCTGCTATGAAGCGTGCTCTGCTCCGGAGCGCGCTTCATAGCGGGAATAACACCCATGACGTAAGGTTACGTCATGGGTCGTCTGGGGACAGACTTCCATGACGTAACCCTACGTCCAGGGTCGTCTAGGGGTTAAGGACATGGCCCATTTTCGTTTTTACGTTTTCGGTTTTTCCTCCTTGTGTTTAAAAGGTCATAGCACTTGCATTTTTCCACCTAGAAACCCACATGACCCCTTATTTTTTGCTTCACTAATTGTACTTTGCAATTACAGGCAGAATTTTTGCATAAAGTACACTGCGAAACCAGAAAAAAATTCAAAGTGTGGTGAAATTGAAAAAAAAACCGCATTTCTTTTATTTGGGGGAAATGTGTTTTTACGCCATTCGCCCTGTGGTAAAACTGACTTGTTATGCATGTTCCTCAAGTCGTTACGATTAAAACGATATATAACATGTATAACTTATATTGTATCTGATGGCCTGTAAAAAATTCAAACCGTTGTTAACCAATATACGTGCCTTAAAATCGCTCCATTCCCAGGCTTATAGCACTTTTATCCTTTGGTCTATGGGGCTGTGCGAGGTGTCATTTTTTGCGCCATGATATGTTCTTTCTATCGGTACCTTGATTGCGCATATACGACTTTTTGATCGCTTTATATTACATTTTTTCTGGATTTGATGCGACCAAAAATGCGCAATTTTGCACTTTGGGATTTTTTTGCGCTGACGCCGTTTACCGTACGAGATCAGGAATGTGATTAATTAATAGTTCGGGCGATTACGCACGCGGCGATAGCAAACATGTTTATTTATTTATTTGTTTACTTTTATTTAAAACCTGGGAAAAGGGGGGTGATTCAGACTTTTATTAGGGGAGGGGGCTTTTTACTATTAACAACACTTTTTTTTTTTTTTTTTTTACACATATACTAGAAGCCCCCCTGGGGGACTTCTAGTATATATACTTTGATCTCTCATTGAGATCTCTGCAGCATAGATATGCTGCAGAGATCCATGAGATCGGCACTCGTTTGCTTTCGGCTGCTGCAGCCGAAAACGAACGAGTGCCGAGCCGAGGACGGCGCCATCTTGGACACGTCCTCGGCCGGCATCAGTAACGGAGATCGCTCCTCCGGGACAAGGTCCCGGAGGAGCGATCTCCCCCACTAGACACCAGGGAAACGTTGCCTCCGGTAATCGGAGGCAGCTGTCAACTTTGACAGCTGCCTCCGATTAGCTAATTAGCGGGCACGGCGATCAGACCGTGCCCGCTAATAGCGGCGGTCCCGGGCTACACGCGGCACCCGGGATCGCGGCACTTCAAAGCAGGGGCCGCCGCGCGGCCCCGCTTTGAAGTGCAAGTGAGGACATAGGACGTACCGGTACGTCCTATGTCCTTAAGAGGTTAACCCTTTGAGGACCAGGCCTAAAATGACCCAGTGGACCGCGCAAATTTTGATCTTTTATGTTTTCATTTTCCCTTCTCCCCTTCTAAGAGCTCTAGCACTTTCAGTTTTCTATCCACAAGCCATGTAAGTGCTTGTTTTTTGCAGGAATAGTTGTACTGTGTAATGGCGTCTTTCATTTTACCATAACATGTGTGACTGAATCCCAAATATATTATTTATGAAGATATAAATTGGTGAAATCGTAAAAAAGAATGCAATATGGTAACGTTTGGGGGTTCCTGTGTCTACGTAATGCACTATATGGTAAAAGCGACATGATACAATTATTCTATAGGTCAGTCCGAACACAACCATATGCAGGTTTACACAGATTCTCTAATGTTATATATATTTTTTTTAACTGAAATCCTTTTTTTTTTTTTTTTTTTTGGCAATTAATTATAAATAAAATAGCCCTATTGTGACGCTTATAACAGTTTTATTTTTTCATCTATGGGGCTGTATGGGGTGTAATTTTTTTTCCCGCCATGATCTCCAGTTTTTATTAATACCGTATTTGTGAAGATCGGACGTTTTGATCACTTTTTATACATTTTTTTTTAATTTTATTTATATATATATATATATATATATATATATATATATATATATATATATAAACATTAAATCGGTAATCCCCGCACTTTTTCACCCTTTTCGTGTACGCCGTTTACCATTCGCAATGACGCTTGTTATATTTTAATAGATTGGACAATTACGCACGCTACGGTATATTATATGTTTATTTGTTTATTTTTATATGTTTATATAATGGGAAAGGGGGGTGATTTAGACTTTTATTGGGGGAGGGGTTTTGGGGTAGTGTGTTAGTGTTTTAACTTTTTTTTTTTTACACATTTGAAGTCCCTTTGGGGGTCTTTTACATACAGTACTTTGATTTTTACACTGATCACTGCTATGCCCTAGGCATATAATTGATCAGTGTTATTGGCGCTCTGCTCATTAAGCCTGCCTGTGCAGGCTCCGTGTAGCAGATCGCCAATCGGACCGCGCGGAGGCAGGTGAGAGACCTCCGGCGGTCCGTTTTAACGATCAGGACCCCCGCAGTCACACTGTGGGGGTCCCGATCGGTAAGTGACAGGGGACTCCCCCTGTCACTTACACTTAAACGCTGCGGACGCTGCGGCATTTAAGGAGTTAATGACACGCGGCAGCGCGATCGCTGCAGCGTGTCATTACCGGTGAGATCCCGCCTGCTGATTGCAGCCGGCCCCCACCTGCTATGAAGCGCGCTCCACTCCGGAGCGCGCTTCATAGCCAGTGAAACAACCAGGACGTATAGTTACGCCCTAGGTCGTCTGGGAACAGACTTCCATGGCGTAACTATACGCCCTGGGTCGTCTAAGGGTTAAGGCCCAAATAGGCTTGGTCCCTAAGGGGTTAAAGGGGTAGTTCGGTATAAACTTTTTTCTCTAAATAAAACACAATACAAAGTTATACAACAATGTAATGTGTGTTATTTATGTGAATGGCCCCCTTCCCCATGTTTCCACCCCCCGACCTTTTACCCAGAAGTGTGATACTGTATATTCACGGAATCACTTTTGACCCCGGCCACCATCTTGGGACGATCACGTCACTCTTCAGGAGGCCGGCCTGACTGCTCCAGCTCTCCCTCATGCCGGCCCTCCTCCAGCGCATCATCAGATGCTCAGCTGCGATTGGCTGAGCATAACAGAAGACGTTGGGAGGACGGCCGGCATGAGGGAGGGCTGGAGCAGTCAGGCCGCCCTCCTGAAGAGTGACGTGATCGTCCCAAGATGGGTCGACAGTGATTCCGTGAGTATACTGTCTCACACTTTTGGGTCAAAGGTCGGGGGGGGGGTGGAAACATTGGGAAGGGGGCCATTCACATAAATAACACACATTAAAATGTTGTATAACTTTTGTAATGTGTGTTATTTTGTGAAAAAAAGTTTTATTCCGCACTACCCCTTTTTAAAAGCTGCACAAATTGCACTAAAGCCACGTGTCAGCGTGGTTGTGGTCACAAAAGGCCTGCGCCCAATGTATATCTGCATCATGTGTCCTGAGCAGGACATGACTTTTATTCTCTGGAAGTAAACAATGAAGGTTTCTATCAAATGACAGCAAGCAAACATCTTAAACTTAGATTAAAGGGAATTTAGCTGCCGATTAGACAATCTTAAAGGGGATATCTGGAGAGCAGAAAAGGTCCTACCTCTTCTTCTCTCCAGCGCTCCACTTCCTTCCTACTGCCAGTCTGTGCTTCCACAGACGAGAGCGGAGCAGAGCAATGATCAATAGCCACCCCCTGTTACCAGTGTTGCAGCGACATTGAGCAGCTATTGGACATCGTGTAAGAGTGCTGTTTAGACTGCATGCAACACATGCTGATTTATTAGCTATTCTAACAATATGTTTAATATATGGTAGTCCAACAGGCTACTCCTAAGCATTAATTGAGTAACCTGACTTCTGCACATTCCAGATTGTATATTGTTTTATGGTCTCTCTCTCCCACTATATAGTTCCTGCAATCGTAATTGGACTGTTATTAATATATACAATCCTTTAGATTTCTGGTAACTTTTCACTTAAACATTTTTCATAGTTAGAAATTTGACAAATGGTCCTCAGACCTCTTCTTAAGGGTATGTTCACACTGAGCAAATCAGGCGGAAGAATCCTGCCTGCCTCAGTGTACCATAGCCTGTCTGTGGGTGAGCTTGCGCTGCCGCTGTTCTCCACTCAAAGAAATGACGTGTCAATTCTTTGAGCAGAGAGCGGTGGCAACAGAGGAGTGTGAACATACCCTAAGACTTCATAAAACTATATATAAGAATTATTTTTATATTTATTTATTTCTTATAGGCCTGCAGTATAAATATGAGTCTCCCGGGGCAGCAGAAATGTGATTTACAAGTGAAAACCGTGCCCAAGGTATGTAGATAATCTTGCAGTTAATGTAAAGCTCTGTTAACACGAGCATCATGGCCTATTAAGACACCTAAATAATTATTTGGCTTCTAATGCTGCGTTTACACAGAACGATTATCGTTCGAATTTTCGCAATAATGATCGCATTTTAACGATAATCGTTCCGTGTAAACACAGCAAACGATTAAGAGACGAGCGAGAAATCATTCATTTTGATCTTCCAACATGTTCTCAAATCGTTGTTCGCTAAAAATTCGCAGATTGCTTTGTGTAAACAATCTTTCAAAGATTCACCCTATGTGAAAAATGGGCTTAAGCGATCTTAAAAACGATCGCAATAAACGATTTTTCTTACAATTTTTCTAACTATTTTTTTTTTCGTCTAAACACTGATTGTTATAAAAACCGAATCGTTGCTTCAAAATCGTTAAACAATCGATTGGGCGAATTATCGCTTTGTGTAAACGCAGCATTAAGGGATCCTTTTAAACTATTTGTTTAGATCTGTCATTTTCTGCGTGACTATTCACACCGTAAAGGCTCTATTCGGGCCCCAAGTGTAACTTAGATCTAGTAACTGGGAGCTGTAACGTTATGCAGGGTTATATTTTGTGTACACAAATGCTGAATAGCAGAACATAAGCCTATTACTATGTACTGTGGCATTGCAAGGACCCTGTTAACCACATGCTCTGTGTTTGAGAGTACATTCAGTAGAAGTTATGGTTCTTGTAATTAACACCTTCATAAAAAGACATCTCTTTAGGGATGGTCACATACAGCATTTTGTAACAGTTTTTTAATTCAGTTTTTTTTTGTTTTTTTTAATCTTCCTTCCTGTTTTGGTTAAACAAACTGTGTGTGTAAACCCATCCATAATATAAGAGCATTTAGATCTGTCCTATTCAGATGAATGGTTTATGGGCATGCTTAGTGAATATTATAGAGCTCATTCTATAGGGAGGAGTGCACTGAGTTTTGATCAACAGCTATTGTGTGTACCTCTGTTATCTATATACTGGTGTCACCTGTCACTGCACTCTTATCTGTGTTGATGAGAAGATCACTGCTAGGAAATGATCTGTACACAATAGAAAGTCTCAGTTTATAAATAAAGCCAGCCCTGAGCTCGCGGACTCTGGTGGCCGCGTGCTTCTCCGTCTGTGCCATAGACTCCATTCTGTGCACTGGGGGATTCCGCCTTCCGCCGAAAGATCTGATGTTATGATGTTTCTGATAAACAGCCTCTGGCTTTCAGAAGAACATTTCTTCATGCTGTTTTCCCTAATTTAATGCTTATTTGGTGTTACTTTTACGTGGTAAAAGTAGAACTTACCAATAACTTAGTTTTGTGTAGTCCACCATGACAACCCCATTATATCCCGCTCACTGGGGAGATGCAAGAGTGAGTGTTTTTTAACCTCTGTCTTTCTTATTAGAGGATGATCTTTCACATGGGCTGTCAGTAAGGCTTTAAAGGACAAGTGCCATGAAAAACTTTTTCCCAGTAATTGAAGCACATTACAAAGTTATATAACTCTGTAATGTGCTTCAATCACCTATCTGCCTCCCTTCCCTGTCTTTTCCCCCCTCCACCCCCCACCAGGAAGTGTCCTAAATCACACAGACCTGATTACTGTCGTCTGTCACCAGGCAGCTCCTTCTTGTGAGGATGAGTCATCAGCAGGAGGGCTGCTCTAGGTCCTGTTACACCAGCCTCCCCCTCCCCTCCTTGTCAGGTGACTCTGCTTGCTCAGCTTATCTTCTCTAGTGACATGACTAATTCACTCACTGAGTCCAGGGCAGCAGGAGAGAGGGTATGAGGGGAGGGGGGAGCTGCCTAAGTGCCGGAGTCAGTCTGAGGGAAGATAAGCAAGTGAGATGTGACAAGTGATGGCTTGCAGTTGTTCAGCCAATGGGAGCTGAGCAAGCCTGTCACCTGACAAGGCAGGGGAGGGGGGAGGCTAGTGTAACAGGAGAAGGAGCTGAGAGAAGAGCTTGGTGACGGTGACGGCAGTAATCAGGTCTGTGCGAGTTAGGACACTTCCTGCTGGGGGGTGGAGGGGGGAAAAGACAGGGAAGGGAGGCAGATAGGTGATTGAAGCACATTACAGAGTTATATAACTTTGTAATGTGCTTCAATTACTGGGAAAAAGTTTTTCATGGCACTTGTCCTTTAACCCCTTCGTGCTGCAGCTAGTTTGGGCCTTAATGACCAGGCTAATTTTTCAAAATCTGACCTGTCTCACTTTATGCTCTTATAGCTCAGTGATGCTTTAACGTATGCTAGCGATTCTGAGATTGTGTTTTCGTCACATATGGCACTTTATGTTAGTGGCAAAATTTGGTCACTACTTTGTAGGGCTGGGCGATATTGGCCTAAATCAATATCGCGGTTTATCGCACATGTAGTTGCGGTAACGATAATTGGACGATAAATATGACACGCCCCTTTGCAAGCCACACCCACTTAAGGTTAAAAAAAAATGGAACTCACTGAGCAGCAACTCAAGGCAGTGAATTTAGTCTATTATCATTATTATTATTTGTCCTTATTAGGGGGTCTCAGCAGAGTTATACAGCTACATACACACAGGAGGGGGACAGATCTCTCTATATATACACACACACACACACACACAGGAGGGGGGCAGGTCTCTGTATATAGACACAGGAGGGGACAGGTCCTTTATATATATATATATATATATATATATATATATATATATATATATATATATAATACACACACACACACACACACACACACAGGAGGAAGAGGGACAGGCTGCTATATATACACACAGGAGAAAGGGGGACAGGTTGCTATATATACACTATGTACACATAGGATGGGACCTGCCCCCCTTCCTCCTGTGTGACAGCTCTGCTATTCCAGGTACAGACAGCCTGTGTGCACATGGGGAAACCACTTTCTCCTTTAGCCTCTGCCTGTCAGTGATAAGATCTGGAGCAGCAGAGACGAGTAAGGGCTCCTCCGTGCAGTAGCTGCCACTAGTCAGACACTGTCTCTTTCTCTGGCCAGTACACAACGGGAGGAGCTACAATGCTGCGGCTGCAGAGTGTTATCTCCTGGAGACCGGTGCCGGCTAGTTACGGGGGAGGGCTGTGTGAGGCAGAAGCAGACAGTAGTAGGTTACCTCCTGAACGCTGCTGCTGTTACACGGAGGGGGATATCTGTGGCAGCGTGACAGTGACTGGAGCCTGGGAACCGCTCTGGCTCCAGGTCACTGCTCTGCGCGGCAATTGCCCTGTTTGAACGGACGGCCCGGCAGTGACTGGAGGGGGAGGGGGCAGAGCGGTCACCCCAGCAGAAGCTGTCCGGTCTGTGCTGCGCGCGCTGCCCAGGTAGGGGAGAGCAGGACACCCCGAGGCTGCGGGGCTCAGTGTCTGCCTCTTGGGGGTCCTGGGAGAGATCAGCCAGATCCCTGGACTGTAGTGTCGGAGCTCAGTGATCCCCCTCCTGTCTGGGGCCTGGGATAAGACTCCTCTCTTCCGCTGCAGCCACGTCCTGCCTGGCTCTGGCATCCCTGCGTCTCTGCACATAAAGCACCCAAGCCTGTGAAATACAGCAGATACCGTCCTGGCAGAGTTGAGGTCGGTTAACCGACGCCAGAGACGGTATCGGTATTTTCACGGTATACCGCCCAGCCCTACTACTTTGTGTGTTTTTTGTGAAAAACATCAAAATATCATGAAAAATTTAAAAAAATTGCATTTTATGAACTTTGAAATTCTCTGCTTCTTAAAAAAGAACGTCGTAGCACATAAATTAGTTACTAAGTCACATTACCAATATGTCTTATTTATTCTGGCATAATTTGGTAAACATATTTTACTTTTTTAGGGTGTTATGGGGCTTAGAAATTCATCAGCAAATTATCACATTTTCGTGAAAGTTTCCAAAACTGATTTTTTTTTAGGGAACAGTTCTTTTTTTAAATGGATTTAGAAGTCTGGTATCCTGAAAACCCCCATAAGTGACCCCATTTTGGAAACTACACACCTTAAAGAATTAATCTAGGGGTATAATGAGCATTTTAACCCTACAGGGGCTGGAGGAAAGTATTCACAATTAGGCAGTAAAAAAATGGAAAATTTAAATTTTCCAATAATATATACGTTTAGATTAAAGTTTCTCATTTTCAAAAGGAAAATGAGAGAAAAAGCACCCCAAAATTTGTAACACAGGTTCTCTTGAGTACAACGGTACCCCATATGTGGGTGTAAACCACTGTATGGGCACACAGCAGGGCTCAGAAGGAAGGGAGCGCCAATTAGCTTTTCCAATGCAGATTTTGCTGAAGAAGTTTCTGAGCGCCAGGTGCGTTTGCAGTGCCCCTGTAGTGTCAGCAGAGAGAAACCCCCCCCCCATAAGTCACCCCATTTTGGAAAGTGCACCCCTCAAAGAATTCATCTTGGTGTGAGGTGAGCATTTTGACCCCACAGGTATTACAGGAAAGTATTTAAAAGAAGACAGTAAAAATGAAAAACCCGAATTCTTCCAATAATATGTTGGTTTAGTTTGAAATTTCTCAATTTAACGAAGAACAAAAGAAAAAAAGTACCCCAAAATTTGTAACGCAGGTTCTCCTGAGTACAATGGTACCCCATATGTGGGCGTAAACCACTGTATGGGCACACAAGAGGGCTCAGAAGGGAAGGAGCGCCAATTAGCTTTTTCAATGCAGATTTTGCTGCAGAAGTTTCTGAGCGCCAGGTCCGTTTGCAGCGCCCCTGTAGTGCCAGCAGAGTAAAATCTCCCAATAAGTCACTCCATTTTGGAAAGTACACCCCTCAGAGAATTCATTTTGGGGTGTGGTGACCATTTTTACCCCACAGGTATTAGAGGAAAGTATTCAAAAGTAGACAGTAAAAATGAAAAACTCAAATTTTTCCAATAATATGTTGGTTTAGTTTGAAATTTCTCAATTTGACGAGGAACAGGAGAGAAAACGTACCCCAAAATCTGTAACTCAGGTTCTCCTGAGTAAAACGGTACCCCATATGTGGGCATAAACCACTGTATGGGCACACAGCAGGGCTCAGAAGGGAAGGAGCGCCAATTTGCTGGAGCAAAACCGCAGCTAGTAATGGTTATTAGAATAGCGCAGTTACTAAAATAAAATAAAAAAAATGAGATTACAGGTAATGTGGGGTGGTTACGGGCAACCTGGGGTGGTTATGGGCAACCTGAGGTAGTTACAGGTAATCTGGGGTGGTTACGGACAACATGGGGTGGTCACGGGCAACCTGCTGTGGTTACGGCAACCTGGGGTGGTTACGGGCAACCTGCAGTGCTTACAGACAATCTGGGGTGGTTACGGGAAACGTGGGGTGGTTACGGGCAATGAGGGGTGGTTACGGATAAACTGAAGTGCTTATAGGTAATCTCGGGTGGGTACCTGTAATCTGGCATGGTTACCGCAATCTGGAGAGGGTCATTGGCAATTTGGGGTGGTCAGAGGCAACATGCAGTGGTCAGAGGCAACCTGCGGTGGTCGGAGGCAACCTGCGGTGGTCGGAGGAAACCTGCGGTGGTCGGAGGCAACCTGCGGTGGTCAGAGGTGACGTGAGGTGGTCAGAGGCAACGTGGGGTGGTTACAGGCAACGTGGGCTGGTTACGGGCAACCTGCTGTGCTTACAGACTATCTGGGGTGGTTTCGGGCAACGTGGGGTGGTTACGGGCAACCTGCAGTGTTTACAGACAATCTGGGGTGGATACGGGCAACGTGGGGTGGTTACGGGTAATGCGGGGTGGTTACGGATAAACTGAAGTGCTTATAGGCAATCTGGGGTGGATACCTGTAATCTGGCATGGGCACTGCAATCTGGAGGGTTAGAGGCATTGTGCGGTGGTTACGTGCAATCTGGGGGGTTACATGTAATCTGGCGTGATTACGGGAAACCTGGGGGGGTTATGTGCAACCTGGAAGGGTTACAGACAATCTGGGATTGTTACTGCTAAACTGAAGTGCCTATAGGTAATCTGGGGTTGGTAAATGTAATTTGGGGTGGTTACGGGCAATCTGGAGGGGGTCACTGGCAATTTGGGGTGGTTACGGGCAATGTGCGGTGGTTACGGGCAACGTGCGGTGGTTACGGGTAATCTGGGGTAGGGTTAGGGGTGATTTGGGAGTAAACTGCAATTATTGCTATAATAAGTGTGTGTTTTATTTTTTTGTATGTTTGTCACTTTTTGTACTTTACACATTCATTTTCACTGTATTACTATGATTACTGTGATATTTTCTATCTCAGTAATCATAGTTCAGTGACAGAGACCAAATTGGTCTCTGTCACTTTAAATTTTCCAGAGTTGGCTGGTTGTGAAGCACATGCGCACTTCATAACCAGCCAGGACGTCGAGGAGGACGGAGCTCCAGGATCAGGTGAGTATATGGGGAAGGGGGGGGTGACTGGGGGACGGGGGTGACAGGGGGGGTGGGGGGCGACTTGGGGGGTGGGGGGACAACACTTTTTATCCCCTGTCACCAATCATTTATGGTGACAGGGGATAAAAAGTGCCGGCGGCACATGGTACAAGCGATCAGCGGTATATAGTATATACCGCTGATCGCTTGTACCGGGACCCCACAGGGGGGTCCCTGATGACTGCCCCATGCTCTCCGCTACCTCCGGTGGCGGAGAGCACGGGGCTTTCATTCATTTAAACTTTTCCATCCCTGCGAACAAACATCGTTTGTTTGCAGGGATGGCGGCGGCCATCTTGGAAATCCAAGATGGCCGCCGGGGGAGGGGGGTTAGTGATTCCCTACTAGGGGGGGCTGATCTGGGGTCTGAGGGGACACTTATTTCATCTCCCCCCGCCGTGAATCCAGAGATGAAAAGCAGCAGCGGCACCGGTAATCCCCTTTACCGACGGCCGCCGCTATAACGTTAATAGCGGCGATCGTCGGTAAGGGGGGGGGGGGGGGGCGGGACGGACCCCACACACTGCCCCAACCCCTCAGCTACCGCCGGTAGCTGGGGGGATGGGGTGGGGGCCGTCCCGGCCCCGCAGCCTTATTCTCTGCCATCGCCATAAAAAGCTGATGGCAGCAGAATAAGGACCCTTAGTGACCGCCGTAAAAAGCCGTATCGGCGGTGACTAAGGGGTTAAAGCGTAACTGTCATTTCAGGGTCATTTTTCTGAAAACATTAAATACCAATAGTTCAAGCGATTTTAAGAAACTCTTTAATAGGTTTTTTGTACTAAAAGAGTTTCCTTCTGGACTGAAAAAGCATTCTCCCAGCCTCCCCCCTCACATCAAATGAAGCAGGATTTCTGTGTCCATTATGTGGCTATGGAGAGGGGAGGGGCTGTTAGGAGTGACTGAGCACGGAGGATTTCTGCACAGCACAACACCCTGCAATCTTCTCTCAGTAAGTTCATAGATGAGCACTGACCTTTCTGACCCCAGAATCCTGCGGTTTAGGTGCCCAGACAGTCTACAAACAGCTGACCTTTATGTCACCTCTTCCTGCTCCCTCATCTCCCTCGGCCCCTCCCCCCTCCATAAGGATAGAATGGAGAGAGCAGAACCCGTCTTCACTGGCTTCTCTGTAATGAAGACGTGTTTGCCTGATAATGCACAGATAAGAAGTCAGGGGGGGAGGCTGGGAGATTGCTTCTTGAGTACAGAAGGAGGCTTTTTTGGCTGATGAAACCTATTACAGAGTTTCTTAAAATCGCTTCGACTACTGATTTCTGCAATAAAAAAAAAACATGACAGTTACGCTTTAACTTTTCTCCATAATTTCTGAGACTTTGTCATAAACACAGTGGGTTTGTTGCAATTTCAGAAAATTGTGGCAAAGAAGCATCATTACTGCGACATGTACAGTCACATTTCTCCACTCCTTTGTCATATACGGTTTCATGTAAGGCATGTTTGGTAAACTTGTCTGTAATTGTGGATCCACAACTATGGACATCTTTAGGGCCCTATGATTTCTGTTGAGCTATTCTCACTATCTGGATTGCGGATGGACGACGATTGCGGACATAATATACAGTCTTGAAAAATTACTGAACGTGTGAATGAGGCCTAGGGAGATAGCATTCATTACAACAGTTAATGCACAGGTGTACATAGAGATTTAGGACAATTTTCTCATTCCATCATTAGAAAATAGGTTTCAATAATGCTGCATTTACACAGAGCGATTATTGTTCAAATTTTTGCAATAACAATCGCATTTTAGCAATAAATGTTCCATGTAAACACAGCGATGGATCAAGTGACAATCGAGAAATCGTTCATTGGGATCTTTCAACATGTTCTCAAATCGTTGTTGGCTGTTTGCTAAACAGTCTTTCAAAGATTTGCCTATGTGCGAGATGGACTTAAGCGATCTTAAAAACGATTGCAATAACGATTTCTCTAACAATTTTCCTCCGTCTAAATGCTGATCGTTATAGAAACCAAATCGTTGCTTCAAAATTTTTAAACTATGGATTGGGTAAATTATCGCTATGTGTAAACGAAGCTTAAGTCATTGTAAGAGATGAGCAAAGCGCTTGTTATATCTGCAAGCCGCTCCTCAGCCAGTTTCCCAGGACTGGTTACCGCTTTTCCCAGCACTCGGGGAGGAGCGACACTGAGTTAAAAGGCAGCCGGCTGATGAGCGGATTGCAAAGATAACAAAACACTTCGCTTTTCTATTACTGTAGATTTGCTCATCTCTAGTCGTTGTTGAAGGAGGATACTTTTCCAGGGGTTGTAAAATCACTCGTATAATGATGCTTGGTAGGAGAGCCATATCAGAGGGAAATAAGGAATCAATATAGCAGACAACCCATAAAATGACACATCAACTAAAATAGGTATATGCAAGGAACATACAAGAGCCTTCAAAATTTTTGCTTAAATAGCCTATGCTGCACCATAAGTAAAAAAATGAAAAACAAAATTGGAGTTGTGCTACTGTACTTGTTGTAACATGTTTTTGTTTTTTTTACTTTTTTATGTCTATGAAGTGTTTGGACACACAGAATAAAAGTAAGTATTTCATCTGTTTAGTCTCTTAAGTGTTCCTAAATGTTCTTCATACAGTATATGCACAGCAATGCTTACCATTATTGGCTCCCCTTTGTTTTTTTTATGTACTGTACAATATCTTCACAAATAAATGGAATAGTACCAAAGTTAAATCCTCAGGATTTTTTAATTAGTGATCCAAAGTAATACAATAATAAAATTATATTTTTTCAACTTATATGTTGTAATTTCAAAGAAGAAACAGAAAAAACATGTGCAGCAATAAAGGCACCCCCCCCCCCAGTTAATACTTGGTTGCACACCCTTTAGCATTGATGTCAGCCTCCAATCATTTCTTGTAGCCATCTGTAAGCTTCTTGGACTTCTCATCTGGTATTTTCTCCCACTCTTCCTTCGCAGTTTGTTTGCACAGGGTTCTTTTGCCCAGTGACTGATTTTAGCTCACCTCAAAGATTTTGAGGTCAGGACTCATTGCTGGCCGTTTTATAACAGTCCATTTTTTTAAGGCCATTCCTGTGTACTTTTGGATGTATGCTTTGGGTCATTGTCTTGCTGGAGAACCCATGATTTTCAACTCAAGCTAAGTTATCTTAGGGTGCGTTTACATAGACAGATTTATCTGACAGATTTTTGAAGACAGTGTAAACAGAGAACAGGTCATAAAGGAAAGACTGAGATTTCTCCTCTTTTCAAATCCATTTCTGGCTTTGGCTTTAACCTCTTAAGGACCCATGACGTACCGGTACGTCATGGATCACTGTCACTTAAGGACCCATGACGTACCTGTCCGTGGGGCCTTTAAGAGGGCGCCGCGGACCGGCCGCATGCGATCGGGAGAGATGGCCTGCAGAAATACACTGCAGGCCATCTCTCCCTGTCGGCATGGGGGGGGTTGTTAACCCCCCCCCCCCCCCCCATGCCGACGATCGCCGCTATTGGCTTATCAGTTCAGATGACCCGGAAAAAAATGGCGGTCGGGGCTGTCCGAGGACGGCACCGACCGCCATTGCTGTAAAAAGTAATGGTGGTCACGGTGCCACCGGCCTGACCGCCGTTCACGGTGATCAAAGTCCCCAAAAGTTATAAATACCTGCTCCGGACCCCTCAGCTAGGTAGCTGAGGGGTCCAGAGCAGGTATTTGTACATTACTCACCTGTCCCGGGGTCCTGATCGGCTTCTTCCGGGTTTGCGGCGTCCTCGTCTTCTGGTCGGGTCTTCGGCTCCTTCCGTGCCGTCCCGTTCGGCTTTTTTCGGCTATTTTCGGCTCCAGCGTCTTTTTTTCGGATCTTGCGCTCTGCTGCCCCCTAGCGGCTGATAAGTGTAATACACATATCAGCCACTATAGGGATGTTCAGTATGTAATAAAGGTTTTTTTTTTTTTTTTTTCCAAATTTTTTATTTTTTCTATTTTCCGCACCCTATCGCCGCTGAGTGTTGATCAGCATTGCATGAAAGTGCGCTGCTAATCAGCAACTCCTCCTTTTTGCCACGGTCTGCTGATAAGTGCGGCACTTATCAGCAACACCATTTTTGGCGTAGGTTTTTTTTTTTTTTAATACTTACTGTAAAAAACACGTAAAAAACACTACATTACACCACACTACACTACATTGAATAAAGTTTGACACTACACCACTACATACCCCATATACCAATCCCCATATAAAAGTGGCCCCCGGCGTGTTTTCGGTATCGGACGCGTACGCTATTATTGCCTCCGACACCGAAACAGCCAGTGAGGATGAATGGGGGGATCCTTTGTTCCTCCATTCATCCTCATCCTCCAATGACGTATCTGAGGGTAGCGTAGCGTACGCTGCCTCCCAGACACGTCTTTTCCACCAGTACCGTCCCAATAAGAGGTGACGGTATGGCGTGAAATTATACTAACTCTGTGAGAGTACCCCAGGGTACACTTACAGATATAGGGTACGTGCACACTGCGGAATGGCGAAGGATAACCCTTTGTGCATTCCGCAGCTGGCACCCGCCGGCGGACTGATGCAGGCGCGTGTCTCCACCCGTGTCATAGACTCCATGTTATGCACGGGCGGATTCCATCGTCCGTCCAAAGAATGAATACGTTGGACGGAGAGTGGAATCCGCCCGTGCATAGAATGGAGTCTATGACACGGACGGAGACCCGCGCCCGCATCAGTCTGCCGGTGGGTGCCAGCTGCGGAATACACAAAGGGTTATCCTTCGCCATTCCGCAGTGTGCACGTACCCTTAGAGTGTATGAAGGAAGGGACACCCGAATCCAGCCCCCAAATGCCCCCACAATGCCCCCCCCCCCCATCCTCGGAGTTAGTGGGGAGATAATTCGGGAACTGATCTTCCCACTGCTGGATAAAGGTTACCACCCGTACGGGGATAACTTTTATACCAGCACCCCCTCTTTCGGTCCCTCGCTGCCTGACCTACTGTAGCTTGCGGCACGATCCGAAAATATCAGAAGCAGTAATAGAGCCTTAATATTTAGCAGCCATGGAGCGGATCCAGCGCTTCTGTATATGATGGACCCCGTATCGCACCAGGGCAACATTTTCCAGGTGACGTCCCGCACACAGGAGAACGGGAGACCCCAGAAGAAGCGCAGAGTGTGGCGTAACAGGGGGATCAGGAGGGACACCATTTTCCAGTGTGACGCCTGTCCTGATCACCCTGGCCTCTGCATACTGGATCACTTCAAGGCGCACCACACGTCATTGGAGTTCCATATTATCTAAATTCTGTCCCTTATTCCTATTTCAGGGGTCACGTTAATCCAGGGATTATTCTGATCGCCATTATGGAGTCGGGAAGGAATTTTTTCCCTGTGATGAGGCTATTGTTGTCTGCCTTACGAGGGTTTTTTGCCTTCCTCTGGATCAACACAGGTTGAATTTGATGGACACCTGTCATTTTCAACCTTATAAACTAATAATTGGCCTAATACCCCCAAATAAATTAGAATGGTCCCTTTTCCCCAGCTAAGTAGGTATGGCCGCCATTCCCATTAGAGGATGCCATGATGCAATTACAAAGCCTCTGTGCGGCCAGGACAGTAGAAACCCCCCACAAGTGACCCCATTCTGGAAACTACACCCCATAAGGAATCTAACAAGGGAGGCAGCGGGTATATGGCCCCCTGGTGACGGCCACATTTGGGACGTGAAAATGAAAAAAATTGTATTTTTTATTTTCACGGCACATGTTCTACACATGTGCCTGTTACCAGTGGGGTCCATATGCTTACTGTACCCCTCGTTAGATTCCTTATGGGGTGTAATTTCCAGAATGGGGTCACTTGTGGGGGTTTCTACTGTCCTGGCAGCACAGGAGCTTTGTAATTGCGACATGGCCTCCATCCTCCATTCCAGCCTCTAAATGGCGCTCTGTCCCTTTGGTGGCTTGCCCTGTGCCCATATGGCACATTATGTCCACATGTGGGGTATTTTCGTACTCAGGGGAAATTACCCTACAAGTTTTGAGTTTATTTTCTTTTTTAACCCCTTGTGGAAATGGAAAAGAATCAAGGCTAGACCAACATTTAGTGTAATTTTTTATTTTTTCTCTAAATCATTGATCTTGTCATGATTTTTTCATTTTCACAAGGGGCTAAAAGATAAAAAAAAACACAATGTGTAGAGCAATTTCCCCTGAGTACGGAAATACCCCACATGTGGACATAAAGCACCATGCGGGTGCAGGGTAAGCCTCCAAAGAGAAGGAGCGCCATTTGTTTTTTTGAGGTTGGATTTGGCTGGAATGGATTTCGAGGGGCCATGTTGCATTTAAAAGGCCCCTGTGTTGCCAAGACAGTTGAAACCCCCCACAAGTGACCCCATTCTGGAAACTACACCCCTCAAGGAATGTAACAAGGGGTGTAGTGAGCATATGGACCCCACTGGTGACTGGCACAAATGTGGGACAATGTGGCGTGAAAATGAAATATTACATTTTTTACACTAAAATGTTGGTTTAGCCTTGAATTTATCATTTTCACGAGGGGTTAAAAGAGAAAAAAAAACACAATGTGTAGAGCAATTTCCCCCGAGTCCGTAAATACCCCACATGTGGACATAAAGCGCCATGTGGGCGCAGGGCAAGCCTCCAAAGAGAAGGAGCGCCATTTGGATTTTGGAGGTTGGATTTGGCTAGAATGGATGATGAACGCCATGTCGCATTTACAGAGCCCTCGTGCTGCCAAAACACTGGAAACCCCCCACAAGTGACCCCATTCTGGAAACTACACCTCACAAGGAACCTAACAAGGGGTGCAATGAGGATATGGACCCCTTGATGACGGGCACATTTGTGCCGTGAAAGTGAAAAAATGAAATTTTTCACTTTCACGTCACATTGTTCCACATTTGTGCCCGTCACCAGTGGGGTCCATATCCTCATTGCACCCCTTGTTAGATTCCTTGAGGGGTGTAGTTTCCAGAATGGGGTCCCTTGTGGGGGGGTTCCAGTGTTTTGGCAGCACGAGGGCTCTGTAAATGCGACGTGGCCCTTGAAATCCATTCCAGTGAAATCCAGCTTCCAAAAGCGAATTGGCGCTCCTTCCCTTTGGAGGCTCGTCCTGCGCCCGCTTGGCACTTTATGTCCACATGTGGGGTATTTCTGTACTCGGGAGAAACTGCGCTACATGTTTTGTGTTTTTTTTTTTTCCTTTTTTCCCTTTGTGAAAATGAAAAATTGAAGGCTAGAACTACGTTTTAGTGTAAAAAATACTTTTTTCACGCCACATTGTTCGGAAAATCTGTGAAGCACCTGTGGGGTCCAAAGGCTCACCGCACCCCTTGTTACATTTCTTGAGGGGTGGAGTTTTCTAAATGGTGTCCCTTTAGGGGTGTTTTTTAGGTTTTGGCACCCCAGAGCCTCTGCCAACCTGAAGTGGTACAGTCAGAAATGACTAAATATAACTGAGCCATTGAAATTCACTAGGCGCTCCCTTATATCTGAGGCTTGTGGTTGCGTCAAATAGCACAATAGGGCCACATATGGGGTATTTCTATAAACTGCAGAAACGGGGCAATAAATATTGGGGTGCATTTCTCTGGTAATAGGTTCATAATTATGAAAAATATTGGATTACAATAAAATCTCTGCACAGAAAATTAAAATTTTCAAATTTCTTACACACTTAGCTTTTATTTCTGTGACTCCCCTAAAGGGTTAAAAAAAACTTTCTGGATGTGCTTTTGCAGAGTTTGGGGGGTGCAGTTTCTGAAATGGGGTGCTATGTGGGGCTTTCTAACATACAGTCCCCTCAAATACACTTTAAGGCCAGGTTCAGACTATGTAACTGTGCGGCTGTATTTGCGGCTGTAATTGTGCGGCGGTATTTTTGGTGGTTCATGCGTACGCTGGAAAGTATAGGATATACGGCTGCACAGTGCACACTATGTATGAATCTACGGCCCGGTCGTAAACTGACCCGTAAAAAATGAACAAGACCATTGTTTGCGGCTGGACATGCGGCCGTGGATTGACAGGAGGTCCGTACGGAGTACTTCAAAAATAGCCGGCAATGATCCGAATGCCGATGCCTCTAATAGTTAATGTATTAAATTAATAAAACACATTTTCTTTGTAATAAAGTCCCTTTCGTTGGTCAATAATTTAATTCCAAAGAATCCATCATTTTGCAATTAAATATACTGTTAAAATATATAAATAAATGTATATTTATATATATATTTTTTGACAGTATATTTAATTGCACAATGATGGATTCGTTAGAATTAAATTATTGAACAACGAAACTGAATTTATTTAATCGAAAATGTGTTTTATTAATTAAATATTAATTAGTACAGGAAGCTCCATAAGCCGTTAATTCATATTGCCGGCAAAAGAGCATTCTGTACTAATCATCACTTTACTTTAATGAAAACATCAAATGTTTCTTCTAATTATGTTATCACAATAGCATTATTAGAAGAAACATTTAGAATTATATGTGCGCTCAGCTGATTGGCTGATCGGCTCAGCGCACATATAATGAGCCGGTCCGCAGCACAGTGACTTCATTGTGCTGCGGACCAGCGAAGAGACAACATCGGGGTGAGTATAGAGCTCTCCCCACCCCCTCCCCAGCACTGCACCCCTCCCAGCAAGGAAGGGGGGTCACTTAACCCCTTCCTTGCTGGGATGGGTGCAGTCTGACATCAGTCTGGCCCCCAAGGGGTTAAGGGGGATGCAATACATCCTCCCTTAACCCCTTGGGGGCCAGACTGTAAGCAGCGATCTGTAAAGATGCTGCATACTGTAAGGTGCACAACACCGCTCACAATGATGGGTGTTGTGTTCCTGTTTGTGTGTTTCTCCCTTTTTGTTTTTCAGATATCGGTATCCTGGGGATTACGTTGGATTCCGTGGACTACGTCGATGACCAGCGTTTTTTAATTTTTTTTTTTAATAAAATGGTCAATGAGGGGTGTGGGGGTGTTTTTATTTGAATAAAAATTTTTGTTAACTTGTGTCTTGTCTTTATTTCTTTACTTTATAGACTTAGTAGTGGAAGCCGTCTAATAGACGGAATCCATTACTAAGTTGGGGCCTAGTGTTAGCCGGTATAAAATGGCTAACACTAACCCCCTATTATTACCCCAGTACCCAATGCCACCAGGGGTACTGGGAAGAGCCGGGTGCCAGTGGTCCCGGAGCGTCAAAATTGGCGCTCCTGGACCGGGCGGCAGCAGGCTGGTAAGATTTAGGCTGGGGAGGGCCTAAACCAATGGCTCTTCCCAGCCTGGTGTTACCAGGCTGCTGTCGTTTGGTTTTTAACCCGGCTGGTTATAAAAATAGGGGGGACCCTATGCCTTTTTTTTTTTTAATTATTTATTTAAAAAAAAAAAACGCATAGGGTCCCTCCTATTTTTATAACCAGCCGGGTTAAAACCCAAACGACAGCAGCCTGGTAACACCAGGGTGGGAAGAGCCATTGGTTTAGGCCCTCCCCAGCCTAAATCTTACCAGCCTGCTGCCGCCCGGTCCAGGAGCGCCAATTTTGACGCTCCGGGACCACTGGCACCCGGCTCTTCCCAGTACCCCTGGTGGCATTGGGTACTGGGGTAATAATAGGGGGTTAGTGTTAGCCATTTTATACCGGCTAACACTAGGCCCCAACTTAGTAATGGATTGCGTCTATTAGACGGCTTCCACTACTAAGTCTATAAAGTAAAGAAATAAAGACAAGACACAAGTTAACAAAAAAATTTTTTCAAATAAAAACACCCCCACACCCCTCATTGACCATTTTATAAAAAAAAAAAATAAAAAAAAACGCTGGTCATCGACGTAGTCCACGGAATCCAACGTAATCCCCAGGATACCGATATCTGAAAAACAAAAAGGGAGAAACACACAAAAAACACACAAACAGGAGCACAACACCCATCATTGTGAGCGGTGTTGTGCTCATTACAGTATACAGCATCTTTACAGATCTCTGCTTACAGTCTGGCCCCCAAGGGGTTAAGGGAGGATGTATAGCATCCCCCTTAACCCCTTGGGGGCCAGACTGACGTCAGACTGCACCCATCCCAGCAAGGAAGGGGTTAAGTGACCCCCCTTCCTTGCTGGGAAGGGGTGCAGTGCTGGGGAGGGGGTGGGGAGAGCTCTATACTCACCCCGATGTGTCCTCTTCGCTGGTCCGCAGCACAATAAAGTCACTGTGCTGCGGACCCGCTAATTATATGTGCGCTGAGCCGATCAGCCAATCAGCTGAGCGCACATATAATTCTAAATGTTTCTTCTAATAATGCTATTGTGATAACATAATTAGAAGAAACATTTGATATTTTCATTAAAGTAAAGTGATGATTAGTACAGAATGCTCTTTTGCCGGGAATATGAATTAACGGCTTATGGAGCTTCCTGTACTAATTAATATTTAATTAATAAAACACATTTTCGATTAAATAAATTCAGTTTCGTTGTTCAATAATTTAATTCTAACGAATCCATCATTTTGAAATTAAATATACTGTTAAAAAATAAATATATATATAAATATACATTTATGTATATATCTATTTATTTTAACAGTATATTTAATTGCAAAATGATGGATTCGTTTAAATTTAATTATTGAACAACGAAAGGCACTTTATTACAACGAAAATGTGTTTTATTATTTTACTAGATTAACCATGAGAGACATCGGCATTACTGCAGAGGATCGCAAACCCCGGTAATAGCAATTCATGTAAACTGTTTCCCTGCTTTCCCAGATGCATCCAGAGGTGTTTGCATTTTCTCACTTTCTTAAGATTTTATTTGTTATTTTTAGTTGAACCAGATTTCCAAGTAAATGACCGTATGTTTTGAGCCGCATGTCTATTTTTTCCCACGGCCGTAGTTTCATCCGCACATTTACAGCCGCATAAAAAATACAGCCGCACAGTTACATAGTGTGAACCTAGCCCCCACCTGAACAGGTCCCTAAAAATATCTGATTTTGAAATTTTATTGAAAATTTGGAAATTTGCTGCTAATGTTTTACGCTTTCTATTGTCTAAAAAAAATGAAAGTTTAATAAATGCCGCCAACATAAAGTAGATATGTTGCTAATGCTATTTAATATATCATTTATGTGGTATAACCATTTTCTGTATAAGCAGAAAAGTTTTAAAGTTGGAAAAATGCATTTTTTCACAATTTTTCACGCTATTTTGGGGTTTTTCATAAAGATTCGTTATTCGTATCGACTCCAATTTACTAGAAATGTGAAGTACAATATGTCACGAGAAAACAATCTCAGAATCGTCCGGATAGGTAAAAGCATCCCAAAGTTATTAATGAATAAAGTGACACAGGTCATATTCATAAAATTTGCTCTGGTCCTTAAGGCCATTTCAGGCCCGGTCCTTAAGGGGTTAAAAATCTGTCAGATAAATCTCTGTGTAAGCGCACTATTACACTGGATAGGACATTTCACTCTAAAATGTCTTGATAAATTTCTTGTCTGTGATATGGACAAGGCCTCCAGTACCAGATGCAGCAAAGCAACCCCACAGCATTGTGGATCCTCCACCATGCTGAAAGGGGTAGTGCGTTGCTCTACATTTATTTACTAAATAACACACATTACAAAGTTATACAACTTTGTAATGTGTGTTATTTAAGTGAATCCCCCTCTTCCCCGTGTTTCCCCCCACCCCCAGAAGTGTGGTGCATTATACTCACCGCATTACTGTCGACCCCGGCTGCCATCTTGGGACAATGACGTAATCTTTAGGAGGCCAGCCGGCCTGCTCCAGCAGTCCCTCATGCCGGCCCCCCTCTGGCGCATCATCAGCTGCTCAGCCGCAATTAGTTATGCTCAGCCAATTGCAGACATTGCCTCCTCCCGCCGCCACTGCTTTGATTCTCCCCCTGTGGTCTGTGCTTCCCCCGATCCAACTCTGGCTCCCTCTTCTATTCCCTCCCCGTGCTCCCCCCCCCCCCCCCCCTTCGTTCCTGCTGCGGCGCTCACCCCGTTCCCCCCAAGTAAAAGGACGTTTACCAAATGACATCACCATAAAGTAGATATGTTGTAGATGTTGCATTATTAATTAGTTCATGTGACATGACTATCTTTCTTAGGAAAAGAGAATTTTGAATATAAAGGATTGTAAATTTTTCTAATTTCTGCACAAATGTTGTGGTGTTGGCAGCAAATTACCGAATGTATTAACCAAAGTATACCGCTAACATAAAGAGGAATATGTCACAGAAAAACTTTCAGAATAACCGTAGGCGGAGGCAAGGGGTCAAAATTGATGTGGATTACAAAAAAAAAAACTATTGTGCTCTCTACGGAATTTAGATCTTAAACTCTTAAAATGTCACTGTCGTTAAAATTTTATTGCAGAAATCAATAGTCCAGGTCATTTTAAGAAACTTTGTAATTGGTTTTATTAGCCGAAAAATGAATTTTTATCATGAAAAAGCAGTTTGAAGCTCTCCCCCCTGTCTTTATGGTTTTGCTATGGAGAGAGAAAGTAAAAGCAGCAAAACAGGACAACAAAGAGTTAATTTACATTCACATTGCGGGCTCTCTCCTTTGACAGGCACCATGGACCTCTCTCACCTCTCTATAGGGCTCTGAATGGCTCCTCCTTTGTTCTCAGCTCTCAGCTGAAGGCTAATCTTGCTCCTTCCCCCTCCCCCTTTTTCATCCGACTAACGAAAAAACTGTCAAGATTTTCTGATTGAGGAGTGGACAGCAGAAAGGAGAGGAGGGGGGACCTGGGAAAAGGCTTTTTACATGCAGATAATGGCATATTTGGGTAATGAACCCAATTACAAAGTTTCTTAAAATCGCCTGGACTATTGAATTCTGCAAAAAAAAAATGTTAACGACAGTGACACTTTAAACTATTTGCCAATATCCTGGCCTCACGTCTTAGCCCCCCCCCCCCCAGATGTCATCCATCTTTATCAGGTTGGCTTCATGCCCACCTGTGAGGAAAGGCACAATACGATGCGGGCAATTTACATATCGCCCAGGGGCTTCTTTTACCTTCTCTGCTGCTTGAGGCAAAAATTTAAATGGTGCCCCTCCCGTTTGTCAGCTGACTGCAACTTCTATGCAGGCCTTAAAAAAAAAAAACTGGGCAAGTGTTCTCTTGAAATATAATTCTCAGTGCCTCAAACACGTAGCGCATGGGGGGCTGGTCCAGCAAGCTGTACACAGGCCCTAAACCTGATTAATCTCAGCACACAGGTGAGTTTGACAGGGAAAGAGCAGGGCACATACACAGCGCTGGCCACCCTGCCACGTGGTTTGCACCAGGGGTACATACAAAAACAGTGAGTTGGTCCACACAGTCAGATTGACTTCACAAAAAATACACACATAATATATCACTGCGTTCATTATGACCTGAACAATATTTACTTAATCTGCCCCCCCCCTACACACACACACACACACACACACACACACACACACACACACACACACACACAAATAAAGTTCTATGTATTCCAATATCCTACCAATAAAAAGTTCAACTTGTCCCACAAAAAATAATACCTTGTATTGCTATTTTGATGGACAACTAAAAAAATAAGGTTATACCACTTGGCAGGCGACCATAGGAAAAAAAAATTGGACTTGGACATTGAAGTGTACCGGTCACTAGCTTATGGGGAAAAAAATATGTAGGCTTGTACTGACTACCTGCATTCTCGCTGGTGGGTTATTTTCAAATTCTGCCTCTTCTGGTCCCAGTAATAGCCTCCTTTCCTCAGAAGTCTCTCTAGCAGTTCTCAAAAATGGAATGCGTGTTCCCTTAGCTGGTTTGATACACTCCCTTTTGTGACACTGCTTCTTTGTCATGCATCTTTTGAGAAATTTTCAAGCTGAATAGAGACTCCACTAAGGTTTAGGGCCCTATTACACGGGACGATTATTATTTGAATTTAAACCATACTCGTTCTGTGTAATTGCAGGTAACGATCAATCGTTAGTGTGTCGTTAATCGTTAATTTAGATTTAAACCTAAAATTATCGTTAATTGTTCGCTTATCGTTCGGTGTAAACCCGCATTTGTTCACTAATCATTCAGTGTAATTGCACATCGTTCATTGTTTTGCTGGGATCAGAAGGAGTAAACGGTCATAGTAACGAACGTAATAACTATCATAGTAACGGTTGTAACTAACGACTATCGTTTTGTGTAATATGGTTAACTATTTTGGGTCAATGCTAAACAATCTCATTTGCGATAGTTTATCGATATTTGTTAAAAATCGCTCCGTGTAATAGGACCCTTAGACTCACATAAGATACCTAGTGGTGCGTTTTATAGGGGTTTTTTTCTGGAGCAAAAATTTTTAATACATGTATATTGAAAAAAAATTTTTTAATTAACAGGACTCGTTTGATTTAGAAGAATGTAGTGACAGTGCCTCTTTAAAGGAGAAATCCAGCCGTTGGTAAAATCCTGCAGCCCATAAAGCAATATATCAAGAGACACACACACAGCAATTTATTTTAACTTTGCACTTTAGTGAATTTTTTTTCCCAACACTTCAGAGGGTAAACTCTCGCCAAATAAATATCTCACATGTGCATAAAAAGCAAATATCACCCAGTGCATGTAGAGGCAGAGGCTTCAACAGAAGACATCCAACATCAGCTGGTTCTCAGCAACCCGGGAAGTACTCTGTTTGTTCAATCAGAGGAGCGAACACGCGTGGAACGTCTCTGCTGTGATTGGCAAAGTTTTAAGGGACAACGCCCCCTTTCCCAAGCATGACGCAAGTGCACACCACCACCATTACTTATACATCTAAAACTCGCAATATTACATCTGTAAAATTAAAATCAGCGTAAGTAATCACACGATCCACATCAGTATACAATAATACCTATAGATGATACATTCTAACAGAGCAATATTTATAAAAATACATTAAAATTACAAATTTCATTTAATCCTCTTGGAGTGAAAGTGTCTAATTTCTTAAACCGATATACCTCACGCTGCAAGAACTTCTTTCTGACCTCCTCATGGTTTCCAACACTCACTTCTTCAAGAATCATACAGCACAATTCTCTAACCCTAAAAGTGTCTACTCTCACCAAATTTTGAATCATCCTGTTCCTTGCCACTGAAACTACGAATGGCACAACTGTGCTCATTCAGACGTCTTTTAACCTTTCTAGACGTTTGTCCTATATACGTTTTGCCACACGGGCATTTGAGCATATAGATAACCTATTTGGAGTCACATGAATGCCACCCTCTAATCTCAATAATCATTCCCTTTAGGTGGATGCCTGACACTATTACCTTTTAATAATGGCATTACAGTTCTGACATGCTAAACATGGGAACATGCCCGCTTCCTTGGCATGTCAAAACATCTGTCTGTTTTGGTTTTTTTTTTACCAGTATCTGCCCTTATCAGGAAATTTGCAAGAAATTTACCGCTGGATGATTCTTGAAGTAAAGGCCCTATTCCACCAACAGATCTGACGACAGATTATCTGCCAAAGATTTGAAGCGAAACCCAGGAACAGACTATAAACAGAGAACAGGTCATAAAGGAAAGACTGGATTTCTCCTCTTTTCAAATCCACTCCTGGGTTTGGCTTCAAATCTTTGGAAGATAATCTGTCATCAGATCTGTTGGTGGAATAGGGCCTTAAGTGTAGGAAGTCATGAGGAGGTCAGAAAGAAGTTGTTGCAGCATGAAGTGTATTGGATTAAGAAAGTAGACACTTTTACACCAGGAGTATTAAATTAAACTTGTATTTTTAATGTATTTTTATAAATATTGCTCTGTTAGAATGTATCATCTATAGGTAGTATTGTATACTGATGTGGATCATGTGATTACTCACGCTGATTTTATTGTGACACATGTAATATCACAAGATTTCAATGTATAAGCAATGGTGGTGGTGTTCACTTGCGTCATGCTTGAGAAAGGGGGCGTTGTACCTTGAAACGTTGCCGATCAGAGCCAAGACGTTCCACGTGTGTTTGCTCCTCCGTTTGAACACATGGTGGGGGGGAAGATTTATAAAAGGGTGTAAATATACACCTGGTGTAAACTGCCCACAGCAACCAATCACAGCTCCTCTTTTATTCTATCAGAGCTGAAAGCTGAGCTGTGATTGGTTGCTGTGGGCAGTTTACACCAGGTGTATATTTACACCCTTTCATAAATCTCCCCCATGGAGTATTTCCCGGGTTGCTGAGAACCAGCTGATGTCAGATGTCTCCCGGTAAAGCCTCTGCCTCTACATGCACTGGGTAATATTAGCTTTTCATGGACATGTGAGATATTTATTTGGTGAGAGTTTACCATGTGAAGTGTTGGGAAAAAAATCTACTAAAGTGCAAAGTTAAAAGAAATTGCTGTGTGTGTCTCTTATATTGCTTGATGGATTGCAGGCTTGGAGCAGCCAAAGTTTTGACACACTTCATACACCCAGTTTTTTACTTATGAAAATACTGCAGCGAGGGGGATGGGGTAAATTGCTTCCGGCAGGTGTCACACTGTCGCTCACCGCGGGCACCGCGGGAAAGAGGTAAGCTAGTACTTGTAATCCCTACCCCCATCGGCTGCAGGATTTTGGCAATCGCTGGACTTCTCCTTTAAAGCCCAAAATGCTAGGGTTAAACACTTTTCCATATTTTGTTTTTCAGAGCCCTTGACATTGGTTGAGTATGTTGAAGATCCCAAACGGGAGGAATCACTTATTGGTATACCATATTTACTTTTAGTTGCTTTTAAATGGAAATTTAACTTTTAAATGTTTTATTCTCGTAACTCTTTATTGATTGGTTTTTAAATATACAGGTGCAAACTTTTATGTGTTACATGCAGATAAGCGATATCAGTTATAAAACGTAGAAATGGTGGTCAGCGCCCAGCAAAATGGATGGTGCTTCTTTGGATAGGAGTGACAGAGCACGAAGGTGTATCCCCTGGATACCGGGGTATATACAGTGAAGAAGAACAAACTGGATTCCTTCAGCTCATGTAAAATCATTCAATTTTTATTTCAGTAATTCATTAAAACGACAGCCGACGCGTTTCGGGCCTAACCTGGCCCTTAATCATGGCTTCTCATGATGCCATGATTAAGGGCCAGGTTAGGCCCGAAACGCGTCGGCTGTCGTTTTAATGAATTACTGAAATAAAATTGAATGATTTTACATGAGCTGAAGGAATCCAGTTTGTTGTTCTTCACGATATCAGTTATACATGATTATGCGCTATACAAGTTTGTGTGTGTGTACAGCAAACATCAACAACAAATGAACAAGGGGCAAGTGGAAGAAATGAGAATGATGGGGTAAACAAGACACATGATTAGGGAAGAAGGTACAGGGAAAGGGAACAATAAGAGGGATTTGCATATTCCTTACAAACAACTGAAGAACCAGTTAACTTGTTTAATCCATGCCTCTATATGTTTGACCACTTCCGGTCTGCAAATCCTAATGGCAGTTCTACCCCAACCATAATGCAATGTATGTGTCCAATGTATGTGGCCTATCTGCCCATTTCTCCAAGAATTTCCTATGGTGCCCTGAACAGTGTGCTTATAAGTCTTCCATAATATAGCTATGCTGTACTGTGGCTAGTATCTGAGCTACACTTGGGATAGAGGTAGAATTCAAATTTTCAGCTATTGCCGTATGTGTGGCTGTGAGAATATGGAAAGCAATAGTAAGGCAAGGTATGGGTAAAGTGTCTAAACAAAATGAAAGCTCCTCTGGTGCCCACGGTATAGGGTATTTAATAGTGTCCCTGATTTTCTCTTCTGTCTGTGTCCACAGCACCTGTACTCTATCATGCTTCCACCATATATGCATTAAAGCGCCAATTTGTTTGCTACACCGACAGCATAGTGGGGAGGCCCCTGGATACAACTTGGATATTCTATATGGAGTATAGTAACATCTATACAATAATTTTAGAAAGGCCTCCATGTAGCTTACACATTTAGAGACCCTGAGGGGTAGGGTGAATACAAATAACCATTGCTATGGGCTGTAGAATTTGAATTATAAAAACTAAAACCTTTTACAGGGGGGCGTGGCTTAGCCATGGAGCGGTAAGGTCGCACGCTGAAGGAGCTCCGGGCCACGCGGCGCACAGTCTGTTGTTTCCCACCCTGTTCCCGACCTACATCCCCCATGCCATACAAGAAAGACCGAGGCCCGGACACCACGCACCCACCGGTGACGAGATCTGCGTGTGGCACGTCCCGCATAGACCGCTTTTTGCAGCCGACGCGGCCGGACTTGCAAGCTGCTGAGGACGGCAAGATGGCGCCTGCCCACACACAGCCATGTCCAACACGGGAGCCGCGCGGCGGCACGAGGGCGGCGGCGGCCTCCGGTTCTTCTGAAGACTCCGGTGCTGCAGGTGAGGAGCCCCCCGTGTGGCCCCCCGCTGACCCCCTCACTGACTTACCCACATACGGCACCCCACCACATGCTGAGTTCCGGCTGCTGCGGGAGCTCATACAGGCTCTCCCCACTAAACGGGACTTGGATGCAGTTGTGGCCCGGATTGAAGCCACCCAGCAGCAAGCCTTAGAGGCAGTGAGGGCGGATGTGGGCGATATAGCGGCCCGCACAACGGCCACTGAGGAGACGGCCGCCATCTTGGCCTCTAGGTTGGATACCCTTGAGATACAGATGTCGCAGGCCAGAGCCCATACCCAACGGCTCACACTCCTCCTGGATGACCAGGAAAACCGCGGGCGGAGAAATAACGTCCGTATAAAGGGCCTCCCGGAGCTCCGACCCCATGATGACCTGCCTCACAGGGTGACTGAGATTTTCAACCTGGCTACAGGCCGACCACTGGAATCTACTTATAAGATGGACAGGCTGCACCGGGTGGCTCGCTTCCAACAGCGTGACACCTCGGCCCCCAGGGATGTTTTATGCCGACTTCACAACTTCTCTGACAAGGAGGCAATTATGGCTGCTGTGAGAAACTCAGGCTCGGTGCAATATGATGGGTCCACGATCCGCCTCTTTCCAGACATATCAGCGCGCACGCTGTACATGAGGCGTTTACTGCATCCAGCCTTGACTGCAATCAAGGATGCGGGGGCCACCTACCGTTGGGGACACCCGCTGCAAGTGATTGTCCGGCGCGGCACGGACACCTTCTCCCTACGACGCCCAGATGACCTACCACAGCTGTTCGACTTCTTGGAAGCTCCCCCCGTTGAGGTTCCTGATTGGCTGGCAGTGGACTTGCCGGACCCGGTTGCCACATCGCGTCGGCGGAGACAGCGGACCCCTCGGTCCCCGGGGCCCATAAGTGCACATTCCCCCCCGCCATTCCCAGGGAGAGACATGTCACTTGGTCTCCCCACGGAGGCCTGATAGAGGCTGGCTGTCACTGGTCTCTGGTCCCATGGCCCCATAGTCGATGACTTTAAGTTTTCTTTTGCCATGGTTCCCGTCTCATGCTCTGTTCCCGGGATACTGGAAGGGGTGGGCGTTTACTGGATTTCGGCACCACTGGCCCGCTGCCAGCCTTACCAGTCCTCACGGGCTGTAGCAGTGTTCTGTAGCCCCTGACACTGTCTGAGGTGGACATACCCCACATTGTCTGATGCCCCCCCTGATTGCGGTGCCCGGTAGTTCAGCCTCAAGGGGAACTCCTAGTTGGGGATTGTACTTTCACCTTTCATATGTTTTCATTGTTGGAACAGAATGTTTAAGATTGTTGCCCTGGGGGCCCTGCGCGTCTAGTCCTCTTTTTCGGACGGACGGGCAGGTCTCCCAGTGTTTTATGTTTGGTGTGCCGCTGGCCCGGGGCCTCCCCCGCCCCTGGTTTTCTACGTTCCCATTCTTCTTTTTCTCTCTGTCCTTTCTACCCCTCTGGAGTGACCGTCTCCATTTAGCATTTGTGTGCTTCTCCCTTTCTTTGTGCGCCTTTCTTGGTGCGATCTATCACATTCTTTTCTCCCTACCCTCGTTTCTCTTTTTCCCGTCTTTCCCCCCCCTACTTCTTCTTTACCCCTTCCCCCCCCCCCCCCTCCTTTCCTCCCTCACCCTTTGGCCCCCTTCCCTATCCACCCTCCCCCCCCCCCCCCCCCCCCTCCCTCTTTGTTCCATCCCCCTGCAGCTATGGCCACACGCCAGCAGGCGTCCCTTAAGGTCGGATCACTTAATGTAAAAGGGCTCCATGACTGCGGCAAACGCTCCATCATGCTAAACCTGTTTAAAAAACAGGGGCTGCAGGTCGCGTTTATACAAGAAACTCATTTGATGACCACTCACAAATTTTCTTTGTCTAACTCCTGGTTTCCATTTGCTTACCACAGTTTTTCTCCAGTACAGAAGGCCAGGGGCACGAGCATCCTCATAGCCAGATCCCTACCGTGGGAACCGATGGACTCTCGCAGTGATGGGGAGGGCAGGTTCCTCCTGGTGAAGGGACGCATTGCTTCGCAGGTATTTACCTTCGCCTCACTTTACCTCCCGAATTCGGGTCAGTCTCAGGCCCTGACTCAATACCTGGACATGATAGATGACTTTGCTGAGGGGTTGCTGGTGGTCGGGGGAGACATTAACGTTGCTCTTGACCCCACCCTAGACACGTCTAAGGGCTTTTCCCATGTGAACCGTGTCACATTGCGAAGGATGGACGCCACACTCCACGATCATCAGCTGATTGACACTTGGAGACTGTGCCATCCCCGCGATAGGGACTATTCTTTTTTCTCTCCTGTTCATGATATGTACTCCAGATTGGATTACTTCTTCATTAGACACAGGGACTTACCCCTCTTAGAGGACGCGTCTATTGACACTATAACCTTCTCCGACCATGCCATGATCTCCTTGCATATCTCCCTCCCTACACCGTACCCGACACAATGGCAATGGATACTTAATTCTTCATTGTTACAAGATACCGTAGTAGCTGCAGACCTTACAAGGTCATTGACGGAATACTTCAGTCTTAATTCCCCTGACGATACTTCCCCTATGACGGTTTGGGAGGCGCATAAATGTGTGGCCAGAGGGGTGCTGGTGAAACACGGTGCTAGACTAAAAAGAGAGAAGGCTGCCAAGACTCTGCGTCTTCTGACTCACCTGCGAGAGCTGGAGGACATACATAAGACCTCCCCATCTGCCGACACTAAAGGTCAACTGGTGCAGGCCAGGGAAACTCTCCGTACACATCTCCTGGATAAGGCGAAGGCCCAGCTCACCAAATGTAGGAGACATTTCTATGAATACGGGAATAAATGTGGGCGAACCCTTGCTCGTTCACTGCGGTCCCAACGATCCCGGACGTATGTCCCCCATATCACCACCTCCGCACAGACCAGGGAACACCTCCCGGCGGGCATTGCGAAGACATTCCGAGACTTTTATGCCAACCTCTATACCTCAGACGCCACAAATCCACTCTCTCATAGCCCCTCTTTCAGGTCCCGTATCCAGGCGTACATCTCTGAGTCGGGACTCCCGCGTCTTGATGTCGAGACGCTGGACTCCCTGGAAACCCCCATTTCAGATGTGGAACTTAAATTGGCCATTAAGGGGTCGCAGACAGGTAAAGCACCAGGGCCAGACGGCTTCACCCTGCACTATTATAAATTGCTGGAATCCACGCTGGCGCCCCCCTTTCTCGCTGCCTTTAACTCACTCACGGCGGGTGTTGCCCCTCCTCCGGACCTCACTAGGGCTACGATCGCGGTGATCCCAAAGGAGGGTAAAGATCACAGCCTCTGTTCTAATTACCGTCCCATCTCGCTCCTCAATGTGGATCTGAAGCTCTTTGCCAAAATATTAGCCACAAGGTTGGCGCCTCATTTGAATGGGGTCGTTCACCTGGACCAGACGGGCTTCATGCCGGGTCGGGAGGCTCGCGATAGTACCATGCGGGCAGTTGACCTGATCTACAGCGCTCAGTCATCCAATCTCCCTCTGATGTTGCTTTCGACTGACGCGGAGAAAGCGTTTGATCGGGTCAACTGGACGTTTATGGAAGAGACACTTCGTGCGCTGGGCCTTGGCCCGCAGTTCTTGTCTTGGGTGCTGGCTCTGTATACGAACCCCTCTGCCAGGGTCCGGATGAACGGCATCCTTTCTGAGAGCTTCACGATCCACAACGGGACCAGACAGGGGTGCCCACTGTCCCCCCTAATATTCATACTAACCTTGGAGCCCTTCCTGCGGGTGGTGCGCGCCAGTGGGGATCTGGGTGGGGTCTGGGTGGGGGACACCACGCACAGGGTTAGTGCATACGCGGACGACCTTTTATTTTTTATTTCCACTCCTCTCGTGACGTTGCCGATCCTCATGAGGGAACTGGAAACATACTCTTCCCTGTCCAACTTCAGGATTAATTTCTCGAAGTCAGTGGCTTTAAACATTTCCCTTCCGCCTGGTGTGGTGTCTTCCCTCCGGGCCTCCTTTCGGTTCCGCTGGGCCCCCAAATCGATAAAATACCTTGGCATTTACCTGTCTGCTTCCCTTACAGATTTATTCTTCCTTAACCTTCCACCCATCTTAGCCACAATCCAGTCTTGTTGTGAGTCTTGGAGTAAGGGGACTTTTACGTGGTTTGGCAGATGTGCCATTTTTAAAATGTCCCTCCTGCCTAAATTACTATATGTCTTCCAGTGCCTGCCGATCAGGATCCCTATGTCCTTTTTCAAAGCCGTAGCCTCCACCCAGATCAAGTTCATTTGGGGAGCCAAACCCCCGCGCTTGAAACGGTCACTCTTGTGCAGGCCCAAGGATCGGGGGGGAGTCGCCCTGCCTGATCTGCATGCTTATTATTTGGCCTCCCAGCTCTCTAGGGTGATCGACTGGAAACGACATGCTGCTATGAAGCAATGGGTGTCTGTCGAACAAGCTGCCTCTAGCATCCCTCTGTGCTGCATTCCTTGGCTCCCAGACTCACAGACGCGGGCGCTCCGCTCACATCCCTTGATTGGCCCAACTATTCGGGTTTGTAACCACCCATTGGTGCGAGGGCGGCTGCTGCCCCAGTGCTCCCTCATGACGCCGATACTCGGCCACCCGGACTTCACGCCAAGTTTCACGGACCCGGTGTTCCGGAGATGGATCTCTCACAAATTTTTCAGGGTCTTACACTTTGTGACAGGATCCTCCTGGTTGTCTGCGGAAGCGCTGGGGACGGTCCCGGACCTCCCTTCGTTGGGGGTGTGGAGATGCTCCCAACTACGACATTACCTCCTCTCTCTGCCCCCGGCCGCCCAATTCACTTCCTCCCAAACCTACTTTGAAGCTCTCTGCGATGGCCCTGATGCCATCCGTCACTCTCTGTCTCTAATCTATGCTGACTTGATGACTCCCCCTGACCAAGACCCACCGACTTTCCTGCTAAAGTGGGAAGAAGACCTACAGCTAGACCTGACCACGCAGCAACGGACTAACATCCTCCTCCTGGCCCACAAGGCCACGGTAAGCTCTCGCCTCCAGGAGGCAGGGTACAAAATCGTGTCCCGCTGGTACCAGGTGCCAGTGAAGCTGCATGCGATCTGGCCTGAGACTGACCCGATGTGCTGGCGTTGTGGGGGGGATCGAGGTACCTTCCTGCACATCTTCTGGTCGTGCCCTCTGCTGCAATCTTTCTGGGAGGGTGTGCGAGGGATCGTCCGCCAGGTGACGGGCCTTTCAACAGGTCTCACCCCCGCACTGTTTCTCCTTCATCACTGTGAGATGTCTGTCCGGAAGTATACGCGCTCCCTGCTGCGCTTTCTGGTCATGGCGGCCAGGGCCTGTATCCCTCTGTACTGGAAACGCACTGTCCCCCCGCCGATCTCACTTTGGGTGAGAAAGGTGAATGAACTTATGAGAATGGAGGATCTTACCTCCTCTTTGCACAATACCAATTCCCGCTTCACCAAGACGTGGTTCAGCTGGCTGGAATTTCAGAGCACGGCTGACTACGCCTCTTTGCTGGTGCAGATGGTGGAGACTGATTTGCCCTCTTGAGTGGACCCCGAGAGGGTCTGGTCTGGTGACTGATGGTGGCCCTGGCTTCCCCCCCCCCTCCCCACCCACACCTCCTCCCCCCCTTTTTTTTTTTTTTTTTTTTTTTTTTTTTTTTCCCTCCCCTTCCTCTCTTTCCCTCTCCCTCCCTTTTTTCCTTTCTCAGCTACCGTTTGTGTCATTACCTTGCCTGTATGTCCCCCCCCCTTGCCCCTCTACATTACATTACTTTGTGTGAGTGGGCTCCTGAGTGATCTCTCTTTTATCTTTCCTTTTTCTTCTTTCTGCAGTATCTTTAATGTTAGTATGTTTACACTTTGTGATTGGAAAAGCGGCGGGGATGGTCGGAGCCTTCGCCCTCTTGGCACTTGTTCTACAATTCACTTAGGCTTGTTTGTCTCCTCATGCATGACCTCCTTTTAGGGGTCCTAATTCTCCTCCCCATTTCTGTAGCCTCTACTTTATTATTCTCCCTGGAGAGAATTCGCTTTGTTTACACTGTGTTATGTCACGGGGTGCCGGGAGGGACGAGGTTTCCTGTTTACTGTCTTTGCCTGCAGAAAATGTGGTTTTGTTCGATTTAAATAAAGAATTTATAAAACAAAAAACCTTTTACAGCATGTTGAATAAATATCAAATCACTATATAAACTTGTGTTTCATAACCTAATAAATTCATAACTAATGCATTTATAATCTATCATTTTGTAGCCTAGTAGTTAGCTTGATGCTAAAAGTGTACATCAAGTGATTTACAGCTGTCTTGTATAGGAGGGTGGCTAGATGCCTGCACAGAGTGGAGTTTGGCAGACAAAATCATGGTGTCTCAGCAAAAAATAATCAGACACACACACACACACGTAAATTAAAACTTTTGATCAAAAAAATTTAATGGCAACCACAAACTTAAAGAGTACCTGTCATGAAAAAAATGACATGCCAGAGAGACATTAAAAGGGAAAAACAGTTGTGTTTTTTTTATTTTTATATGGCATGTGCAATGGAGGGAGTATATAAGGTAATCTCTCATAGAGATCAATGCTGTGTATATACACAGCAAAGATCCATTAGATCGGCGATACATTGCTTTGGCTTGCTGCAGGCCAGTGCAATGTATTGCCGAGCCAGGATCAGTGTCATTGCGACGCTGAGGCCCAGCCCGGCCAGAACAACACCAGGGATGCACGGAGCTAAGCATCTAAATGCAGCTGTCAGGTTTGACAGCTGCATTAAGATGCTTAATTAGCCTGCGTGTCAACGGGACCCGTGCCGGCTAATAGAGGCGCTCCCCGGCTGTACATAACAGCCAGGAGCAGCGCAGTTCAGAGCAGGTTCCCGGTGGGACCCCTCTCTGAACTCCCCCCACGCCACCATGACTTATCAGATACGTCATGGGACGCTAAGGGGTTAATTATGAGACGAAAATATTTTTTGTTTTATTTTATTACCATTTATCTTTATTTCAGGCTTGCAGTATGTAGTAGAAATTAAAATTTTGGATTCGGATCAGAGCATTGTAAAGTGTAACTTGTGTGCTGTTAAGGGGAAAATGGCAACTATGAAGGAACACCTTGTTGGTTCACAACACATTAAAGCCTATATGGTGAGTGTTCTTTATTCATTACTTTCTTTTATGTTTAGCTTCCTTGTGCTTCACATAAGATTAAATAGTATGCTTGTCTACTACAACTTCACCCTGTATATAATTTTCTACCAAAATCTTTGATGAAAAGAAAGTTTCCATTTTTTTTTTTTTTTTTTTTTTTTTGTTCCATCTGCTTCTCTTTTTGATCCCAAGTTTATACAGCAGAGAGGGGAATCCCTAGAATTCATTGGGCCCCATAAATCCTGTACATTCCCGACACCACCCTTGGTGGCTGTCCAGGTGTGGGAGTGATTGAGGGGGGTATTGATCAGCTGGCACTAACCTTTACGATGCAGCTCCTTCTTGGTGCCTCCATTTCAGCTTCCACCTAGCTGACCTCAGTGACCCCACTCCTCCGTTCCCTTGCCCAGCAATGCTCTGGGTACAGCTCACAGGCCCCGTCTGGTGCCGGGGGTAGGGGGTGGCTGTGGATTGGCTGGCCAAACTCTTAGGGTCCATTTACACAGAAAGATCTGCCAAAGATTGGAAGCCAAAGCCAGAAACAGACTATACACAGAGATCAGGTGATAAAGGAAAGCCTGAGATTTCTCCTCTTTTCAAATCCATACCTGGCTTTGGCTTCAAATCTTTGGCAGATAATCTGGCAGGTAATCTTTCTGTGTAAATGGACCCTTAGAACCGGTGGGTTAGGTGCTGACGGTTGGCGGGGTTAGGATGTGTCAGCCAGCTGTAGCTACCATGGAGGCAGATTTTGCGTCACTGGGGGAAGGGGGATAGTTGTCCGGGCCCTTTGCCACATGGGCCCCATAGTGGCTGTTTGGTCTTCCTACATGGTAGCTACGCCACTGACAGGGGAACCTACACTGAAAGAAAATGGTTTTGTTATGAATTGCACATGTTTTTACTTAAAAGGAATCTTTGGTAATTCAAATCCCACACTGCTGACACTGTTAGATAGCTGTTAGATCAAGGAGATGTTGTGGATGGTACTCAATCCGTACCAGACTGTTGTCTATCTGCTCCAAATTAGGTATGCTTATATATATGCATATGCGTATGAAGAACCACTATGACGCCATGTTAAGGTAAAACTCGTTTATTATAAGAAAGAGGGCAGTTATATAGATAAGATGCCAGGCTATTATTTGCCATGAACAGGTTCCTTATTTGCATAGTGGGTTGTATTACATAGCTCATGGATTACATAATCCTACACAGACTCTCTCCTTTAGGTGTGGTCCAGAATATGGTGGCCATTTTTAACAATAGAATAAACAGAATTGTCTTTATTTCCACAACAGAGACACATGGTATCTTGCATATATCTGTCTGTGCTTCCAGACTGTAGCAAAAGGTTTATGGAGGGGGCGTAAGGGTATGTGCACACGATGGAATCTGCGCAGATAACTTCCAATGGATTCCGTGGCTTTAATGTTCCACCCGTCCCATACACTCTATTATATCCTCAGGCTGATTCCGCCATCTGCCCAAAGAGTTGACTTGTCACTTCTTTAGGCGGATGGTGGAATCTGCCTGAGCATAGAATGGAGCCTGTGAAACGGGTGGATCTTCAAGTGGGAGTGCAGGGGGGCAAGTGTTGGAATCAGGTGGAAGTTATTTGCGTTGATTCCTTTGTGTGCACGTACTCTGAGGGTACAAACACACACAGCAGATACGCAGCAGATATGCAGCAGATTTGGTGGTGCAGATTTTATGCTGTGTTCAGTTATTTAGATCTAATCTGCTGCGTATCTGCTGCGTATCGCAGCAGTAAATACGCAGCGTATATGCCGTGTGTGTTTGTACCCTTAGGGTACAAACCCACACACCGTATACACAGCAGATACGCAACAAATACGCAGCAAATACGCAGCAGATTTGTTGGTACAGATTTGATGCTGTGTTCAGTTATTTAGATCTAATCTGCTGCGTATTTGCTGCGTGTTCGCTGCGTATCGCAGCAGTAAATACGCTGCATATACGGTGTGTGGGTTTATACCCTAAGGAGGTGTTACAACTTGCTGCACTTCAGAACTCAGGAAAGCCTCTTTGACTCTTTGTACTATAGCATAAAAGTATTTTTTATGTTCTGTAATCACAGACAGATATATGAAAGGTTCCTTGTGTTTTCTGGCCCGAAAAACTAGCTAACAGTGTCAGCAGTTTTAAATGCAACTTGCAGCTAACAGATTCCCTTTGAAGATTATATTTCCAACCATTTTTTTGCCAATAATTCATGTAATATGAGAAAAACAACTTTTCATATAGACCTGAAAAGGTTATCCAGCTTTATCAAATTGATGGTCTATCCTGCATCAATTGACAATGACAAGTGGCAGTGCAAGGAATTGTGTATTGCTCTAGTTTCTTAAGACATCGGATCGCGGTACCAAGAGTCCACCACTGTTAATCTAATGGCCTATACAAGAAATAGGTTACATGTATGTTTCTGCTTTTTAATTGCAGGAAAAACATTACTATTCAGTGTATCAAAGTTTAAGAAAATCGGCCTATGAAAAGAAACACCTTGCCAGGCTTCTTAAGGATTATGCAAAAGAGATTGAACGTGCTGAAGGAACTCAGGGTGTTAAAGTAAGACTCTACACTGAACTCAGAAAATTCTATGCTACAAAATTACCATTTTTAGTTACATAATATTACCTAGATTTAGGTTCCTAGGTCAGTCCATTTTCATAGTTGCTATTATTGCAATTTAATACTGTGACTTTTTGCTCTGATAAGCCACTCTTCTTTGAGTAGGAATAATGTTGGAATTTCCCTTTTTTAACCCTTAGACGACCCAGGGCGTATAGTTACGCCATGGAAGTCTGTCCCCAGACGACCTAGGGCGTAACTGTACGCCCTGGGTGTTTCTCACGCTATGAAGCGTGCTCCGGAGCGGAGCGCGCTTCATAGCAGGTGGGGGCCGGCTGCAATCAGCAGCCGGGACCTCACCATAATGACACGCTGCAGCGATCGCGCTGCCGCGTGTCATTAACTCCTTAAACGCCGCGACCGCGGCGTTTAAGTGTAAGTGACAGGGGGAGTCCCCTGTCACTTACCGATCAGGACCCCCGCAGTGTGACTGCGGGGGTCCCGATCGGTAAAACGGGCCGCCGGAGCTCTCTCACCTGCCTCCGTGCGGTCCGATCGGCGATCTGCTACACTGAGCCTGCACAGGCAGGCTCAATGAGCAGAGCGCCGATAACACTGATCAATGCTATGCCTATGGCATAGCATTCATCAGTGTAAAAATCCAAGTAGTGAATGTAAAAGTCCCCCAAAGGGACTTCAAATGTGTAAAAAAAAAAAAAAAAAGTTAAAAACACTAACACACTACCCCAAAACCCCTCCCCCAATAAAAGTTGAAATCACCCCCCTTTCCCATTATATAAATAAAACATAAAAATAAATAGATAAACATATAATATACCGTAGCGTGCGTAATTGTCCGATCTATTAAAATATAACAAGCGTCATTGCGAACGGTAAACGGCGTACACGAAAAGAGGGAAAAAAGTGCGCGGATTACCGATTTTATGTTACATTATATATATAAAATAATTAATAAAAAGTGATCAAAACGTCCGATCTTCACAAATATGGTATTAATAAAAACTAGAGATCATGGTGGAAAAAATGACACCCCATACAGCCCCGTAGGTGAAAAAATAAAACCGTTATAAGCGTCACAATAGTCCCATTTTATTTATAATTAATTGCCAAAAAAAAAGGATTTCATTTAAAAAAAATATATAACATTAGAGAATCTGCGTAAACCTGCATATGGTTGTGTTCGTACTGACCTATAGAATAATTGTATCATGTCGCTTTTACCATATAGTGCATTACGTAGACACAGGAACCCCCCAAACGTTACCATATTGCATTCTTTTTTGCGATTTCACCAATTTATATCTTCATAAATAATATATTTGGGATTCCATCATACATGTTATGGTAAAATGAGTGACGCCATTACAAAGTACAACTATTCCTGTAACAAATAAGCCCTTACATGGCCTGTAGATAAAAAACTGAAAGTGCTGAAGGGGAGCTAGAAGGGGAGGAGGGAAAAACGGAAACACTAAGATCAAAATTTGCGCGGTCCACTGGGTCATTTTGGGCCTGGTCCTCAAAGGGTTAAAGGGCAACAAAATGAAAACGAATAAAAAATATTGGGTAGCATGATTCCAACACTGCTGCCATAAACCAATGTAGAAATCTAATGTAATGAAAACCAAAAATAAAAGTTTATTTAAAAGCACGAGGTTGACATGTTTCGGGAGAAACCTTTCACTTCCTCAGAACAAGTGTGCACATGTTCTGAGGAACGGAGAGGTTTCTCCCAATACATGTCAACCTCGTGCTTTAAAAGTTTATTTTAATTACATTAGAATTATACATTTGTTTATGGCAGCAGCGCTGGAATCACACTACCCAATATTTCTTTTTATTCATTTTCATTTTGTTGCATCTTTATACGGGCCCCTTTTGGGAGTATCCCGTCTGCTGGTACTTCTAGCTTAGCAGCTGCCGTGACCCCAACTACCTACTCCAGTCGAACAACCAGTACCCCTTTTTGGGGTGATATGTATCAAGCCCAAGTGGCTACAAGGAGAGCCCAATGTCTCCCTTCCTATTTTCCACAGCACCCTCTGGTATTACACAAGGCGCTGGTGCCCTGTTTTTTTGCTCTCTCTTTTAGTCCTTTTTTAAGAGGGGTTATCTGACTACACAGGATGGGGAATAAATGTATGATCAGCAGTCTGAACCCCTGCGATCTGGAGAACAGGGTTCCTTTTCTCCATCAGAATGGAGTGGCAGTCACGTGAGCCCAATGTATTTAAAATTTTTCTTTATGCATAAGTTGTGCACACCTTTCCCTATGTATTCTACAGTTGGAATATAGACATGTGGCTTAAAACAAAAAGTCCCTTCCGACGTGTTTTCACAAGTATCAGTATACTATATACAATGATTTTCCAACCTATAAGCCTTGTATTTATGATTGCATTTTAGGGATTATTTTAACACATTACTTTTTCATTTTTTTAGATTGAGTATGTTTCAGCAGCAGATATGAAAAAAGAACAAGGTTAGTTAAGATAATCATTTATTGTTGTAGATTTAACACCTATTTTTTTTTTTTTTTTTTCCCCATTTAATAATATTTTAGTATGTCAACATTTTTATTGTCTTTGTCGTTAGACTGAATAGGGGCCGCCCACCAAAAACAGGTGCACCTGATCCAGGTAAGTCACATGACTATTTACATCACACACAAAGGTATATCAGTAAACATAAACCAACATATAATGCATATAAACAAATACCATAGCGCCTCCCTCTTTTCTAAAGCAGAGACTTTTAGGCCACTCATATCTCCTTCATGTCACTCAACATAGTGTCTGGCAAGGCCAGAGAGTGAACGAGTACTACGGGATGAAAAGGACATCCTGACATCAGACAGGTGTTCTTCTATACGGGTTTTGAGCTTCCTGATGCTCGATCCCACGTACTGTAAATTGCACGCCGTCCAGTGGGCAACATACACGGTGTGAGATGAGTTACAGTTAAGGAAGGATCGGATCCTGAACTCCCGACCCGTACTGGACGACACCACTGCAGTTTTTTTAGATGCATAACGACACATACCACAGCGCGGTACCACACAGGGGAAAAAAACCTATGGTACTCAACCAATTCTGTGTATGTGACTGTGTACTGTTACTAATATCACTTGGAGACAGCAGGTTGCCCAAAGTCTGGCCTCTGCTTGCAACATATCTTACCCCATTATTTAGAATATGTTCACACTTAGGATCTGAAAAAAGTAACGGTATGTATTTTTTTATTATATTACGGATATCGCCACCAGTCTGTACCGCAAACCCACCGCGGGTAATAGGTTGTTACATGCTAAAAGCAGTCACCCTCCCCATGTTACTAGAAATCTCCCAATCGGAGAATTTATCCGCCTTATCCGCACCTGTTCAGACCATGCGGTTTACCAGTTGGGCGCACAAGATTTGGAACAGAGGCTTCAGGCTAGGGCTTATAATACCGATGTTATCAAAAGGGCTAGACATATAGCAGAGCGAAAAGATAGAGCGTACCATCTGCGAGATAGAGCCTTTGACTTATCGGCAGATGAGAACAAGGAGTCCGATGATAAACCTAGCATAACTTTTTCAACCGATTACAGTCCCCAATTTAACAATATCCGTAATATAATAAAAAAATACATACCGTTACTTTTTTCAGATCCTAAGTATGAACAGATTCTAAATAATGGGGTAAGATATGTTGCACGCAGAGGCCAGACTTTGGGCAAACTGCTGTCCCCAAGTGATATTAGTAAGAGTACACAGTCACATACACAGAATTGGTTGAGTACCATAGGTTTTTTTTCCCTGTGCGGTACCGCGCTGAGGTATGTGTCGTTATGTATCTAAAAAAACTGCAGTGGTGTCGTCCAGTACGGGTCGGGAGTTCAGGATCCGATCCTTCCATAACTAACTCATCTCACACCGTGTATGTTGCCCACTGCACGGCGTGCGCTTTACAGTACGTGGGATCGAGCATCAGGAAGCTCAAAACCCGTATAGGAGAACACCTGTCTGATGTCAAGATGTCCTTTTCATCCCGTAGTACTCGTTCGCTCTCTGGCCTTGCCAGACACTATGTTAAGTGCCATGAAGGAGATATGAGCGGCCTAAAAGTCTCCGCTATTGAAAGGGTTAATAGACCTAAACGAGGGGGTGACTGTACCCGAATGGTTAGAAAGAGGGAGGCGCTATGGATTCTTAATTTAAATACTAGGTTCCCTAAAGGGTTAAAGCGTAACTGTCATGTTTTTTTTTTATTGCAGAAATCAGTAGTATAAGCGATTTTAAGAAACTCTGTAATAGGTTTCATCAGCCAAAAAAGCCTCCTTCTGTACTCAAGAAGCAATCTCCCAGCCTCCCCCCCTGACTTCTTATCTGTGCATTATCAGGCAAACACGTCTTCATTACAGAGAAGCCAGTGAAGACTGGCTCTGCTCTCCATTCTATCCTTATGGAGGGGGTAGGGGCTGAGGGAGATGAGGGAGCAAGAAGAGGTGACATGAAGGTCAGCTGTTTGTAGACTCTCTGGGCAGCTAAAACGCTAAATTCAGGTGTCAGAAAGGTCACTGGTTATCAATGAATTTACTGAGAGAGGATTGCAGGGTGTTGTGCTTTGCAGAAATCCTCCGTGCTCAGTCACTCCTAACAGCCCCTCCCCTCTCCATAGCCACATAATGGAGACAGAAATGCTTCTGATGTGAGGGGGGAGGCTGGGAGATTGCTTTTTCAGTACAGAAGGAAACTTTTAGTACATAAAACCTATTACAGAGTTTCTTAAAATCGCTTGAACTGATGATATTTAATGTTTTCAGAAAAATGACCCTGAAATGACAGTTACGCTTTAAATTATAAATCTGATTTGTATTATATTTACTGAGTTTTGTACACTTTTTTTTTTTTGTATGGTAAAAGGGTTAATATAGTTTATATGCATTATATGTTGGTTTATGTTTACTGATATAGCTTTATGGGTGATGTAAATAGTCATGTGACTTACCTGGATCAGGTGCTTAGGTGCACCTGTTTTTGGTGGGCGGCCCCTATTCAGTCTAACGTCACATCCTATCTCTATTCAAACATGATGTAACCATAAGATTACTGCCATGATTAAGGGGTTTTCACCCTGCAACGCGTCAGCGTGTTTTTTTTACCAATTTTGTTATTTTATGTGTGACGTTGAATAAAAGTTATTGGATTTTATGAAGCCGTGGATGCACAGTTTTCTTCAAAAAATAGGAGTAGCAATCTTGCCACCCGAGATTTTTGTTAGTAGGGAGATGCCTGTTCTTTACTCAGGTCATGTATAGGATGGGTAGCCATATATAGCCAATAAGGCAAAAGCATTGGTCCCTAGCATTGGTCCCCTGTCATTTGAGTAAGTGCTTTAATTAGGGCTGGGCGATTAATCGAATTAATTCTATTAATCGTCCAGAACGTTGAAATCTATTTGATTTTTTGTGAAAATCGTAAATTCGATTTTCACAAAAAATCATTTCGGGCTGCGGTGCCGGAGAGGAGCTGAGAGGAAGGGGGGTTGCGGTGCGGGCCGGCGGGAGAGCCGTAGAGGGGCGGTGTGGGTGAGCGGGGAGAAGATGCTGGGTGGCCAGGCTGGAGAGGGGCGGTGCGGTGCCGGCGGCCTCCAGCCACTGACAGTGCCGCCTCTGACCTGCCCCCGCCCCCTCCGCTGAGCGTCCCGCTCTCCTCCCGGACAGATATGGAGGTCCCGGGTCTGTGGAGGAGGAGGCCGCAGGGACTACAGTAGGTGGTGATTGCGGCGCTGCACATCCTGGAGCTATACAGCGTGATCGGGGGGGCTCAGTGCAGACCCCGTTCCCGCTCTATAGCTCCGTGACCCGCAGCGACGCAATCACCACTTCCTGTAGTCCCTGCGGCCTCCTCCTCCACAGACCCGGGACCTCCACGTCTGGCCGGGAGGGGAGCGTGTGTGTGGAGGTGAGAGGAGGAGGAGATGTGTGTGTGCCCTCCTGCTCCAATCACCCCCAGCTTCACCAGTCATCCCCCAATCCCCTCAGTGTCCCCCGCCCCCCCGTCCCCTCAGTGTCCCCCCCCCGTCCCCTCAGTGTCCCCCCCCGTCCCCTCAGTGTCACCTCATCCCCCCTGAAGTCCCCCCAGTCCCCCTCAGTTTTACCCCAGTCCTTTGTGTCCCCCAGTCCCCTCCAGTGTCACCCCAGTCCCCTCCAGTGTCACCCCAGTCCCCCCTCATCTATACCTGTACTACTACACCCCTTATCCACTATACCTCCACTACTACACCCCTTATCCACTATACCTCCACTACTACACACCCCTTTTCCACTATACCTCTACTACTACACAATACGTAGATGGAGGCACAAACATGATTTCCTATACTATATGGGGGCTCTGTTACACTGGAAAGCAATACAGTTATTGTCTGAAATATCATTAAAATAGTATCTGATGCTGCAAGGAGAAAATGTTCTGTTTATTTAGCAAAAAAGGAAAAAAAAAATCAAGATTTAAATCGAGAATCGTCCCAAAAAATTTTTAAAAATCGAGATTTTATTTTTTGCACATATCGCCCAGCCCTAGCTTTAATCTATCCTTGCTCGCTCAGGGACCCTGTGGGGTGATTTGCCCTAACAAGGGTGGCCCCCACCCTATGCTTTGCAGGGTAACTGACATACAGACAGCGTTCATGGTGCTCTGTCTGCACCATGTGCCGGATTAAAAGAACGATTTCCGAGGGGTGTATCCTGACTGCCAAGGAGAGCAGACGTTTGAACTGAGAGCTGCAGACTTGAAAAATCCCCTTAATGCCCCACTTTCCTTGTCTTAATCCACCTATTCTTGCCCTAGCCTGTGTCCCCCTGTGCCTGGGACCTGCAGGACGCAGATAGACACTATTCCAATCACAGCTGGGAGTGAGGCCTGCCCCACAGCAGACTCCCTGAGAGCTGCATCCATCTTCAACCCTGTCTCCCTCACTTTTGGTCAGACGGAGCCCTATACCCAAAGTGAAAGGTCGGATAAGAGCCTTAAGTCCCTATTCCACGGAACGATTATCGTCCGTATTCGGCCGATATCGGCCGCTACGGACGATAATCGTCCCGTGGAATAGAGTGCAATAGATTAGCAGACATTGTTCGTGACGGCTGATCGTTGCAGTCGCTTGTTTTTCAATATGATGAAAAACAAGCAACTGATACAGCAACGATCTGCTGCCGTCGCTCCATTGAATAGGCGCATCGGCAGCAAACGCTGCTGTATCCTATAGGCTGCCCGGACGATCAGCGATCACCCCGGCACCTCCCCGCTGCTCCTCCCGCACTCACCCGCTCACTGCTGACGCGTCTAATAGCGGCGGCAGCGAGCGGGGAACGAGGAGCAAACGAGCGCTGAGAGCGCTCGTTTGCTCCTCTAAACGACCCGTGAAATAGGGCTTTTAGAGGAGAGCTGTGGGGACAGAGCAGGTGGCATGCAAAGGGAGTGGCTGGCGGACTGAGGGGTGCTGCGGTAGTTTACCCAATGGAGTGGGTAGGCTGGATGATGCTATGGGGTGGGGCAGTGCTCCTAACAGTGCTGCTGGCAAAAGATTATGCCGACTAACAGCACGGAACCAGCGCCAAGGGGAAAGGTAAGACACATGCCTTCCTCCTCAGTGTCCCGGGTGCTATAGGGGGCTGTCAGCAGGTTAGATTAGTCTAACCTGCTGATAGTTTCCCTTTAACACGGCTGGCCAAGATTGAGATACCCAAATAAACAATTCAACAACTCCATCAAAACAAATTCGAATTTACAATTTTCACTAAAAAATCGAATAGATTCTAACTTTCTGGGCAAATTAATCAAATTAATTCAATTAATCGCCCAGCCCTAACCTGGCAGGAAGAAAGAAGATAGTGGTCGGAGGATCACGTGACCAGTAGAGAAGAGCGAACCTGAAATTCGTACGAACCAGAAATCCGGCAGGTTCGCTCATCTCTAGTGACCAGACAGGTATTTCTTTTCCAAGACAGCACATTAAGGACAGGTAAGTATATAATAGTATGACTGCAAGATTTATAATCTTGGGAAAACTTTTTTTAACTATTAATTAAAGAACATATCCTCCAGTAGTAACAACAGAAGAAGTTCATCACAGTAAGAGGCCACCAAATCCTCATTCCAAGATCTCTCAGCAACTGTTTTTGCAAAGCGCAAACTCTGCCCCAATTTGCAAGTATTTAGTCGAAAACCAAGTCAAATTTCAACTACAGTACTCAGCTAAAGGGTCTGCCTAAAGTTCACTGAAAATGGCCTGGTCACCACCTATGTGGACCTGGAAACAACGCGTTCGTTCTTCTTACCACGAGATGACGGTTGAAACATGTGCCATCGCCACTTTAAGCCTATTTCACATGAGGGGGCTTTGCCTCTGTTGCATTTCTATTTAATTTCTCTATTAGTTAATAGTCTGATTTCTTTCCTGTTTTTTCCTTTGCTGTGGTGTTCACTCCTATGACAAAGGAACCAGTTACCTTAAAGCGACTCTGTGGCCACTGTGGAACCCCCCCAAACTACTTATACCTTGTTGTAGCTTAGGCGAAGTTCTTTCTGGTGGTATGTTTTGTAAAGCAGGTTAGGCTTTGATGAGGCAGAAAATCCAACTTTAGTAGCGGGGCTGTCGTGTCTAAGAGGCGGGGCCGAAGCGTTCGTGTCCTAGTGCAGTGCCGCCTTTGTGGTGTTGTTCGTCGTCTCCCCCTGCCTCCCGTGCCGCCTCTGCCCGCCTTTACAGGGTTCCATGTAAATGCGCATGCAGCGTTTTTTGAGCTCCGGCGCCGCTGTAGTGACATAGCCGGGTCTGCACCGCCTCCTTTGGCCGTCTTCCACGCCCTGTTTAGTGACGCTCTTGGCCCAGCCCCGGATCGCATGCCTGTCAGCGGCCACCCCGCCCATCGCATAACATGTTGGCGCACCTTGCCTACGTCATCTTGTAGAGTTCTTGGGATCAGATCGTACGCAGGCGCGCTGATGCGACCGGCTTTATCAAACTAGTCTAGCCGGTCGCGTCAGTGCGCCTGCGCGGGATCCGATCCCAAAAGCTCTACAAGATGACGTAGGCAGTGTGCGCCAACATGTTATGCGATGGGGCGGGGTGGCCGCTGACAGGCATACGAGCCGGGGCTGGGCCAAGAGCGTCACTAAACAGGGCGTGGAAGGCGGCCAAAGGAGGCGGTGCGGACCCGGCTATGTCACTACAGCGTCGCTGGAGCTCAAAAAACGCTGCATGCGCATTTACATGGAACCCTGTGAAGGCGGGCAGGGGGAGACGACTAGCAACACCACAAAGGGCAGGAACGCTTCGGCCCCGTCTCTTAGACACGGCAGCCCCACTACTAAAGTTGGATTTTCTGCCTCATCAAAGCCTAACCTGCTTTACAAAACATACCACCAGAAAGGACTTTGCCTAAGCTACAACAAGGTATAAGTAGTTTGGGGGGGTTCCACAGTGGCCACAGAGTAGCTTTAACGCCTCCTCCCTAAGATGTACGGATCAAACTTCTTTCTCTCCCTCACCCAGATAGTCTTGCTCTCTGGGACAGGACATCTGGGAACTTGTTCAGTAGAACTGAACACACGTACAAAAAACTGGATAGGAGGAGTACCTCATTTACTGCACCCTCACCTACACCCACACCATCACACTCGACATTTGCCTCCCTCTCTTGGAATGTGGAAGGCCTGAACACGCCTATAAAGAGAAAAAGGGTCCTCAAGCATCTTAAACGTTATAGACCAGATGTGTTTTTGCCACAGGAAACACGTTGGAAATAGGGTGAGTGCATTACCGGGGAAATTTCCTTGATATTGAACAGTCTACCTCAGATACCCCATTACTATGGCATACATCCAAGGCGGTCATGCAGGGACACATCACCTCCTACATGGACAAGTCACCTCCTACATCGCAAGAGTACAGAAGAAAAAATACCAAGAGTTGCATTCAGACCTCTGCGGCGCATAGACTATTTCTTGACAATCCTACCAGTTCCTCTAAACAGGATTGTCTAGAGTCTAAACGCCTACTAGATGCTTTTACACTGGCCCAATGCCAAACAGAGCTTAGAGGTTTCAATGGGGAAAAGAAAATGTTCCACGCCCGCTCCACCATACTACAATTGAAACCCGCACATGGGTAGCATACACTCCAGCCTCCACAAAAATCTCTATCATGGAAACTTGCCTAAGTGACCTATATTCAGCGCACCCTTACGATTCCAACCGAACTTAGGATCGTCTCAGCTTTTCAGGCCTCCTGTCCCTTTCCCAAAGATGGCACAATATCCTTTTGGATTCTATTACGAACAGGGAGGTAGCGTACACCATTTTGTCACTTCACAATGGTAAACTCCTGGTCCAGACAGCCTTACTGCAGAATACTATAAAATGCGCAAGTCACAAATAGTACCCTTACTTACTTTTTTAACAAAAGATATATATTAAACGATCCCACCCTAAACATCTACATGATTTATGCACAATAGTTCTCCGTAAGCCACATAAACACCCTGCTCTTGTGACCTCATAGTGTCCCATTTCCCTTCTTAGGACAGTTTTACACGTACCGTATGACAGTTTGATATCACACTGCGAGTTCTGCAGCAGTCTGTTGCGATACTCTGTACTGTCAGTCATGGCCTACTTAACTCTGCTGGGCTAACAAGCTAATACATTACCTGTCCATGCTCCAGCTTGCTTCTCTGGCTCTCGAGTCACTGTCGTCAGTGGCTGTGGTGGGACAGCAAACTGAACTGGCTGAGCTGGATGCCAGGAAAGCAAGCTGGAGCGCAGACAGGTAATGTATCAGCCCGGCAGCAGTTTTTTAAGTTGATAGGGGCTACATTCTCACAGCGGAACAAAAATCTGCGAGAATGTAGATGCATAAGAAATGAGAGGACAGTATTGCAGCGGATTTCGCTGTGAAATTGGCCTTAATGTAGATTATAAATTGTTGGCCAAGATTGTGGCAGAAAGGTTGCAAACTTTCTTACCTCAACTCCTATACCCTCCATCAATTTGGGTTCACAGAAGGCAGAAACTCTACTTTTAATCCAATCAGCGGTGTCTGCCACCGTTTTAGCCAAATTTCCGACAACATGCTTCTCAGTATAGATGATGATAGAGCGTTTGACTCCATATCCTTGCAATTTTTACCTCCATATGACAAGGTGATTTGGAGACACCTTCCTACAATTCCTCCACACACTCCAAACATCACCTACCACCAGACTACTCATCAGTGGTCTTCTATCTTCACCAATAGTGATGGAAAGAGGCACAAGACAGTGCTGCCCACTTTCCCACTTTTGTTTAACCCAGCTCTGGACCCCCTCATATATTACCTACACATTTGGCCCACCTTAAAATGTATTATGTTTGACTCTACTCCTCTAAAACTAACAGCCTTTGCGGACAATCTCTTATTGTTCATCTTGCATCCACAGGAAACCTTAGCCCTGCTTATGTAAGAAATCTCCACGATAACTGATACACTGGGTTTCAAAATAAACATTAAAAAAATGAAAAGCCCTACTTTTAAGAGGCCCATCACACCTTGGTTTAACCAATTCCCCCTCAAATGGCAATGTAACTCCATTAAGTTGTCAGGGAGTCCTGGGGTCCGGGAAGATGGCAGTCCCTTCTCTCGACCCGCAACCCCTGTCCCTACCTGCTTGCCCCCCCTAGGCTAAACCCTAGGGCAGCAACTGGGCGACAGTCCCTAGCCTAACTAGGGATACGGGGAGGTAACAGAACACACAGACAGGTATATACAAACAGGTCAGGCAGTCAGAGTCGGCACAGGAGGTCACGTCAAAATCCAAATCAGCAAACAAAGGGTTAACAGAGTCCGGTCCAAGGTCAAGCACAAGAGGTAACGCAGTACAGAGGATAAGGCAGAGGCCAAGTCCAAATGTCAAATAGCAAGCAGAACAATAAGATGCTGGTGTAGCTGGAGACCAAACATACACTGGCAACTACAAGCTGTAAATCACCAGCTTAAATGCTACCAGAGCTCCCGCCCCAGCCCCTGATAGGAGCAAGGAGTCTGACAGCAGCATGAGACACCAATAGCAGCCAGGGAGCCCTCCCCTGTACTCAGACAGGAGCAAGCCTCAGGAGAATGTAACACCTGAAGGCTTAACCCCACGAGCACCAGAGAGGAGTCAGGAGAAAGGCATGAGACTGGGTGTCTGCTCCCTGGCAGCAGAGCAAGAAGTGTGAACAGGTCAGAAAGAAATCGGGCGTCTGCTGATTCTTCCTGCCGAGTTCACACACAGACTGAACTCTAACATAAGTGTTCAGATCCCCCGCCCCCCCCCCCCCCCCCCCCAAAAAATTATACTCGCTTAACATCCAAGCATATTTAAAATCTCTACAAGATGGCATCCAAACCTGGAACTCCTTTACGTTACGTTATCATAGGCAAATCTATACAAAATATCTTTCCCCTGCTTGCTGTATACCCAGTGGCTAACATGAGAATTCTGCAGGATTGGTTTTAGGACACATTGCAATACTCCCCAATAGTGTTACAAACATATCTGATAGGAAACATCTCAACTCAAGCCCTGCTTCACTCTCCCTACTCCCTTCTCCCTCAGAGGCTCAAAGAGCGAACCCTTTGTTTATGTCATTGTGGAGGTCTGGAAACGCTATATGTCACAATCCAAGATCTGCCTGGTCAGTGGTCTCTCTGCCAACCTTTTTGTAACAACGCTCTCTTCCCCCAGGGAAAACCTCACCCAACATTCCAGCGGTTGCGGACTAACGGATTAAAAATTGTGGTGAACCCTTTTAACAAGAAAGTTCTCTTGTTCTCCCAGGTGTCCTTGTAATATGATTTTCTACTCTTCATATGTCCTATTTCTTACAGGTTTAAAATAATGCGATTTCAGTCAATGCATGATTGGGGAGATTTGCTGTGTCCCTGCCTGGCTGCCTTTTCCCAAACGGGAAGGGCCTTATTTCCAGTAACTATTTGTTTTTCCGGTCCTAGCTTGACTATAAACTCACGACCTTTGGTATAACCAAATGGTCCACGCATGATCCTCAGTTTTCCCCATTAGCACTTCATAAAATTTTGACCAAAACATTTATATTTTCCTCAACATCCTTTTGGGAAATGTCACTGAACATTTTACAAAGAGGCTACATAACTGCCCAATGAAACTTTTTAATGGGTGATCTCCCTAACCTCCTACCCTTGCCTGTTCCAGGTGTGGAGCGGACACTGCTGACCACTTCCATTGCTTATAGGATTGTCCCAAAATTAAAATATTTTGGCGCAGAATACATTTCTTTGCAGATACACGTGTTCCTCGTCAGGGAGTCCTGGGGTCCAAGAAGATGTCAGTCCTTTTTTCTCGAACCTGCCCCCCCTGTTCCTGCCTACTTTTCCCCCTAGGATACCCATAGGGCAGCAAGTGGTCAACAGTCCCTAGCCTTACGAAGGATATGGAGCGTTAGACAAAAACACAGACAGGTGTGTCGGAAACAGGAAGTAACGTCAAAATCCAAAACAGCAAGCAAAGGGTCCAAGGTCTGCACAAGAGGTAGTGCAGTACAGAATGAAAAGGCAATGCAAAGTCCAATAATAGCAGGGTCTAATCACCATCTGTACATGTTGGAGCCAACATGAAAGATGCCCCATATTAGGATATTAAATGTAATTTTAATATATGTGTATCATGGGCTGAGATTGATGGGAGCAGCTGAGATTCTGTGGGGAAGCTAGCATTCTCCAGGGGGCTCCTGTCATAAACCTGGAATAGCCCCTGGGTGTATATGGAGCTGATGTGGTTAAACAGATGCTATCAGGAAGCTATTGAATTGACTGTTATAAACATCACACCCTGGTGATAACATGCAAGTCATCCTGGAGCTCTTTTGTTACTGGGACTATGTACAGCCCCTGCGTAAAGCAGATAAACAGCCCTGCAGAGCCGTGCACAATGGATCAAAGGCAGCTGTTATCACCCTTGAAGAACAAATGCAGCTCAGTCCCAAAGGGTCAACAGGAGGACAAGGACTGATTTAAAGAGCGAGCGCCACCTGCAGGAAGATGACAATCAGCTCACTGGAATGTGGGAGGTCACAGATATCTCATTACTGCCCACTGATTGGATGAACTGTCATAAAGAAAGACTGACGTTACCGTAGTCGGGAGTGGAACTGCGGGTGTGTGTTGGTGTGGTTGTGGGTTCTTTTCATATAAATATAGGACCTTTTTGTATGATAGATATAGCACTTAGGGATATAGCTTTTAGGAATATAGATGTTGTATGTCTTTTGTATTAATGCTTGTATTTTCCTAGTATAGGACATTGGAGGAAGGTTTTGCTATTGGCTATTCACACTATTTGTTATCTTGTACTTTACCTTTATTTTAGTAAACCATTATTCTTCTTAAAGCCTTACTGTCTAGAGAGTGTAGGCTAGGAGAAGTAGCAGAAACAGGATTCTACAGTACAAATAGATAACGCTGATGTAGCTGGAGACCAACATGCAATGCCAACTACTGGGTGTAAATTATCAGACTAAATGCTGCCAAAACTCCTGTCCCAATCCCTGATAGAAACAAGGAGTCTGACAGCAGTGATGGAGGCCAATAGCATCCAGGAAACCCTCCCTTTGGGTCTGAATGTATTAAGCATCAGGAGCAGATGCAACACCTAAAGGAAAAGTCACTGTTGTGAATTTTTTTTTTGCAGAAATCAATAGTCCAGGCGATTGTAAGAAACTTTGTATTTGGGTTTATTAGCCGAAAAATGAATTTTTATCTCGAAAAAGCAGTTGGGAGCTCTCCCCCTTTCTTCATTGTTCTCCTATGGAGAGAGGGAAAAGAGACACCAAAACAGGACAACAAAGAGTTAAAAGAGAATACAAGAGAATTAAAAGCTACATTACCCTCTGTCCTCTCTCCTCTGATGTCACCACTGACCTATCTGACCTCTGAATAGCATTCTGAATAGCTCCCCTCCTTTGTTCTCTGCTCTCTGCTGCCAACGTTTCTCCTTAGTCTCTCCTTCCCCTCCCCTCTCCATAGAACAGACAGGACATGTCTGATTGAGATTCTGAGCAGTGCGTGACAGAAAGGAGAGGAGGGGGGGGACCTTGGAAAAGGCTTTTTAAATGCAGATAATTGCATATTTGTCTAGTAAACCCAATTACAAAGTTTCTTTAAATCGCCTGGACACTTGATTTCTGAACAAAAAAAAAAATAATAATTCACAACCGTGACTCTTTTTAACCAAACGAGCACTAGAAAAGAGGAAACAGGAGAAAGCATGAAGCCGGGTGTCCGCTCCCCTGGCAGGTAGAAGTGTAAATAGGTTCAGAAAGAGACTGGGCGTTGTCTGGTTCTTTCAGCCAAATTCACACAGAGAATGAACTCTCACATTCCTTATACATTTTCCCTACACCCAGTATGGGCCCTCCTTGGGTAACTTCCTGACTGACATAAATCTCCCTCACAAACGCACTCGTTTTCTTTTCCTAATCTCAGCAGCAGTGAGGAAAACAATACTACTGACTTGGCTAGCACCTAACACACCTAGTCTTTACATCTTCCAGGAAAAGATCCCTTTGTACTGAGAATAGACTGAGTGTGGCATCTGTGCAAGAGGAAGCCTGAGTTTTTTTTGATATATGGTCACCCATGATTAGACTACTCCCACCACACATCATGGACCACATCATACAATGCTTCCATGCAACCAAGTGGTTTTTGGAACAGAACCTTATAGGGCCTGATCCCATGACCTAAAACTGCTTCAAACCCAATGCGCCCACTTGCATCACCACTATAACTGTTACAAGGATCTGTGTCTCTCAAACCACCCCCACCCTTCGCTTGGTGTAAACCAAGGGGCATTATAATTAACCTCTAGGCGACCCTGGACGTACCTGTACGTCCAGGGCCGCCTCCATGTGTTCAGAGCGGGGCCACGCTCTGAACCGCCGCAGTCTCGGGTGCCGTTCGTAGCGCTATTAGCGGGCACGGTCCGATCGCTGTGCCCGCTAATACAGTAATCGGATGCAGCTGTCAAAGTTGACAGCTACATCTGATTACTTGATGCAGCCATTCCCTGGTGTCTAGTGGGGAGGATCGCTCCTCCGGGACACATCTCATCGATCTATGCTGCATATCTATGCAGCATAGATCTGTATGAGAGATCAGTGCACTTATACTAGAAGTCGCCCAGGGGGGCTTCTAGTATAAGTGTAAAAGTACAAATAAAAGTGTTATTATTAATAAAAAGCCCACTCCCCTGATAAAAGTTTAAATCACCCCCCTTTTCCCATGTTATAAATAAAAATAAATAAATAAACGTTTGGTATCGCCCAAACTATTAATAAATCACATTCCTGATCTTGCACGGTAAATAGTGTAAGTGCCCAAAAAAATCCCAAAATGCAAAATTGCGCATTTTTGGTCGCATCAAATCCAGAAAAATTGTAATAAAAAGCGATTTAAAAAGTCGCATATGCGCAATCAAGGTACCGATAGAAAGAACACATCATGGTGCAAAAAATGACACCTCACACAGCCCCATAGACCAAAGGATAAAAGCGCTATAAGCCTGGGAATGGAGCGATTTTAAGGAACATATATTTGTTAACAATGGTTTGAATTTTTACCAGGCCATCAGATACAATGAAAGTTATACATGTTACATATCTTTGTAATCATAACGACTTGAGGAACATATATAACAAGTCAGTTTTACCCCAGGGCGAACAGCATAAAAACTAAAAAAAAAAAAAAACTAATAAAATAAATGCGTTTTGTTTTTCATTTCTTTCTGGTTTCGCAGTGTACTTTATGAAAAATTTCAGCCTGTCATTGCAAAGTACAATTAGTGGCGCAAAAAATAAGGGCTCATGTGGGTCTCTAGGTCCTCTAAGGGTTAATTTGTGTTTTTGGAAATGTTCTCCTTTTCCTTCTCACCATCCCCCGAAGAACCTGAGTGCATTGGCTCCATCCTGGACACCCTGGACTTCACAATTGTTTCACTATGGTTGATAGATTGTAACCTGCAAACAGACCATTAATATTGGACTGACATGGACTTAATGGTGTCTCCTCCAGAACTTTTTTGACGTTTTCATATGGTTAGGGAGCACTTTAGCAGCTCTATTAGGAGCTGATAACAGCATTATCCGCACAATACTGCTGGTTGCTTCTCTCTAAAGGTGAGTGTAGGGTCTTGGACTAGGGGTAGCATGGGGCAGGGCCCACTCTTGTTTAATGCTGGGACTAATTTGTGGCTATTTGAAGTCAAAACCTTGGAATCCATTTTGCATCTCTATGTATAAGTAACAGAATTGACACAGCTTGTATGCAGAAATTATTTAGCTTAGAGATTCAGCTATCTTCAAAGAATAGTATCTAGTTAACAAACGTTTTGGTATATTGATCACTGTGTTACTAATACCATTTTATTTGTTTCTCATATTTGGAATCGTTTTGTTTAAAGGTCATTATTGTGTTATTGTCCTATTGTTGGTATTCATTGGAGCCTGATCATCATGTTGATTCTTTCTCTACCTTATCTGAAAGGCTGAAGTCTAGACATGATGTTAAACGCTCTGGTGATGGTATTGTATGTCTGTTTAGCTTTGTATTTGTATAGTTTATCTAAACCTGTACAGCATACCATACCATTTTTCCTATAATCACTTTGTGTATTACCTAATGTTTTTTAAATCAGACTATTATTTTACTAGATAAGGCCCCATTCACACGTCCGTGTCCGTTTTTACTGTCAGGAAATCCTGATCAGGAGGATTGGCCGCAGGGGGTGGGGGGGGAGAGGGAGCAGGAGGCCGGGGCAGACCGGGCGCAGCGGCGGAAGGTGGTCCGGGTGAGTGAAACTCCGGACACTTTCCTGATGTGCATCAGGAAAGCGTCCGGGGCCCGGGCGCTCCCATAGACTTCTATGGGGGCGTCCGGGCCGGATTTCCGGACGAAAATAGGACCGGTTCTAAAAAATCCGGTCCTATTTTCCGGAATGGACACCCTTCCGGAAAATTCCGGAAGGGTGTCCGTGTCCAATGAAAGTCTATGCGTCCGGAAATCCGTCCGGATTTCCTGAGAGGAAATCCGGGTGGTTTTTCCGAACGTGTGAAGGGGGGCCTCAATCAAGTTGAATCATTTTGTGGCTTTACAAAAACATTCACAAAACTTAACAAAACATAAATTTATTGGCAAAACGCCTTGTTAAGACGATCACCCCACAGGTTCTGTTAGCGAGCAGGGATAGATTGGTGCACCTACTCAAAGGACATGTAGGGACTGATGCTACTGTGTTGCCTGCTATTTATGGCTACCCAGCCACTACATGAACCGAGTAAAGGAACAGGCATCTCCCCACTAACATATATATCAGCTGGTAAGATTTCTACTTCTATTTTTCACTTTGGGCATGTGCAGTGCTATATATTGGATTGTCTATTTCTGGCATTCATTGTTGATTGTTTTGTAGTCTATTCTGGTGTTACGTTAGTATTGTGGAGAGGCGGTGTGTTTTAGCATCTGTTTTAATGCATATCTATTAAAAGTAAATTTTTCAGAGTGAAAGACAGTTTAGGTGGAGAGGAAGATGCTTCATAACAGTAAAATGAAACATTTGTGTCAGATATATTATAAAGTTTCCTAAATTTGTTTGTACTATTGAGCTATGCAAAGTTTTACACAACAGTGCCTATTCAACCCCTTGCAACCAACTTTGACCTTCATGGCACAGCCCTGTTTTTCAAATCTGACCTGTCTTAATTTACGTGGTAATAACTTAGTGATGATTTAACATATCTAGATGATTATTAAAAAAATATATATCACAACAGGGTTTAGGTACTTTTTAACTCTTTAGGTGGTTCACAGGAATTAAAGGAGTTTTCCCATCTCCTCTGATTCAGCCTGGCACTGCGGCATCCCCTTTGGTTCATGGTTTAGCGCAAGGAGTGAGGACAGCACCTAGCTTTATCAGCCCTACATCGCTGTGTCTCCCACTGAGGTTACACACGTCTCCAGGGCTTGTGGATTGTCCCTGGAGACATATGTAAGCTCAATGAGAGACAAAAAGGTGTTAAAAAGATACCAGCTCTCGAGAATCCTGGCCACCCTGTGACATCACAGCCCAGCCACCTTACTCAGAGTGGAGAGCAGTGATCAGGAATCTAGGCAACAAGCTGACAACACTACAAGGACACAAAAGGGTCAGACTACAATATAAAAGCAATTTTGCTAATGCGAAACATTTGCAAAGTTGCTTTCCTTTGCATTCCCTTTCACCTAACAAAAGTCTAGGTGATGGGAATACCCATTTAACACAAAGTGGAGATGAAGTTTTTTTTAACATTTAAAATTTTCACTTGTAATCTGTATTTATTTTTCTGTAACATGGCAGGCATTAGTACAATTTAACTCAATATTTATTACCCCAAATCTTCAGTTTTTAGAAATAACCCATGTGTAGCTCCTCGCCTTGCACACATGGCTAAGAAATGGACCACCCTGTAGATTTTGGGGCTGTTTTTTTTTTTTTTTTTAATGGTAACATATTGGGCTTGCATAGGAATTGAGGTTCTAAAGCATTAGAAACAACCCTCTAAGAGATCCTGTTTTTTGAAACTACACCCTCCAAGGAATGTATCTAGGGGGGAAGTGAGCTTTTGAACTCCACAGAAGTCAAGTTGAGACAGAAAAATGAAGCCTAAAATTTCTCATTTTTACAAGGAACACAGAAGACTAAGGTTCCCAAAATTTGTTATACAGTTCCTCCTGAGTAAAGAAGTACCCCATATGTGGTCATAAACTACTGTTTGGGCACACTGCAGGGCACTGCACTGCAGGAAAGGATCGCCATTTTGCCAAACAGTTTTTGGGAACCATGTGCATTTGTAGTGGCCATAAGGTTTTTTTTTTGTTTTGTTTTTTCACCTAGGGGTGTAGTGAGCACTTGAACCCCATTTTAATAATACATTTTGCTTTCTCAGTATACTCACAACTTTATTTATTTCATTATTATTATTTTATTTTTTTGCAGACCAATCGATGGCTGGAAAAGAAGAAAAAATGGAGTAAGCATTATTACCCGCTTTCTGTACAAATTTTACGGTACTGGACAGTCATTGCATATGGAGTAAGCTTAAGATGTAGCCCTGCTCCCTATGCAGCAAGTGAAAGCTGTATATCAAGTCTGCACTCTTCTGCAATTGCCAGTTTAACCTCTTTAAATGCAACAATTAATAATGATCTCAGTGCTGATCGGTAACTATGGCAGACGGAGATCTTCTGAGGTCTTCTTTCTTGGCTGCCAAGTAGACTCTGCTAAAAGACTTTGCTAGCAAAATGCAGAAATGACAGATTAATGCAGTACAATAGTACTGCATTGATGTGCGTATGGGCTCTTTTACATGACCTGACTAACAGGATTGAGGCTTGTTTGCAAAACCTCTGCAAGGCTTAATCAGTTGTGCAGCCGAGCCGCACAAAATCACTGCATCATGTGGCTTATTAACTTAATGATAAGAGGCTGTACATTTCTGTTTATGTGCGGGGTGACTACTATGATTTTAGTGCCTGCTCAAAACATGCAGTCAGCTGATGAACTAGACATTTTGTTTGTTGAACAATCGAAGCCCTTTGTGTACACACCAATTATTGGCCCATGTAAAAGGATTCTAAGTTTTTGTTTTTTTTAAATAATATAACAAATTAAAATTTCCCCTTTTTTCCAATTAACCCTTTAAAGTGACTCTGTATCCACAATCTGCCCCCCACCCCATAAAAAAAGAAAAAACAAAAAAAATTGCTTGTACCTTCCTATAGCTGCTTTTAATTCAAGATCTGTCCTGGGGTCCGTTCGGCAGATGAAGTTATTGTCCTAAGAAAAACAACTTTTGAACTTGCAGCCCTGTGTCAAATTGGCGTGTGCCCACCCTTGCACCACCTCTCCATCCCTCCTCCCCGCCCTCCTCATCATTAGAAATGCCCCAAGCAGGATTTTTCCTATTCATCACCTGTGTGAACACTGCACATGTGCTGGATCGTTAAGGCACCTGTGCACTGTTCACACAAGTGATGACTTGGAAAAATACTGCCCAGGGCATGAGGAGGATGGGAAGGAGGGACAGAGAGGCAAGCCTAGGGCACACACACTCTAGGCCACGCCAATTTGACACGGCTGCAAGTTTAAAAGGGTTTTTTTTTTTTTTTAGGACAATAACTGCATCACCTGCCGAACGGACCCCAGGACAGATCTTGGATTAAAAGAAGCTATCTGGCGGTACAAGCGGTTTGGGGAGGTCCGATTGTTGGTACAGAGTCGCTTTAATGACGAATGATTGGTATAACCATCATGGTGTCACTAAGTGGGTACAGAGAGTGCTCACACTGCTCACAGTTAATTAAAATTCTGTCAAATCAACTGGTGCCAGAGATTTGTTAAAAAAAAATCTCAAGTCTAGTACTTATCAGCTGCTGTATGTCCTACAGGAAGTGGTATTCTTTCCAGTCTGGAGAGTAGGAGACGTTTTCTATGGTAATTTTCTACTGCTCTGGACAGTTGCTGTCATGGATAGAGGTGGCAGCACAGAGCACTCTGTCAGACTGGAAAGAATACACCATTTCCCGTAGGACATACAGCAGCTAATAAAGACTTGAGATTTTTTATAAACGTAAATTACAAATCTCTGGCACCAGTTAATTTAAAAAATAATTGACATGTCAATTCTTTGGGAGTAAAGCGGATCTGCTGCAGAAAATTCTGTTTGGAAATTCTGCAGTGTGAACAACAGAGCGGAAATTCCATTAAACACAATGGGATATTGTTATATTTTACAGGAGGAATTTCAAGCGGAAATTAAGAGCATATTATTCCTCTTTAAAGCGTAACTGTCATTTCAGGGCCGTTTTTTTTAAAACATTAAATATCAACAGTACAAGCGATTTTAAGAAACTCTGTAATAGGTTTTATAAACCAAAGAGTTTCCTTCTGGACTGAAAAAGCAATCTCCCAGCCTCACCCTTCACTTCAGAAGAAGCAGGATTTCTCTGTCCATTATGTGGCTATGGAGAGGGGAGGGGCTGTTAGGAGTGACTGAGCACGGAGCAGTCCTGCAAAGCACAACACCCTGCAATCTTCTCTCAGTAAGTTCCTAGATAAGCACTGACCTTTCTGACACCTGAATTTAGCGTTTTAGGTGCCCAGAGAATCTACAAACAGCTTACCTTCATGTCACCTCTTCCTGCTCCCTCATCTCCCTCAGCCCCTCCCCCCCTTCATAGGCACAGAATGGAGAGAGCAGAACCAGTCTTCACTGGCTTCTCTGTAATGAAGACGTGTTTGCCTGATAATGCACAGATAAGAAGTCGGGGGGGGGGGGAGGCTGGGAAATTGCTTTTTGAGTACAGAAGGAGGCTTTTTTGGCTGACAAAACCTATTACAGAGTTTCTTAAAATCGCTTATACTACTGATTTCTGCAATACAAAAAAAAATATGACGGTTACGCTTTAATGCCTTGCCTATTCCTTAGTGTGCACATACCTTAAGGGCCCTATTAGGGTATGTTAACACTACGGAATTAAAGGTGTTATCCAGTGCTTTAAAAACATAGCTACTTTTGCACCACTCTTGACTCCAGTTTGGGTGGGGTTTGAAACTCTCTTCCATTGAAGTAAATGGAGCTTAATTGCAAACCACGCCTGAACTGGAGACTAGAGTGGGAAAAAATTGGCCATGTTTTTGTATCGCTGGATAACCCCTTTAGGCACTGAATTTTAAGTTCCACTTAAAGGAGAAGTCTGGCCAAAAGTATTTTTTAATATGTTATTACTTATGGAAAATTAGACAAATTTCTAATGTACATTAATTATGGGAAATGCACATATACTGCTATTTCCCTTAATTTATTAGATCATGGAGTGTTAGAATTCTCTTAGAAACCGTGAGGTCACGACGAAGGGTGTAATTCCTATGGAGTGTTCAGCAGGGGGCGCACTATATATAGAAGTCAATGAGTACCATTGACTTCTTTATATAGTGCGCCCCTGCTGGACACTCTATTGAATCAATGGATGTGTATGTAAAAATGTTATGTACAGTACGTTTTGATTGAATACATTTATGGAATACTTTGGGGAGCAAGTGTCCTTGCTCCCCAAAGTATCCCATAAATGTATTCAATGAATACATTAGGAGGGCACCGAGCAGGAAGGGAGAGAGGTGCCTGTGCATCTACCTCCCCCCTCCCTCCCTGCTCGGTGCTGGGCACATATACACAGTACTACTCCTCCCATCATCTGCTCATAGTATGAGCAGATAATGGGGGAGTAGTACCTGTGCTTTCCCCATCAGATCGCCGCCGGCCACTGCTCCTCATGCAAGGGGTCGCTTCATCATGCCGCCGCCACCACCTCCTCCCGGCTTCAAACGTGTAACTATCCTGCCGCCAGCCGCCGCTCTTCACACTATCCCGCCTCTGACTCCCCGCCGACACTCTCTGCTCCTACATACCGGCTCCCAGTCCGCACTGCATGCCTCCAGCGTCAGCCCTCCCCCACGCGCAGGGAGGCCGGGGACACCAGGAAGCACTGGGAGCACCATGCTCCCTGCGGGGTGGGGGAGGGCTGACGCGGCCAGCATGCAGTGCGTACCGGAAGCCGGCATGTAGGAGAAGAGAGCGGCGGCCAGAGGCTGGATAGTTACACGTTTGAAGCCGGGAGGGGGGCATGATGAAGAGACCCCTTGTGTGAGGGGCGGCGGCGGCAATCTGATGGGGATAGTACAGGTACTACTCCCCCATTATTTGCTCATACTATGAGCAGATGATTGGAGGAGTAGTACTGTGTATATGTGCCCAGCACCGAGCAGGGAGGAGGGGGGGAGGTAGATGCACAGGCACCTCTCTCCATTGATTCAATAGAGTGTCCAGCAGGGACGCACTATATATAGAAGTCAATCGTACTCATAGACTTCTATATATAGTGCGCCCCCTGCTGGACACTCCATAGGAATTACACCCTTCGTCGTGACGTCACGGTTTCTGAGAGGATTCTAACACTCCATGATCTACTAAATTAAGGGAAATAGCAGTATATGTGCATTTTTCATAGTTAATGCACATTAGAAATTTGTCTAAATTTCCATAAGTAATAACATATTAAAAATACTTTTGGCCTGACTTCTCTCTTAAAGTTCCACGTGTCCCATTGACTTAATGTTATTTCTCAAGAGCAATCTGCGATCCACCCAAAGATTTGACATGTCCTGCCATATAAAGGAATGCCAGTATATTGGACTACATTTTTAGAATAAGTTTCCTTTATAGTACTGTATCAAGAATTTAAATTTAACTTTTCAATTTTTAAATGTTTGTTTGCATTCTATTCATAGATGGTTTCTTTTTTTTCTTTCAACGTAGGTTTGATGCAGAACAGAAAAAAGTAAGTTAATTTTGTCCTTAAAATTATGAGTTTAAATTATCTTTAAAGCATCTGGTTTCTGCAAAAAAAGAGTTCATTTGCAGTGATAATATGGTTTGGGTACTGACTGTGTACCCAAACATATATATTATACCTAGTTATGAATGAGACTCTTCAAGTAGATTCCTTTTTGTTTAAGGTGTGCTTACCTCTGTTATTGCCCACTTCGCCCTCCTACAGGAATACTGCTGGTTTTAGCAACCTGAAAAAAAATAAGAGGCTGTCCCTGCTCAGCTGCTGTGACATCATCAACTCCCTCCTCATTTTAAAGAGGAACAAAGAAGAAAAAGTTGAAATTATATGTATTGCTGTTCAGCGCCATTTTGTTGGTGTCTTAACATACAACAAGTATGTACCCAGCCAACTTCATGGCACACCTCAGCTGCTGCAGAACACCATAATACACCTCAGCTGTTGCAGAATATCATAATATACCTCAGCTGCTGCAGAACCTCATACAGCTCGCCAGCACGCACACACCTCATGCACTTATTACCTACCGTGCCCCTTATGCATATAGTACTGTTGTTACACTAATACAGACAGCTCATGCCTGTACATTATGAATGTTCAAATTTACAGTAGTGGCGAAGTGCTTTGCTGCGCTCTGTCATCGCCTTGTCAGCCGGCTGCATTTGACCACTGCTCCGGGTGTCTGTAAAATCTGGTTACAGTGCTGTGAAACTTCACCAAGGACTGTATCCCGCTCCTTCATACACCCGAAAAAGAACTCAAATGCAGCCGACTGGCAAAGCAAATTTGCTCATCCCTAATGCACCCTCAGACGGAAAGCTCATCCCTAGTGCACCCTCATACAGACTGAGGAGCAGTAGGGCGCTCAAGGCAATGTATGTAAGCAGGCTGGGCCATTGAAAGTGCTCCAGTGAAGCTCAAGTAATAGCTCCAGTAATTTCTACAAGAGCCCAAGGCCCTCATTTTGTTGCATTATTACATAGAAATTTTTATATATCTAAACACTTTGCCAGTGTTTTACACTTGTTTTGTTTATTGTTATATAGCCTGCTTGCTCCTCTAACCCAGTCGCACCTCCCCGAATCCCCCCCCCTCCTCCATTTTTGAATATAACAAAAACATAATATAATAATATTATCTTTATATTATGTAAATAAAGTAAAAACAAACCTAAAAATACATACAACATAAAAATGTATTATTGAAAAATACAGCGGCGGCTGCAGGGTGCGGACAGAAGCGCGAAGAACACCAGGAGCATGGAGAAGTGATGTATATATTTATTTATTATAAAAAGTGATGGCTGCACAAAAATCACTAATGATAGATCGATATAGATATATACAATTATCCTGCTGTGTAATAGGCTCATCGGTTACTCGCCACCGACTGCACAGTCACCACAAAGTACACTCTCCCTTAATCAACACCAACTGACTGATCACCTGACATCCCGCTCTCCTACAATCGCCAACAACTGCACAGTCCCCTCTTGCACAAACCACCTACAGTCCAGCCCTAACTGCCAAATTCCAGTATACTACAGTACCACAGCTGCTGAAGAAGCCCATCTTACACACCTCAGCTGCTGTAGAACATAATAATGCACACTTCATTTGCTGCAGAACCTCACCTTAGCTGCTGTAGAACCTCACTACACCTCAGCTGCCACAAAACCCCATACTACACCTCAGCTGCTGCAAAACCTAACACTACTCCTCACCTGTCGCAGAACCCCGCACTAGGCCTCACCTGTCGCAGAACCCCGCAATAGGCCCCTTCTAGGCCTCTCCTACCAGCTCACCAGTCACACAGAATCCCCTCCGCAGTACGGTCTCCTGTCCGACCACCCAGGACCTGTTCCCAGGCTGCTGCCTACCCTCCTGAATGCCTCGACAGCCGACGCTCGCTGGCCCAGCAGCCGCCATTGGGGACACTCACCAGCCACCGTTGCTGCATTTCCCTGGGTCGTCGCCAACCACCCGGGACCCATCCCCAGGCTGCCACTACCTACCCTCCACTTGCTGGTCCGGCAGCCGCCAGTGCGCACATTCACCCAGCCTGACCTCTCTGGACTCATCCCCAGGCCTCTTCCTCCTGCAAAGCTCTCCTGCCTGCTCACCATCCATCCGCCCGCATAGTCCTGAGGCCGCCCACAGTCACAAGGGAATCCGCTCGCCCACTTGCACAGCTCTCCTGCTTGTTTACCGCCTACCCGCAGTCACCAAGGAATCTCCTCTGCACCAGCACCGCGGCTGCCCGCCCACCTCTCTAGCGGAGAGGTCGGTAATGATTTGTGGTCTCCTCTCTTTCTGCTTCTACCCTCAGCGTGTGACCCAGAAGCAGCTGCCCATGTCACACTAAAGGATTGTAGAAAATGTCATTTGGCTGTGTACTGCGCGTGTGCAGTACACGGAGCCCCCAGTGTAAGACAGACTCCTTCGGTTCACTTCAATGCTCTGGAGGTGCCATATAGTGTGTGTGTGTGTGTGTGCGCGCCGTGAAATGACATCAGACACTATTAAACATGGCAGCCAACTGTGCAAGGATCATATTGTTTAAAAATAGTGATGCTATATGTAAAAAAAAAATAATTATATATATATATATTATGACTTTTTTTACCACCTTTTCATTTTATAGTAAAATAAAGACGCCGCAACTGAGCATCGGCGCGCTCGCTTACTACAGTACGTTGGCTTGTATACATGGGCCTTTACTTGTCACTGCAGTTCAGATACATGGGCCCAGATTCATTAAAGTGTCTAAGGCTGGTATTACACGGAGCGATTATCGTTCGAAAAATTGTTAAATCGTTCGGATTTGAACGATAATCGTTTCATGTAATAGCAGGCAACTATTAAACGACCAATGAGAAATCGTTGATCGTTTAATAGCATCCGGACCTATTTTTATCGTTCGCACATCGTTCGCACATCGTTCGGTGGAATAAGAATTCGCAGCTGAAATGTACGCAATACCGAAGACTAAACGACCGCAAGAACGATCATAAATAACGATCATCGTTCTATGTAATTGGGCGAACGATTTCGGGTCGTTTGCCTTAGCGGTCGTTTGCCTTAGCGGTCGTTTAAGATCGTTTATCGTTAATCGTTAGTCGTCGAAAAATTGCTTGGTGTAATAGTACCCTTAAACAGAAACTACCTGAAGAGAAATTTATCTATATAGATTCCACACAATACTATAGAAAACTGTTTAAAAAAAAAAAGAAAAGAAAAAATCTGTTCTTTTTACAGACTAGGCTGAATAAATGAAATCTACTAATTGCTATTTTTCCTTAAAAAGTCTACTTTCATTAAAGCCTTGAGTCTTTCAGCTTTTCATGACCGTGACATCCGCTCCAGAGTGAAGGGAAGTAATAGCAGAAAGACACAGTGGTGTACACTACACATGATTGCCCTGTGCAAAGATGATTAGTATTCGCTGCACAGGGAGAACCGTTGTTGCCTTAATGAACAACTACTGGAGGACATGTCCATCAGCTACAAATAGACAGCACTGTGGCTCTGTGGTTAGCAATGTTGCCTTGCCTTGCTGTGGTCCTAGGTCCCAATCAAAACAGGGCAACATCTACATGTTTGTATGTTTACCCTGTGTCTGAGCAGGGTTCTTCTGGGTACTCCAGTTTCCTTCCACACTCCAAATAAATACTAAGGTTGGATTGCTAATCTGGACAGGGGCCACTGTGATCAACTTTGTACAGCACTATGGAACAGGTCAGTGCTATATAAATCAATAAAATAATTAATCCTAAATTGTATTTGGAAAAGATTATTTTATATTAAAGGGAATATATGTTATCTGTATTCCTCAGGTTAGTACGATTATAATGATACCCAGTTTGTATAGTTTCTGTCATGTTTTGCTACTTTAAAAAAAAATTAATTTGCCATTTTCTGACCCCTACAACTTTTTTTCATCTGTATTTGTTGCGCAGTATTCTGTAGTTATTACTGGTATAATCTGTGCGTATATTTGTAAAATCTGATTCAAACTTTTATTTTAAGATGTTTTTTTTTTTTTTGTTTTTTTTTAAGTTTAGAAGCTCCACTAGCAGATTAGTATGAACAATAGCTTGATTGCCCATAGAGTTCAATGCAGTTCAGTCTATTGCGCTCTATTGGTACAGCTTGCTGTAGGCATGCTAAATTGATCACAGGGTCAGGCAGCCATGGGAGGCTTAGCAGAGGCCTTGGGCTGCACTGACAATGGATTGGCTCCATCGATTTCCTCACAAGGAGCTGATCTGAACCATTGCTCCACCAGTGACGTGTGGCAGTGTCATTTAGATGCCTTGTCAGTTTTTACAGCATTAACTAAATAGTTAAATAGCCAACACAAGGATTGCTCTGTGGCGGCCTTCAGCTGCTGAAATGTATGGAGAGGGCTGTTCCCTGTTTGGGCGGGTTCACACTACGGAATTCTCGCGGACAATGTACGCGGAATTCCGTCAGCTGTCCGCCCGCACATCTGGGCGCCTTTCCGCCGGCCCCATAGACACCATTCTATGGGCCGGCGTATTCCGCTATACGCTGAAAGAAGTGTCATGTCACTTCTTTTAGCGGGTCGCGGAATATGCCGGCCCATAGAATGGTGTCTATGGAGCCGGCGGAAAAGCGCATGCCCGTGTGGGCAGACAACTGACGGAATTCCGCGGACATTGTCCGCAAGAATTCCGTAGTGTGAACCCGCCCTTTATCTGTAAACTTTGGATATTCACGCTCCCTTCCTGCTTTCTGTCTCAGCTTTACTATATTTACTAGGAGCCGTATCCAATGCCTGAGGTAAAAAGCACTGAGCTATGCTGTGCTTTTACACAGCCAATGTGTTCAGATTTAGCATAGCAATGGGCAGCTTAGGATTCTGGTGAGGGGTGGGGACTGTTTGGGTGAAGTTTCCTAATAAAAGGGGGCTTAATACAGTTTAAAAAAATTGACAATTATGCTTTGCCATGAGAATGACAAAAGGAAAAGAAAAACAAGTGCACAGACACCTTGCTTATGACCAAAGGAGAATGGAACAAGGCAAGGGAATATGTGCTCACCTTGTAGCCCTTTGGGCTTTGTGCATATCACCCTGCAGACTGCGGCAGTGTACTGTATCACCTGGTCCATTGGTTTACGGAAATGCATATTTGGCATAAAAAGGGCTGCAGGCTAAATGTACTCAAGACGGGATACTCCCACAAGGGGGCCTGCATTTAAGTCACCAAACATTAAAAAACAGAAAAAGTTAAGTTACTTGCCAGCGCTGCCCCACAGACGTCCACTAGTCAAAGAGTTGTAATAAATAACAATAATAATACGTTTACATGTTCAAGCCGGGTTCACACGCTGTAAGACACGGGCTGTGTCACAGAATCTCCTTTGTGCTGAATTGGGATGCGGGTGCATCCATGTGTGCTCGCATTCCCAATTCACCATAGCACACAATGGAAAGTGCGGCCGAAGCCACACTTTCCATTGTGCAAGCTGTCAATTCTGTGCGGCTGCTATTCAAAGAATAGGGGCCACAAAAAACTGACATGTCAGTTTTTCATGCGGCAGCTAGGGATCCCGGACGGAGTGTATACACTCCGGCTGGGATTCCTTTGACTGCAGTGCAACATAAATTTTCTGTTAATCATGGCCGAGATTTATAAACAACGGCCATGATTAAAGAAAATTTACGTTGTGTGAACATGGCCTTAGGGAGTACACCTCCCTTCCTTAAAGGGGTTATCCAGTGCTACACAAACATAGCCACTTTCTTCTAGAGACCGATTCTCTCTTTGCAGCTTGTGTGAAATTTTGTAAGTCAGTACTAGGGATCGTCCGAACCGAGTTCGGTTCGGGTTCGTACCCAGTGATGATTTCCGCTGTCTGCCTGCTCCGTGTTACTGTATCCCAGTTTTCCAGGCGTTACTCCCGCTGTATCCGCCCGCTCCACGGAGCAGGCAGACAGCGGGAATCTGCTGCCGAGCGTTCAGGTTCATACAAACCCGAAACTCGGCAGGTTCGGACCATCCCTAGTCAGTATTGTATTGTCACTCCAAAGTTATACAAATCCCCAATATACACTTATTATGGGAAATGCTTATAAAGTGCTTTTTTCCCTGCACTTACTACTGCATCAAGGCTTCACTTCCTGGATAATATGGTGATGTCACGACCCGACTCCCAGAGCTGTGCGGGCTGTGGCTGCTGGAGAGGATGATGGCAGGGGGACAAGAGCAGTGTTGTCTGGAAGGAAGTGGCCATGTTTTTGTAGCGCTTGATAACTCCTTTAAAACTGTGTAAATAACAAACAATACTAATACACAGCTTTAAAGCGACTCTGTACCCACAATCTGTCCCCCCCAAACCACGCTTTTAATCCAAGATCTGTCCTGGGGTCCGTTCGGTGGGGGATGCAGTTATTGTCATAAAAATAACTTTTAATCCAGCAGCACTGTGTCTAACGGCCGGGGCTTACATTTTTATATGCATTAGGCTGGCACACCCTCTCTGTCCTTCCTTTCCACCCTCCTCAACATTTACTGCTGTTTGAGCTTTGCACAGGTGTATTAACGATCCAGCCCATGTTCATTATACAAACAGGTGGGGAATAGGGAGCAGTCTGCCTGGAGCATTCCTAATGCTGAGGAGGGTGGGGAGGAGGGACAGAGAGGGTGTGCCAGCCTAATGCATATACAAATGTAAGCCCCGGCCGTTAGACACAGCGCTGCTGGATTAAAAGTTATTTTTATGACAATAACTGCATCAACTGCTAAACGGACCCCAGGACAGATCTTGGATTAAAAGCAGCTATCTGAAGGTACAAGTGGTTTGGAGGGGTCAGATTGTGGGTACAGAGTCGCTTTAAAAAGGCAAAAAAATCCAAAACAATCGCTTAATAAAGGGGAGGGTCAGTATGAGTGCCAGGTAAAGTAACAAAAAATAGATTGTATTTCCTAATATGTGTCCATACTGTACTTCTCATCTAACATCATAGTGGCCATATACCTCGAATATGAATCAGAGAGCATATTAGTCATATTAGTAAACATATAGTTCATTTATGCATTCGCCAAGACGCCGTAGCCCTAAGTGTAGAAAGAGGTGCATCTCAGCTACACTCGCAAGACTTCACGCATTGGGATACCAATCCCATAGCGCCATAGTCACGTACAATAAAAAGGCAGAGTTCACTATTACAGAGTAGAATCTACAGGCTCGTCTTGCAAGATCATGTGCTGCTGAAGACTAATAGGAGATGACTGAGACCCGGCTTGCTAAACCCACATTACTACGATCGTGTTATTATCGTCACATGGTGCCCATACACCAATCCATATGGGAGAGCAGCTGCAATTGTCACCGATCAGTTTGTTAAATGAATTCTTGCGAGTGTAGTTGAGATGCACCTCCCTCTACACATAGCACTACCGTGTCTTGGCAAATGCATGAATGAACTGTATGTTTACTGTTATGACTAATATGCTCTCTGATTCATATTAAAATTTTATGGCCACTATGATGTTAGATGAGAAGTGTGTTCACATATATTAGGAAGTACAATCTATTTTTTGTTACTTACCATTAATCTGTGACTCATTATGACCTCTCCATCTTATTAAAGAGACTCTGTCAGCAGGTTTATGCTGTCCTATCTCAGGGTAGCATAAAATAGTGACAGAGAAGCTGAACAAAATGATGTATCACACACATTGTTCTGTGTAGCTGATTGGGAGATATCCTCCTGAATAACATGGACAATAAGTAGTCCTCTCCATTATAAGCATGAGCCCAGTAGTCCTGGATAATTAGCCCCTGGATATTAGCCCACCAGCTGCTAATTAGAAGTTATCTATCCATGCTGTGTATAGGCAGTCAACTGTCAATCAGTAGCGGGAGGGCAGGAGAGTGGTGCGGCAAGAATCCTATTCTCCTACATAGCATACATCAGTACATGCAATCTATTGATTGCATGTTTTAAAGTGAAAGTGTAAAAATAAAGTGTAATAAAAAAAAGGTTTTAAAAGTATTAAAAAAAAACCTTATAACCCCCCAATAAAAGTTTAAAATACCCTCTTGCCCAGTATAAAAATATATAGTATAAAAAATATAACATTATTGTTCCTGCACGGTGAACGGCGTAAACGAAAAAAAAAAAAAAGCAGAAAAACACCGGGATTGCTGATTTATAAAAAAAATAAAAAAATTACATATCAGAAAATAATAAGAAGCGATCATAAATTTTCTGTTACACCAATATGATATTAATAAAAACTAGAGATCATGGCGCAAAAAATGACACTCCAACCAGCCCTGTAGGTGGAAAATTAAAAGCGCTATGGTTCTTAGAAGGAGGGGAGGAATATTGCATTAATTTGACCCGGGCATCAATGGGCTCTGTCTTGAAGGGATTAAAATGGTTCTATTTTGATCCTTACAACACTTTTATCTTTTCTAATGTAGGGCTGTGTGTGTCCTTTTTTTTGCACCATGATCTGTAGTTTATATCAGTATCTTGCTTGATGACTATTTTATTTTTTTGGGATGTCATGTGACCAAAAATTAGCAATTTTGCAATATGGCAGGTTTTTGTGCTTATGCTTATTACCGTAGAAAATCAGGAATGTGATAATTTAATGTTTAGGTGAATCTTCATGTGGTAATAGCAAATATATTTGTTTTAATTTTATTGTTTTTTTTATATTTTTTTGTTATAAAAAGGTTTTAATATGGCATGGCATTATTTATATTTTTAAAACCTTTTTTTTTTCTTTTTTTCATTTAACATTTATTTGTAGTCCCCCAGGGGACTCCATGATTGCTCATAGGGATTAATGCAATACCAATGTATTGCATTGATCAATGTTATTTATGTTTGATTGCTTCAGGCTGCTGCCTGAAACAACTGCTGAGACCAAGAAGAAAGGACTAGACCGGTAAGTATAATGGATCGGCTTGTAATGAGCTCATTGCGAGAAGCCAATTTCCCCTCTTGACCACCACTAAAGTCTTTTTAAAGCCATTTAAATGGCACTGTTAATTAAATAGTAGCTGTGGTCCTCGGCTGCGAATAGCAGGTGGGAGCAACACAGCACAAAGTGGTCTCGGGTCCCGAGTAGGGATGCACGATGCACCGAAAAATCGATTCTACTATCGATTTTCGGGGCATATTTTCGGTTCGATACCAGGATTTCCTGGTATTCGATACTTTATGATAAGCCGCGCAGCAGTGCGGCTTATCATAAAGTACACAGCAGAAGACATGGCAGGCAGTGAGCTGAGTGCCTGCCATGTGCTCTGCGTGGCCCCCCTGGTGTCACCTCCTCTGTCCACCCGCCCTCACTCTCTCCGCTCCCGGCGGCGCTAACTTCCAATAGCCGGCACACAGCGATCGTATGTGCCGGCTATTTAACTGTATAGATGCCGCTGTCACACTGACAGCGACATTATCCCCCTCTCCTAACCTGCTCCCTATGTAGCGGGGGGGTGTAGCAGACCCCCGCTACTAATGACTGCGGCCGGCAGTCATTTACCCTTTAGTGAAAGGGTCGGCGGCTGCAGAGGGAGAGCGGCCGTCGCTTCCTGAAGAGGAGAGCGGAGCATAAGGCTGGAGGAGGGGAGGAGATGCGGCCACTACATCTGGCTGCACAGCACTGTAAGGTGGGGGCCACAGGACTGTGAGGGGGCGGCAGGCCGGGGCCGACAAGACACTCCTGGGGCGGACATCAGCTATGTGAGAGAGGTGAAGAGGGGGTCGGCCTGGCTCTCACTGGGAAGGGGGGAGGGGGGGTCTGCAGCCTGCAGTTTACCTTGCTACAGCTCCCATGACTACATGACTACTCCCATGACTACAGCTCCCATCATCCCCCCTGATAGCTGGTGTGTGTGTGTGTGTGTTACATGACTACAGCTCCCATCATCCCCCCCCCCCTGATAGCTGGTGTGTGTGTGTGTGTGTGTGTGTGTGTGTGTTACATGACTACAGCTCCCATTATCCCCCTGATAGCTGGTGTGTGTGTGTGTGTGTTACATGACTACAGCTCCCATCATTCCCCCCCCCTGATAGCTGGTGTGTGTGTTACATGACTACAGCTCCCATCATCCCCCCTGATAGCTGGTGTGTGTGTGTGTGTGTGTGTTACATGACTACAGCTCCCATCATCCCCCCTGATAGCTGGTGTGTGTGTGTGTTACATGACTACAGCTCCCATCATCCCCTCTGATAGCTGGTGTGTGTGTTACATGACTACAGCTCCCATCATCCCCCCTGATAGCTGGTGTGTGTGTGTGTGTGTGTGTGTTACATGACTACAGCTCCCATTATCCCCCTGATAGCTGGTGTGTGTGTTACATGACTACAGCTCCCATCATCCCCCTGATAGCTGGTATGTGTAACATGACTACAGCTCCCATCATCCCCCTGATAACTGGTTTGTCACATGACTACAGCTCCCATCATCCCCACTGATAACTGGTGTGTTACATGACTACAGCTCCCATCATCCCCCTGATAGCTGGTATGTGTTACATGACTACAGCTCCCATCATCCCCCTGATAACTGGTGTGTTACATGACTACAGCTCCCATCATCCCCCTGATAACTGGTGTGTTACATGACTGCAGCTCCCATCATGATAACTGGTGTGTTACATGACTACAGCTCCCATCATCCCCCTGATGTCATGTTACACATACCAGCTATCAGGGGGATGATGGGAGCTGTAGTCATGTAACACATACCAGCTTACAGCTCCCATCATCCCCCTGATAACTGGTTTGTTGCATGACTACAGCTCCCATCATCCCCCTGATAACTGGTGTGTTACATGACTACAGCTCCCATCATCCCCGATAGCTGGTATGTGTTACATGACTACAGCTCCCATCATCCCCCTGATAACTGGTGTTACATGACTACAGCTCCCATCATCCCCCTGATAACTGGTGTGTTACATGACTACAGCTCCCATCATCACCCTGACAGCTGGTGTGTGTGTTACATGACTACAGCCCCCATCATCTCCCTGATAGATGAAGTGTTAGGCCTCTTTCACACTATTTCCCCCCCTGCCACCCAGCCGCAGAGATGACAGGAGAGCATGATGTGCTCTCCTGTCATCTCATCTACTACTCACCTACTCCCCGCACTGACCGGCTACACACGCTCCCTGGAAGTGGCCGGGACTACGCTGCCAGGAGAAGGTATCATAGTCCAGGCCACTTCTGGTGAAGATGAAGCTGGTCAGCACAGGGAGTAGGTGAGTAGTAGATGAGATGACAGGAGAGCACATCATGCTCTCCTGTCATCTCTGCGGCTGGGTGGCAGGGGGGGATCCGTGCCGCGATCCGCACTACGACATGTCCTATTTTTTCGGGTCGCGGCACGGATCATTGTGTGAATGGCCACATTCACTTTAATGGGCCGTAAAATTGTCCGTGGTTGCTGATCCGCGACCACGGACAATTTTATGGGACGTGTGAAAGAGCCCTTAATGTAATGTCCCTTAATGTAAATAATGTCAACTTTATTTTTTAAGTTAAAAAATTAAAGGAACATAAATTGGTTCCATCGGACCTGACAGTTGGGGGGGGGGCATTTCTAATATTGAGGGGTTTTTTGTGTTTTTTTTTTTAAATATAATTTATTAAGTATCGAATTGGTATCGAGCATTGGAAAAAAAATGTTGGTATTGGTATCGAACTCAAAATTCTGGTATCGTGACATCACTAGTCCCGAGGCCCCTCTTTCCCCCTTAACACAATATTGGCGTACATTTACGTCATTTCATTAAAAGGGCTTATCCAAGATTAGAAAAAAAAAAAACATTGTTTTCTTCCTTAAATAGCACCACTCTTGTCCTCAATTTAGTGTGGTATTGCAGCTCTGGTATTTTGTGCTTAGTTTAAATACCGCACAAACTTAGGGCTGGTGCGGTGGTGGTGTCTGCTGCCACCGCTCCTACTACGCGGAGCGACGGCCAGTAGACTCTCTATCGCTGTTTTTTTAAAACGCACTGAAAGAGAACGATCAGCCGACATCATGGATGTCGGCTGATCGTTGCCTTTTAGCATGACCTAGCACGACCAAGTAAGGACGATAATCGCTTGGTGTAATAGCACCCTAAGTTTCCGTTGCTCTCTTGCTGCTCCCTCCTTTTAACTTCAATATCCCCGGGGGTGTTTTTATGCTCCTTTTTTGCCATCTTCATGATACTCCTCATGCTGGGAAGGTTTAATATGATAGCCTTTAAATACTATTTCAACATGTTTCAAATATATTACTACTTTTTCTTTGTCTTATGACGTTCATATAGTGGTTTTGGTGGCTATGCTGTATTTTGTATATTTTTATATATTGTATAAATGTATTTTATTTGCTTTTATTGTCTGTACACTTCTTTTCTTGAAAATAAAGAATTAAAAGAAAATGTGACAATAACTATATGCAGGGCAAAACTGTATTAACCCCTTAAGGACCACGGGCGTACATTTACACCCCTGCTGCCTGGGTCTTGAGGCAGGAGAAAGTAAATATACGCCCTTACCCCATAGCGGGTGAGGACCGGCTGCTATCTGCAGCCAGGCCCTCACCCTCAATGGCGGGCGACCGCAATCTCGCCATTAACCCCTTAAATGCCGCGATCTCGCTGCGGCCACAGCGTTTAAGTGGAAGTTCCGATCGCACTGCCTGTTTGCTGGGGGGTATACTTCTTACCTCCGTGCAGTCCGATCCTTTGATAGAAGATCACAGATAACACTGTTCCCTGCTATGCTATGGCATAGCATTGATCAGTATATGATATCCAATGTATTAATGTTAAAGTCCCCTAAGGGGACCATAAAAATGTAAAAAAAAAAAAAAAAAAGTCCCATAGCCTTTCCCCCAATAAAAGTGAAAATCACCCCCCCCCTCTTCCCATTTTATACGTAAAACAGATAAAAATAATAAAGTTAATTAACTTATAATATACCGTAGCATGCATAATCGTCTAATATTAAAATAAAAAAACATTGTTCCCGCACGGTGAACAGCGTGAACAAAAAGCGGTAAAAAATGCAGGGATTGCTTCTTTTTTTAAATTACATTTTATGTATAAAAAAATTAATGAACAGTGATCAATACGTCTGATCTAGAAAAACATTTTGCTAATAAAACTAGAGATCATGACCCAAAAAATTATGCCCCATATGACCCAGTGGGTGAAAAAAAAAAAGAAATGCTATAGGAGTCACAGTAGGGCCAATTTAAATATACCTATTTGCATAAAAAAGTTTTACTGCTAATAAAAATAGTAAAACGTTAGAAAACCTAGTAAACCTGCATATCGCTGTGTTCAGACTGACCTATAGAATAAAGAAAAAGTACTTTTTACCGTAAAGTGCATTACATAAACATGAAAGCCTCTGCAACATTTGCGGAATCACATTTTTTGATCGCTGATCGTCCGGGCAGCCCATAGGATACAGCAGCGTCTGCTGCCGATGCTCCTATTCAACGGAGCGACGGCAGCAGATCGTTGCTGTATCAGTCGCTTGTTTTTCAACATGTTGCACTCTATTCCACGGGATGATTATCGTCCATATCGGCCGAATACGGACGATAATCGTTCCGTGGAATAGGGCCTTTAGAAGGCGAGGAGGAAAAAACGAAAACACAAAAGTAACAATTGATCCTTAAGGTCATTTCAGTCTCGGTCCTTAAGGGGTTAAAGGCTTGTCCTCTCATGATTTCCTGGTTGAATAGTTGCTCAGTACTAGAATTCCCAGAGTGCATTACTTTCCCTCAGCTCTTCATCACAGCCCTCTCACACTGCTACTCCCCTCCCAAAGCTTTCCTGCCGGCTCCCTGCCCAGAGCTGCTGCAGACCATTACACCTGCTGTTTTCATCCTGCCTTCTCTTTTGCCTGTGGTATTGTTTAGCATTAGGCAATATGCTGTAAACACACTTTTATCTTTTCCTAAATGTTCCAATAAAGGTATACATGCATATGAGGGAGATGGAAGGGCTTGTCAGGAGCGGCATGTCATTGTATTTTGTTGTTAAGCTGACAGTGGCAGAGAGTGTCCTGCCTGGGAACCAGCTGCTGTGGCGGAGTGGGACACATCACCGTCATGTCACCCACAGCCTCGGTAGGATCGCTAATGATCAATTTATCCTGAACTACCCCTTTCATGTACGTGATTGCTCTTTAAGGGGTAATGGATATACTGCTAGCATCTTGGTACCAGATAAAACAGACTGTCTTTATAGGTCTTGTACAGACCATGCCTCAGTAGATCAGAGCTAGCACAAGGGGACCAACACAATTTAGGCACCTAATTTTAATGTTAGTTTTATCAGAAGAAACCAAGAATTTTCACTCCATCTACCCTAAAGCCAATATGGATGGAGCAGGAAGTAAGCTTTCCCTATTATTGTAGGGACAGTTGCCTTCCAACTGTAAATTGGGGTGCTGGTGAAAGAGAATCTCTCATTGCACTCTCATCATTTTACCAGTCCTTAAGTAACTGTAAGCCATGGAATTCTTAGTCTCTTTCAACAGTAAAATGCGTTATTATCTGGTGATGCACATTGTGCAACTGGCCCTGCCCCTCAGGCCCTCAGGATACACTGGAATTGTAAGTCTATTGGCTTTGGTCAATGTGAAAAGTGGAATATTAAAGTTTCTTTTTTCTTTCTTTTTCATCATCTAGATCAGGACCTGACAAAACACATTCACCATAGCGGCTACAAAAATCAGCTGTAGTAAACCATTCCTTACTGACAGAATTGTATAATATAGTGCTTTGTATTCCCTCTGCTGTTAGCAGAGACTTGTTCACAAAGCTGCATGTAGCAGAGGGAATTATGCTACGTTTACACGGAACGATTATCGGGCGAATGTTCGCAATAACGAATTTGAAAGATAATCGTACGTGTAAACACGGCGAAAAATCGAACGATGAGCGAGAAATCATTTTGATCTTTTAACATGTTCTTAAATCGTCGTTCGTAAAAAATTTGCCGATCGCTTCGTGTAAACAGTCGTCGCGCGATAGTCCCGCCGCCCCGCCCCCACCCCCCGCTCGCAGCCCGGCCGCCGCCGCTCCGATCGCCACACCCCTGCCACCCCGCCCCCCCCCCCCCCCCCCCGCCACCACCACTCCGATCGCCACCTCCCCACCGGCGCCGCTCCGATCGACGACACCCCCCCCCCCCCCCCCCACAGGCCCCCCCCACGTCATCGCCTGATGTACCAAAGAGTCTCCTGCATGTTTATTGGCTGAGAAATTGCCCAAAACTTGCAGGAAAAGGATGAAGCCATTTTCTCGAGTATCGCGAGATGCTCGTCCGAGCATCGAGTACCATTAGAATCAATGGAGCCGCGTCATAGAGAGGAGGGAATTGCCTCGCACTGGGGGCGGGCCGGCCGACCTCCAGTGCTTCAGTACCGGTACCGCTGGATAGAACGGCACCGTACACGGAAACCGGGCCACGGTTCAAAAAATGGACCGCGGCACCGGCTTTCCCATGACGGTGCAGTTCGATTGGTGTGTTAAATTCAAGAGGATGTACCTGGTAGTACATCATCTTTAATACTCGAACGAGTACCAACCATGCTCGCTCATCACTATTATAGACCCTTATCACAGGAGCTTCTAAGCTATATTGTAATCCTGGGCCTTGTTGCAGAGATCTCCGTCTTCCTCCTAAGCAATCCCTATATCGGTTGTACTGTAGATGGGGTCTGTCCGTATTACCATCAGTATGAAGAGGCTTTGGGAGAAGTTTAGGAAGACTGACTGACCTACCTGGGAAAGCTCCAGTGATTGTTTATATGTACATTGTGTTGCATATGGTAAATGTGGGCGGTTACATAATTTGGAGCTTCCCTAGGGTTGTTTTTTTTTTTTTTTTTTTTTTTATAGAAGTGATCAGCACATCCCACTTTGTCTTTACAGTGTGTTACATTACAGCCCCCTGAAAGAGGGCCAAAATGTGTTGAGAATGGGGCCTTAGAGGAACACACAATTCATTACATCTCTGTGAACTTCCACCTTCATTATATATATATATATATATATATATATATATATATATATATATATATAATATATAATATAATAATTTGTGAAGGTATCAGATTTCAGTTTGTGTTGCTTTTTGTATGCAGAATAGTGTAGAAGACTATGCTATTCTATGCAGTAAAAAAAGGAAAACTGAAATCCTGACAGTAACCCTTAGGGTCCTATTACACAGAGCGATTTTTAACGATAAACGATCGCAAACAAGATTGTTTATCGTTAACCTGAAATCGTTCTCCATATTACACAAAAAGATGGTCGTTAGATATGATCGTTATTGCGATCGTATTTTCCTTATGATCTAAGGAAAACAATTGGCAATGTGCTATTACACTAAATGATTAGTGAAAAAAATGCGGAATTACAGCCAACGATTAACGATAATTTTAGGTTCAGATCTAAATCAACGACATACGAACAATTTTTCGATCATTGCCTACAATTACACAAAACGATTATCGATTAAATTCGAACGATATAACAATTTTTCGCACAATTATCGTCCTGTGTAATAGGGCCCTTACAATCAGTTTTGGCCAGTCTGCGACGATTCTGATAAAATCATTTGACATGCCTAAAGTGTGGACAAAGCCTTAATATCTTAGTTTTATGCAGTACTGCATGAATAGTTTTCTAGATAACTATGATACTAATTGTTATTGTTTTATTTATAGTTTCAAGTTCTAGATAACAGACAAATAGCTTTAGATTACTCGGTAAGTTAACATAAGCATTTATTTATCTAGATATTTTCTTTCAGCAACATAAAATTGTAATGCAATACAACATAATTACCATTTTCTAGGAAAAGTTCAAGATCTCATCCAGGGAAGAAGCAACTATAGTGCTGAACCTAACACAGCAGCTGAGTGACCAACTGGAGCAATATTTTTTAAAGTACAAAGGACTAGATGTAAGTGTTTCATGATTTAGTGTTCTTTAGCTTTTTACAAAATAGCTGGAAAAAATATATCAAATATTCTTCATAGCAATATGGTCTTACATACCTTTTGGGAGCTGTATAGTAAAGGTGTTATCCCCCAGTATTCCCCATTTAGGTGTTTTATAGATGCCGTTGTTTAGTGCCTGAGCTTTATTAAACTTGTGTAAACTACATTTTTAACAGCTCCTTTCCAAAAATGCACACCTGGAGTTTTTGTGGCTACAAGGAGGTGATAAATGGTACAATCTCAGAAATGAACTGAATGCTGAATCACTCATCTTGATACCGCATTCGCCATTGTCGCAGTTAAGACGTTAAAGCGACTCTGTACCCACAATCTGACCCCCCCCCCCCAAACCATGTGTACCTTTGGATAGCTGCTTTTAATCCAAGATCTGTCCTGCGGTCCGTTCGGCAGGTGATGCAGTAATTGTCCTTAAAAACAACTTTTAAGCTTGCAGCCCGTGCCAAGCGGAAGTATCTGTGCCCTAACTTTGCACCAGCCCTCCGTCCCTCCTCCCCACCCTCCTCATCATTAGGAATACTCTAGGCAGATTGCCTCTTTTTCCTGACCTGTGTCAGCCCGGCACATGGGCTGGATCATTAAGGCAGCTGGGCAATGTTCAACATGGAGAAAATGTTCTAGTGGCATTTCTAATAATGAAGAGGGTGGGGAGGAGGGACGGAGGGGTGGTGCAAAGTTAGGGAGCAGATACTCCTGTTTGGCACGGGCTGTAAGTTTAAAAGTTGTTTTTTCAGGACAATAACTGCATCACCTGCTGAAGGGACCCTAGGACCGATCTTGGATTAAAAGCAGCTATCCGAAGCTACAAGTGGTCTGGGGAGGGGGGTCAGATTGTGGGTACAGAGTCACTTTAACTGAAGGGCTATATAAAACTAACTTGTACGTGTGTGTAATTCAGATAATGAAGTATATAAGTGTTTAAAGTGACACTGTCACCCCCTTTGTGCATTCTGACATCTCTACACAGGTGTAAAGGGTAAATTTAGTGTTTTTCATACCTTATTTCATATCATATGTCATGGTGCTTGTTCAAGTAAAAAGTGTCCTTTTATCAACTGCAGATTGTATTAAGTGGGCGTGGCCTCGCGGCATTAGCGCCACATAACCCCGCCCACAACGGCACAGTTGGCCCGCCCCCTCGCCGGCCATTGGAACAGGCTGGCCGAAAGGTCTAGACCCCACCCCCTTTACGTTGGACAACCAATGGGCGTCAAGGGGGCGGGGCCAACCGGGCCGTTGTGGGCGGGGTTAAGTGGCGCTAATGCCGCGAGGTCACGCCCACTTAATACAATCTGCAGTTGATAAAAGGACACTTTTTACTTGAACAAGCACCACGACGTATGATATGAAATAAGGTATGAAAAACGCTAAATTTACCCTTTACACCTGTGTAGAGATGTCAGAATGCACAAAGGGGGTGACAGTGTCACTTTAAGCAGTTTTAAAGCTGGCAGCTATTTCTCCTAATCACCACATGTTCACTTAGCTGAATGTACATGAATTCTGATTGGGGAAAGAAATGTAAGTGAGAATGTCACAGTTTTTTCTCAAATGCAATGGAAATGGGCCAACATATTACCTACAACCCTAAAAGGTGTAATAAAATGTCATCTTGTTTGGTGTATGCAGCTAAAAGAGTGTGCTTGTATCTATGTTTCTATGAAGGCTATAACTATACTATAATACAGATAGGACTAGGGATGGTCCGAACCTGCTGAGGTTTGGGTTTGTACGAACCCGGACTCTCGGCAATGATTCCCGCTGTCTTAACCCCTTAAGGACGGAGCTAATTTTTGTTTTTGTGTTTGCGTTTTTTCTTCCTTGTGTTTAAAAGGCCATAGCACTTGCATTTTTCCACCTAGAGACCCACATGAGCCCTTATTTTTTGCGTCACTAATTGTACTTTGCAATGACAGGCTGAATTTTTGCATAAAGTACACTGCGAAACCAGGAAAAAATTCAATGTGTGGTGAAATTGAACAAAAAAACGCATTTCTTTTATTTGGGGGGTATATCGGTACCTAGATCGCGCATATGCGACTTTTTGATCGCTTTTTATTACATTTTTTCTGGATTTGATGAGACCAAAAATGCACAATTTTGCACTTTTGCACAAGCAGCCGTGCGGCCCCGCTCTGAACACCTCTCTGGGACATATGACGTACGGGTATGTCATATATCCCTAAGAGGTTAAACCTCCGTGCAGAGGGTGGATACAGCGGGAGGACCGCCTGGAAAACGGGGATACAGCCACAGCCATAGGCTGTATCCCAGTTTTCCAGGCGGTCTTCCCGCTTTATCCACCCTCTCCACGGAGGTTTAAGACAGCAGGAATCATTGCCGAGAGTCCGGGAATCATTGCCGAGAGTCCGGGTTCATACGAACCCAAACCTCGGCAGGTTCGGACCATCCCTAAATAGGACTAGTTACAAATTTCTTAAATGGTCACTGCCGTTTGTAACACCTTACTTCCATCAATCTGCAATCTGCTGTCTACTACTTGTTAGGGCCCTATTACACCAACGGATTATGTAAAAGATTTTTTTATTTTTTTTGAGCCAAAGCCAGGAATTGACAATAAACAGGGGACAGGTCATAAAGGAAAGACTGAGATTTCTCCTCTTTTCAAATCCACCCCTGGCTTTGGCTTTAAAAAAAAAATCTTTCAGATAATCTGTTTGTGTAATAGAGCCCTTAGAGAAAATTTCTCCCTGGTAACTGTGTGGCTGATAACTCCTTTAATATAAACAAACCATGCAGGATTTCTTAAAAATATTTTGAAACAACTTAATTTTAGATACATTTAAACAACAATAGTTGCAGTGGTTAGTGGACTTTCCCCTTTAAATACTTTGCCAATATGAGGTTGATATTGACTTGTTTTAACATCCCACAGTTTCAATAGAAGTTAAAGCGTAACTGTCATGTTTTTTTTTATTGCAGAAATCAGTAGTATAAGCGATTTTAAGAAACTCTGTAATAGGTTTTATCAGCCAAAAAAGCCTTCTTCTGTACTCAAGAAGCAATCTCCCAGCCTCCCCCCCTGACTTCTTATCTGTGCATTATCAGGCAAACACGTCTTCATTACAGAGAAGCCAGTGAAGATGGGCTCTGCTCTCTCCATTCTATCCTTATGGAGGGGGGAGGGGCCGAGGGAGATGAGGGAGCAGGAAGAGGTGACATGAAGGTCAGCTGTTTGTAGACTCTCTGGGCACCTAAAACGCAGGATTCTGGGGTCAGAAAGGTCAGTGCTTATCTATGAACTTACTGAGAGAAGATTGCAGGGTATTGTGCTGTGCAGGACTGCTCCGTGCTCAGTCACTCCTAACAGCCCCTCCCCTCTCCATAGCCACATAATAGAGACAGAAATCCTGCTTCTTCTGAAGTGAGGGGGGAGGCTGGGAGATTGCCTTTTCAGTACAGAAGGAAACTCTTTTGGTTTATAAAACCTATTACAAAGTTTCTTAAAATCGCTTGAACTGTTGATATTTAATGTTTTCAAAAAAATGGCCCTGAAATGACAGTTACGCTTTAAACATTTGTGTTTTGTTTTCGCTTTTTCATCTAATTGGCCAACATGTTTCATCAGTACATTCTTCACTGACTAAGTAACTTTGTAAATGACAGGTTCTGGAGTCCACAATACCAGACAGAATCTCCACAACATCCACATCAGCACCAATGGTAAGTACTTTAAGGAAAGCTACACATTTTACAGTTCAGAGCCACATGACTTGTTGAGTAACTTCAGTGCAGCATAGGAGCTCAACTTGAAAATACACAGACCAACATTTATCTATGTGAAACAAAAACTACTGATGTGCTCATTGCTACTAATCTTAACTCTGTTTTCTTGTCTTAAAAGGGGTTGTCTGGCATTAGCAAACTTTTGCTATATGGCTGCACTGTAGTGATGTCACGATACCAGAATTTTGAGTTCGATACCAATACTCGATTTTTTTAGTTCGATACTCGATACCAGTTCGATACCTCGAAAAAAAATACAACACCCCCCCTTATAAGATCAGCACCCTCCTCTCCTGACATCCTCTGTGCTGCTGTGACCTCCCCTATAGATCAGCACACTCCTCTCCTGACATCCTCTGTGCTGCTGTGACCTCCCCATAGATCAGCACACTCCTCTCCTGACATCCTCTGTGCTGCTGGGACGCTGTGACCTCCCCTATAAGATCAGCACCCTCCTCTCCTGACATCCTCTGTGCTGCTGTGACCTCTCATAAGATCAGCACACTCCTTCCTCTCCTGACATCCTCTGTGCTGCTGTGACCTCCCCTATAGATCAGCACCCTCCTCTCCTGACATCCTCTGTGCTGCTGGGACGCTGTGACCTCCCCTATAAGATCAGCACCCTCCTCTCCTGACATCCTCTGTGCTGCTGTGACCTCCCCTATCGATCAGCACACTCCTCTCCTGACATCCTCTGTGCTGCTGTGACCTCTCATAAGATCAGCACACTCCTTCCTCTCCTGACATCCTCTGTGCTGCTGTGACCTCCCCTATAGATCAGCACCCTCCTCTCCTGACATCCTCTGTGCTGCTGTGCCCTCCCCTATCGATCAGCACACTCCTCTCCTGACATCCTCTGTGCTGCTGTGCCCTCCCCTATCGATCAGCACACTCCTCTCCTGACTTCCTCTGTGCTGCTGTGACCTCCCCTATCGATCAGCACACTCCTCTCCTGACATCCTCTGTGCTGCTGTGCCCTCCCCTATCGGTCAGCACACTCCTCCCCTGACATCCTCTGTGCTGCTGTGACCTCCCCTATCGATCAGCACACTCCTCTCCTGACATCCTCTGTGCTGTTGGGACGCTGGGACCTCCCCTATCGATCAGCACACTCCTCTCCTGACATCCTCTGTGCTGCTGTGTCCTCCCCTATAAGATCAGCACCCTCATCTCCTGACATCCTCTGTGCTGCTGTGACCTCTCCTATAAGATCAGCCCCCTCCTTTCCTGACATCCTCTGTGCTGCTGGGACCCTGCGACCTCTCCTATAAGATCAGCACCCTCCTCTCCTGACATTCTCTGTGCTGCTGTGACGCTGTGACCTCCCCTATAAGATCAGCCCCCTCCTCTCCTGACATCCTCTGTGCTGCTGTGACCTCCCCTTTAAGACCAGCCCCCTCCTCTCCTGACATCCTCTGTGCAGCAAGGGACCAAACATTGTGTTTATTGGGAAAAGCATGGGGGGGGCAGTAGTGGATTATAATGTGGGCGGATTGACGGGGGGGGGGGGGGGGGGGTTGGGGTCCAGATTGGGTGAACAGCCCAGGGTACATTTAATCCGCCACTGGGTACAGACTACAACCCCCACACTGCAGGGAGCTGGTGAAGGCTGCCAGGTCTGGACAGACAAGAGAGGGTTACTTTGTCTGGCAGGTCAGTTCCTGTCAGAGGGCAGGGGTGTAAGGGCAGGGATGTGGGGGCACACCAGAGGGCAGAATGTGGGGGGCACACCAGAGGGCAGGGATGTGGGGGGCACACTAGAGGGCAGGGATGTGGGGGGCACACTAGAGGGCAGGGATGTTTGCAATGTCTGCACACATCCCCTGCTCTCACTTACTGCGGTACCACTCAAAGCATGAGGCTTGTCAAAGCAGAGGGGAAGGGGGATTTGTAAAGGGAGTTTAAGGTGGAACAGACAACCTGAACCTCGGCCAGCAGGAAGATTAACCTTTGCTGCTGGCCAAGATTCAGGCTGTCTGTTCCACCTTAAATAAGCTCCCATTACAAATCCCCCTCCCCTCAGCTCCGGGAAGCTCCCAGCTGTCAGGCCTCCGTTCCTCCTGCATATTCATGTGTGCACACTCAGGCCGGTCAGGAAGCGCAGCCACCAAGAGTGTGCATACATGAATATGCATAGGAACAGCGCCGGGGATGGACGGAGGGCGAGCGGGCATCAGAGTCCTCAGCCCTAGACACAGCACCTCACACCGGCTGCATTCCAGGAGGGACAGGAGGCTGAGGTGTGACGGGCTGCGGGTCATTAGCAGCGGGGGTCTGTTACACACAGTAGCCAACCCCCACTGCTTTTGGAGAGGCTCAGGATGGGTCAGATGCCGCTGTCAGTTGTGACAGCGGCTTCTGCACAGTTATATAGCTGGCACTAGCGATCGCTGTGTCCCGGCTATAACTTATCCCTGCAGTGAGCGAGGAAGGGGCGGGCGGAGGAGGAGGAGGAAGTGACGCCAGGGGGCAGGGGGCTGCACTCAGAGAACATGGCCGGCGCTCTGCTAGCCGCCGGCTGTGTTCTCTGCTCTATACTTTATGTTAAGCTGCGTTATTAGGCAGCTTACTATAAAGTATTGATACCAGGAAATCCTGGTACCGAATCGTTTTTTTTGCCCGAAATATCGATAGTAGTATCGATGTTTCGGTGCATCGTGCATCCCTACTGCACTGATATAGAAAGTAAAAGAGACTATGCTTTCCCCTCTGCACTACCCTGGTGTCCTGATGCTGTATCCTCCACTGACTGCCATTTCCAAGATGGATTTGTCTCCAGAGTGATAGCCCGCTCAGCCAACCACTGGCCACTGAGCTCTTTTGTCTCAGTTACTGATTGGCTAAGTGGTCTGTCACTCCTAAAACAAGTCATTCTTGGAAGTGGTGGGGCTGTAGTCAGCGGAGGACACTAGAGACACTGCATCAAGACACTGGGCATGGGCAAATTTACTCTTTTTTGTTTCTCATTGATAAGGCAGCAGTGTTTAGAGGGAAAAATACTGTTACTCAAAATTAGTTCAAAATATGCATTGTATGTAGTTTTACAGTCAAGGGAAGATCTAACATGGAAATATGAACAGATCTCACCAGTTATATGCCAGATGAAACTGTAAAAGCAATTGTTTTACCTATACAAAGGGCAGTTCCCTTGCACAAAGTGACAAATTACATGGCATACCCATCCAGTTTTAGCCGACAACAGTTGAAACATTCCAGCATGGCAAATCACATTTTTATCAGACCGAATGCATAAAATTTAAAAGCGGTGGTCAGCCAAAATAATCAAAGCTGGTTATTTCGGACATCTATCTTGTGTATGACCAGCTTATACGGCTACTTTAGAGACTCAAATTTTTTGCGCTAATACATTGCTTTTATAACGTTATATTACTTTGTAATATACCTTCAATAAAATAAATGTATACTTTTGCAGTTCTCAGATCCCTGCTTTGAGTAAGCGCCACCACACAATGCTATACAGAGCAGAGCCACCCTTACCCTTGTGTACTGTATATACTGGACCGGAGGGGGGCTGCCCACCACTATAGCACAGTGCGGCAGCCCCTCTACAGCAAGTAGTGATTACTATCCACGTTTGCTACGCTAGTGGTTCTAGCAGTGCGACAGGCAGCAGTCATTCTAGCATAGCTGCTGTGCTATAGTGGCAGAACGCCTTCCCCCGTGTACTGTTTATATGCTTGTGCATAAGTATATATGCACAAAACTAGGTAAGAGTATTTAGCAAGGTAAACTGAATGGCATGCTTTTCTTCCTTTAGAATTTTCCTCCAAATGTTCAAGAAAACCTACATCCTACAAGTCCTGCAAACCAAGGTATTGGTTGTCTAACTTTGTAAATTGGTTTTATGCAAGATATTTTTGTTTTTATGTAGAATATGGCAGGTATAATTAGTAAAATGTTAAGCTTACACTTTATTTTTAAGGTTTGAAGAGTGTCAAGGAGATGAAGTGGCACACAGAAGGGCCATCTTCATCTTCTGTGTGTCCGACTACAAGTGCTCATTCCTTCGGTAGTATGTCTGTAAAACTGGGAGATACCCGGGGACTGAAACGCAAACCTGAGTTGTCGGAAGATGATTCTGATAAATGTGATGTACAAGAAAGCAGAAGTGCCCCTGGTATGTGTTTATATAAAATTAATACTATATATATATATATATATATATATATATAATTTTATTTTTTATATTTTTTATATTTTCTATAATTTATAGCTTCTCACATTAACAACTTTTCTGTCTTTTCCAAATATTGTATATCCATCGGTAACCAAATAATTCCTCTCTGTTCTGATTACTTGAAGCCTGTTTAATGGTTTCAAGAATATTGCTTTGTGACAACACCACATCTATGATTAACTGCAATAAACTGATGAGGACAGGAAAAGATTAAAGATAAAGCTGCTTCCCCTACCCATTGTTTGTCTGCAGCTAAAAAGGACGTCTTTCTTCATCTAAGAAAGGGAAGCTAGCGCAGCAGGGAAAATGCACCACATATGTGCTTCTGGCTGCAGAATTCCTATTTTGGATCTGCTTTTAGCTGCAGAATCCCTATTTTTGGTGACCTTGATAGAAATGTTGAGTGTAGCATGGGTGTAAGGATATGTTCACATGAAGCATTTGTTAGCTTTAATTCAAGGATTTTGTTGCAGATTGCTATTTATTACATTTTAAAGGGTGAAATCAGTCTGCGGAAAGATTTGACTTGGCATTTCGATCCAGACAAATAGGTCAAATCGCCTCCCCCCCCCCCCACACACACACACACAAAAAAAGTGATCAAAATGTAGTATGTCTAATTTTTCTATTTTGGACGTTTATGAGGCAAGCTGTGGATACTGGTTTCAAAATATAGACTTTTATTCTGTAAATGATCGAAAAAACCATACACATTTTGTATTGCACAAAATTGTGCTGACCAACAGAATAAAGTTTATATGTTGTTTTTATGTCATGTGAATGGCGTTAAAATAAAAATTTAAAAAATCTTTAAAAAAAACTGTGTAAATGCTGTTTTCTTTTGTTTTCTATTTCACTTGACCTTCAATATTTTTTTTTCAGTACAGTGTATGGTACAGTAACTAGTAAAAATAAATACAACTCTTCCTGAAAGCAAAAAATGTCAATATGACTAACTAACAAAAATATAAAAATGTATGGCTCTTTGAAGTCAGGGATAATAAAACACAACAAGTCACAGTTAAAACTGGTTGTGGCTCTAAGAGGTTAAAGTATTTTTAGAAAACTTGTTACCCCTTAGATTTTATAGTGCTTATTTGAAAAGCTGTCTAGAGGCAAAACTAGAATTGGTAAATGCAATTGGTTTAATTTCCTAGAACCCTCAGAGCAGTATCCATAAAATCTACCTTACATTTATTTTGTTGTTCTTCAAGGGGTATTTCAATCTCAACTAATAAAGTTAAACTTGTAAGGCTCATCAAGTTGAATATTTTTGTATTATACAAAGTGTAAGTATGGAAACAGAGACCGGCACTACTAATTCATGTACCCATTGGGGCCAAGTCACTCAACGGGGTGCTCACTCTCATTAATGTAAGAAATAATAACAATCCAAAAGCTAAAGAAAAAATTCAAGAGGGCACTGACCGTTTTTTTGTTTTTATTCTGATGATCATGGTGACATCATCTTGCACTTGGTGCCCCCGCCAGCTATACTGCGTTGATGCCACCATGATTATAAGAATAAAGACAAAAAACGGTCAGTGCCCTCTTGAATATTTTCTTCAGCTTTTGGATTTTTGTATTATAGGAAACTTAGTCTAAGAGCATTTTACAAGACTAAACTAACCATTTAACAATGTGTAACTCTGTAAGTGACCAAGATTTCCTAATACCAGACCCCCTGTGTCCCCATCCTGATATTCTACTTGGTAGAAATTCCTTTCATTTTAACCCACTATTACCAGATCAGCCCACCTCCGGTGCCCGTCAAGGACCTGTAGAACTGCAGAGATCTTTCTGCGGAAGCGGGCAGTTCTGCCTTTTCATCTCCCTGGTGCCAAAGGACTAAATATGAGTCAGTCAGCTGTGCCCTCCTGCTCCGTTGTTCAGGCAGCATAGATCCTGCGTTCACAGACTTAAAGGAGAAGTTCGGCCAAAAGTATTTTTTAATATGTTTTTACTTATGGAAAGTTAGACAAATTCCTAATGTACATTAATTATAGGAAATGCACATATACTGCTATTTCCCTTCATTTAGAAGCTCATGGATTCTTCAAATTCTCTCAAATCGTGAAGTCACAAATCAGTTGTAATTCCTATGGAGTGTCCAGCAGGGGGCGCACTATATATAGAACTCATGGAGTACCATTGACTTCTATATATATATATATATATATATATATATATATATATATATATATATATATATAGTGCGCCCCCTGCTGGACACTATGGATTTAATGGATGTCTATGTATGCACACATATACACTGTACTACTCCTCCCTTCATCTGCTCATAGTATGAGCAGATGATGGGGGAGTAGTACCAGGGCTATCCCCATCACATGCACATCCCTGCTGCCGATGCCGCTGCTGACATTGCTGCCGCTGATGTACTCACATGCCCTGCCGGGGACTGACTGCAGGGCTCACCGCCTCCCCAGCCTCCTGCCGACTCGTTCCCTGATGTCACCCTCGGCGTGAACCTAGCCTAAATGTTGAAACGTTTGCCGTTTCTAATCCACAGAGAGACCACCGAGTCCCTGATACATGGATATACAAATTTTTACTTCTGTTTTTTCTCCTCCCTTCAGCTTAAAGGAGTTCTCCTGGCATAAAAATGAACATGACCACTTTCTTCCAGAAATAGCACGACTCTCCATGTCTCCAGTTTGGATGTTGTTTTGTAATTAAGCTACATTCACCTCACTGGAAGCTGCAAAAACCCACCCAAACTGGAGACAAGAGTTGTGCTGTTTCTGGAAGAAAGTGGTCATGTTTTTTTTTTTATGCCTGTTTGTTTCTAAGCAGCCATGGTTTTTCTAAGCCTTGATAATTTCTTTAAATATTTTATTTAGTTTGTTTTAACATAATGGAAGATGCACTGTAAACCTCTTAGCCTTGCACAGATCCCTTTAACGTTTTTCAAGAAGTAGTTGCACAAAAGAATTTGAATGGGAATAAGACATGTTTGGAGAATGACTGTATTTAACCTATATTTATTTATTTATTTTAGAATTTCAGAGCAGAAAAAAGAAACGGGACAAGGAACATTATAATTTTTCAACCATACATACATCCTCTTTGTCCTACATGAATGACTTGGGTTTCCCTCAGCACAGCTCAGCTGAAGTGTCGTCGTCACATTCCTCTTTAATTGCAGCCACTTGCACACAGATTAGTGCTCCCAAAGAGACATATGGTGGAAAGATGCAGATGGTAAAGGATACACAGAACAGTTCCCCTCAGGATAGACCAAATGACAACATTTCAAAAATTAAGGCCGTTCAAGAAGTTAAGAAACCTAATGACACTGACACAGCAAAACTGTCTGATTTAGGTGCTGAGAAAAATTCTGCCATTCCTGAACAATCGCCACCTTCCAGCAGCTACTCATCTCAAGCTAGTTCTGAGAGGACTTCCTCAAGTCATACACAAGGAAAAACATCCAAAACTTTGAGTCCTGACATACTTCAGCTTCTCAAAGGAAAAGATGCAAATACTGTAACAAATATCCTCCGTACCCTTTCTCCCTTTTATCCAGCTCTTCAGGGTAAGTGTAAAGAACTACATTATACATATCTACTACTACCTACTTTGTGTCCTAAGCTGATGGTGAGCAATTTACGTTAGGGCTTCACAGCAGTTCCCACTCCATGACTGGGAATCGCTGTGTGGCCCTAGCCATGTACAGCGCTTAACTGATGGACTTCTGCTATTTAGGTACAACTGTAGAGTGTGTTAGAACTGGATGGCTGCTTTTCTCATGTCCAGCAGTACACACATAGGGAATTTACGACAAGAGAATTCCGCAAGAACAGGATCACATAAATAGAATTCAGTTTTCACTGAATTCTAATGTAATAACAAATGAAGTAATGTGCTGAATGGAGAAGATAGGGTGAGCAGACTTACTAAATGGATAGGAAGGTTCAAAAGCAGGTAACACAACAGGGGTATTCTACTTAAACATAAGTTGTAATATGTTTCTGCCCATGGTAAGACTAACAATTTATGTTTACGCCTTTATAAGGCTGGGTTCACACTACTTATATTTCAGTCAGTATTGTGGTCCTCATATTGCAACCAAAACCAGGAGTAGATTAAAAACACAGGCTCTGTTCACACAATGTTGAAATTGAGTGGATGGCCGCCATTTAATGGCAAATATTTGCTGTTATTTTAAAACAACGGCTGTTAAATTGAAATAATGGCAGTTTTTTACTGTTTTATATGGCGGCCATCCACTCAATTTCACCATTGTGTGAACAGAGCCTTTCTGTGTTTTTAATCCACTCCTGGTTTTGGTTGCAATATGAGGACCACAATACTGACTGAAATATACGTAGTGTGAACCCAGCCTTAACCTTGTAACTGACATGCCATCTATGTTCCTCAAGTCAGTACAATTACAACCATAGGTGACTTGTATAACTTTTATAAAATGAAAACCTTTTTTCAAAAATGAAAGTTTTAAAATTGCTCCATTACCATCCTTTTAACGCTTTTATTTTTTGATCTGTGGAGCTATTTGAGGTGTCATTTTTTGCACCATGATCTGTACCTTCTAAAGGTAGCTTGCTTGCGTGTATGCAAAGTTTTAGATCACTTTTTATTTAAATTTTTCCTGATTTGATCAAAAATGATAAATGATCAGTGACCAAAAATCTGTGATTTTGCACTTTGGCGGGTTTTTGCACTTGCGCTGTTTACGGTGCGAGATCAGGGATCTGATCATTTAATAGTTTGGGTAATTACAGACGTAGGTAATACACCCATCTGTTCAACGTTTTTGTCAATAGTTTATGCTTCCCTCCTTTAAGGCGGAATAAACCTAGTGACAGATTCCCTTTAAACTTTTGAATTGGGATGGGATTTTTTTTTTATTAAACTTTTTTTTTTGTACAGTACCTTAACCCCTTAGCGACCCATGATGTATCTGATACGTCATGGTGCCGCGGGGGGTGTTCAGAGCGGGGTCCCGGCTGACATGTGCAGCCGGGCAGTGCCTCTATTAGGCGGCGCGGGTCCTGTTGCCGTGCCGGCTAATTAAGCCTCTAAGTGCAGCTGTCAAACCTGACAGCTGCACTTAGAGGCTTTGTACTGCACGTCCCTGGTGTCTAGTGGGACCGATCTCGATGTGATCACAGGGGGGAGATCCGTTCTTCTGCCCGTGCCGGGCCTCAGCGTCGGAATGACGCTGATCCCGGCTCGGCAATAGATTGCTATGGCCTGCAGCAGGCCATAGTAATCTATGACCGATCTAATCGATCTTTGCTGTGTATATACACAGCATTGATCTCTATGAGAGATCATTGCTGTCTATATACAAGTCCCCCAGCGGGACTTCAAGTTAAAGTAAAAATAAAAGTAAAAATGTTTTTTTATTAATAAAAAATCCCCTCCCCTATTAAAAGTTCAAATCACCCCCCTTTTCCCATTTTATAAATAAATAAATAAACATATTTAGTATCGCCGCGTGCGTAATCGTCCGAACTATTAATTAATCACATTCCTGATCTCGCACAGTAAACGGCGTAAGCGCAAAAAAATTCCCAAGTGCAAAATTGCGCATTTTTGGTCGCATCAAATCCAGAAAAAATGTAATTAAAAGTGATCAAAAAGTCGTATATGCGCAATCAAGGTACCGATAGAAAGTACATGTCATGGCGCAAAAAATGACACCTCACACAGCCCCATAGACCAAAGGATAAAAGCGCTATAAGCCTGGGAATGGAGCAATTTTAAGGAACATATATTTGTTAACAATGGTTTGAATTGTTTACAAGCCATCAGATAATATAAAAGTTATACATGTTACATATCGTTGTAATCGTAACGACTTGAGGAACATGCATAACAAGTCAGTTTTACCATAGGGCAAACGGCGTAAATGCGAAACTCCCCAAAATCAAAACAAATTCCTTTTTTTTTAAAATTTGACAGCGCAAATGATTTTTTTCCGGTTTCGCAGTATATGTTATGGAAAAATAATGCCTGTCATTACAAAGTACAATTGGTTTCGCAAAAAATAAGGGCTTATGTGCGTCTCTAGGTGAAAAAATGCAAAAGTGCAAAAACGAAAATTGGCTTTGACCTTAAGGGGTTAAAGTCCCCCTGGGGGACTTTTTATAACTACACTGATCTCTCATCTATGAAATCAGTTTTTATAACTATGGGATGCTGGAGCCCATAATAATCAAGTGGTGAGCCAGGATCAGCATCATTAGGGTGCAGAGCCCTGGCCCGGCAGGAAGCAGGGATCGCATTGCGGGGGAGGGGGGGGGGAGCTGCTCTTTTAGTAGTTTTGCTTTAAAGCAAAGTGGTTTTGCTTTAATGAAAAGGTACAAACTATTAGATCTCTCTGTAGTTCTGTTATAAGCAGATGCACAAAAACCATGTATAATATATATGTATAATCGTTTGCAGTATGTATATGTATAATAGTTTGCAGTATATTTGTTGTTTGTTTTGAATTTTAACTCATACTTTTTTTTTTTTTTTTTTTTTTTTACTTTTTTTCTTACAGAAGTAAACCTTGAGATTCTTGCCCAGGTGCTTGTTAACACTGGGGTACTGGATTAAAGTCCTGATATCAACTGATCAAACAGTGTGGTATGAAAGATGCATTCAAAATCTAGTTCCAATTTCATCATGTCTGGTTGGGTTAATAGTAATGTTTAGTATGTTCATTATGTCTTTATTTTTTTCTATGTTCACAGCTCATTGCATTCATTTTAATAAAGTTCTTTGATTTTCAGTTTAATAATATATATTAATTTGAAACATTTACTTGACTCTCTTTTGTTTCTAACACTATGAGAATTGAATCCTGGCACCTACAGTATCCTCCAAGGCTGTCAAAATATTTATCGACAGAACATGTTTAGTTTCCGTTTTTTATTACTGTCCTTTTAAATGTCACCTATCACAGAAAGAAGGACAGCATTGTCAAGACTAACACTCACTTTATAGCTATCTTCACGCATAGTATTTCCATAAGACTTCCATAAGCTTTTTTTTTTTTTTTTTTCCAATCATAAACCAAAACCAGAAGGGTTTTATCGTTCAGATTATCGTTAAATCGTTCGAATCTAAACGATAATCGTTCGGTTGAAATGCAGTTAACGATTAACGACCGAACGAGAAATCGTTGATCGCTTTATAAGACCTGTACCTTTTTTTTTTTATCGTTGCTCCTTCGCAAAACGTTCACCAATCGTTCGCATTGAATAAGACATCGTTCGGTCGTTCGCAATAGATATGAACGCAATAGCGAATAAATAGCGAAGAAAAAAACTATCGCAATTACGATCATAAATAACGATTATCGTTCCATGGAAATGAGTGAACGTTTTCAGGTCTTTCGCAATAGCGGTCGTTTGAGATCGTTAATCGTTAACGATTATGCAAACGATAATCGTCCGGTGGAATAGGGCCCTAACACTGGCTGAAGTTCTTCTTAACCAACTTATATGGGAAAGAAAAAGGGTGAGGTTGCGTTATGGTCAGTTCTGTCCCAAAATAGAGAGGGGTGGTTTTTCTCTACCAGATTTTCCTTTATATTTTCTGGCTTTTCAAACCGCCTTTATAATCTCACATAAAAATTCAGATTGGATAACTGCTCACTGTATAAAGCAAATGGAAAAGGCTATTTTTGTAAGATTAGAAACGGGGGGGGGCTAAGGGTGATCTCAAAGGGAATAGATAGTTTTGGAGCACTGACACATAGGGGGAGATTTATGAAAGGGTGTAAACTGCCCCCAGCAACCAATCACAGCTCCTCCTATATTATACCAGAGCTAAAAGCTGAGCTGTGATTGGTTGCTGTGGGCAGTTTACACCAGGTGTATATTTACACCCTTTCATAAATCTCCCCCATAGAGTATGGCAGGAAATTAAAAGGGTCTTTAAAATCAGAAGTAGCCTGGCCTTTAGGGACCTTTGGAATAACTGTAATTTTCCGGAGTTTTTAGAGTTATGGGATCAGAGGTTCTGGAGGGAATGTTGCCTAAGTGAAGTCCAGTGTTTTTTTTTGAGGAATGCTCTCTTAGAAAGATGGTGAATCTTCTAGTGGGTTGTGGTGAGAATTGGGGAAATAAGTTATTTACACTTAAGGAATGCATTAAATAAATCACATAATAAAGAGATTTTTCAAATTTCACATAGTGAGGCAATCAACAGAATTATGGCTTTGATGAAGGGAAAGGGGTCTTCCGTCACAGATATATAGAATATTATTAGGAGAAAGATATGAATTAGTTTTGCCTGCACAGAGACTTAAATGTTAATTATTATGTTTCGTAATAATGGTGTAATTATGGCTTTTGTATTTGTATATTTGTATGGGATATTGTTTTAACAAGAATTACTTATGTTGCATTGTGGATGTATGGCAATAAAATAAAAAGAAATATTACAAGTGAAGTCCCATATGAAAACTAACACAGAACATCTCAAAACTGGGTGTGAAGGTTCTGCAGGACCTTATGTGATATCAGTCATATGATTTCACTGGTCACATTGCCAGGGGGAGTATTCAAGAAGCTTTACTCTAGATCACAGGTGTGGCTGTTGCAAAGCTATGTCCCTGTCCTCTTAAAAGAAAAACTTTTGACATGTCTCAGGGCTTAGGGTGGTATTACACGGGCCGAGCAGGGCCCGATAATACCTGTAAACGAGCAGCGATCTGCTAGATCGTTGCTCGTTTACTGGGCCTATTACACGCCCCGATAATCGTTTGACAAGAGCTGCAAGGACATCGTTACCGATGTCCTTGCAGCCCTTGCTAAACTGGCATACATTACCCATCCACGTTCCAGGGCTGCTCCTGCCGTCCGCTTCTCCCGGGGTCCCGTGCGCGCTCTAGCTTCACAGCGGCCTGTCAGCTGGTAGGCCGCTCAGCCAATCACAGGCCGGGACCGCCGCGGCCTATCAGCTGACAGGCCTCTGTGAAGCTAGAGCGCGCGCGGGACCCCGGGAGAAGCGGACGGCATGAGCAGCCCTGGAACGTGGATGGGTAATGTATATCGTTAGTCGCCGGCCACGCACCGCTATTACACGCAGCGGTGCGCGGTCGGCGCCCGACGAAAATAAGGCCTAACCTATATCAACGATCAGCCGATGATCGTTGTCATCGGCTGATCGTTGCATTTATTACACGGAGCGATAATCGGCCAAATCGGGCCAATTCGGCCGATTATCGTTCCGTGTAATAGTACCCTTAGACACTTACAATCAATTTAAAGAGTGTGTGTGTGTGGGGAGAGGAGTATATGTGATCTCTGTTCAGTTGCACTAGATGGACTCCATTGACTTATAATGTAGTTAGTCTTGTGAAACTGCCCAGAGATCATGGCAAGAAAGGAAGTAAAACAATCAGTTGTGTGTTTCTCCTGGTTCTTCCTGACAATCACATTTTTTACATCTACACATCTACAATACATCAATTTTTCGGAAATGATAGTAAAAATTTAAACAAGAGAAAGGTGCATTCACCGAAACGTCGGGATATGTCTGTGTTCCCCAATGTTACGCAATAAATGATGCACAAAAGCACTTGCAATTAAATACTCAAGACTATATTGTCCTTATTTCCATTATTTGGAACCGGTGGATTATTATCTATACTAGTAAAAATTTAAAGCCAGCTTCTCACAAGCATAATGAAGAGATATTTCTATTCCCATATTATGTTTGCAAGTCTGGGTTTGACTGAAGATCTAATTAATTAAATTGACAGCTTCATAAAGATCTGTGATTCTTTTAGCTTGGGTGATTTAAACCTGCTGTCGGCATGGGACCTTAGGCCGTTATACAGACCCAAAAATGCCCTCATATAACGCTTGTTTAGAGCCTGTCTTACTTGCATAGCTAAATGTAACATGATAACTACATGGGCCATTGCAGTTTGTCTCTGGTCAGAAAATGGCAGTGCATTAAGCTAAAAGGATCTGCTTGTTAACTTCTTTTCAATGCTAAACCACAAATGTTACAGATCGGGAACACTGCAGTGTTACTGCGGGGGTCCCGATCGTTGTAACGGACCGCCGGAGGTCTCTCACCTTCCTCCGTGCAGTCCGATCGGCGCTCTGCTGGTTAAGTCTGACACAGGCAGGCTTAATCAGCAGAGCGCCTATTACACTGATCAATGCTATGGCTATGGCATAGCATTGTACAGTGTATGTAATGTAATGACTGTATGTAAAAGTCCCCCAAGGGGACTTAAAAGTGTAAAAGAAAAAAAAAGTAAAAATGTTTATTATAATACCCCAAAGCCCCTCTCCCAATAAAAGTTGAAACCACCCCCTATCCCATTTGATAAATAAAACCTATAAAAATAAAATTATATACCGTAGCATGCGTTATTGTCCAATCTATTAAAATATAACAATCTTTATTCCTTGCAGTGAACGGCGTAAACAAAAAGTGGGGGGGAAAAGTGCCAGGATTACCTATTTTTTTTATTTTATTTTTTTTTGTTACGTTATATGTAAAAAAAAATACGGTATTAATAACAACTAGAGATCATGGCGGAAAAAATGACACCCCATACAGCCCCGTAGGTGAAAAAATAAAACAGTTATAAGCGTCACTATAGGTCCATTTTATTAATAATTAATTGCAAAAAAAGGATTTAATTAAAAAAAATATATAACATTAGGAAATATGTGTAAACCTGCATATGGTTGTGTTCGGACTGACCTATAGAATAATGGTATCATGTCACTTTTACCATATAGTGCATTACGTAGACACAGGAACCCCCCCCCCCACCCCCCCACCCCAAAAGTTACCCTATTGCATTCTTTTTTCCAATTTCACCAATTTACATTTTCAAAAATAAAATTTTGGGGGTTCTGTCATACATGTTATGGTAGAATACAAGATGCCATTACAAAGTACACCTCACATTGCCCTGCGCTAGAGCTCTTAGAAGGGGAGAAGGAAAAAAAAACAAAAAGCAAAAATGAAAATTTGCGCGGTCCATTGGGTCATTTTGGGCTTGGTCCTCAAAGGGTTAATACTAAAATGGAGAAGTAGTTAATAAGTTAAATGCTTGGGCTGAAAGTGGCAATAGAAGTTAAACAGTCATAAATGTAAAGTAACACACAGGAAGGAAAAATCTGGGATTTTATAATATGTAAAACTGATTACTGACAATTTTTTGTTAACAGTAAATTTACAGGGTTTTTCTACTAAAATATATCAGTCTCCAGGTGCCTCCTGTGAATGAAGCAGCAGTAGGCTTGTGTGGCTGCCGCCTTATTTACTGCTAAGGACTGACCTGGTCTCAGTCAGTCCCATAGCAGTGAATCACACAGTGGTCACACATGCTTACTGCTATATTCACAAAGAGCAGTTGGGACCCCATATTCTCAAGACCCACATATAATGCCTGTGTGAAACCGGCGTAAAGTTTAAAATGCACTACATACAAAGTGTTTTGTGGCATTTCTTGAGAAAAGCCTTATACACACATTCCGTGTTTCATGAATGTGCTGTCCGTGGAAGACCCCTTCCCACACTGCATCATCTGTCAATATGAATAAGCCAAAAAGACAGAAATGGCTGCACATCGCACCCATGGCTGACACGAAAGCTTATTCAGCTACATTTAAAACCAACATCAGAAGTTAGTATATAATTTGGCCAAACCATATTGCCTCATGTACCACGTGCAGGTCTTCTAATACACATGAGTCCCTAACCAAAAAACATCACTGTGCCGGTCAGTGACCACAATCTCCGCAAAACGTGCGCAAGCAGAGAAGGGGGGCCACGGCATTGCCCTGCAACCCCATTGTCACAGGACCAGACCTTAAAGGGCCCCCCTGGACTTCGCAGGCGCCACCGGTGGAAAAAGTGGACGCCAAGCAACACAAGTGTGAACAAGCTCTTACCTCTCTCTCCATTCCTCTGCAGGTAGAATGGGAGAATATTAGGAGATCCTCCCCTTATGTACACAGGTGCTTCCTGCTAATTTGGATCACATGGGTCTTACAAAGCACGAGTGCTAGCCACGATGAAAAAAGGGACAGAATACATAAAATATGCACAAGCCAAAAAGACAGAAATGGCTGCACATCGCACCCATGGCTGACACGAAAGCTTATTCAGCTACATTTAAAACCAACATCAGAAGTTAGTATATAATTTGGCCAAACCATATTGCATCATGTACCACGTGCAGGTCTTCTGATACACATGAGTCCCTAACCAAAAAACATCACTGTGCCGGTCAGTGACCACAATCTCCGCAAAACGTGCGCAAGCAGAGAAGGGGGGCCACGGCATATAATGCCTGTGTGAAACCGGCGTAAAGTTTAAAATGCACTACATACAAAGTGTTTTGTGGCATTTCTTGAGAAAGGCCTTATACACACATTCCGTGTTTCATGAATGTGCTGTCCGTGGAAGACCCCTTCCCACACGGCATCATCTGTCAATATGATGCTGACGGTGGGGAAAGTCTGTGAATATTCGCAGCACTGTAATGAAGCAGTAGCGAACATTCGAAGACTTTCCAAAACAAGTGGCTAAAACAAAACATCAGCTGCAAATCGGCACAGAACAGATCATCACCAGGAACATATTAATCATATCTATACTTCATCTGTCATAAAACTTCAACTGGGAAGAGGCTACAAGCAGTCTGACAACAGAGAACAAGTCCTGGGCCTACACTATGGAAGCATCCTTAACATAGGTCCAAACCTCTCTACCAGATGGCTGTAACTCTTGAGATTTGTTTCATTAAGTTTAGCATACACTGATCATGTTGTGTTTGGATTACCTCATTTTAAAGAATAGAATTGCCAGTTCTAATCCTTAAAGGAGAAGTCCGGGCCAAACTATTTTTTAATATGTTATTACTTATGGAAATGTAATGTATGTACATTAATTGTAATGTAATGTACATTAATTATGGGAAATGCACATATAGGGCTGTTTCCCTTAATTTAGTAGATCAGGGAGACTTCAGATTCTCTAAAAAACCGTGACGTCACGAACCGGGGGTGTAATTACAATGGAGTGTCCAGCAGGGGCGCACTATATATAGAAGTCAATGAGTACCATTGACTTCTATATATAGTGCGCCCCTGCTTGACACTCCATTGGAATTACAATGGATGTGTATGGGAATGTACTATACAGTAGGTTTTTGATTGAATACATTTATGGAATACTTTGGGGAGCAAGTGTCCTTGCTCCCCAAAGTAATCCATAAATGTATTTAACCAGTACGTTTGGAGGGCTCCCTGCTCGGTGCTGCTGCTGCCACATATGCACAGTACTACTCCCCCATTATCTGTTTATCATATTATGAACAGATAATGGGGAAGAAGCACCTGTGCTATTTTCCGATAACGAACGCTGCCGCCGCACAGCTACTTGTCCCAGCACTTCAGCATGCCCCCTCCGCCACTCCCCCTCCTCCACCCAGCTAACAAGTTGTAACTATAGCGCCGCTCATCGCCGCCGCTTACTGCATATATCCACTGCTGCTTACTGTCCCCGGCCGGCATGCAGTGCGGACCGGGAAGCGGCATGTGCCAGCAGAGAGAGGCGGCGGAGAGAGGCAGTCTCCAGCAGGGGCGCACTATATATAGAAGTCAATGGTACTCATTGACTTCTATATATAGTGCGCCCCTGCTGGACACTCCATTGTAATTACACCCCCGGTTCGTGACGTCACGGTTTTTTAGAGAATCTGAAGTCTCCCTGATCTACTAAATTAAGAGAAATAGCCCTATATGTGCATTTCCCATAATTAATGTACATTAGAAATTTGTCTAACTTTCCATAAGTAATAACATATTAAAAAATAGTTTTGGCAGGAGTTGTCCTTTAAGAGGGCAATACTCAAGCAATGGAACAATGCACAAATTAGTTCTAAAGTAATTCTATGAGGGTTGTCTGATGGTTTTTGGTTTACAGATGCTATGCCCTATACCAGGCATGTCAAACTCAGGCCATCCAGCTGTTTTAAACTACAAGTCCCATCATGCCTGGACAGCCAAAGCTTTAGCTTAGGCTGTCCAGGCATCATGGGAATTGTAATTTTAAAACAGCTGGAGGGCCTGGGTTTGACACGTCTGCCCTATACTATATTCTGTTGAATATTAAACCGCTGTTTAAACATTCTGTTGGCTCTGCAAACTATCTTTAATTAAGCAGTAAAAGCTTTCTTCAAAATTTTTGGATGACTTAGAAGTCTAGTGTATACAGTCATCCATTAGGACTTTTAAAGATGTGAAATGGAGACTATCCTATACCTGACACACAAAAACAGCATGTCCGTGAAACATGGAACGTGTGTATAAGGCTTTAGTTGTATAATTTATTTTCTTTATTTCTTCCATAGGTGGCACATGCAAAATACTAACTAAAAAAAAAATAGTAAAAATACCATTAAAAAATGGACATCTATACATTTGATTATTGTTGATTTGTCTCTTGCTTCCAAAATTGATCAACTTTCTAAATGGCATTCACTGAAACATTTAGCTGTTACCAAGTGAGCAGAAAGTTCAACTGATATGCAGTAAACACTGTGGCCAGATGCTGAAAGTCAAATGAAATGCAATACCCACTGGAGTTTTTTACAGTGTTTTTTTTTTTCAGGCGTTTTTTTAGGTCATATGCAGCTGTGTGAAATCACAGCAGGCTCTGCCTTCTTTTTTTTACTCAGATTTTTTTTATTAAACAGTTTTTTTCACACACACAAAACGTGTCTTCCCACCCCCCCCAACAAAACAAGCCCCCCCCCCCCTGTTCTCCCCCCTCCCTTCATAAAGCATCACCCACCTCCAACCCCAAACCAGCTTCCCTTTCGCAAGGGAAAATAGTATTTCTTTGGAGGTAACAATATTGTCTAGGTTACACAGATCAAGACTGTTGTCATAGAGGAAAGACCGTGAAATGCAACTCACCCCAGTATCATCCATTATACAATAACAAGGTGCATCAGTACGTTCAGTAACATTAATAGGAATCTCCCTACCCTGAGCCCAACGGGGAGGTTGGAGCACCCACCATCAGGGTGACCATGTCGTCTACCGTGTAATGTCTCTTCTCCCACTCTGCGCTCTATTACGGCGATTGGTTGCAGCATTCTGATCTGCCAGTAATAAAAAGGCTTTCATTGGGTTGCTCCGGAGATTCCTGGACGGTATGCCAGGCGCATCAAGCCAAGGGCCCCAAATACTTTCAAACTTTTTGGATGCCTTTCTTTTTTGATATATCCCTTTTTCTAAGCGTATTACTGCATTAAGTCTACCTATAAGTTCTGTGATGGTGGGTGCACTCGCCTGTATCCAGTGATGAGCAATTCATTTGCGTGCCTGGTATAGAATGCGGCATATAGCCAGTTCAATACCTGTAGGCTCATCTTCCTCGGGCACTAGACCAAGTATACATTTTAGGGGTTCCATAGGCACAGCAACTCCATACACCCTTTGTATGAGGGCAATAACCTCTTTCCAATATCTCTCTAACTCGATACAACTCCACATCAGATGTAATAATATGTGCGTCTGCTAGGCCACATCTAGGGCAATTAGAATCAGCACGTATACCAATCCTGTGTAAAAACTTGGGCGTCCTATACACGCAATGAAGTAGGAACAATTGAGAGGATCTGTGCATCTCTGACACTGCCAGTTTGGGGGTTAAGGCAAGTACCTCTGTCCATTGTTCGTCAGATATTGGGCCTATGTCTATTTTCCATTGTTCCTTAACCACCAGGGGTCGTCTTGTGAGGTAAGCCTCTAGCAGTTCCTGGTATATTAATGATATCAGATCTTTTGGAATCTGATGCAGTGAGAACTGTGTCAAATAGTGAGGGTGTGGATATGGTGACTGGTGCTCTACCAAATTGTGCCTCCAAGGCATGTCGTAATTGCAGGTACCTATAAAAGGCAGAATGTGGCAGATCGTAGTCAGCCTGGAGTTGGGCATATGATTTTAGGTCTCCCTCACGGTACAGTTGTGAAAGTGTATGTACCCCCTTTGTTTACCAAAAAATGGCCCCGTCTAAGTCAAGCAGATGAGGGAAATCTGAATGATGCCATATTGGGGTGTATTTGGTGTAGGACGTGCAATTCAAGAAGGATTTAATCTGTGACCAAACTTTTTTGAGCATTGGTAGAATGAGAGTTACATCCGGTGGCCTTGTTTGAGATGCTATTTCTAACAGATATATAGGAGTTCGCCCTTCTGCTACACTTTGAAACAGTAGGCCCGTGGGAGCCATGTTCCCTGATCCGGCCCATCCTCTGAGCTGCTGCATCTGCGCGGCTAGATATTATAGGTATGGGTTGGGTACCGCCAATCCTCCCCAGTCCTTACCCCTCTGCAGAGTGTCTAACCGGATTCTAGGTGTCTCCCCATCCCATATCAATTCTCGAAATAGGGACTGGAAGCGGTTAAAGTATGTCATAGGCACCCACACTGGTGCATTGTGCAATATATATATATATATATATATATATATATATATATATATATATATATATATAAAAACTGCGGCATTAGTATCATTTTTGTTAGGTTAGATCTGCCTACAAGTGACAGGGGAAGCTTGCGCCATACCTTTATCTTACTGGCCGACCTTACCATTAGGGGAGACAGATTCAGCGTTAGATATTTAGTGACATCGGAAGTGACCTGCACCCCCAAGTACCGGAATTGGGCAACCATAGGGACAGCTGCGCCGACAGCCGGGTCTGTTCCGGGGAAGTATCTAGGGGCAGCAGCGCTGATTTGTCCCAATTGATTGTTAACCCAGAGTATCTGCCAAATGTAGAGAGGAGATCCATAACTAGTGGTAGGGAACTCGCTGCATCTCTCAGGAATAGAAGCATGTCATCGGCGTACAGCGCAATGCGATCCTCCATCCTGCCATGTTTAAAACCCACTATGCCATTTGAAGCCGAACCATACAGGCAAGTGGCTCGATAGCAAAAGAAATGGGAAGGGGGGAAACCCCTGCCTGGTTCCCCGTTGTAGAAGGAACGACTCGGACAATAGACAGTTTACTCTGAGTCGTGCAGATGGTTCAGTATAAAGTAATTTGATCCACGAGATATATTTGGGACCGAAGCCCATGCAGGAGAGCACACACCATAGGCATTCCCACTCAATGCTATCAAATGCCTTGGCAGCGTCGAGTGAGAGCAGCGCCCGCTGCCCCCTCCCCCCTCAGTGGGCGCCTGCAAGTTGAAGAACAGACTTCTTATATAGTCCACAGTGGATTTCCCAAGCATAAATCCAGTCTGGTCACCGTGGACCAGAGCAGAGATAACCCGAATCAGTCTTTTAGCCAGGGCCTTTGTTATGATTTTGATATCTACACACAGTAGCGAGATTGGCCTGTAAGAACCCATTTTCTGCAAGTTTTTGCTTGGTTTCGGGATTAGGACTATTATTGCCTCCCTCATAGAAGCAGGCAGTACTCCCTCTGCCGTGGAGGAGTCAAAGGTGGTCAAGAGTTGTGTCATTAAACACTCACTGTGTAATTTGAAGAATTCACTAGGTAGGCCATCCGACCCAGGAGAGCGTTTGTTAGGAAAATCCTGTAGCGCCCCCTCCAACTCCTCCAGTCAGGGGATCATCTAATTGTTACCTCTGCACCTGTGTCAGTGAAGGGAGATCAATGTTAGATACAAACTTCATTATCTCACTAGAGGTGGGCAGTAGTGTAGAGGAATATGTTTCTTTGTAAAATGATACCATTGCCTGCAGAATATCCCTGTCCCCAGTAATTAACCTATCATCTGTTCCACTTAATTGGATTATCAACGACTGTCCCCTTTGTGCTGAGGCTTTTCTAGCGAGTAGCCTTCCTGTGCTCTCCCCGCTTTCGAAATATGCCAGCTTTTGAAAGAATCTTTTGTTGTCCGCAGATTGTTCTAGGTGTTCTTTAAAAATTGTTTGGGCCTCATCCCATGTCTTTCTCGTGTTTTCCGAGGGACTAATAATGAACCGCTGTTCAGTTTCTACTACTCTTTTCTGTAGTGAGTTATGGATAAGTTTTGATTTAGTTTTACAGGTGTTTATATCTTTTATAAGGAGACCTCGGATATATGCCTTTAAGATGTCCCATATTATTAAAGGAGAGGCAGAACTCCTGTTTACATGGAGAAGCAGGCTCTGCCTTCTACATTTTTCCACAAAAAAAGAGTATATGCCTCTCCGCCCGTGCCACAGACACCATTCTATGCATGGGTGGATTCCGCATTCCGCCAAAAGAATTGACATGTCACTTCTTTCGGCAGATAGCGGAATCAGCCCGCCCATAGAATGGTGTCTATGGAGCCGGTGGAAAGGAGCACGGCCGTGAGCATGTACTAGCAACTGAATCAGCCGAAATTCATCCGCGCGGATTCCGTAATGTGAACCCGGCCTTCTGGTCTATGGAGAAGGGGGTGTGGGAGCAGGGACATTAGACAAGCAGCTTGTGTATAGCAGAGCATGCAATACAACATCCTGAAACCATATTACCCCAACCCCAAGATCCCATACCAGAACTAATCAGTCTGACCTGTGAATCCAGTGTTTTCTGTGCCAACAGGGGCATAGCTAAAGGCTGACGGGCCGTGGTGCAAAATTTTAGCTTGCCCTCCCCCCATCCCATATGATGAGACATAGTCAGAGGCCAAAAATCATTACAGTGGTACTTTGGTGTAGGAGCGTTTTGGTTTACGAGCTCACAGTTTTTCAAAATTGTGACTTGGTTTAAGAGCTCCTTGTACTGGGGGGAGCGCGAGTGGAGGAGGGGTATGGTCTGCATAGCGGGGTCTACAGCACAGTACTCTGACCCAGTAAGTCTCCCTCACCTTCCAAATCATAGCAGATCCACTTCTGGCTGGGGCTTACATCAGGGGACAGGACTGTGGAGGTAATCTCTCCCCATACAGAGAGTGCTGCTATACTGTGCCCACATCTGCCCTGCTCATTCCGTCATGCTCCCTGCAGTCTCTGTCAGTCCTTGTGTTTCCCATCCTCTCCATTACTGTACAGTAACTTATAATATCACATATTCTGCTGTTTCTGAATGTTTGTATCTTTTGTTTTTCTTGTTATTCAGAATAATAAATCATTATTTTTAGGGTGCGGAACCAATGTCTGCATTTCTCTGATTTCTTATGGGAAAATTTGGTTTGGTTTAAGAGTGGATTTGGATTACAAGCACGCTCCCAGAACAAATTATGCTCGTAATCCAAGGCACCACTGTATATCCGATTACTCTAATTGTACGCCACCTAATGTGCCACTGTGTCCTAATGAACTATTACTGTGTCCCCTCATGTATTGTGCAACTGCTTACCCCTAATATACTGAACCACTGCCTCCCCCTCATGTACTGTACCACTGCCTCCCCCTCATGTGCTGTACCACTGTCCCCTATAATTAATGGACTGTACTGTGTCATTCTCTAATTATTGTTTTCCAATCTCTGACTCTCCAGCTGAAAAACTACAACTGCCATCATGAACTGTTAGCAGGACATGATCGGGGTTGTAGTTCTAGGGATAATCTCACCTGTCCAGGTCCTTGCTGTTCAGGTCTGGCTGCTGTGTATGGGGGCGGAGCTAATTGCTCTGCTCATTACATAGAGCAGAAGTCCAGACACAGGTATTTCCAGGGCTGTGTTGTATTCGGTGGACTACGTTGATGACTTTTTTCAAAAAATAAAATGGTCAACAAGTTTTTCTTCACTTAACCCCTTGATTGCCAGACTGTAAGCAGCTATCTGTAAAGACATGGAAGCTGTCTGATAGATGGCATCCATTACTAAGTCAGGGCTTAGTGTTAGCCAGTATAAAATGGCTAACACTAACCCACCATTATTACCACACTACCCACCAAACCAGGGATCCTGCGAAGAGCTATGTACCAGTAGTTTTGTAGAATCAAAATGGCACTTCTGGACTGAATGGTGGCAGGCTGGTATTAAGCTGTGGAAAGGCAAAAAAAAATTTGCCCTTCCCACCCTGGTACCACTAGACTGATGCTGTATTGTTTTTTTTAACCTGGCTGGTTATGAAAATAGGGGAAACCCTACATGCTTAAAAAAATATATATATATAAAAAGTGCATCTCTCTCTCTCTCTCTCTCTCTCTCTCTCATATATATAAATTATACAGCTAGGTTAAAAAAAACTCACCAGCCTGCTACTGCCCAGTCCAGGTGTGCGGCAATTTTAACGCTCCTGGCCCACTGGTACCTGACTCTTTCCAGTACCCCTTGTGTGGTGGGTACGGAGGTAGTAATGGGGGGGTTAGTGTTAGCCATTTTATACCGGCTAACACTAGGCCCTGACTTATGGTGCGTTTACACAGGCAGATTTATCTGGCAGATTTTGGAAGCCAAAACCAGGAATGAATTTAAAAAAAGGAGAAATCTCTGTCTTTCCTTTATGACCCGTTCCCTGTTAATGGTCTGTTCCTGGCTTTGGCTTCAAAAATCTGTCAGATAACTCTGCCTGTGTAAACGCACCATAAGGGTCCATTTATACAGAAAGATTGTCTGACAGATTATCTGCCAAAAATTTGAAGCCAAATCCTGGAATGGATTTGAAAAGAGGAGAAATCTCAGGCTTTCCTTTATGGCCTGATCTCTGTTTATACTGTTTCTGGCTTTGGCTTCAAACCCATGCCGATGATCGCTGCTATTGGCTGATCAGTTCAGATCTGCCAATAGCGGCGATCGGCACCTTTCCGGGCCATTGTTGACCCGATGACCCAGAAAATAATGGCGGCCAAAGTAAAAGTAATGGTGGCCACGGTGCCACGTCCCAATCACCGTGATCGGCCAGCCGGTACCGGTCTGCCGATAACTGTGTTCAAAGTCCCCAAAAGTAATAAATACCTGCTCTGGACCCCTCAGCTAGGTAGCTGAGGGGTCCAGAGAAGGTATTTGGCCATACTCACCGGATCCCGGGGTCCCGATCGGTGTCTTCCGGGTTCCGTGACGTCGTCATCTTCCGTTCGGGACTTCGGGCTTTTCCGTTGGCCCCTCGGATGTCCTCGACTTTTTTTCAGCGCTCTGCTGCCCTCTAGCGTCTGATAAGTGTAATACACTTATCAGCAGCTATAGGGATGTTCAGCATGTAGTAAATGGGTTTTTTTTTTTCAATTTTTATTTTTTTTTTGTATTTTCCGCACCCTTACGCCGCTGAGTGTTGATTTGCATCGCACGTAAGTGCGCTGCTAATCAGCAACTCCTTCTTTTTGGCGTAGGTTGTTTTTTTCTATATCCTACTGCCACGGTCTGCTGATAAGTGCTGCACGTAAGTGCGGCATTTATCATCAACACCATTTTTGGCGTAGTTTTTTTTTTTATACTTAATGTTGAAAAAAACGTAAAAAACACTACACTACACTAAATAAAGTTTTACACTACACCACTACATACCCCATATACCAATCCCTATATAAAAATGGCCCCCAGGGCGTTTTCGGTGTCGGACGCATACGCTATTATTGCCTCCGACACCGCAACAGCCAGTGAGGATGAATGGGGGATCCTTTTTTCCTCCATTCATCCTCATCCTCATCATCCAGTGACATGTCTGGGGGGTAGCGTAGCGTATGCTGCCCCCCAGACACGTCTTTTCCGCCAGTACCGTCCCAATTAGAGATGACGGTATGGTGTGAAATTCTACAAACTCTGTGAGAGTACCTCAGGGTACACTTACAGATTTAGGGTACGTGCTCACTGCGGAATAGCGAAGGATAACCCTTTGTGCATTCCGCAGCTGGCACCCACCGGCGGACTGATGTGGGCGCGCATGTCTCCGCACATGTCATAGACTCCATTCTATGCACGGGCGGATTCCATCATCCATCCAAAGAATGAACAGATTGGACGGAGAGCGGAATCTGCCCGTGCATAGAATGGAGTCTATGACACGGATAGAGACGCGCGCCCGCTTCAGTCCGCCGGCGGGTGCCAGCTGCGGAATGCACAAAGGGTTATCCTTCTCCATTCCGCAGTGTGCACGTAACCTTAGAGTGTATGAAGAAAGGGACACACGAATCCAGCCCCCAGATCCTCCCGCCCATCCTCGGAGTTAGTGGGAAGATTGTTTGGGAACTGATCTTCTCACTGCTGGATAAAGGTTACCACCTGTATGGGGATAACTTTTATACCAGCACCCCCTTTTCCGGTACCTTGCTGCCCAAGCTACAGTAGCTTGCGGCACGATCCGAAAATATCGGAAGCAGTAATAAAGCCCTAATATTTAGCAGCCATGGAGCGAACCCACGCTTCTGGATATAAAGGACCCTGTATCGCACCAGGGCAACATTTTCCAGGTGACGTCCCTCACACTGGAGAACGGGAGACCCCAGAAGAAGTGCAGAGTGTGCCGTAATAGGGGGATCAGGAAGAACACCATGTTCCAGTGTGACACCTGTCCTGATCACCCCGGCCTCTGCATACTGGATAGCTTCAAGGCGTACCACACGTCACTGGGGTTCTACATTATCTAAATTCTGTCCCTTATTCCTATTTCAGGGGTCGCCATACAGGGATTATTCTGATCAACATTATGGAGTCGGGAAGGAATTTTTTCCCAGTGATGAGGCTACTGTCGTCTGCCTCACAAGGGTTTTTAGCCTTTCTTCTGGATCAACACAGGTTGAATTTGATGGACACCTGTCATTTTCAACCTTATAAACTAATAATTGGCCTAACACCCCCAAAATAAATTAAAAATTGTCCCTAATAATTCCTCCAGTCCAATCATGATATGGGAAGCCTGGAAGGCAACATTTAGGGGACTCCTATTTAATAGCATTGTGGCATCTAAGAAGAGGGCAAGACAAAGGGAGCATCTAATTATACAGGAATTGGGGCATAAAGAGGGGATATATTTGAGTAACCCGAGTATAGAGACATGGGATGATTGGATGGCAGGGAAAGAGAAATTAGAGAGATTCATTTTGGGTAGGAATGAGGCCAAGAGGATGTTCGAGTGTGCGAGGGCTAAAATAGAAATAGATGGCCCTGGTCACTATTTGGCTAGAATTATTCAAAGTAATAATAACATGGATAATATAGGGTTTCTCAAAGAGGGAACAGAAATTATTACTTCCTCTGATAAGATTAGAGAAAGATTTATGCAATATTATAGAGCTCTGTATGCATCTAGGGCAAAACATTCTGAAGAGGAGGTTGATAACTATTTGAGGAATATTCCTTTTAGAAAATTGTCCGAAGACCAAAAGAATACTTTAGATGCCCCGCTCACGGTAAAAGACCTGGAGAAGGCTCTAGGGGGGATTTCGGGGGGCAAGGCATCTGGCTCTGATGGCTTGCCCGCGGAAGTCTATAAAAGGACTCAGGGAATCTTGTTAAAAGAGCTCTTGAAGGTGTTTGATTATTCATATGAAACTAGAGATACTCCCAACTCAATAAAGGAAGCAGTTATTATTGTTATTTTGAAAGAGGGGAAGGATCCATCGTCCCCAGACTCTTATCGCCCGATTTCCCTGATTAATAGCGATGTTAAAATAGTAGCCAAAGCCTTGGCGAATAGATTGGCTCAAGTGATGGGTGATCTGGTTCACAGAGACCAGTCAGGCTTTATTCTGGGAAGGGTGGTCCACTATAATATTCGTAGAGCCTTTTGTAACATCAGGGGCAGTGTCGGGTCGCTCACGGGTAGGGCCATCCTCGCGTTGGACGCTGTGAGGGCGTTCGATAGCGTGGAGTGGCCTTATCTGTGGGCGACTCTAAGAAAGATGGGCTTTGGGGACACTTTTATAGGATGGATCCAGTTATTATATAGAGAGCCCCGCGCTAGGGTTTTAATAAATGGCCAGATGTCAGAGTCTTTTGCACTGTTTAGGGGAACCAGACAGGGGCAGTGGCGTAGCTATAGCGGTTGCCACGGTCGCGGCTGCGACCCGGCCCGCCAGCAAGGGGGGCCCGCAGGGGCCCCCCCTCGCCATTTAACTGCCTCTGGCCCCCTAACTCGTGAAGGGCCCACCCAGCGCTGCGCGGGTAGCGGTACGGCGCCTGGGGGGGGGCAGGGGTTAAGGAACTCTCAGGCACCTCAAGACAGCGCAGCGGCGTGCTGTGCCGATACTGCGCCCCGCCCCCCTGAGTAGGACCGCTTTCCTTGTGGCATCTGAGGCCCCCCCTCCCCGGCGCTGTACCGCTACCTGCGCGGCGCTATGGGGGGACTCCCTTCCTGTAATTGCTGCCCTCCGTCCGCCTACCTGAGGGACCCCCTCCATCCCTGAACACAGCTGCAGAGGCCGGGCCACAACAGAGAAGACAAGCTGGAATTTCCTGGATTAGGTGAGTATAATGTTGGTTTGTTTTTTTGCAATGCAGGGGGCTCTATTACTATATGCAGGGTGCAGGGGGCTCTATTACTATATGCAGGGTGCAGGGGGCTCTATTACTATATGCAGGGGACTCTATTACTATATACAGGGGGCTCTATTACTATATGCAGGGGGCTCTATTACTATATGCAGGGGGCTCTATTACTATATGCAGGGGGCTCTATTACTATATGCAGGGTGCAGGGGGCTCTATTACTATATGCAGGGTGCAGGGGGCTCTATTACTATATGCAGGGGACTCTATTACTATATACAGGGGGCTCTATTACTATATGCAGGGGGCTCTATTACTATATGCAGGGGGCTCTATTACTATATGCAGGGGGCTCTATTACTATATACAGGGGGCTCTATTACTATATGCAGGGGGCTCTATTACTATATACAGGGGGCTCTATTACTATATGCAGGGGGCTCTATTACTATATACAGGGGGCTCTATTACTATATGCAGGGGGCTCTATTACTATATGCAGGGGGCTCTATTACTATATGCAGGATGCAGGGGGGCTCTATTACTATATGCAGGGGGCTCTATTACTATATGCAGGATGCAGGGGGGCTCTATTACTATATGCAGGGGGCTCTATTACTATATGCAGGATGCAGGGGGGCTCTATTACTATATGCAGGGGGCTCTATTACTACATACAGGGGGCTCTATTACTATATGCAGGATGCAGGGGGGCTCTATTACTATATGCAGGATGCAGGGGGGCTCTATTACTATATGCAGGGGGCTCTATTACTATATACAGGGGGCTCTATTACTATATGCAGGATGCAGGGGGGCTCTATTACTATATGCAGGGGGCTCTATTACTATATGCAGGATGCAGGGGGGGCTCTATTACTATATGCAGGGGGCTCTATTACTATATGCAGGATGCAGGGGGGCTCTATTACTATATACAGGGGGCTCTATTACTATATGCAGGGTGCAGGGGGCTCTATTACTATATGCAGGGGGCTCTATTACTATATACAGGGGGCTCTATTACTATATGCAGGGGGCTCTATTACTATATACAGGGGGCTCTATTACTATATGCAGGGGGCTCTATTACTATATGCAGGATGCAGGGGGGCTCTATTACTATATGCAGGGGGCTCTATTACTATATGCAGGGGGCTCTATTACTATATACAGGGGGCTCTATTACTATATACAGGGGGCTCTATTACTATATGCAGGGGGCTCTATTACTATATACAGGGGGCTCTATTACTATATGCAGGGGGCTCTATTACTATATACAGGGGGCTCTATTACTATATGCAGGGGGCTCTATTACTATATGCAGGGGGCTCTATTACTATATGCAGGATGCAGGGGGGCTCTATTACTATATGCAGGGGGCTCTATTACTATATGCAGGGGCAGGGCCGGGACAAAGAGTAGGCAGGGGTAGGCGATGGCCTAGGGCGCCAAACAGCAGGGGGCGCCACCAGGCCGAACCCGGAAGCAGCATACAGGAGCTGATTACATCAGCCCCATGTCGGGAGATTCACAGCCTGTGAGTCTTCAGCTGCTGCTGTACATAGGAGGGGGGAGGGGCGGCCTCCTGCTGAGGACACTGCTCTGGCTGAGCTCCCACTCCCAGGAGGCGTCTGACCTGGTGCAGGACGGCAGCGTGGGGGAATGTGCAGCATTACCAGCCACACACCTAGATGGGAGGTAGCTGGTGTGTGTGTGTGTGTGTGTGTGTATATATAAATATATATTGTACATAAATGTGTGTATCTGTGTGTGTGTGTGTATACATGTATATATACTGCCTGTCTGTATACATATATGTGTGCCTGTGTGTGTATATATACTGTACATAAAAGTGTATGTATATGCATAAATGTATTCGCATACATAAGTGTGTGTCTGTGTGTATATACATAAACATGTCTGTATACAGTATGTAGTTTTTTCTCTATGTATATTACTGGAAGGTATGTATAAGCTCAGGTTCACACTGCATTTTGTGTTCATGTTTCACAGTTTGAATAGAAAAGCGTAGGTGACTATGCTATTGTATATACAGTAATATAGGTGACTATGCTATTGTATATACACTTTATATACAATAGCATAGTCACCTATATTACTGTATATACCAGGGGTACTCAACAACTTTTAGTGAAGGTCCTCTTACCGGGGTCTATAGTCAGGTGACGGTCCGAGCTGAACATCAGTAGGAAACGTGTTTTGTTACTTTTCACAAACGTTCAACTATTTACGTACAGAATTGCTGCTTATTAGTGGGGAAAACTGGCATTTTTTCTCTCTCACCAGCCCTTTGATATTAGGTACAAAGGGGGTGACTGCTCTGGTAGTATATAGCCCCCCTGTTGCTCCCCCAATAGTGTATAGCCCCCCTGTGCGCGCTCCCCCAGTAGTGTATAGCCCCCCTGTGCGCTCTCCCCCAGTAGTATATAGCCCCCCTGTGCGCTCACCCCCTGTAGTATATAGCCCCCTGTGCGCTGTCCCCCAGTAGTATATAGCCCCCTGCGAGCTCCCCCCAGTAGTATATAGCCCCCTGTGAGCTCCCCCCAGTAGTATATAGCCCCCCTGTGAGCTCGCCCCCAGTAGTATATAGCCCCCCTATGTGCTCCCCCCAGTAGTATATAGCCCCCTGTGCTCTCCCCCTGTAGTATATAGCCCCCCATGTGCTCTACCCCTGTAGTATATAGTCCCCTGTGAGCTTCCCCCAGTAGTATATAGTCCCCTGTGAGCTCCCCCCAGTAGTATATAGCCCCCCTGTGAGCTCCCACCAGTAATATATAGCCCCCCTGTGCTCTCCCCCTGTAGTATATAGCCCCCATGTGAGCTCCCCCCGGTAGTATATAGCCCCCCTGTGCTCTCCCCCTGTAGTATATAGCCCCCTGTGAGCTCCCCCCAGTAGTATATAGCCCCCTGTGCTCTCCCCTTTTAGTATATAGCCCCCTGTGAGCTTCCCACAGTAGTATATAGCACCCCTGTGCTCTCCCCCTGTAGTATATAGCCACCCTGTGCGCTCTCCCCCCGTAGAATATAGCCCCCTGTGAGCTCCCCCCAGTAGTATGTAGCCCCCCTGTAGTGTATATAGCCCTCTGTGAGCTCCGGACAGTAGTATATAGCCCCTGTGCTCTCCCCCTGTAGTATATAGCTCCCTGTGAGGTCCCTGCAGTAGTATATAGCCCCCTGTGAGCTCCCCCCTGTAGTATATAGCCCCCTGTGAGCTCCCCCCAGTAGTATATAGCCCCTGTGAGCTCCCCCCAGTAGTATATTGCCCCCCTGTGAGCTCCCCCCAGTAGTATATAGCCCCCCTGTGAAGTCCCCCCTGTAGTATATAGCCCCCCCTGTGCGCTCTCCCCTTATAGATGGCTCCCAGTCAAAAAAAACAAACCAACCACAACTCACCTATCACCTCGCTCCCGCGCCTGTCTTCTTCTCCTCTCCTGGTCCGGCCCCCGGCTGATACGCGCTCTCTAGGGTTATGCCGGGGATTCCCCAGCAGAGCGCGCACCAGTCACCTCAGTGTACGCTGCCGGCCTGTAGTTCCGGGAAGTTCAGGCCGGCAGCGTACACTGAGGTCTGTGGTGCGCGCTCTGCTAGGGAATCCCCGCGACGTCCCCAGAGAGCGCGTATCAGCCGGGGGCCGGACCGACACTGCCCCCAGCCCCACAGGCGTACTGACATCTAAGGACAGTACGCCTATGGGGCGGGAGGCAGTGCGGTGGGGAGCGGGACCTCCTAACTTCCCCGGGACGGACCGGATCCGGGGCGGTTAGGAGGTCTGACCAGGGGTCCGGTTAGCTGTCCGCCAGTTGAGGACCCCTGGTATATACAATAGCAGTCACGTATATTACTGTATATACACTAGCATAGTCACCTATATTACTGTATATACAATAGCATAGTCACTTATTACTGTAGATACAATAGTAGCACAGTCACCTATATTACTGTATATACAATAGCATAGTCGCCTATATTACTGTATATACAATAGCATAGTCACCTAATATAGGTGACTGTGCTACTATTGTATATACAGTAATAAGTGACTATGCTATTGCATATACAGTAATATAGGTGACTGTTATTGTATATACAGTAATATAGGTGACTATGCTATTGTATATAGAGTAACACCTAGGTATTCGAAACACATTTCCCTCTGAAGTTTTGTTCGGTACTGGAACATTGCTTTCAGAAAATCGGGGGGAGAACTGTCAGGTTGTATTAAGGTGTTCAGACACCAAGGTTACAGCTTCTGGATACCCACTGCAAATACTACTGTGTGTATTGGGGCTCATAATATAGTGTGGGGGCACTTTCAGGGCACTATACTGTCTGTGGCGCACCAATTCTGATAACACTGGGATGGGGGGGGGGGGGGCGCCATTTGCCTTCTCTGCCTAGGGCACCAAAACTTCTTGTCCCGGCCCTGTGCAGGGGGCTCTATTACTATATGCAGGATGCAGGGGGGCTCTATTACTATATGCAGGGGGCTCTATTACTATATGCAGGATGCAGGGGGGCTCTATTACTATATACAGGGGGCTCTATTACTATATGCAGGGGGCTCTATTACTATATGCAGGGGGCTCTATTACTATATGCAGGATGCAGGGGGGCTCTATTACTATATACAGGGGGCTCTATTACTATATGCAGGATGCAGGGGGGCTCTATTACTATATGCAGGATGCAGGGGGGCTCTATTACTATATGCAGGGGGCTCTATTACTATATACAGGGGGCTCTATTACTATATGCAGGATGCAGGGGGGCTCTATTACTATATGCAGGGGGCTCTATTACTATATGCAGGGGGCTCTATTACTATATGCAGGATGCAGGGGGGCTCTATTACTATATACAGGGGGCTCTATTACTATATGCAGGGTGCAGGGGGCTCTATTACTATATGCAGGGGGCTCTATTACTATATACAGGGGGCTCTATTACTATATGCAGGGGGCTTTATTACTATATACAGGGGGCTCTATTACTATATGCAGGGGGCTCTATTACTATATGCAGGGGGCTCTATTACTATATGCAGGATGCAGGGGGGCTCTATTACTATATGCAGGGGGCTCTATTACTATATGCAGGGGGCTCTATTACTATATGCAGGATGCAGGGGGGCTCTATTACTATATGCAGGGGGCTCTATTACTATATGCAGGATGCAGGGGGGCTCTATTACTATATGCAGGGGGCTCTATTACTATATACAGGGGGCTCTATTACTATATGCAGGATGCAGGGGGGCTCTATTACTATATGCAGGATGCAGGGGGGCTCTATTACTATATGCAGGGGGCTCTATTACTATATACAGGGGGCTCTATTACTATATGCAGGATGCAGGGGGGCTCTATTACTATATGCAGGGGGCTCTATTACTATATGCAGGGGGCTCTATTACTATATGCAGGATGCAGGGGGGGCTCTATTACTATATGCAGGGGGCTCTATTACTATATGCAGGATGCAGGGGGGCTCTATTACTATATGCAGGGGGCTCTATTACTATATACAGGGGGCTCTATTACTATATGCAGGGGGCTCTATTACTATATGCAGGGGGCTCTATTACTATATGCAGGATGCTGGGGGGCTCTATTACTATATGCAGGGGGCTCTATTACTATATGCAGGGGGCTCTATTACTATATGCAGGATGCAGGGGGGCTCTATTACTATATGCAGGGGGCTCTATTACTATATGCAGGATGCAGGGGGGCTCTATTACTATATGCAGGGGGCTCTATTACTATATACAGGGGGCTCTATTACTATATGCAGGATGCAGGGGGGCTCTATTACTATATGCAGGGGGCTCTATTACTATATGCAGGATGCAGGGGGGCTCTATTACTATATGCAGGGGGCTCTATTACTATATACAGGGGGCTCTATTACTATATGCAGGATGCAGGGGGGCTCTATTACTATATGCAGGATGCAGGGGGCTCTATTACTATATGCAGGGGGCTCTATTACTATATACAGGGGGCTCTATTACTATATGCAGGATGCAGGGGGGCTCTATTTCTATATGCAGGGGGCTCTATTACTATATGCAGGGGGCTCTATTACTATATGCAGGATGCAGGGGGGGCTCTATTACTATATGCAGGATGCAGGGGGCTCTATTACTATATGCAGGGGGCTCTATTACTATATACAGGGGGCTCTATTACTATATGCAGGGTGCAGGGGGCTCTATTACTATATGCAGGATGCAGGGGGCTCCATTACTATATGCAGGGGGCTCTATTACTATATGCAGGATGCAGGGGGCTCTATTACTATATGCAGGGGGCTCTATTACTATATGCAGGGGGCTCTATTACTATATGCAGGATGCAGGGGGCTCTATTACTATATACAGGGGGCTCTATTACTATATGCAGGGGGCTCTATTACTATATACAGGGGGCTCTATTACTATATGCAGGGGGCTCTATTACTATATGCAGGGGGCTCTATTACTATATACAGGGGGCTCTATTACTATATGCAGGGGGCTCTATTACTATATGCAGGATGCAGGGGGGCTCTATTACTATATGCAGGGGGCTCTATTACTATATACAGGGGGCTCTATTACTATATGCAGGGGGCTCTATTACTATATGCAGGGTGCAGGGGGCTCTATTACTATATGCAGGGTGGGATCCCATTGCACACAAGGCATTGTCCACACCGCAAAACTACGGCCGTAGTTTTACGTAGTGTGAACATAGCCTTAAGTAGAATTTGTGTAGAATCTTAGGAGTTGGAAAAAAGTAAGATAAGTGGATAAGTGCGGAGCCTAAGATGTTTGTCTCACAGGTTCAAAAGAGATCAATTGTAGCTGCAAGAAATCATCATCGAGGCCTGGGCTGGATGGAGAGGAAAAGGAAAGTGACGCCTCAGATGAAAGAAGACGTCACCTGTGAGTTACTGTATGACTTTTTTTGTATTTTTTAGAACATTATTGGGTAGGAGTTCCCCAAGGTTAAAAAAAGAAAAAGCTTTGTGTATACAGCATACAGGAGAAAAGAGGTAATAGTGAAAGGGTAAAGGGTGGGAAACAATAGTATGGGGGGGCAGTATAGAAAACTTATTATATGTGAGGTGAGACAAGGGGCCATAGGGAGATATGCATACATTCACTCCAGATTTCAGACTTCAAATGGAAAGCTCTGTGTTTATTTTTCCATAAAGCTATTCAGTTTATGGGAAAATAAGTTTTTTTGTTTAAATTGTGCAGTGCTGCAGCATTTTCGGACATTTATATAAGTTTACACCAGTGGATCCTGGTGCAGCTACTGGCCCCAGTTCACACTGAAGAATGCAGTGAGTTTTTTTTTGCACACATATATACCAAAAGCATTGCTTGGTCGAGGAGGGGGGGGGGGGGGGCCCAAGCTGACCTCTTGCACCAGGGCCCAGCGGACATTAGTGTCCGCTTTCTCCCCTGCTGTTTGCCCTGGCGGTGGAACCACTGGCTGAAATAATAAGAGGGGATGAAAGAATAAAGGGTTTTGTATATGAGGATAGGGTAGAAAAAATATCCCTTTTTGCGGACGACATATTGTTGTTCGTGTCGGAGGTCCACCAATCAGTAAAAAATTTTAAAGAGATAATTGGGTTATTTGGAGAGTATAGTGGTTTTGGGATAAACTGGGACAAGTCCTCGATATTATTTTTTGAAGAAGCTGATAGAATTGAGCATGAGAGGTCGCCAATGTTTAGGGTGGAAGACATGATCAGATACCTTGGTATAGAACTCTCAGTCCAAATACAGCAATATCCAAAGCTAAATATGGTTCCACTTTTGAAAAATCTTCACAAGAAAATTAAGATTTGGAATGGACTCCCCCTAGGAGTTGCCTCCAGAATTAGTTTGATCAAAATGGTGGTTTTACCACAGCTCCTATACATATTGGCTAATAGCCCGCTCTGGTTGGGTAGAGAGTATTGGGCTCAGATTAAGAGGCTCTGTAATGCTCTCATCTGGAAAAATAAGACAGTGAGGATTGCCTATGAGACATGGTGCCTACCTAATAATAAAGGTGGGATGAATCTCCCTATATTCGAGTTATATTTTTTGGCTTCTCAAATATATAGTCAAGGGTGAGAGCTTTGACTTTACGGGATATTGGAAATCCAGGCAATCTGAATGGCACCCAGATCTCTCGGCTGTTTTGGAGTCTGGGTGCCACTTAGATAAAAAAAATTCCTTAAATTATTTATCATATAAGGTATGGTTGGCCGTTAAATCAAAATTAGTGTCATCTCAATGCAATCAATATACCCCAATATGGGATAATAAATTTCTAGTTCAGTTTAGAAAAATTCAAGACTTTAATTTTTGGGTCAATAAGGGTGTTGTTAGAATTTGGGATTTGTTTGATGTACAAGGGAACATAAAAAAATTTGCAGTATTGGTTTCTGAGTTTGGATTACGTCCTATTCATTATTATAGATATATTCAAGAAGTATATGCAAAAGGAAAGACACAACCTAATAATTTACTTAAGACACAAGAGCACGGAATTGATATAGATAAAATGTGTAATATAAATAGAGGGGTGATTGGGAAAATATATAAAATAATTACGGGCAAAAGCCTAGTAGTAGAGAAAAACACTTTAGAGACAAATGGAACGAAGAGTTGGGAGGGGGAGAAATTGATTGGGGAAAAATTTTAGTTGATATTAATAGAAATAGCACTAGAATAAATCTCAAGATTACACAGCTTTTTTTTAATTTATAGAGTGTATTACACCCCTAGTAGATTATATAAAATGAAGTTGAGGGACACAGATAAGTGTACGAAATGTAATCAAGAAGGTGGCGGATTGATCCATCTTTTATGGAGATGTCCTAAGTTGCACAGGTTTTGGGTTTCGGTTTTATCTCGTTTAGAAGATAGGTTACAAATAACTGTTGGAGAAGATATTAGGGTATGTGTATTGGGGGATCTATCTAATATTCATGCGGAGTTAGAGATAAAAGGGGCAATGTTGAAGGCGTTGTTTGCGGCCAAAAATTGTATTCTCAGAAAGTGGATGTCAATTAACCCACCGGTAGTGGAAGAATGGGAAAAAGAGATGTCTGGGTTGCTGGCGATGGAGTATTATAGAGCATTGAAGAATAATAATATGTTGAAATTCCAGAAAATGTGGTCTATTTGGCCGGAGGGGAGGGAGGCGGGGATATGAGGGGGAGGAGGAGAGAGGGAATGATATATATAAGTATATTTATTTATTTATTTTGTTTCATATATAGATTAATAGGAGGAGATATGATTTTTTTTTTTTGTTTGTTTGTTTTTTTTTCTCTGAGCAAGGATAGAGAGTAATTATATTGGAGGGGATTATATTGGGTTGTGGCTGAGACTTAATTGACCCACTAAAGGGTATTAGAAGATATGATATTAGGTAAAAAATATTGGAAAGGAGGGGGAGAGAAAAGGGGAAACGAAAAAAAGAAATAAAGAGGGGGTGAAATGCAGATTTGTATTAAATTGTAAACGATGGAGTTGTCTCCCGGGCGCCTTAGACGATAATTAACATGGATGATGACGGGGAGGGGGTGTTGGAGAGGCGGGCGGGGGCGGGATTGGATTCCGCAATTCCTTGGCCTAGTTGGAAGGGTGGGACCTCTTGTCCAATGTTCTGATCTCATTTTTAGCAGAAAGCTTTGACGGCTTAAAAAGGAGAAGGGAAAGAAGAGCAAAGAGAGGGAAGGAGGGAAAAAGGAAAAAAAGAAAAGAGGAGCATAAGCTAAACTTGTGGGTGGAAACTGTGTGGATAAATGAGTGGGCTGGGGCGGTTATAAGTGGTCCAGAGCGGGATGTACGCACTGCAACTATAACGTGTCCCAGGAAGATGCCCTTGGTCTTCATTATATATGGGGACCGGCGCATCAGAATGTATGAGTATTATTCCTCGCTGAGGGGATGGTCCTTGATAGGGTCCATTTTCTTAGGAAGAGGGAAGGATGATATGGATTCCATCTGATGAAGAACACAAGTGTGATCTTGTGCAGCGGCTTCAATATACATTGTTGATTTGGTTGCTGTATATATATATATATTTTTTCCGTTCTTGAGTTTTTTGAGGTGGAATGGTTAGAATACTACTGTTGGATATTAGAGATCATAGAACTGGGGACTTGAGTTGCTATCCCCCATGGCGGGCTGAGGGTTGGCGGGTTTGGGTCCCGTATTTCCGCCTGCCTTCTCCAGTGCACCCTGGGGAATGATATTAGGTGTTGTTACTGGTTATTTTTTCTCTCCCCTTGGAGGGAATCTTTTTTTTTTTCTAATTATGGCTCCGGGAGGAGATGTACCTCATCGTAAGTAAATAGTATGTATTTTATCTTTGGAAACTTTGGGAATATTAGTTCATAATTTTGATATATCTTTATTGGGCCTAAGGGAAGGGAAAATGTATTATTGTTTGATGATGAAATTGTTAATAAAGCTTCTTTTTAAAAGAAAAAAATAAATAAATAAATAAAATAAATTGTCCCTTTCCCCAACTAAATAGGTATGGCCGCCATTCCCATTAGAGCCTTGCCATGATGCAATTAGAAAGCCTCTGTGCGGCCAGGACAGTATAATCCCCCACATGTGACCCCATTCTGGAAGCTACACCCCATAAGGAATCTAACAAGGGGGGCAGTGGGGATATGGCCCCCTGGTGACGGCCACATTTGGGACGTGAAAATGAAAAAAATTGTATTTTTTGTTTTCACACCACATATTCTACATGTGTGCCTGTTACCAGTGGGGTCCATATGCTCACTGCACCCCTTGTTAGATTCCTTATGGGGTGTAGTTTCCAGAATGGGGTCACTTGTGGGGGGTTTCTACTGTCCTGGCAGCACAGGAGCTTTGTAATTGCAACATGGCCTACATCCTCCATTCCAGCCTCTAAATGGCGCTCTGTCCTTATGGTGGCTTGCTCTGTGCCCATATGGCACATTATGTCCACATGTTGGGGATTTTCGTACTCAGGGGAAATTACCCTACACGTTCTGCGTTTATTTTCTTTTTTAACCCCTTGTGGAAATGGAAAAAAAATCAAGGCTAGACCAACATTTAGTGTAATTTTTTTAAAATTTTTACTCTAAATCATTGATCTTGTCTTGATTTTTTCATTTTCACAAGGGGCTAAAAGATTTAAAAAAACACAATGTGTAGAGCAATTTCCCCTGAGTACGGAAATACCCCACATGTGGACATAAAGTGCCATGCGAGTGCAGGGTAAGCCTCCAAAGGGAAGGAGCGCCATTTGGTTTTTGGAGGCTGGATTTGGCTGGAATGGATTTCGAGGGCCATGTTGCATTTAAAAGGCCCCTGTGTTGCCAAGACAGTTGAAACCCCCCACAAGTGACCCCTATTATGGAAACTACACCCCTCAAGGAATGTAACAAGGGGTGTAGTGAGCATATGGACCCCACTGGTGACGGGCACAAATGTGGAACAATGTGGCGTGAAAATGAAATATTACATTTTTTACACTATAATGTTGGTCTAGCCTTGAATTTATCATTTTCACAAGGGGTTAAAAGAGAAAAAAAAACACGAAATGTGTAGAGCAATTTCTCCCGAGTCCGTAAATACTCCACATGTGGACATAAAGCGCCATGTGGGTGCAGGGCAAGCCTCCGAAGGGAAGAAATGCCATTTGGATTTAGCTAGAATGGATGATGAACGCCATGTCGCATTTACAGAGCCCTCGTGCTGCCAAAACACTGTAAACCCCCCACAAGTGACTTCATTCTGAAAAAATATACCCCTCAAGGAATCTAACAAGGGGTGCAATGAGGATATGGACCCCTTGATGACGGGCACATTTGTGCCATGAAAGTGAAAAAATTAACATTTTCACTTTCACGTCACATTTTTCCACATTTGTGCCCGTCACCAGTGGGGTCCATATTCTCACTGCACCCCTTGTTAGATTCCTTGAGGGGTGTAGTTTCCAGAATGGAATCACTTGTGGGGGGTTTCCAGTGTTTTGGCAGCACGAGGGCTCTGTAAATGCGACATGGCCCTTGAAATCCATTCCAGTGAAATCCAGCTTCCAAAAGCCAATTGGCGCTCCTTCCCTTTGGAGGCTCGTCCTGCGCCCGCTTGGCACTTTATGTCCACATGTGGGGTATTTCCGTACATGGGAGAAACTGCGCTACATGTTTTGTGTTTTTTTTTTCCTTTTATCCCTTTGTGAAAATGAAAAATTGAAGGCTAGAACAACGTTTTAGTGTAAAAAATACTTTTGTCTTTTTTCACGCCATATTATTCGGAAAATCTGTGAAGCACCTGTGGGGTCCAGATGCTCACCGCACCCCTTGTTACATTCCTTGATGGGTGTAGTTTTCTAAATGATGTCCCTTTAGGGGTGTTTTTTAGGTTTTGGCACCCCAGAGCCTCTGCCAACCTAAAGTGGTACAGTCAGAAATGACCAAATATGAAATACAACAAGGAAAAGGGAGCTCACCTTAATTTGATATCAATGGGGGTGCGGCTTGGTGTTCAAATAAGTCAAACCAAAACACAGAAACAAGCTAAACATCATAATAGCGCACACCTCCAAAATAAAGTATTTAATCAAATTTTATTTATACATGATTCCAAAAAAAAACAGAAAGAAGCACCATAACAAACATGATTAAAAACAATAAAAAAAACCATATAGGTATATAAGCAATACAAAGAGTGAGAGGATATGATAGTCCTCTCACTACATCAGGACATCACCAGAAAAAACAAGTCCTTCCTCATGGTCAAAACAATATGTATGATAATATGCAAGGACTCTATCTTGTTGTGCAGTATAATAAAATACACAGACTGGCGTGGAAATGTTAGTAACAAAAATATAATGAAACCCAAACGTCACAACTAATTATCCAAAAATCTTCTAGTAATGTGTCAGTGATTATCACAGAAACCTCAGAACGACTGGGTGTAACAAAGTGCTAAACTATAAAGTGCTCAAGTGCTATAAACTAGGACATGGTATAAATATGCAAATGTAATAAAACGCCAGAAAGGTAAGCACAAGTATCAAGAAAGTACGTCTGATCACCCTATGACCATGAGATCCGGTGTCCTGTTGTTATTAACATTTCCACGCCAGTCTGTGTATTTTATTATACTGCACAATAAGATAGAGTCCTTGCATATTATCATACATATTGTTTTGACCATGAGGAAGGACTTGTTTTTTTCTGGTGATGTCCTGATGTAGTGAGAGGACTATCATACCCTCTCACTCTTTGTATTGCTTATATACCTATATGTTTAATGTTTAATTGTTTTTAATCATGTTTGTTATGGTGCTTCTTTCTGTTGTTTTTTTTTGGAATCATGTATAAATAAAATTTGATTATATACTTTATTTTGGAGGTGTGCGCTATTATGGTGTTTAGCTTGTTTTTGAAATGACCAAATATAACGGAGCTATTGAAATTCCCTGGGCGCTCCTTTATATCTGAGGCTTGTGGTTGCGTCAAATAGCGCAATAGGGCCACATATGGGGTATTTCTATAAACTGCAGAAATGGGGCAATAAATATTGGGGTGCATTTCTCTGCTAATAGGTTTATAATTATGAAAAATATTGGATTACAATAAAATCCCTGCACAGAAAATGTAAATTTTCAAATTTCTTACACACTTAGCTTTTATTTCTGTGACTCCCCTAAAGGGTTAAAACACTTTATGGATGTGCTTTTTCAGAGTGTGGGGGGTGCAGTTTCTGAAATGGGGTGCTTTGTGGGGCTTTCTAACATACAGTCCCCTAAAATACACTTAGCTATGTTCACACTACGTATATTTGAGGCTGTATTTGGTCCTCAAGTCAGATCCTCATAGCAACCAAAACCAGGAGTGGATTGAATACACAGGAAGGCTCTGTTCACACAATGTTGAAATTGAGTGGATGGCTGCCATTTAATGGCAAATATTTGCTGTTATTTTAAAACAACGGCTGTTATATTGAAATAATGGCAGTTATTTGCTGTTATATGGCAGCCATCCACGCAATTTCAACATTGTGTGAACAGATCCTTTCTGTGTTTTTAATCCACTTCTGGTTTTGGTTGCAATACTGCCCGTGGGTCTCCGTGCGCTCCAACTGATGCCCAAGAATAAGAGAAAGACCTGTCCATGAGTGTAATTTCGTCCCACAGTGTTGCTTTTAGATTGGAGGGTCATTTGTGACTTGTCTTGTAAGATACCACGTGGTGTCCTTGAATGTTTTTTTAATTCTATTTTGAATACCGGGGGGAAGTGTGGGGATAAAAGTTTACCAAACAGTGAAAAATTTTTTCTACTCTGCGTTCCTCAAGAATGGAGGCCTCCAGCCAGTCAATTTTAAATAAGAATAATAGTTTGTCTAGGAAAAGCCGACGTGAGGGAGGATGGGGAGATTTCCAAACTTGTAGAATGGCCTGGCGTGCAGCAGCAGCCAAATAATTTAAAAGCCTTCTTGCTCCCCAGTCACATTTATATTTAGCAGGGTCCATCCAGGCAAAAATCCCCCATAGGGCCTCAAAGGGTACAAAGGTTACCAGATATGACCTTGCAAATTTCTCCACCACCCTCTAAAAGGGTTGAATTACCGAACAGTGCCAGAGACAATGAGCTATATCCGCTCCAGAGTCCCCACATTTAAAACAGGTATCTGATTGCAGAATGCCCATCTTGAAACCCCTAGTGGGAGAAATATAGGTTCTGTGAAAGGTCCGCAAGGTCATCTCCATATAACGAGCAGAGGGGAGAGTCTTTATTGAATACTCCAAAATGGATAGAAGGTCAGGGATGTCTAGGTTCATGTTAGCTTGTGTCCAACAGGCTAAACCAGTAGTCACTGTAGGGTAGTCTATAGAAGGGGCGAAATAATGATAGGCAAGCGATATTTGATGCCTAGTGGAAATGGAAAGACGTATAGCCTTGTGCCTTGTGGAAGGTGGTATCCCACTCAGTGGGTGATAGTTTACAGATATACTTATTGATATAACTTCGAGTTTGTAGATGCAAAAAATAGAAAATGAAGTGTAGGGTAATTGACTTTTAGGGTTTGTAAATATAGGGGTTGTTTGGTGGTAGTATCTATGAAGTGTATGAGTAGACGGAGACCCCTTCCACGTCGAGATGAGAAGTGGATTATCTTTTGTCCATGAGGGTAAAGAAGAGTAGGGGGTGTGTAGTAGATTGGGCAGGGATAGTGTGGAGGCCAATTGGCAGTCCATTTTCGTGTCAGTGTGTATGTCAGTATGGTGGAACTGGGCCGCCAGCTTCAGGGAACGGATGTCTGGAAAATTGAGGCCGCCATGGTGTGTTGGAGGATTTTAAAGGAGATCTTGGATTTTTTTACCGTCCCAAATAAAGGATCTATAGAGATAATTAATTTTCCGCTCATCTTTCGGGCGCAGGTAGACCGGTAGCGTCTGTAGAAGATACAGGAGTTTTGGCACCTCGACCATTTTTAAGAGGCTAGCATGGCCCATGAACGTTATAGGGAGACATTTCCATAGCGTGAGAGAATGTTCCAAAGATCTGATGTATTTTGTCAATATTAGAAGAGTACAATTTAGCTGGTGATTTGGTGATCCCAATTCCCAGATATTTTATTTGAGAAGTGTTCCAGTGAATCGGAATGGACGTTGACCATAAGGGCCGGCTTGGACCTTTAAGAAGTAACGGCTCACATTTGGTCAGATTAAGGGTGAAACCTGAGAGGGCACCCCGAGCCTGAATGTCCTCCAACACCAGAGAAAGTGTGAGTCTTGGGGACGACAAGGCTAATAAGAGATCATCAGCGAATGCCATGATCCGGAGATCGGAATCACCAATTTTAACACCAGGGTATATCGGGGAGTTCTCAATGTGACGCAGGAGGGGATCTATGGAAATATTAAAGAGGAGGGGGGAGAGGGGACACCCCTGTCGTGTACCACGGAACAGGTCTATGAGTGGGGTGTTTTTGCCGTTTATGGTGAGGGCCGTCGCTGCCTGGCTATTATTATATGTTGCAGAAAAGAGAGGAAAGTATGGCCAAAGTTACGTTCGGAGAGGGTGGCGTAAAGAAACGGCCAGGAGACCTTATCAAAGGCCTTCTCCGCGTCCAGACTAAGTAGCATAGTAGGGGGAGCATTTTTATTTAAGGCGTGTACTGTGATCGCCACCGCTCTCTGAACGCTCCTGACCGAGTGTCTATTTAGGAGAAAGCCTTGCTGATTCAGGGAAAGAAGAAAAGGCAGAAAGGATTGAAGATGCAATGCCAAGATTTTTGTGAGTATTTTGTAATCCTGATTGAGGAGGGCTATCGGGCGATAGGATTGGGGGAGGTTCGGATCTTTATGGGGCTTGAGCAGTAGGATTGTTCGGGAATAGGCAAGATTGTTTAGTGGGGCACCCTCTTTATAAATAAGATTAAGGAGTTGGGTGAAGATAGGCATTTTTCATGATTTGAATAAGTAACAGGTGTTTTCAAAGGGTTAAATAAGTTCGGGCCACTGATCTCACACTGATAATACACAGAGAGGAAAGCCCCGCATCACATGCAAGAGAGTCCAGCCTGGCCCAAAGTGGTTCTGGGTATAAAAACTGGCAACAAAGTGGGCAGATGGGCATTTTTTCCTAGTTTGAATAAGTAACAGGTGTTTTCAAGGGGTTAAATGACTTTGGGCCACTGATCTCACACTGATAACACACAGAGAGGGATTCCCCGCATCATATCCAAGAGAGTCCAGCCTGGCCCAAAGTGGTTCTGGGTATAAAAACTGGAATCAAAGTGGGCAGACAGGCATTTTTCATGATTTCAATAAGTAACATGTGTTTTCAAAGGGTTAAATGAGTTGGGGCCACTGATCTCAAACTGATAACACACAGAGAGTAGCTCTAGTGCTCCTAAGGGTCTAACTATACATTGGAGTAAATGCCAAACTGCACCACAACAGCATCGAGGATGAAGATAAGAGACATACCTTCATCCATGGCGTCACCGCTGCAATAGGGACATATCAGCAGGTTAGATTACTCTCACCTCCAGATAGTTCCCCTTTAAGGCCAGTTCACGCAGAGTAAAATTGGCGCAAATCTGTGTCAGAACCCTCCGCTGCCTCAGTGATATACAGTCTGTCTATGCGAGGGATCGTGGGCCTCTGTTCTCCGCGTCTCTCACTCCCATAGACAGACTGTATATCACTGAGGCAGGCGGGATTCCGCAGCGGAGGGTTCCGACGCAGATTTGCGCCAATTTTACTCACCGTGAACTGGCCTTAAAGGGGAACTATCTCTAGGTGAGAGTAATGTAACCTGCTGATATGTCCCTATTGCAGCAGAGACGCCATGGATGAAGGTATGTCTCATCTTCATCCTCGATGCTGTTGTGGTGCAGTTTGGCATTTACTCCAATGTACAGTTAGACCCTTAGGAGCACTGGAGCCACTCTCTGTGTGTTATCAGTGTGAGATCAGTGGCCCGAAATCATTTAACCCTTTGAAAACACCTGTTACTTATTCAAACTAGGAAAAAATGCCTATCTGCCCACTTTAATGCCAGTTTTTATACCCAGAACCACTTTGGATCAGGCTGGACTCTCTTGGATGTGATGCGGTGCATCCCTCTCTGTGTGTTATTAGTGTGAGATCAATTTTATTTTTAAATCATAATTTTGTGTTTTCACTTTGATGCCCATTTTTATGCCAACTGTGGGGTCCTTTTGGCCATTTTTATCACCAATCTCCTTAGGGCACCTCACTTACGGTAGGTTATGAATATTATCAATTTTCTGTAAGAATAATAGCTAAAACAGGAAAAAGAAAAATCCTCTGAATAAGAAACTGCCGAATAAGAAACCAACTTCAGCCCCGAATAAGAAACTGTCCGAATAAGAAACCAACTTCAGCCTCGAGACATTGTCCCAGCTGAACAGGTCGCTGATGAAATTGCCCCAGCTCAGTGGGTTGATAAAGGGTTCAATCAAGATGACCGGGTGTCTGGTGGGAAGACAGGCCACCAGAATTGGAACCACATAGCACAAGAGGTTGCCAAAAATGGCAAGACCCATGTCAATCCTCTTCTCTCTATCCATGGACTGACGAAAATCAGAAACACTAGAAATAAACTGGCAGTATACGCAGGCAGAAAGCACAGGTAGTACAGACAGTGTGATTGCTTGTGAGACCTAAAAACAGAGAGTCTCGGGCTCTGCACCTTCTTTTCTAGGGCCCTGGGATGACTTCACCAATAATGTCACTTGATATCACTTCTTGTCGTGTTCTGATGTGATGCCATGAGCATGCCCTGACATGTTGCCATGCAACAGTGCAGAAATCTTGCCACAATCCCCCTTGCCTGCAAATGAAGTGAAAACCAACTGTCAGTACTAATGAGACAGATCATGTGACTGTGATTGAACTGAGCATGTGCGACACAAGAAAGAGGATGCCTGGTGGGCTGTCACCTAGGGTATCGGGTTATGAAACTAAGCAGCACATGGGGGATTACAGAGTCTATATCTCTGAAACAATACATTTTAAGTAATGCTTGTACATTGTAAATATGTTTCATTTAACATAATGCATCACTATAGACATGATTTTGACAAAACTCCTTTCAGGCTGCGTTCACACTACGTATATTTCAGTCAGTATTGCAACCAAAACCAGGAGTGGATTAAAAACACAGAAAGGATCTGTTCACACAATGTTGAAATTGAGTGGATGGCCGCCATATAACAGTAAATAACTGCCATTATTTCAATATAACAGCCGTTGTTTTAAAATAACAGCAAATATTTGCCATTAAATGGCAGCCATCCATTCAATTTCACCATTGTGTGAACAGATCCTTTCTGTGTTTTTAATCCACTCCTGGTTTTGGTTGCAATACTGACTGAAATATACATATACTGACTGAAATATACGTAGTGTGAACTCAGCCTAAATGAGTGAAGAGTGATCTCTAATGCTAATCAGTGATCAGTGACAGTGAACACACTCAAATTATATTATAGGTCAGGAAGGGTTAGATATCTGTGTAAGGGCTTGTATTTTTTTAAAGGAGTAAACCCATCAGGGGGAGGAGGCGGTGATCCCACAACTGCTATAAGCCACTCCCCGCGCCCCCCCCCCCCCCTTCGTCTACTACCCATGTGGCCAGAGACATAGCTATTGTCTCATGGGCCTTGGTTCAATGTCCCCTGCTGTTCCCCCCATATAGTACTAATGTCCCCCTGCTGTGCCCTTATATAGTAATAATGCCCCCTGCGGTGCCCCAATATAGTAATAATGCCCCCTGCTGTGCCCTCTATATAGTAATAATGCCCCCTGCTGTGCCCCATATAATAATGATGCTCCCTGCTGTGCCCCCATATAGTAATACCTCCTGCTGTACCCTCCATATAGTAATAATGCTCCCTACTGTGCCCTTCAATATAGTAATAATGCCCACTGCTTCTGACTGATATACACTAATTTAACAGGACACAATAGCACAGCATACCGCACTACTGAGTCCAGGTTAATTAGCATATATCAATGCAGAGTGGCCCAAACAATCTCTAGCTGACTACATTATGGCAAGTGAAGTAAATGGGGCCTTCTGCACTACACCACGCTATATGCATATCTTTGGTAGTGGCATGCTGAAAGTGTACCTGTCATTATAAAAAAAACAACAACATTTGACATGTCATAGAGACACCATAGAAACAACATCATAGAGACATGTCAAAAGTTTTTTATTCATGACAGGTACATTTAAAGGATAGCTCTGATGTGGATGGGCTGCTCTCACGTGTCTATGGTGTATGAGGGATACATAATACACACTTCCCTCTCTTCTCTGGCTGCATCTGTCTCCTTATCTGCAGCTTTTATTACAGCAAGTCAGACTCAACCCTTTGACTGCTTTCCTCCAGATGCTTATGTTAGATTAGCAGCAGAAGAGCAGTAGAAGGGTTAAACCTGCTGTAATAAATAAAGTTACAGATAAGAAGACAGGAACAGCTTGCCAGGCCCCCTGACTGGCGGCCAAGGCCATGGCTGTGACCTCTGCGATAGCTGTAGCTACACTACTGTGTGCCAAAACAGTCTCCAAACTGCATGAGCTTGCTCTGTCCTATTCCTCCTCACTCATCCTCCTTGGCCCCTCCCCCTCCATAGGTTATAATGGACACAGCAGAACCCGTATTTACTTTGCTTCCCTGCAATGTAAATGCCTGATAATGAGCAGATAAAAAGTGAGAGAGGGGGGGGGGGGAGGCTGAAAAACAGCTTTTTGAGTACAGAAGAAAACTTAAACTTAATAAAACCTATTAGAGCTTATTAAAATTGGTTATTTCTGCATGACTGCATGTAAGGCTTTATACACACATTCCGTGTTTTATGGTATATACTGCTGGGAGTTGAGAATGTCTTTGAATATTCGCTGCACTGAAATGAAGCAGCTGCACAGAACCTTACACAGAATGTGATAATTCGCCCAATCGATCATTTAACGATTTTGAAGCAACAATTTGGTTTTTATAACGATCAGCATTTAGACAAATAAATCGTTAGAAAAATCGTAAGAAAATTCGTAAGAAAAATCGTTATTGCAATCGTTTTTAAGATCGCTTAAGCCCATCTTTTACATAGGGTGAATCTTTGAAAGACTGTTTACACGAAGCGATCTGCAAATTTTTAGCAAACTATGAACGACAATTTGTGAACATGTTGAAAGATCAAAATGAACGATTTTTCGCTCGTCGCTTGATCGTTTGCTGTGTTCACACAGAACGATTATCTCTCAAATACGATCGTTATCTCTACTGTACTGTCTTCATGGAAAAGACTTTCCTTCCAGACACATTTTTAACTTCTACATCATGACGTGCAAAATCTGAACATTCAATTGAAGCTGGACAACGTATTTCTGCCTTAGAAGATTGTCCCCCTCAGCCCTAAATCCGAAGATCTGACATCTGAGTCTACTGCCTTGCAGGCTTAGGGTACCTCCACACTACAGAATATCCACAGAGACTTCAATTGGATTCCACCAGGCGGCCTCCCCTTTAAGTTCCGTCCCTTTCATAGACTCATTGATATTTGCCAGCGGATTTGCCAGCGCCCTTCGCCTAAAAAATTGACATTTCGGCAAATATCCTTGAGGCTTTGTAACAGGCGGAACTTAGGCGCCCGACACCCCGGTGGAGCAGCCATTCCCTATGGGCATTGGACTCTCTGCTGGGGATTCTTTAGTGAGCGCACGCACGACTTCTGCTGGGGATTTCTCAGCTCTGGGACCAGCACTTAGAGGAAGGGGTAAGTATAAGGGGCTACACCCCGGCAGCTGGGGTGACAGGTCCCCTTTAAAGCGGAGGCTACGCGTCGGAATCCGATTTAAGTCTCTGCAGATGTTCCATAGTGTGCACGTACCCTAAAGCAGCTGCCATGGAAAACCGCCTTTGCAGGTGAAATGTCCAATTTATGGGACTACTTGCTGGAGTGGAGAAACCTGGCATGGGTCATCCTTCCTTGTCAAGGCCTTGGTGGTTGGCAACCTAGTCAACAAGGGGAAGAACAACAGAACAAATCATTAGAAGGAGGCAGGTTTGCTAAATGATTGTATTTAGGAAAAAAAATGTGCCCTACATTTTTAACTGTATTTGTTAAAATAGGAAAACCCTGTTATCCAGGTAACAGAAAAGGTCCTACCTGGTCTGCTCTACTCCCAATCTTGTCCGGTATATTTCTGAGATGAGATCAGTAACATTTCCTGCAGGTGAAGCCGTGCCAGCACATGATGTTCAATAGCTGCCTGATGTTAGGAATGACACAGTGACATTGGGCAGCTATTGGACCTTGCATGCAGGCAGGGTGGGGGGGGGGGGTGGAGCGCCTGAGAGTGGGACAGGTAGGACCTTTTCTGCTCATGGGATAACCTAAGTCTATTAGGAAATGGCATTTATTACAGACGTTAATGTACAGACCAAAAAAACTTACTGAAGGTTTGAATGAAGCCTTAGGAAACAATAAAAGCTTATGCAATGTTATTATGCCATCTAGTGGTCACTAGTAGGTACTGATCTCTGATCACTAATGCTTAGGATCATGTGGCCATATGGATACTTCCGGGAACTGGTCACATGTGAGTGCGTCGGCGTAGGAAATGGCTGGTTGTGATGACGTCATCAATCTGCTCCTGGATTAGGGAGGCTCTAGAGTTTCGGTTTCCTGGTTATCGAGAGTACGGAGCTGCAGACCTGTCCGTCCTGGTGGATGTTACCGTGAGAACACGGGCAGACGAGGAGGGAGCGCCTGGCTGTAAGGGGGCGCCTTGTCGGCTCCTGCACTGTGATATTGTGTTGCGGTATGTAGCCGTGCACTGGTTATTACTTGTGGATAGCATGCATCTAGCTGGGACTGTGTAGACATGGCGTTCGTATATAGTAACGTATAGTGAGCTGTTCTCTACATAGTAGAGGGAAATGCTGATTTATCACGAGGCAGTGATCTGTACATTGCCATCTTACTGAGCCAATCCTTACAGAGTGCCCTGGTGACTTCCTGCTCCCCCTGTACCCACTGGCACCATATATGTCACACAACCCCTTTATATAGTCTCCCTGTTAGACGGGGGCTACACAGTCACTGGTCACATGACAAGAACATCCCAGGCTTCCATTGGACCTCACCACAGTCAGAAGGGGCATCGGACGTGCTGTTTTTTTTGTAGTAAGTCACATGTGCGCTTTTAATATTGTAGAGCGGTGACTTGCCTGCAGTCTGACTGCAATTCTTGTGTTCCAGCCAAATCACGAATTTAAAGGGGTTGGCGACTTTTGCACTACTCTTGTCTCCGGATTGGGTGGGGTTTGAAACTCAGTTCCATTGAAGTAAATGGAGTTTAAGGGGAATGTACCATCAGGCCCGGGCTGAAGCACTGGAGGCAGGCTGACCCACTCCCCGCCCCTCTATGACGCGGCTCTATTAGAATCAAAGGAGCTGTATCATAGAGGGGTGGGGATTTCCTCCCACAGGGGGTGGGTCAGCCTACCTCCAGTGCTTCAGCCCGGGCCTGATGGTACAGTCACTTTAATGGGGAACTCCGCATAAGAAAAACTTGTTTTCTATTAAAAGTACATTAAAGTTATATAGATGTGTCTATACAATGTATTACCATATCTGTACGGTTCTGCCACACTGGTAGCTGATAGAAATCCAGGATGTGAAAAAAAAATGGCCTCTGTGCCAATTCACATTGTCTCCTGCTCCTTCTGCTCTCCCCCCCTAGGAGGCAAATCTTCCATGCCTCTGTCTCACGTGTGTGTTTGCTGAGATCAGGCTGATGATGCAGACAGGGGGCAGGGCGTGATGTCCCAGGAGGCTTGGATAGATAACCCAATCCCCTGAGTGTGGTTCACCATCTCTGACCGAACAGAAGCAGCTGCTGCTATAATTTTACTCATTGTAATGGGTGGGGACTGTGATGATCACATGAGGGAAAGCATTGCATTCTGGGAAATGCCAAACCAGGAAGAAAAGAAACAAAAAACAGAGCTAACCCCCCCCAAACAAACGGATTTTTGGTAGTTTCAAAACTGGGATAGACAGGAAAGTAATGCGTTATGCTTCTGCAGAAGTTTCATTTTTTTTTAACCTCTACCTGAAGTTCCCCTTTAACCCTTTAAGTACTGGGCCAATTTTAGTTTTTTCCTCCTTGTGTTTAAAAGGCCATAGCACTTGCATTTTTCCACCTAGAGACCCACATGAGCCCTTATTTTTTGCGTCACTAATTGAACTTTGCAATGACAGGCTGAATTTTTGCATAAAGTATACTGCAAAACCAGAAAAAAATTGTGGTGAAATTGAAAAAAAACCCAAAACGCATTCTTTTATTTGGGGGGACTGTGTTTTTACAACATTCGCCCTGGGGTAAAACTGACTTGTTATATATGTTCCTCAAGTCGTTACGATTACAACGATATGTAACATGTATAACTTTTCTTTTATCTGATGGCCGGTAAAAAATTCAAACCATTGTTAACAAATATATGTTCCTTAAAATCGCTCCATTCCCATGCTTATAGCGCTTTTATCTATGGCCTTTGGTCTATGGGGCTGTGTGTGGTGTCATTTTTTGCGCCATGATGTGTTCTTTCTATCGGTACCTTGATTGCACTTATACGACTTCTTGATCGCTTTTTATAAAAATTTTTCTGGATTTAAACGACCAAAAATGCGCAATTTTGCACTTTGGGATTTTATTGCGCTTACGCCGTTTACCGTACGAGATCAGGAATGTGATTAATTAATAGTTTGAGCGATTACGCACGCAGCGATAGTAAACATGTTTGTTTATTTATTTACCTTTATTTAAAACCTGGGAAAAGGGGGGTGATTCAGACTTTTATTAGGGGAGGGTTTTTTTTTTACTAATAACAATCCTTTTTTTTTTTTTACACATATACTAGAAGCCCCCCTGGGGGACTTCTAGTATATACACTTTGATCTCTCATTGAGATCTTTGCTGTATAGTTATACAGCAAAGATCAATGAGATCGGCACTTGTTTGCTTTCGGCTGCTGCATCCGAAAACAAACGAGTGCCGAGTCGGGGACGGCGCCATCTTGGAGAGGTCCCCGGCCGGCAGCAGTAACGGAGATCGCTCCGTCTCATGTCTGACAGCTGCATCTGATTACTGTATTAGCGGGCACAGCGATCGGACCGTGCCCGCTAATACCTGCGGTCCTGGGCTACAAGCGGCACCCGGGACCGCCGCGGTTCAGAGCGGGGTTGCCGCACTGCCCTGCTCTGAACACCTTTCGGGCGCATGACGTACCGGTACGTCATGCGTCCTTAAGAGGTTAATTGCAAACCAGGCCTGAAGTGGAGACAAGAGTGGGGCAAAAGTGGCAATGTTTTTGCAGTGCTGGATAACCCCTTTAACCTCTTGCCTCTGCAGCCTGTTTTGGCCTTAATGTCCGGGGCCTATTTTTTAAATCTGACCTGTCTCTCTTTATTTAGTTATAACTCTGCTTTGCTTTTAACTATCGCGGTTATTCGAAGATTGTTTTCTTATGACATATTTCTCTTTGTTTGTGGGGTTAACTGCCCGGGGGCAGTGCGGCTCCCCTCCACGCAGGGGCAGCGGGACGAGGCTGTGTGACACAGCCTTCTCCTGCTGCCCGATCGCCGCTAGGGACAACGGGGGGGAGGCGGGGACAGCATGACATTCCGGGAACATAATTTTGTGGCAAGGGGTTAAACTAGTCATGTAACACCTAGCAGTGATAGGACAACTGTGAGGTCATGTGACTTGTCTGAGAGTTGATGACTGGCAGTCAAAGCCACCTAACCAAACTATATATGTTAGAACCAGCGTAGCTCAATGATACGTTTGTGTCTGCAATGAATATATTGCAGTTATTGTACATGAATCTAAGGCTATTGTGAATGAGGATAATGGAAGCTGCTGCCAGACAGATCTGGTGGCAGCTTACCTCACCATAGTTCCTTATTCACGGATTAAAGGAGTCACTGCCGTTTAGCATCATTTAATTGTGTTATGCTGCGTTTACACCAGGGCTGTGGAGTCGGTAAGCCGCAGCTCCGACTCCAACTCCTGAATTTTATAAAGACCAACTCCGACTCCTGCTCCTTCATAAATGGCCAGTCATATACCAGGGTAGTCATTTATCACACTGGCTCAGCAGCTTCTCCCTAATGTCCCATGATCCTGGGGCGACTTCTGAGTGAATTAAAGAATACGGTATATAAAGCAGATTCTCCTGTGTGTGCAGTGGATGCAGCCAGTCTCCAGCCTCCATGTCCTGAACTACTCAAAACTAGACTAGATAGAGCAGGTAGTCTTTTCCTGCTGACAATCTTCTATGTTTCTAACTAAATATTTGCTTAAAGTGACTGTACCACCAGGCCCAGGCTGAAGCACTGGAGGCGGCCGACCCACCCTTAGTGTGAGGAAACACTAGCCCCTCTATGATAGGATTCCATTGATTCTAATGGAGTCACGTCATGGAGGGGCTGAGGTTTCTTCCCACTGGGGGTGGGTCGGCCCGCCTCCAGTGCTTCAGCCTGAGCCTGGTGGTACAGTCACTTTAAAGAAACACTGCTAACAATGCCAGATGCCTGTAATATAGATGTCAGCCATAGTGATATAGAGAGGGGTCACACATAGTGATATAGAAGGTCACTTTGGGGGCACGCAATAGCACGCACGCACACACACAGCCTGCTGCAGCTATAGCACAGACACAGCCTGCTGCAGCCATAGCACACAGACACACACACAATCGGCTTGCTGCAGCCATAGCACACATACACATAGCCTGCAGCCATAGTGCACACACATACACAGTTTACTGCAGCCATAGTGCACACATACGGTTTGCTGCAGCCATAGTGCACACACACACACAAACACACACACACACACACACACACACACACACAGCTGCAGCCATAGAACACTGAAGAAAAACACACAATCTTCTCCCAGAGAGAAAACACCACGTTGAGGACAGAGGTTACTGCTACGCTACTTATGTCTTCTCCTCCTTCTCTATATTACACAGGATATCTTCATATTACACTGCTGCTCATATACAGTCATCCAGCATCCAGGAAGAGAACTGCACATATCTCCCCCCACACAATGGACTTTTCCAGCTCAGAAACAAACTGCCAAATAGTGACAGACAACATCTCCCCGACCACCCTAATGTAATAGGGCCAGTGTCCTATAAGAATGTTGCTCATAATATATATTCATGAGCAAAACTTGTAAAATTCATATCTAAATTAAATTCTACATTTTTTTTAAGATTCTTTTTAAAGCTGGAGTCGGTACATTTTTCTTCTGACTCCAGCCAAAACTAGCTCTGACTCCAAGACTCCTACTCCACAGCCCTGGTTTACACGGAGCTATAATTCGCCCAATCGAAGAATTAACGACTTCGAAGTAACAATGTGTTTTTTAGAATGATCAGCATTTAGACAATATATTATTTGGAAAATTCGTTATTACAATCGTTTTAACATCGCTTAAACCTATCTCACACAGGGTGAATCGGTAAAAGACTGTTTACTTGAAGCGATTTGCGAATTTTTAGCGAATGACCAATGACTATTTGAGAACATGTTGAGAGATGAAAATGAACAATCGCCACTTGATCGTTCGCTGTGTTTTCACGAGCCGATTATAGCTCAAATACGATCGTTATGGCGAAAATTTGAGCGATAATCGTTCCATGTAAGCACACCATTGCTGCATCATTTTTTTTAATACGCTGCAGTACTGTTGCAGCACCTGCTTCTGGCTGGTTAGAGATGGTGGATCACCTAGGAGATTAGGGATCCAGCTAAGCCTCCTGGGACATCACGCCCTGCCCCCTGTCTGCATCATCAGCCTGTGCTCAGCAAACACACACAATGTAAGACAGAGGTATGGAATATTTGACTCCTTAGAGGGGATAGCAGAAGGAGCAGGAGATCATGTGGATTGGCACAGAGGCCATTTTCTTCACTTCCTGGATTTCTATCAGCTACCAGTTTGGCAGAACCACACAGATATGGTAATACATTGTATAGACACATCTATATAACTTTTAATAGAAAACAAGTTTTTCTTACCTGGAGTTCCCCTGGAGTTTTTCAGTACTTATCAGCTGCTGTATGTCCTGCAGGAAGTGATGTATTCTTTCCAGTCTGACACAGTGCTCACTGCTGCCACCTCTGTCCATGTCAGGAACTGTCCAGCGCAGTAGCAAATCCCTCACCTGCTCTCCAGACTGGAAAGAATACACCACTTCCTGCAGCACATACAGAGCAAAGGTCAATCAGGGTATATTTCTGTCAGTTTGTTGATACCAGTTTTATTACCTGCAACCACTTTGGGTTAGACTGGACTCTTGGGTTTGATGCGGGGCATTCCACAAAGCATTTTGTGTTCCTGCTTTCCATGCCTATTTGTATACAAACAACTGGGGACTCCTGCCTGGTTTCAACTGCTTCACCCCAGGGCACTTACATTTTCTGGAAGAAAAAAAATTGCATAAAAAAAATCCGTAAAAATGCTGGAAATAAGAACCTGGGCTGTTTGCCTGTGGTAAACTTTCTTCCTTACGTCTGTGGCCCATTACAGCTCAGTACTTATCTGCTATGCTATGACAAAGTGCTGGTGATCATCTCTAGTACACTACCGCAGATGGCATGTGGAAGGAGAAAGGGGTACTGATGTGCTGGGTTTACAAGGTGCCATGCGAGTAGAAAGGGTGAAAGCAGCACAACAGCGCTGCTTCTTTGGCGGCAACCTTAATCTACCTTTCATTGACTGCACAGCAGGAAAATAATTTAAAGGGGTTGTCCAGCGGAAAACTTTTTTTTTTTTTTTTTTTTTTTTTTATCAAATCAACTGATATCAGAAAGTTAGATTTATAATTTACTTCTTTTAAAAAAAATCTCCATACTCCAAGTCTTCCCATACTTATTAGCTACTGTATGTCCTGCATGAAGTGGTGTTTTATTTTCAGTCTGACACAGTGCTCTCTGCTGACATCTCTGTCTGAGACAGGAACTATCCAGAGCAGGAGAGGTTTTCTATGAGGATTCATAGAAAACGGAGTTCCTGTCTCGGCCAGAGATGTCAGCAGAGAGCACTGTGTCAGACTAAAAATAAAACATTTCCTGCATGACATATAGTAGCTAATAAGTATGGGAAGATTTGACATTTTTTAATAGAAGTACATTACAAATCTATATAACGTATATATTCTGATATCAGTGAAAGAAATTTTTTTCGTTGGACAACCCCTTTAACTAAGAACTAGCCTGCTGCTGAGATCGAAGTGTAGCTTTGATTTACATTTTGTGGACAGGTGTATCCTCTGAATGACTGAGAAATACTTGGCCCAATGCAGACAGCCTTTGTATGTCTGCATTGGGCCAAATGCATGGCTAAAGTAGTTTCAAATTACATTGACCATTTAAATGGTTAAAAAGGGGCTTGTCTTAGTGAGACAAGCCGTAGGAAGGATTTCCAAAAATGTATTCAGTATGTAACACTGCAGCATGAGCTTTGTTCACATCTTGCTAAGAACTGCATTCATCCAATAGAGACCAAGTGAGTGTATATGTAGTCTACTACCGTCCTCATGTGTCTTTCCTACTGTGTTAACTTTATAACCTGCTGGGGCTGTGTTCACACTGATAAAGCAGAAAAGATTTGCACAGTTTCTGTGTTTTTAATCCACTCCTGGTTTTGATTGAAAAAAGTCTCACCAAGACTGATGGAAATACCTTATGGTGCTTTTACACAGAGAGATTTATCTGACAGATCTTTGAAGCCAAAGGCAGGAACAGACTATAAACAGAGAACAGGTAATAAAGGAAAGAATGAGATTTCTCCTCTTTTCAAATCCATTCCTGGCTTTGGCTTATAAAAATCTTTCAGATAAATCTCTCTGTGTCCACACGTATAGACTCGCAGCGGAAATCTCGCTGCGAGCTTAGCATTGAGATCCGCTACGAGTTAATTTCCTGACAGGTCCTTGACTGCTGCGAGTATGTAATACAGCCGTCCCCTTAACCCCTTCATCGGCTCCCGCTATCTGTATAAATTACCTCTCTCCTGCACGGGTCCCGGCGTCCTGCTCTCCCACCTAGCCAATCAGTGTGTTGCCCAGCCGCAGCCACTGATTAGCTGGGCGGCAGAGCAGGACGCCGGGACCTGTACAGGAGAGAGGTAATGTATACAGAGAGCGGGAGCTGGGCGGCAGCAGAAGGGGTTAAGGGGGCGGCTGCATTACATACAGACCGCTGCTAGTATGTGTTCACAGGACCTGCAAGGAAATTAACTCTTAGTGGATCTCGCTGCAAATCTCGCAGCGAAATTTCCGCTGCGAGTTGGTACATGTGGACGTACCCGAAGGGTATTTTTGGGGGGTAATAATGGATGTTATTTACATTTGTCATGTGTGAGAATATATATAATTCTTTGTAATTTCCTTTGGTTTTTCATGTCCTTTGCAGGTCCATATTGGTGCAATGAGTAGTGATCAAGAAGTCTCTCCTGAGACACAGAAGTCACATTTTTGTAAGGTAATATAAACTAGTAGTAATGGTTAGTCCTGGTTTTATTATACAACTGTACATTACTTTTTTTTTTTTTTTACGCGTTGACTTCAATAGGGAAGGGATATTATCTTTGACTCCCTGTAAGTTTTAATGTAGTATTGTAATTTTTCATTTTTGTTGCCACGTTAAAGAGTACTTGTCGTTATAATGTATATATTTAAAAAAAAAAAACAGATCCTGGGCTTACTGACAATCTTGGAATATACTGTAATTTAGGGCTGTGGAGTCGGTACACAGCTCCGACTCCTGAATTTAATCAGGACCGACTCCCACTCCCGACTCTTGCTCCTTCATAAATGGCCAGTCATATACCAGGGGAGTTATTTATCACACTGGCTCAGCAGCTTCTCCCTAATGTCCTACATGATCCTGGGGCGACTTCTGAGGGAATAAGGGAAGATATAAAGCAGCCAGTCTCCAGCCTCCATGTCCTGACCAACTCAGAACTAGATGGAGCAGTTGGTCTTTTCCTTCTGACAATCTTCTATGTTTCTAACTAAATATTCACCATACACAGAAACACTGCTTACAATGCCAGATCCCTGTGATATAGAGGTCAGCCATAGCTAAATAGAGGGGGTCAGTTATAGTGATATAGAGGGGGCACGCCATAGCACACACACACAGCCTACTGCAGCCATAGCGCGCGCACACAAACACACACACACACGGCCTACTGCACCCATAGCGCTCGTGCACACACACACACACAGCCTGCTCATATAGGCATGAGTACCTCCTCATATAGGCATCCCGGAGGAGAACAGCACAGATCCCCCCCCCCCCCCACACACACACACACAATGGACACTTCCAGCTCAGAAACAAACTGCCAAATAGTGACTGACTACTTTTCCCCAACCACCCTTATCTAATAGGGCCAGTGACCTATTAGGATGGTGCTCATAAAATGTATTGATGAGCAAAACTTAAAAAAAAATTAGAATTGAGTTTTGATATGAATTTTATAAGATTATTTTTTTTTTTTAAAGCTGGAGTCGGTACATTTTTTCTTTTTCTACATTACTTTTAAACTTGCAGCCCTGTGTCAAATTGGTGTGGCCTAGAGTGTTTATGCCCTAGGATTGCAACCCCCCTCTGTCCCTCCTCATCACTAGGAAAGCCCCCGGGCAGTATTTTTCCTCTTCAACTGTCTGAACACTGCACAGGTGCCCTAACAATCCAACAGCTGTGCAGTGTTCACACAGGTGATGAATAGGAGAAATAGTTTTAGAGGCATTCCTAATGATGAGGAGGGACAGAGAGGTGTCACAATCCTAGAGCATGGGTACTCTAGGCCACACCAGTTTAACAGAGAGTTTCAAGGATTAAAAGCAGCTGTCCAAAGGTACAAGCTGTTTGGGGGGGGGGCATATTGTGGGTACAGAGTCGCTTTAAAGGGGTTGGCTACTTTATAGTAAAATAGTTCAGTGTACAGTATTAGTAAGTGTACTCACTGCACTTACTGACAGCAGCTCTCTGTGTACCCCATAGAGCTAAAGTTGGACTGCCCTCCTCCATGCTGTGCTTTCCTGCTCTGTGGTGAATCTGTCCATAAGATGGCCGACATGGAAGCACATGTGACTATGCCCCGCCCCCTGTGTCCTCCATAGGATATACAGGCTCAGTGGTGGATACTGCAGGGCATGTTCATGTGCTCCTCCATGTTGCCCATCTTATGGACAGACCACAGCAGAGCAGGACAGCACAGCCTGGAGAAGGGGAGTTTGATTTTAGCTCTATGAGGTACACAGGGAGCTGCTGTCAGTAAGTAATGTTAATACACTTACTAATACTGTACACTAAACAATTTTATTATAACGTGGCCAACCCCTTTAAATATTTTGTCCATAGAGTGCTTTAAACCTAGCTTGTACTTTTTTACACCAGGGAGTGCTGTTTGCTTTATTTCTTATTCAATGTTATACTGGCTGAAATCATGACTTTTTTACTTGATTAGAAGAAAGAGTCGAGACACAGGAAGTCCTGGTCCCAAGTGTGTGCCCGAGCATGACAGTCATTTGATTGACAGCCCTGCCCAGTGCGCATAGTCTGTGAACTGCAGGTGCAGAAGCCCTTTCACAGACCAGAAGAAACAGCTCAGGGTGTGTGTGTTTTAAGGGGAAGGGGGGGTGGAGAGAGAGGGGAAGGGGTGTTACTGTTATTATTGAATCCCACAATGTATTGTCATTCTCTCTGCACTGAATTAGCTGCGTCATTTGATGAGTACATGACCCCCTCCCCTAGAGCTGCAGACTGCGTCGAAAATCTCCACACAGCAGAGGTAGCCCTAACTGCATGTTAACTTTAATTTTTTTAGTATCAAACAAGTCAAATTTATTAATTTGTGACAGATAGCAATGTACACAGCATACAGGACAATTTTCGGCCGTCAAATAAGAGAACAGTAAAAACAAAATATGGAAAATCACACAAATATGTCTAAATGCAGTATGACAAATAATTCACGTATAAGATACCCCAATAAATTTCAAAACATACAGAGCAATCAAGATGTGTAATAAGAAAGGTCCGTGGCGCCCAAGTCTCCTCAAATGCCTCCACCCCGTATCCCCCCCCCTAGGAGCAGCAGTCTTTTCCAACATTATACTACTAATTCGCTGAATCATGTTATCTAAATGCAATGAGGACTACTTCCAACGTGATCGAACATGTATTCTTGCTGCCAAGACAATATATTGTGGCAATTTAAAAAATTTTTTTAGGAAGTCTGGAAGGTTTAATCCCAAAGAAGCAGGCCTGAGGTAAGACTGGCCGATTACACTCCCCATTAGCTGAACAACCACAGTCCAAAAAGATTGGATTATTGGACAGAACCACCGTATGTGGTGCATTGTATCTATTGCTAAACAGCCCCTTAAACACAGCGGAGAAACTTCAGGGTTGATAGCGTGTAGTCTAGCAGGGACATAATATGCTCGATGTAAAACCTTAAGAGCTCACTACTTTTTCCATTGTAATGGAGACAGTGTAATGTGCAAATCAGATTTCCATTGGGTCATATAAGGAAGTTTCTGACTGCCTAGGGGTGAGATCAACAAAGTGGAGGGACTGTAGTGAAAATGCTATAATACATCTTATGACATACATTTATTAATGAACATACACATATGCATTAAACACAAACATAAATAATAGGTTTTTTGATTCTGCGCAAAGATTTGTGCTAGGTTACCCCTAACTGACCCTGCCTAGTGCTGAGGTGGGACCCCCTGGTTCAGGCTTCCCCAAACGACAGGATGGACTGATCCTGGGCTAGGGTTAAGTAGGTCTGTCCCGTCACAGATATTAGTCATCTTAGTACATTTAGATGAAGCAATATACAAGGTGTATAGCATAAACAAGGCAGGTATAGATGTTTTGGTTATGATTCAGATATCCCTTTTCCAACGCGTTTCCCTTGTTCTATGGCGACAAGTTCCTCAGGGAATTGTAAGAGTGTTGTAAAATAGTTTGGGATATACTTTAGTAAGAGTATCAGTCTAATCCGATGACGTTGTGGATGATAAAATGGGAGTGTCCCCTTAGTCAGCTTGTGGGGGATCACCGGTTATTACTCCAAGATTCGTCAGAGTATATGATCAATAAATCCAGGTTGGTGTATGATATAATGTGTTGTTGTTTCGATATGGCCAACTGCATATAGCAATTCTGCTGGAGTCAGACCCCAGATCGTGTTTGTAAATAGATGTAGCTTTATAGATGCTTGTAACTTCTTCTCCTGCAGAGTGATGCGCTGTGGAGCATTCACTGGGGCTGTTCTGTAGTCTCAAGGGTGCTGCTGTCTGAGAGTCAGTGCAGTCAGGCGCGTCCTAGTGTCTGGGCTTCTGTTAGTAAGTGTCGGCTCTGCCTAAGGGTCGGGTCAACAGTGAGTATAAAAGCAATAACATCCCTGTCCTGGGGAGGCGTTGTTCACTTTGTTGTTAGGAAGAAGCAGTGTGTGTTTTATGGCATAGAGCAGTGTTACCCAGCCTTTCCACATAGCTTTAGGGCTTTATCTAACTTCAGCAGCCCCCGCTAATCAAATGCTGAACGATCGGGTTCGGAATGAACTAGAGCATGCTCGAGGTTCGCTCATCTCTATCAAAGACCCTTCCCTGCTGTGTCCCCATAGTAATAATGTCCCCTGCCCAGTGTCTTGCTGTGCTTGCATAGTAATAATACCCCACTGTGCTGTTCCCCCATAGTAATATATGAGGGAACAATCTGCCGTGCATTTACCAGTGCAGGGAGGAAAGGCCCTCGGGTGTTGGCTGTATATTGCTACAACATTTAAGTATAATCTAGGTTCCATACTTACAGCCCCTAAGATTATGTAATTAGTTAAAGTGACACTGTCACCTCCTTTTTGCATTCTGACATCTCTACACAGGTGTAAAGGGTAAATTTAGCGGTTTTCATACCTTATTTTATATCATACGTCATGGTGCTTGTTCAAGTAAAAAGTAATCTTTTATCAACTGAAGATTGTGTTAAGTGGACGTGGCCTCGCGGCATTAGCGCCAATTAGCCCTGCCCACAACTGCACAGTTGGCCCCGCCCCCTTGCCGGCCATTGGAACAGGCTGGCCGAAAGGTCTAGACTCCACCCCCTTTACGGCGGTCAACCAATGGGCGTGGCCAACGGTGTTGTTGTGGGTGGGGCTAAGTGGCGCTAATGCCACACCCACTTAATACAATCTGCAGTTGATAAAAGGACACTTTTTACTTGAACAAACACCATGACGTATGATATGAAATAAGGTATGAAAAACACTAAATTTACCCTTTACACCTGTGTAGAGATGTCAAAATGCACAAAGGGGGTGACAGTATCACTTTAAAGAGAATCTGTTGACTGTAATTCATGTTATAAACTGCTGACCCTGTTAGATAACGGTTAGGTCAAGGAGACACAAGGTACCTTTCGTAGATCTGTCTGTGCTTCCAGGATGTTGAAAAATGCTTTTATTCTATGGTACAAAGAGTCAGAGGCTTTTCCAACTCCTTAAGTAGCTGCAACATGAATGTTTACTCTCTCCCCCTCCCTGCTTGATACCTGGAAACTGAGTCCTAAGCAGGGTCAGGTATGGGATGGGGGCAAACGTGCTAGGTGTCTCTCTGATCTAATAGTGTTTTTACACAGGCAGATTTATCTGACAGATTTTTGAAGCCAAAACCAGAAATGGATTTCAAAACAGCAGAAATCTTGTCTTAAAAAAAAAAAGAAAAGAAAACAAGTCCTTATACTTTACAGCTATGTCAAAGACTAGGGTTGTTGATTTATTTATTTCCCCCCCCCCTCGCTGAACAGGTTTGCCAGGTTGCTTGTCTAAATAGTGATGGTCTTCGCACTCACTACAGAGATGAAGAACATGAAAAGGTAATTTTTTTTGTTTGTTTTGTTTTGTTTTTTTTACTTTTTTTCCTTTATTTTTTATTATAATTTTCTTTTCATCACCACTTAATTTGATTTGGTGTATAGAATGTCATACAATGGCATTCTTCTCTCATAGCCTCCTTTGTAGTAGAAACGAGAAATAAAAAAGGTATACTACATGGTTGTTACTCTTTCTAGACTGTATATTTATTTTTGCTATATACTAACCTGGGGGGAGGCCAAAATGAAATTCTTTTGGCCTTAGTGGCACTAATAATGATCTTTGATGTTCCTGTTTTTTTTTTGTTTTTTACCCCTATTGCTTGTATAGGACTCTGGAATTAAGGGTGCTTTATAAATAAATAATAATAATAATAATATAACCATCTGGATATTTTCACCAAGCCTGTATACCTAGAGCTTTTCCTGGAGAACATAGGCAAATATTATAAACCTAATGTGAACATTGTATTTTCTCATAAGATTTGTTTGTTTTCCGATTGTTTTTTTTTTCCTACAAAATGTTTGAAGAAGAGTCTGGAGTTGGTAGGTCTCCCAGATAACTTTGGTATTCTTTGTCCATGTACTACGTGTGGCCCCCCGCTTGAAATTCCACCCGTCCCATAGACTCAGTGATATTCGCCAGCAAAGAATTGTCATGTCAAAAAAGTAACTGTTAATGTAGTTTGGAGTAACGTTTGAAATTTGGGTTGGGGGGAGAGTTAGTTGCAGCTCACGTTTCTCCACAAGTTGAAAGTTTTGTCGCTGGGAGCTGTATCTCTGGATTGCGACGGGTCTGAAAACACCTCAGATGTTACTGCAAATGACAGTAATGCTTTAATAGGTTTTCAAACTATGGACTTTGTAAGTCCTAGTATTACAAAGTCTCATTGCAAGTACAGCATATTCTCTATTGAACTGGTGAACAAGACCCCCGTTGTTCTTTCACCACGTAACTATCTGTCATCTGACTTTTATGAGGCCTCTTTCATGTCATAATTCTATTGTCAAAAAACCTTTAAACATATAAGAAGGATATTCACTGTGAAGGCTGTGACACCAATAATGTCAGTAGTGATATGTCCATTTTCTGTTCTGTTATCGATTTTATTTATCTTCTCTTTTATTTTCGGTGTTAATTGACTCTTTAAGAACGAAGAAGCTTTCTATGGTAAGTAAAATATATGTATATATAAAAAATTTAAGGTGTACAGTTCACTTAATGTTTTGCATATGATTTTATTTTTCTTACAGGCAAACCAGCTTTTTAAAGAATTTGGCCACTATAGTAAAATTAGTGTACAGTATTAGTGTACTTACTGTATATACTGACAGCAGCTGCCTGTGTACCTCATATAGCAAAAATCTGGCTCCCCTCCTCCAGGCTGTGGTGGTGATTCTGCCCATAAGATGGCTGACATAGAGAAGCATCTGAACACCCCCATGGTGGAGCATGGTCACCTATTCCTCCATGTCAGCCGGACACAATCATCGCAAAGCAGGACAGCCCTGGAGAAGGGGGGTCTGATATTAGCTTTATGAGGTACACAGGGAGCTGCTGTCAGTATACTTTACTAATACTGTACACTGAACTATTTTACCATAAAGTGGACAACCCTTTTAATACCTTGCCCCTGCAGCCTGTTTTGGCCTTAAAGGAGAAGTCCGGCAAAATTTTTTATTAAAGTATTGTATTGACCCCCAAAAGTTTTAAACGAACTAACAATATACACTTATTACAGGAAATGCTTAGAACATGTGTTTTTTTTTCCCTGCACTTAATACTGCATCAAGACTTCACTTTCTGGATAAAGTGGTGATGTCACGACCCAACTCCCAGAGCTGTGGCTCCTGGTCTGGCTCCCCTAATGCCCAGGGTCTATTTTTTTAAATCTACACAACCACTTAAACCTCACATAGGTAGGTCAGGGGTCACTTAACCAAATAAATTCCAAACCCACAGGCCGAAGCCCGGAGTACAAAAACCCCTTTAATTTATAACACCCCCTTTAAAATATAACTTTTATTATACACATTAAAGTAATTACGTGAACTGATTAAAACCACAGGACCCAGTATTTCCCACACTAGACTATGCTAGGTGATATCACGGGATATATCTATCCTCTTGCCTATCTCAATTACTATCACAGTCTGCAGTACTGCATAGATAAATAACTTGGAGATACTGGATACCTGCTATTTAAAATCACAATACATGCCCCCTCTCTACATGTTTTGTTGCCACAGTCATCAGGATGATATTATTGGTATAGCACAAGGAGTGTTTGGGGCGGTACTATGATGTCATTTATTGGCATATAGGTATAAATATCGGCCAGTACTAGTAGCAAGTGTTGCCTAATTTTTCCCCTGATGACGTTGCTGTGGCAACGAAACATGTAGAGAGGGGGCATGTATTGTGATTTTAAATAGCAGGCATCCAGTATCTCCAAGTCATTTATCTATGCAGTACTGCAGACTGTGATAGTAATTGAGATAGGCAAGAGGATAGATATATCCCGTGATATCACCTAGCATAGTCTAGTGTGGGAAATACTGGGTCCTGTGGTTTTAATCAGTTCACGTAATTACTTTAATGTGTATAATAAAAGTTATATTTTAAAGGGGGTGTTATAAATTAAAGGGGTTTTTGTACCCCGGGCTTCGGCCTGTGGGTTTGGAATTTATTTTTTAAATCTGACCCGTCTCTCTTAACCCCTTCCCCCAATATGACGTCCAGGGACGTCATGAAAAGCAGGGGCAGAACGCATCATGACGTCCCTGGACGTCATGCTTTCCCTGCCTCCCCCCTCTGTCCCTAGGTGAGATCGGGCAGCAGGAGGAGGCTGTGTCACACAGCCTCCTCCTGCTGCCACTGCCCGGAGGGGAGCCGCGCTCCCCCCCGGGCAGTTAACCCCATAAACGCCGCGGTCAATGCGACCGCAGCGTCTATGGGGAGATTCAGTGTCCCCCGCCGATCGGGCGGCGGGGGGAGGCTGCAGAACGCTGCCTCCCCCCACCGCCACTCAATGTGTGTCCCCTGGCCCCCTCCCCTCGTCCCCTGATACCGGCGGATCGCCGCTACTACCGTTTTAGCGGCGATCCGCCGGTACCGGGCATTACCGGTGCCGCTGATAGCTTTCATCTCCCCCCACCGTGAATCCACGGTGGGGGGAGATGAAAAATGTCCCCTCAGACCCCAGATCAGCCCCCCGATCACCCTACCCGGGCGGCCATCAGATCCAAGATGGCCGCCCCCATCCCTGCGAACAAACGATGTTTGTTCGCAGGGATGGAAATGAACTAGTGATCAAAGCCCCATGCTCTCCGCCACCGGAGGTAGCGGAGAGCATGGGGCAGTGATCGGGGACCCCCCCCCCCCATGTGGTCCCGGAGCAGGCGATCGGCGGTATATACTATATACCGCTGATCGCCTGTTCCCAGTGCTGATCAGCACTTTTTATCCCCTGTCACCATAAATCATTGGTGACAGGGGATAAAAAGTGTCACCGTGCCCCCCCCCAAGTCGCCCCCCACCCCCCAGTCACCCCCGTCCCCCAGTCACCCCCCCTTCCCCACATACGTTACCTGATCCACGGAGCTCCGTCCTCCTCGACGTCCAGGCTGATTCTGAAGTGCGCATGCGCTCCAGAATCAGTTATCTCAGAAAATGTAAAGTGACAGAGACCAATTTGGTCTCTGTCACTGAACTATGATTACTGTGATAGAAAATATCACAGTACTCATAGTAATACAGTGAAAATTAATGTATAAAGTACAAAAAGTGAAAAACATACAAAAAAATAAAACACACACTTTTTATTATAGTAATAATTGCAGTTTACTCCCAGATTACCCCTAGCCCCCCCCAAATTACCCGTAACCACCGCAGGTTGCCCATATCCGCCCCAGATTGCCCGTATCCGCCCCAGATTGCACGTAACCACCGCACGTTGCCCATAACCACCGCACGTTGCCACTAACCACCGCACGTTGCCACTAACCACCGCACGTTGCCACTAACCGCCGCACGCTGCCCATAACCGCCGCACGCTGCCCATAACCGCCGCACGCTGCCCATAACCGCCGCACGCTGCCCATAACCGCCGCACGCTGCCCATAACCGCCGCACGCTGCCCATAACCGCCGCACGCTGCCCATAACCGCCGCACGCTGCCCATAACCGCCGCACGCTGCCCATAACCGCCGCACGCTGCCCATAACCGCCGCACGCTGCCCATAACCGCCGCACGCTGCCTGTAACTACCCCAAATTGCCAGTGACCCCCTCCAGATGATCCGTAATCAGCCCCGATTGCCCGTAACCCCCCATATTGCACGTAACCACCGCACGTTGCCTCTAACCACTGCACGTTGCCTCTAACTCACACACGTTGCCAGTGACCCCCTCCAGATTGCCGTAACCAACTAAAATTACATGTACCCACCCCTGATTACCTATAAGCACTTCCGTTTATCCGTAACCACCCCTGATTGTCTGTAACCACCCCATGTTGCCCATAACCACCGCAGATTGTCTGTAACCCCCCCAGGTTGCCCCTAATCACATGTAATTCCCCCAAGATTGCCCCCGACCACCGCACGTTGCCCCCGACCACCGCACGTTGCCCCCGACCACCGCACGTTGCCCCCGACCACCGCACGTTGCCCCCGACCACCGCACGTTGCCCCCGACCACCGCACGTTGCCCCCGACCACCGCACGTTGCCCCCGACCACCGCACGTTGCCCCCGACCACCGCACGTTGCCCCCGACCACCGCACGTTGCCCCCGACCACCGCACGTTGCAGGTTCCCATCCCAGATTACCTATAAGCACTTCAGTTTATCCGTAACCACCACACGTTGCCCGTTACCACCCCATGTTGCCCGTTACCACCCCACGTTGCCCGTAACCACCCCACATTACCTGTAATCTCATTTTTTTTATTGTATTTTAGTAACTGCGCTATTCTAATAACCATTACTAGCTGCGGTTTTGCTCCAGCAAATTAGCGCTCCCTTCCTTCTGAGCCCTGCTGTGTGCCCATACAGTGGTTTATGCCCACATATGGGGTACCGTTGTACTCAGGAGAACCTGCGTTACAGATTTTGGGGTACATTTTTTCTCCCATTCCTCGTGAAATTGAGAAATTTTAAACTAAACGAACATATATTGGAAAAATTCGAGTTTTTCATTTTTACTGTCTTATTTTGAATACTTTCCTCTAATACTTGTGGGGTCAAACCGCTCACTGCACCCCAAGATGAATTCTTTGAGGGGTGCACTTTCCAAAATGGGGTGACTTTTGGGGGGGTTCTCTTCTGCGGACACTACAGGGGCACTGCAAACGCACCTGGGGCTCAGAAACTTCTTCAGCAAAATCTGAACTGAAAATGCTAATTGGCGCTCCCTTCCTTCTGAGCCCGGCTGTGTGCCCATACAGTGGTTTATGCCCCCATATGGGGTACCGTTGTACTCAGGAGAACCTGCGTTACAAATTTTGGGGTGCGGATTCTCTCATGTTCCTTGTGAAATTGAGAAATTTTAAACTAAACGAACATATTATTGGAAAAATTCGTGTTTTTCATTTTTACTGTCTAATTTTGAATACTTTCCTCTAATTTATGTGGGGTCAAAATGCTCATCCTACCCCAAGATGAATTCTTTGAGGGGTGTACTTTCGAAAATGGGGTGACTTTTGGTGGGATTCTATTCTGCTGACACTACAGGGGCACTGCAAACGCACCTGGCGCTCAAACTTTTTCAGAAAAATCTGCATTAAAAAAGCTAATTGGCGCTCCTTCCCTTCTGAGTCCGGCTGTGTGCCCATACAGTGGTTTACGCCCACATATGGGGTACCATTGTATTCAGGAGAACCTGTGTTACAAATTTTGGGGTGCAGATTCTCTCATGTTCCTTTTGGAAAGGAGAAACTTTAATCTAAACATATATATTATTGGAAAATTATATTAAAATGCTCATTATACCCCTTGATTAATTCTTTAAGGTGTCTAGTTTCCAAAATGGGGTCACTTATGGGGGTTTCCAGTATACAAGCCTCCTAAATCAACTTAAAAAAAGAACTGGTCCCTAAAAACAAATCAGTTTTGGAAACTTTCACAAAATGTGATAATTTGCTAATAAATTTCTAAGCCCCATAACAGCCTAAAAAAGTAAAATATGTTTCCCAAATTATGCCAGAATAAAGAGGACATATTGGTAATGTGATTTAGTAACTAATTTATGTGCTATGACTTCCTTTTTTAGAAGCAGAGAATTTCAGAAGTTCATAAAATGCAAAATTTTAAAATTTTTCATGATGTTTTGATGTTTTTCACAAAAAACACACAAAGTAGTGACCAAATTTTGCCACTAATATAAAGTGCCATATGTGACAAAAAAACAATCTCAGAATCGCTAGCATACGTTAAAGCATCACTGAGCTATAAGCGCATAAAGTGAGACAGGTCAGATTTTGAAAAATGAGCCTGGTCATTAAGGCCAAAACAGGCTGCGGAGGCAAGGGGTTAAAGTAGTTATAACTGTGCTGTGTTTTTAATTATTGTGGTTATTCTGAGATTGTTTGTTTTTTCGTGACATATTCCTTTTTATGTTTGTGGCATACTTTGGTTTTATATTCAAAATCCTCTTCTTAAAAAAAGATAGTCATGCCCCATAAACTAATTTATTAAAGAAACATCTACAACATGTCTACTTGTTGGTGATGACATTTCTTTTACTTTATAGGATGTTCGAGGGCTTCAATATTTTGCAGCGTTTTTTAAAATTGTCAGGAAAAATTAAAATTCGGATTTAAAGGGTTAGTGCAGCGCTAAGAAATTATTCACAAAATAACACACATTACAAAGTTATACAACTTTGTAATGTATGTTATGTATGTGAATGGCCCTTTTCCCGCGTTCCCCGCCCGTGTACCCGGAAGTGTAGTGCAGTATACATACCTGATCCGCGTCGACCGACCCCGTCTGTAATCTTGTCAAAGACGTCATCTTCGGGAGGCCGGCCGATCCACTCCTGCCGTCCCTCATGCCAGCCCCCCTCGGCCGCGTCATCAGCTGCTCAGCCGCGATTGGCTGAGCATAACTGTGCTCAGCCAATCACGGCTGAGCACAGTTATGACGCGTCAGAGGGGGGCCGGCGTGAGGGACGGCAGGAGCGGGTCGGCCGGCCTCCCGAAGATGACGTCTTTGACAAGATTACAGACTAGGTTGGTCGACACGGGTCAGGTATGTATACTGCACTACACTTCCGGGTACACGGGCGGGGGGGAGGGGGCGGGGAACACGGGAAGGGGGCCATTCACATACATAACATACATTACAAAGTTGTATAACTTTGTAATGTGTGTTTTTTTGTGAATAATTTCTTAGCGCTGCACTACCCCTTTAATTAGGGACCAGTTCTGTTCTGAAGTGGATTTGTGGGGCCTGTATGTTATCCCCATAAATCCCTCCACTGTAAAAACTGCACCCCTAAAAGTATTCAAAGTAATATTTCATAAGTTTATTAACCCTTTAGGTGTTTCACAGAAATTTAAGCAAGTTGGAGGGGAAATTTAAAATTTTACTTTTTTTAGGCAGATATTCCATTTTAATCAATTTTTTCCCTCTAACACACTAAATACTAACTGAGAAATGGAACTCAATATTCCGCTCATTTCATTGTTTCTAGAAATCCCCCATATGTGGCCGCAGTGCGTCACCTGACTCAACCACAGGTCTTAGACGTGACAGAGAATTTTGGGGCCTTTTTTATTTTATTTTATTTTAGCTATTATACCATTTCACAGAAGCCTTGCGGTGCCAGAATATTAGTGTAAGACAAGTTGACATTGGACATCTGTACCATTCTGGGGGACATGTGACACCCTGATCATTTTTATTTAAAGCGTAAATATAATTTCAGTAGCCAAAAAATGAAATTCCTCAAATGAAAAGCCCACGTGTTTCCCTTTAAAAAGAGCCCTAAACTGTGTTGATAGTGTGTACGCTCGCTGATATATCCCCAGTTGTTTGGCTTAGGAGAATAAATTAATTTTTCTCCTGGCTGAGAGAAAGTGGGCGTGGCCTATCCCTCATCTCCCTGGCTGGGTCCCTCCATCCACTAAGCAGCACCTTAGCAGATGTATCACACATAGCAGGATGAGATACAGCCCCAGCATACAGTATCACAATGGAAGATTAGATACAGAGCCCCAGCAGATGGTGTCACACACAGTGGGATTAGATACAGTCATCTGCTCTCATAACACTGTAGGGTAATGTCAGCCATGGAGGTGGGGGCACCTGCTGCAGACATTTGATAGTGAATCTTATATGTACTAGGGAAGGACTACAGCTGTGTTGTGCTGGGACTTTTAGTCCTCCCCTCAGTGACTCACCCACTCTCCCTCATGCAGTACATTGGACTCATGGTGGCACTGGATACACTTGTCCCTCCATCCATCTCCTTTCCTGTGCTGCTCCTCACACAACACCCTCAGCTCTGCTTAGCGACCTCTGTGAGGGGAGGGGGAGGAACGTGCTGCTAGGAGGTGGGGGAGGAGGTTTTGTTTGTTTCTTTCTCTCTGTGTCAGGGCTGTTATCTGATGCTGCTGTCAGAGTCCGTACACTAAGTACGGATCTGCAGCGAGGGAGCGTGTCCAGCAGGAATGCAGAAATAACTCAAGAGGCAAAGAGAGCTAAGAGGGGACTTTTGGCTTTATGTATTTAAAAAACAGTTCATTTTAGGTTATTAATGTATATTGCAAAAATTCTTATCATGCCATAAAACATCATGCTAAGTAAAACTGAAAGGTCAAAATATTTTATAGTTACTTTTAATTTTTTTGTGAGGTGGTACGAATAAAAAAACACAACTTAGCAGCTGTTTTTCCTTTTTCTTTTTCTTTTTTTTGTACACAGTTTACCATACATTACATATGACATGTTATCGTTACTAGTCAGGTCGGTACGATTACAGTGATATCCATTTTATATAGATTTTATTATAGTTTATGGCATTTATACTATAAAAGCTGTGTCTTGCATATTGTAAGAGCAGTAGTTATGAGCGAGCATGCTCATCCGAGCTTGGTACTCGATCATTAGGGTACTCGTTACTCGGACGAGCATCTCGCGATACTCGAGGAAATCATCAGTTTCCTGTAAGTTTGGGCGCTATTTCTCAGCCAATAAACATGCAGGAGACTCTTTGATACATCCTGCGATAACGTGGGACCCATACATGTCGATAGCGATTGGTTGGCCAGATCAGATGACCCTGCCATATAAAACGCGCAGCCGGCAGTACTCTCTTCAGACGCATGCTTTTTTCAGGGCTTCAAATCGTTTTTTTAATACTATTACTACAGACTACTGGCTGGGACAATTTCAGCAGCACACTGTGGTGGTCGGGTGCTGGCAGAAAGGGGACATCAGGTGTTACAGACCCTTAAGATGTGCTCAGTGTACTTTTTTTTTTTTTTGGGGGGGGGGGGGGGCTGGTGGTCCTGCTGTACTACATTGGATTGGTTGGATTTGTAGTACACCTGCATAGAACTTTACTGCTCATTGGACGGGTGATGTCAGAGAGTGTGTCTATGTCTAGCCACTACCAGATTGCACCGTACAGCCCCCCTAAACTAGTGGGTACTACACTGTATTTCTGGGATTTGTAGTACACCTGCATAAAACTTCACTGCTCATTGTAAGGGGGTATCCCAGCGTGTGTCTAGGTCCAGCCACTACCAGATTGTACCGTACAGCCCCCCCAAAACTTGTGGGAGCAAGGCCTATCTAATTTCAATCACATCACAAGTGCTTTCACAGAGTAACGGGTGTGCCTGCCCTTGCCTCCATGTTGGCTACTGCTGGGCCTTCACTGGCATCCATGTTGACTACTGCTGGGCCTTTACTGGCATCCATGTTGACTACTGCTGGGCCTTTACTGGCATCCATGTTGACTACTGCTGGGCCTGCCCTTACCTTCCTTGTCTTGTCCATTTCAAAACATAATATCTGTGGATGTCATTTTATCTTACGGGTGTCCTATGCCATTCTTTCACCAGTACCTTCTACCTTTTTTCAATGTTTTAGCCATTTTTAAGGCAGGATTGACCAGAGCAGTAATAGACATCCATGTTGACTACTGCTGTGCCAGCCCTTGCCTCCATGTTGACTACTGCTGGGCCTTTACTGGCATCCATGTTGACTACTGCTGTGCCTGCCCTTGCTTCCATGTTGGCTACTGCTGGGCCTTCACTGGCATCCATGTTGACTACTGCTGTGCTTGCCCTTACCTTCCTTGTCTTGTCCATTCCGAACCATATTTTCTGTGGATGTCATCTTATCTTAGGGGTGTCCTCTGCCATCCTTTCACCAGTATCTTCTACCTTTTTTCGATGTTGTAGCCTTTTTGAAGGCAGGATTGACCAGGTCTTTTTAATACACAGGCTGTCTCTTAGAGACTCTTTAAAGAATTGAAAGTGTATTTGATCAAATTCCGTGGCCTCTGAAGCAGACTGTATTGTTCTCTGTGTCCTCACTGCCATGCTCTGACGCCACACTACGTCTGTGGAGGAGCGGGACTGGTTGCCGGGGGCCCTCCGATCGCGCCCTCGCCAACCAGCCAGCTGTTTTTTTTATTTATTTTTTTTGTCTAGCCGTGGCCTCACCTTTTCCCGGTTGAGAGGCATCAGGTGTACCCTTGATGGTGACTGACAGCTGGCCTAGCCAGTTAACTGTCAGCACCTAGGTTTGTGTCCACTAAAAATCCCAGCCTCTGGACTCACTCCAATTTTTGGGTGGGCTCACTTGCTTCCTCACTCACTTTTAATGGTTCTCTGTGTGCTCAATGCAGTGCTGTGTCTGGCCTAATTTTTGGGAGGCTCACTTGCTTCCTCACTCACTTTTAATGGTTCTCTGTGTGCTCAATGCCATGCTGTGTCTGGTATAATTTTTGGAAGGCTCACTGGCTACCGCTTCTACCTTGTTCACTCTGTCCTTACCGCCATGCTGTGTCAGGCTAAATTTTGGGGTGTTTCATCATATGCTACCTCTGTTTTAATGGTTCCCTGTGTTCTCACTGCCATGCTGTGTCAGGCTGAGTTTTTCAGTGGTCCATATGCCTCCCTCTGTTTTAACCAGGCTGTTGCATAGAATTAGGCATAATGGTGCCATTAGGCAGCCTCAGAGGCATGCATACATGCTGAGCTTGCTGTTTCCTGTCCATTTCCGTTGTGTTTCTATCAATTTCTGAGGTTGACAGGGTTCACACAACCTTCCCTCTACCGAACTTGAGTCTCCTGCAAAAATGCTCGAGTCTCCCATTGACTTCAATGGGGTTCGTTACTTGAAACAAGCACTCTAGTATCGGGAAATACTCATCTTGAGTAACTAGCACCCGAGGATTTTAGTACTCGCTCATCACTAAAGAGCAGTAATTTTATTTTTTCGCCAATGGAGTTATGTGTATGTAATAGTTCCCTAAGAGGACTATAAAAGTGTAAAAAAAAAAAAAAAATCAAAGTTTTAAATGTCCCGAAGCCCCTTTCCTGTTGTTTAAAATAAATAAATAAATGAAAATCGAAATGAAAATACATCTGATCTAGAAAAAAATACTAATAAAAACTAGAGATCATGGCGCAAAAAATGATGCCCTATATGACCCCGTAGGTGAAAATAAAAGCGCTATAAGAGTCACAATAGGGCCATTTTAAATATACCTATTTGCAAAATAGTAAACCGTAAGAAAACCTAGTAAACATGCATATCGCTGTGTTCAGACCAACCTATAGAATAAAGAAAGAATATAGAAGATGTTATTACAAAGTACACCTGTTCCTAAAAAAAACAAGCCCTCACATGGCCTTGTAGGTGGAAAAAGAAGAGTTATGAGTCTTAGAAGGCGAGGAGGAAAAACAAAAACGCAAAAGTGACAATTGTCCATTTCAGGCCTGATCCTTAAGGGGTTAAAAATGTATGAACTGGGCTATAGTATATTCTTTCCAATAATATGGAATGAACATTATATGCCGTGTAAGTGAACAGTAAAATGATTTTTACTTTATTTATTGATTTATCAATTTTATTTCCCCCATTTTTGAGGCAATGTGGATACAGTCATGTTTAAAGGGGTATTCCAGGGAAAATCAATAATTTAGCAAAGGAAAGGGTTAACCAAGGTTAACCCTTTCCTAATATACTTACCTGTTGTTTATTGCCCCCCCCCCAAGGAGATCTCCGGTCCGGTCACGTGATCTTGCAGCTTGTGGCTCGGATCCTCTTCTCTTTCCGGTTCGGTGACGTCACCCGGCCGGCGTCGCTCTCCGTCTCCTTAGCAGCAGAGCACTGAACCCTGACTGGCTTGGTAGCGTGTAGCCAATCAGGGTTCAGTGCTCTGCATCCCCACCACGCTTCAGAGTGGGGGTCCCCTGAGGCTGCAGTAAATTATCAGGGGTCGTCGGGCTCAGTGCCGGTCGACAGTTACATGGGCCGGCACTGCACTACAGCAGGTAAATGCGGGGTCTAGCATCCATCATCACTCCGCAGAACCCCCCCCCCCCCCCCCCCCCCGTCCGAGTCCCGGGAGGGGATGCGGCGGGCGGCATTACTTCATTCATAGCTACCAGACACCCAGCTGCCCGCCGCATCCCTTCCCCCCAGGGACTCAGGGTCGGCGTCGGTGGGGAAGTAATGTGTATCGGCTGCTGATCCCCCCCCGGCCCCCCTCACTGTGTCCCTGTCAGAGATCGCTCACCCCCACCCCCGGAGCGTGCTGCTGGCCCCGATCTCAGCACTGGTCTGAAGCACCTGTACTCAGCTGACAGGCGCTGTGTACAGAGCAAGACAGAAATCTCTCCTGCCTCACTCACACAGAGCCTGTCAGCTGAGTACAGGTGCTTCAGACCAGTGCTGAGATCGGGGCCAGCAGCACGCTCCGGTGGTGGGGGTGAGCGATCTCTGACAGGGACACTGCGGAGTGATGATGGACGCTAGACCCCGCATTTACCTGCTGTAGTGCAGTGCCGGCCCATGTAACTGGTGACCGGCACTGAGCTTGACGACCCCTGATAATTTACTGCCGCCTCGGGGGACCCCCACTCTGAAGCGTGTGGGGATGCAGAGCACTGAACCCTGCTTGGCTACACGCTACCAAGCCAGTCAGGGTTCAGTGCTCTGCTGCTAATGAGACGGAGAGCGACGCCGGCCGGGTGACGTCACCGAACCGGAAGGAGAAGAGGATCCGAGCCACAAGCTGGAAGATCACGTGACCGGACCAGAGATCTCCTTGGGGGGCCAATAAACAACAGGTAAGTATATTAGGAAAGGGTTAACTTTGGTTAACCCTTTCCTTTGCTAAATTATTGATTTTCCCTGGAATACCCCTTTAATTTATGTTCATTACTTAGCAGTCTTATTGGTGGGTCATGAGTTGCTTTAGCACAGGGAGCCAGAAATACGCAGAAGATCTTACTGAACAGCACTTTGATTAAGTTGGTGGTAAAGTCTGCATTTGAGGAGTTAAATTTATACATCATCTTACAGTATTCAAGGGCACTGAAGCATTGCCTCTGAAATGTTACAGAATAGTGAGTCCTTTTAATATGCCACCTTCAGTGCACTGATCATCCCCAGCCAGTCCGTCCATCTAAAGAGTATTTGCAGAGCGCCAATCCAATGGTCACTAGGAGGGACATGCCAGCTTGGCAGTAGTTGCACCAAGGGATGTAGCGCGACACCAGTGCACCAAATTGCCTTATTAGCATTTAAATTAAACTGTTAATATCCTGAAAACAGCACCAATGGTCTATGAAGAAAGAATGCAAGTGCAGCGCATGTTAAGCCAATGCATAATGCATGCAGTACTGTTGTATGATGCACTACGATGACTAAAACCTGCCTAGCTCTGCTCAGACTGCCAGTATGGGAGCCGAACAGTTTTTCTCCCATGCGTTACATCCTATATACTGTACCTTAGTAATACGTAATATTTTGGAGAATTTGTTGTTTTGTTTTTTTTTGTGTGCAGAGCTGTATTCCTTTTGACAGCTGGCAACATTCATCACATATTACTGGTACTTTTAAAATACATTTTTGTAATTACTCTATTTTCATCCTATTTAACCGATGTGATCTTTTTTTTGTTTATATAGGCAAGTCTTAATGATGAAAAAACGTAAGTTGTTTTTGATATCTATAAATATTAATATAGTGTCTGTGTTTTAGGCAAGAAGTACGGAAAATATTTTTTTGACCGCTTGCAAGATTATATTTCATGGCCAATGCGAAAAGAACCACTCATTGGTAAGTTAATGGATTTAATATCTATTCTAATTACCGTGACTAGGCAAGAAAAAAAAACACCTACCCCTAGACCTTTTATAACAACCAGAAAAACACTTTCTTACATATATTTAGTTTCCTTCATAGATCTGTAATAAAGCACTGGCACTATTAGATGAGGGTGGTCGGGGAGAGGTTGTCGGTCACTATTTGGCAGTTGGTTTCTGAGCTGGATGAGTCCATTGTGTGGGGGGAGATCTGTGCTGTCCTCTTCCTGGATGCTGGATGATTGTATATGAGCAGCAGTGTAATATGGAGATAGCCTGTGTAATATAGAGAAGGAGGAGGAGAAACCAAGTAGTGTAGCAGTAACACCTGTCCTCATTGTATGCATACAGGAGATTCTGCCTTATATCTTTGCCTTATTACTCAGAAGTCACCCAAGGATCAAGTGGGACATTAGAAATAAGCTGCTGGGCCAGATCTTCACTGTTCAAAAAAATAAAAAAGAGCACTCAAAAAACACATTCTAGGTCTGAATGAAACATTCTCATAAGCATATTCGGTATTGCCACATGCGTAGTCGCCCAATCCTGATTTCACACCGTAAATGCGTGAGAGCAAAAAAATTCTAAAGTGCACATTTTTGATTACATCAAATCTAGAAAATATGTGATAAAAAGTGATAAAAAAGTCTCATATAAGCAAGTAAGGTACAGATCATGGTGAAAAAAATTACATCTTACTCAGACCAAAAAAATAAAGGCGTTATTAGGATGAGAATAGAGCAATTTTAAAGTTTAGTTTTTTTTTTTTTTAGTTTTAATTTTTTAAAAGCCATCAAATATGGGTAACATATCAGTTTTACCATAGGATGAATCGTGTAAACACAAAACCACCCCAAATAAAAAAATATATATATTGCGTTTTATTTTAAATTTCACTGCGCATATAAAAAAAATTTCTGGCTTTGCAGCATATTTTATGCAGAAATGAAGTCTGTCATTGCAAAGTACAATTAGTGGCGCAAAAAATAAGGGCAAACCTAGAAAAAAAGAAAAAGAAATGGCTGCACCTTACACCCATGGCTGACACTAATGCCTCTCGGCTACATTTAAAAACCAACACCAGGATATGTTGGTATATAATTTGATCAAACCATATTGCCTTATGTACCACGTGCAGGTCTTCTGGGCCATATGAGTCCCTACACTAAACCAATACCGTGTTGGTCAGTGACCGCCAACCCAAGCAAAAATAGGGGAGTGCCAGGCCTCAGAATAGCCAAGCCCACACACACACACACACACACACCCCTACCTCACCGTCGACGGAATAGGCGCCGCCAAACAACACAGGTGTGAACAAGGTGTTACCACTCACCATTGCACGAGCAGGTAGAATGGGAGAAAGAGGAGGTACTTACCATATGAGCACAGGTGCTTCCTGCTAATTGGGGTCACATGGGTCTTACAAGGAGGAGTGCTAGCCACAAAGAGAAAAGAGAACATATAAAATGCAAACCTAGAAAAAAAAGAAATGGCTGCACCTCAGACCCATGGCTGACACTAATGCCTCTCGGCTACATTTAAAAAACCAACGCATGAACGTTGGTATGTAATTTGATCAAACCATATTGCCTCATGTACCACGTGTAGGTCTTCTGGCCCACATGAATCACATGAGGGCGCCTGTGGGTCTGTAGGTGAAAAAATGCAATCGCTATGCCCTTTTAAACATGAGGTTCAAAAAAACAGAGAAATGAAAATTGGCCTGCTAGGGAAGGGGTTAAACCCTGGTTTCTGACTTGCCATTTATAAAGTCAGGAGTCTGAGTCAGTCCCTGACAAAATTCAGGAGTCTAAATCTGAGCTGAGGCTTACCGACTCCACAGCCCTGTCTATCCCCTGGACTGGGATGTGTCCCTTCATGAGAAAAAGAGCCCCTTTAGTTGATTTGTCGATGGTAGTCATACACGCATGCTGCTGCTCTATGAAACTTTCTCCTGATGAAGAAAGCTAGGCACTGTACTTTTTTTTTTTTTTTCCTCATCATAAGGCACAGTAAAAGTTATCTCTTTTCAAAAGAGCAGCAACAGTATGGCCATAAAAGTGGCCTTTTTTAAGTCAACATGACAAGTAAAAATAAAAGAAAGTCCTAGTTAGTAGTGGACACCTTTCTCTATGCTGTCTGCTCAGCTCCTCCTGCTCTATACCATAATGCCTACAGATTGAGCCATATTTTCAAGCCATGCCATTCTCAAGCCATAATAGCATGAAGCACGGCACAGAGGATGAGGTAAAGGAAGTCTGTCACCAGTATTAAACATACACACCTTTTATTCTGTGACCATGGCTACCGCCATTCTGAACCCAGTAATGCTTTGGTTATGTTAATCCAATGTGCTGTTCAAGGGAGATGCTTTCAAAAAACAATATGCTCATTAGTTCTGCTGCCACAGAGGTGGCCAGAGCCCTTGGTGCACCACCACAGTCTCCCAGCATGGGTCCCAGTAAAAGTCTTTTATGGTATGCTCACACTGAGTAAATTAGGCGGAAAGAAATCCCGTCTGTCTCAGTGTGTCATTGCCTTCTATGGGAGAGCGCACGCTCCTCCGCTGCCGTCTCCGCTCCGCTCTCCCATAGACCTGCAATGACAGGCGGGATTCTGCGGCAGAATTCCGTCTGATTTGCTCAGTGTGGACATACCCTTACAGTGGTTGAAGGCTCTTGCTGTGCAAATGCAGGATGGAAGGCAGTGGGATCTATATCAGCAGGGGGGCTCCCCATAAGCCACTGGGTTCAGGATGGCAGCAGGTATCATCACATACTAAATTTGATAGGGCAAAATTAATATAGTATTATCGCCAATACCAATAGTAATAAATTCTCTTTAAAGGGGTTGTACAGTTTAAAACATTTTTCTCCCATTCTGATCCTTTTGGCAAAGTTATACATACCACTCATGTGCTTCCAGTATAAGAATGGTCATTTTCCCTGACTTTAACTCTCTCTCCAGCTGCACAGGAAGTTCTGTAGCTCTAAAAATTTCTGAGTGTCGTCGCATACATTTCTCTGTCCTCCATTTTGTGCCAACACGTCAGAGAAGTTGTAATGTGACTGGGTGGTCTCGGCAGTTATAGTCTTTCCTAATTGGTCCCCTTCCTCAGGGCTAATTTAAATATGTAGGTGTATGAATTCCTATTGGTCTTGTAGACTTGTGTGAGCAGCAGGCAGATTCTAACCAATGTAGAATAGCTGACTACAACTGTAATGCCTGTACTGTGATCTCCCTGTATATACATACAAGCTCTAGTGGATTACAGCGTCTTCCTGATGTAGCAGAGCTGAGTTTCACTACGGTGCTGCCATGTTCCTGGAGGTAATTTTGCTCCAGGAACATGGCAGCTCCTTAGTGGAACTCAGCTCTGCTACATCAGGAAGATGATGTAATCCAGCAGAGCTTATATGTAGATTCAGGGACCTCACTCTGCCCGCTGCCACCTTCCCCTGGATGCCGCCATCCCCCAGAGCCCCCGCTGGCCGGGACATCATCCTGCCCCCCACCACTGCCCTCTCCGGACGCCCACCGTGCCCCGTACAACCCCTTTAAGACACTGGGAACCTTTTGTTACTTGGGCAAAGTTTCCATGACGAAGACTTTTACAGTTCGTCAACCTGAGCGGAAAGCCACTGCAATTGGTTAGCAACACTCTCTCTCTGTACTCACGTTGCTGCCTGAGCTGTGCTTAGGCAAAACATTTAATATTTCCTCCTTGTGTCTGCGCACAAATCGGGATAATCAGTAGGATTGGTCGCTTTTTTGCTTTTTGTGCTCATCATTTGCATACACTTCCCTAGGTTCTGGATTAGGTATTCCTCTCCTTTTGGAGTTTTGCAATATTGTGCGGTCAGTGTTTTGCAGGTGGCCTTGAATGCCATGATAATGTGCTACAAATGCTAGGACCAATTCTTGGCCTTTTAGTCAACGTGTCCTTATAAACAGGGCCAAAGTTTGTGCACTTGGTTGAATGGTGGTCTAGAAGTAAGTGTTCTTTCTAAAAGTGTAATCTAAAGACCTGGAAGATCATGATTGGTTTTGTTTTCTATTTTACTTGTAGCATTAAAGTAGATCAATTAATGACAAAAAATGTAGAAACTACAGTGATCATTTTCTGTTAAAAACTTTTTTTTTTTTTTAGGTTTGCAATACATAGTTCAGCTATATCCTGAAGTTAATTGCGAGGATGCTTTCAAGTGCAGTCTCTGCAGAGTGATAGGTCCCCTGTATTTTATTATAAAACATATAGAAAGCTTTAAGCACAGAAGAAATTATTTGGTGAGTATTATGAGTTTTGTTATTTCTCTTATTAAAATTTAAATCTTAAATGCACTACACTTGGTCTGATATGGTTCCCTCGGCGGGATGTCTGACAAAGAGATAGGCCAGTAACAGGCCTCCCTGCCTTTCAATCATCCCCTCCGAGCGCGCTGACAGGCAGTAAGCGGCAACTAGACACTGGCCCAAATGACTACCTCCCCACCTCTGCCTGCTGCGCGCCCAGGTAATAAAACTTCTTTTTCTTCCGTATAAAGCTTCTTTTGCAGCCACGGCCAGTGCGTGCCGCAGGCCGGTCAGGAGTTTTATACTTTGCTCCAGGGAACCATATCAGCCCAGTTGGGCTGATTGGTTCCCTTTAAAGGAGACCTGTCACCCCCTGTGCCGGGGTGACAGGCTCCCGACCCCCAGCTAGATCCCCTTATACAGACCTCATCTGGCCGAGTCCCGCTCCCGGAGCCAGTCCCGGGACTGAGATAACCCAGTCAGAAGCCGGCGCGCGCGCTGTGGAGACAGGTACGGTGTCCATAGAGAATGAATGGAGCCGGACTTATCTCTGCAGTGCGTGCACGGCTCCATTCATTCTCTATGGACGCTGGACCTGTCTCCACAGCGCACGCTGGCTTCTGGCCAGGATATCTCCGTCCCTGGACCGGGAGCGGGACGTGGCCAGACTAGGTCTGTATAAGGGGATCTAGCTGGGGGTCAGGAGCCTGTCACCTCGGCACGTCCGTGACAGGTCCTCCTCTTCTTTTTTTTCTTTTTTTTTTTTTATCCAAACTTATTTTATTGAAAAGGTTAGTTAAACATAAACAATAAGCATTAAGGAACACGTAGGTCCTTGCTCTGAGATACAATCAGTTTGATATATAGAGTGACCTCATTTTTTGAAAATTTTCTGCTATAACAAGTTATGATACATGTACTTAAAGAAAAATTACAGAGACCACGTACATTCCCAATGTTCTAAATGAACTAAATAAAGGCGACCAGTTGGGAAAAAGCAGAAAAAGTGTAATAAAACAAATTAACATAAGGTATTTGAATAAAAATGAAAGTGTACCAATAGCCCCTACGTTTTGTACTATAACGGAATGACCATATGGCATAAAATAGAGAGAAGAATATTTGTTGGCTCTCAATACGAGCATTCTAAGTCCTGTCTAGGTAGAGGTGGAGGATTGTAGATATTTTTTGTAATATATGTTCCACTGTTCCCACATAGTGAGGTACTTCTCATGTGTGCCAGATTCCCAGCTGCATAACTCTTCTAATCTTGGTATGAGTTGAACTTTTTCAATCCATTCGTTTAGGGTGGGTGGAATATCTTCTCTCCAGTGCAGTGGGATTAGCAGAGTTGGAAGGTGGTTTTTAGATGGTGTAAACCTCTGGTTGGGGACCCATAGGAGTATTAGTAATGGGTCTAAGGGTATATCGCTTCCACAAATTACCAATATTTGTCGGGTAATTGTCTGCCAAAAATTTGTTAATTTAGGGCAATTAAGCCATATATGAGAAAGCTTACCTGAGCTTGTCATGCTAAGTCACAACAAGATGTTAATTGTTTAAACCAGTGCTTCTCAAACTTTTCCTACTGGAGCCTCACCCAACAGACCAAGGCAATGTCTGGGCCTCACCAGACTGACCAAGAGGGTGCCTGGGCCTCACTATCTGTGGTGAAAGTCCATTTAAAAGCTGAAAATAATGCTAGGGCTACCTTTTACCCATCTCCCAAGCTCTATATACTAATAAAGTAAGTACAAAATAAATTAATAATTTTGCTAAAATGGAGATTTTTGCAAACAGCAAAAGGACTGTGCAGATGATAGTTACTTTTGTGAAAACTGGCTCCCCAGCTGGGCCTCACCAACAACTAGGGGGCGCCTCAGTGGTGAGGCCCGCCTCACAATTTGAGAAGCACTGGTTTAAACTACAATATGTATTAGAAAAAACATGCAAGCACCACATTAATACAACCAAAGTTCTCTACGGAGATTCAAACCACTAGGGACAGTAGTGTTTAGATGAAAAATCCAATACGCTTCTTTTTTAAAGAGAGCGTGTCTAATATCGCCCCCTATGGGTGATGGATGAACACGATCTATGGCAAAAGCCCCGAATGAGTCACTATTACTGTCTAGGAGAGCCTCCACCTTGAGTGACGCTCTCTCTCCTTCGAGCCCTAGACACAAACGTTCTTCTACATGGCTGAGCTGTAAGGGCTTCTACAGGTGTGGGCAACATCCTTGCTGCACCTGCACTGTGGCCTTGCCGAGCAAATCTTTCACTAGTAGCTCAGGAAAGGAATTTCGGATAGGCTGCTACTTAAACTGTGATAGCACTAATGTAGTCTACATCATACTGTGTACTACATGCAACCTCATGTATATAGGTTGCGCCACACGAAAACTTCGTGTTGTGGAACACATATATGATGTGGGACATCACTCTAATCGCAGCATATCTGGAGCTTCCAGTCATTTTGTCAATACACATGGCAGTAATATTGACTCATTCAGGGCTTTTGCCATAGATCGTGTTCATCCATCACCCAGAGGGGGCGATATCAGACACGCTCTCTTTAAAAAAGAAGCGTACTGGATTTTTCATCTAAACACTACTGTCCCTAGTGGTTTGAATCTCCGTAGAGAACTTTTGTTGTATTATTAATGTAGTGCTTGCATGTTTTTTCTAATACATATTGTAGTTTAAACAATTAACATCTTGTTGTGACTTAGCATGTTGTAACTCACACATAGCAGGTTTGTATGCATGATTAGATTTTAGCTATGCCATTGTTTTTTAGTGGGTGTTTTTTTTTATATGTAAAAATCTGACACCATCACGCTTCTGAGCGCAAGTCGGGTTACCTATTTATACACACCTGTATGGCTAGTCCTCAGCCATGATTAAGGGTACGTGATGTACCGGAAACGCGTTGGAGTGGGTCTGAGAGAGCGTACAGATTGTCTCCGTTGTTTCATGGATCACTAAAATAAAGCAAGTAATTCGAGCACCGCATCGCTGAGCCAAGGTGAATTTCTTTGAACCTACACGCTGTTGGAGTGGGGGGGCTCATGCGGAGCGGTTTGCTGTGCGGTGCTGAGCTGGCTATACCACATGAACTGATTCTATGATGTGTCCCAGGCCAGAGGTATAGATAGAGAAGAGGCCTGAGTACAGAACCTTGGGGGACACCAACAGTGAGGGGATAAGGAGAGGAGGCGGTGTGGGAGACAATAAAAGTGCAGTTGGAGAAGTAAGAGGAGATCCAGGAAAGAGGGCTGAGCAAGTAACGCCAAGGGATGAAAGAGTTTGTAGGAGGAGAGAATGGTCAGTCGAAGGCAGAAGATAGGTCAATGAGAAGGAGCACTGAGTATTGGCGTGAGTCTTTGGCTATTAGCAGGTCGTTGGCCACTTTGGTGAGGGCAGGTTCTGTGGAGTGGTGGAGGCGGAAGCTAGATTGCAAAGGGTTGAAAACTGAGTTAGATGTTGGAGAAAATTTTGCGGTAGACTTGTTGTTCTAGGTGTTTCAAGGCAAAGGGGAGAAGTGATATGGAGGTGGTCGCTGGATAAGGAGGTGGGGTCAATGGATGGCTTTTTAAGGGTGGGTGTGATGGTTGCATGTTTATATGGATATGCCAGTAGTCCGTGATTGAAAAGATGAGTTAGTGCTGGGACAAGTGCTGAGGTAAGGCTTGGGATAGGTTGGGATGGGATGGGGCAAGTGCATAGGTGGTGAGGTGTGATGTGGAGAGTAGTTTTGAGAGGCATTCTTCAATGATGGTGAAAAGGTTAGTGGGGAGAAGTACTGAACAAGTATAAGAGGGAGAGCTGAGGGGACTGTAAGGGGAAACTTGATTTGTCATGAATTTTTGGTTTTAGGAATGTGGCAAAGTCCTTACGCCGAAATAAGAGATATGGGGTGGCAGCGGGGGACGGAGAAGGGAGTTGAAGGTGGTAAACAGTTGCCTAGGGTTGTGAGATAAGGAAGATATGAAGGAAATAAAGTAGTCCTGTTTAGCAGAGGTGAGGGCAGATTTAACCCCTTAACGACATCGGGCGTAAACTTACGCCCTCGCGCCCTGGTACTTGGCGCATCAGGGCGTAAATTTACGCCCGATGTTTCCCCGATCGCTGCGTGTTCACACACAGCGGTCGGGGAAGATGGCCTGCTATAAATCATAGCAGGCCATCTTAGCTTCACGGCACGGGGGGTGGTTAACACCCCCCGTGCTTACGATCGCCGCTATAGGCTGATCAATTCAGATCAGCCAATAGCGGCGATCGGAACCTTTCCGGAAAAAAATGGCGGTCGGTGCTGTCCGAGGACGGCACCGACCGCCATTACTGTAAAAAGTAATGGTGATCGCCGTGCCACCGGCCCGATCGCCGTGAACGGCCGGCTGGCCGTTCACGACGATCGGGCTGGTGGCACGGCGATCAGAGTCCCACAAAATAGTAAATACCTGCCCTGGACCCCTCAGCTAGGTAGCCGAGGGGTCCAGAGCAGGTATTTGTACATTACTCACCTGTCCCGGGCTCCTGATCGGCGTCTTCCGGGTTCGCGGCATCCTCGTCTTCGTTCGGGTCTTCGGCTTCTTCCGTGACGTCACGTTCGGCTTCTCTCGGCTATTTTCGGCTCCAGCGTCGGCTCTTTCCGTATTTTGCGCTCTGCTGCCCTCTAGCGGCTGATATGTGTAATACACTTATCAGCAGCTACAGGGATGTTCAGAATGTAGAAATTTTTTTTTTTTTTTTTCACATTTTTTTTTCTTCTATTTTCCGCACCCTATCGCCGCTGAGTGTTGATCAGCATCGCACGAAAGTGCGCTGCTAATCAGCAACTCCTCCTTTTTGGCGTAGGGTGTTTTTTTTCTATATTCTACTGCCACGGTCTGCTGATAAGTGCCGCGCATAAGTGCGGCATTTATCAGCAACTCCTTTGTTGGCGTAGGTTTTTTTTTTTATACTTACTGTAAAAAAACACGTAAAAAACACTACATTACACCACACTACATTGAATAAAGTTTGACACTACACCACTACATACCCCATATACCAATCCCCGTATAAAGATGGCCCCCAGGGTGTTTTCGGCGTCAGAGGGATACGTTATTATTGCCTCCGACACCGAAACAGCCAGTGAGGATGAATGGGGGGGATCCTTCTTTCCTCCATTCATCCTCATCCTCATCATCCAGTGACGTGTCTGGGGGTAGCGTAGCGTACGCTGCCCCCCAGACACGTCTTTTCCGCCAGTACCGTCCCAATAAGAGATGACGGTATGGCGTGAAATTCTACAAACTGTGTGAGCGTACCTCAGGGTACACTTACAGATTTCGGGTACGTGCACACTGCGGAATGGCGAAGGATAACCCTTTGTGCATTCCACAGCTGGCACCCGCCGGCGGACTGATGCGGGCGCGCGTCTCCATCCGTGTCATAGACTCCATTCTATGCACGGGCGGAATCCGTCATCCATCCAAAGAATGAACACGTTGAACGGAGAGCGGAATCCGCCCGTGCATAGAATGGAGTCTATGACACGGATGGAGACGTGCGCCCGCATCAGTCCGCCGGTGGGTGCCAACTGCGGAATGCACGAAGGGTTATCTGTCGCGATTCCGCAGTGTGCACGTACCCTTAGAGTGTATGAAGGAAGGGACACCCGAATGCAGCCCCCAGATGCCCCCTCCCCCCCCATCCTCGGAGTTAGTGGGGACATCGTCCGGGAACTGATCTTCCCACTGCTGGATAAAGGTTACCACCTGTACGGGGATAACTTTTATACCAGCACCCCCTCTTCCGGTCCCTCGCTGCCTGAGCTACTGTAGCTTGCGGCACCATCCGAACATATCAGAAGCAGTAATACCAGCCCTAATATTTAGCAGCCATGGAGCGGACCCAGCGCTTCTGGATATGAAGGACCCCGTACCGCACCAGGACAACATTTTCCAGGTGACGTCCCCCACACTGGAGAAAGGGAGACCCCAGAAGAAGTGCAGAGTGTGGCGTAACAGGGGGATCAGGAAGGACACCATTTTCCAGTGTGACGCCTGTCCTGATCCCCCCGGCCTCTGCATACTGGATCGCTCCAAGGCGTACCACACGTCATTGGGGTTCTACATTATCTAAATTCTGTCCCTTATTCCTATTTCAGGGGTCACGTTGATCCAGGGATTATTCTGATCGCCATTATGGAGTCAGGAAGGAATTTTTTCCCTGTGATGAGGCTACTGTCGTCTGCCTTACGAGGGTTTTTTTTTGCCTTCCTCTGGATCAACACAGGTTGAGTTTGATGGACACCTGTCATTTTCAACCTTATAAACCAATAATTGGCCTAATACCCCCAAATAAATTAGAATTGTCCCTTTTCCCCATCTAAGTAGGTATGGCCGCCATTCCCATTAGAGGAGGCCATGATGCAATTACAAAGCCTCTATGCGGCCAGGACAGTAGAAACCCCCCACAAGTGACCCCATTCTGGAAACTACACCCCATAAGGAATCTAAGAAGGGGGGCAGCGGGGATATGGCCCCCTGGTGACAGCCACATTTGGGACGTGAACATGAAAAAAATGGTATTTTTTATTTTCTCGGCACATGTTCTATGTAAGTGCCCGTCACCAGTGGGGTCCATATGCTCACTGCACCCCTTGTTAGATTCCTTATGGGGTGTAGTTTCCAGAATGGGGTCACTTGTCGGGGGTTTCTACTGTCCTGGCAGCACAGGAGCTCCATCCTCCATTCCAGCCTCTAAATGGCGCTCTGTCCCTTTGGTGACTTGCCCTGTGCCCATATGGCACATTATGCCCACATGTGGGGTATTTTCGTACTCAGGGGACACTACCCTACACGTTTTGTGTTCATTTTCTTTTTTAACCCCTTGTGGAAATGGAAAAAAAATCAAGGCTAGACCAACATTTAGTGTAATTTTTGTAAAATTTTTACTCTAAATCATTAATCTTGTCATGTTTTTTCATTTTCACAAGGGGTTAAAAGATAAAAAAAAACATTTAATGTGTAGAGCAATTTCCCCTGAGTACGGAAATACCCCACATGTGGACATAAAGCGCCATGCGGGTGCAGGGTAAGCCTCCGAAGGGAAGAAGCGCCATTTGGTTTTTGAAGGCTGGATTTGGATGGAATGGATTTCGAGGGGCCATGTTGCATTCAAAAGGCCCCTGTGTTGCCAAGACAGTTGAAACCCCCCACAAGTGACCCCATTATGGAAACTGCACCCCTCAAGGAATGTAACAAGGGGTGTAGTGAGCATATGGACCCCACTGGTGACGGACACAAATGTGGAACAATGTGGCGTGAAAATGAAATATTACATTTTTTACACTATAATGTTGGTTTAGCCTTGAATATATCATTTTCACAAGGGGTTAAAAGAGAAAAAAACACACAATATGTGTAGAGCAATTTCCCCCGAGTCCGTAAATACCCCACATGTGGACATAAAGCGCCATGTGGGTGCAGGGCAAGCCTCCGAAGGGAAGGAGCGCCATTTGGATTTTGGAGGTTGGATTTGGCTAGAATGGATGATGAACGCCATGTCGCATTTACAGAGCCCTCGTGCTGCCAAAACACTGGAAACCCCCCACAAGTGACCCCATTCTGGAAACTGCAGCCCTCAGGGAATCTAAAAAGGGGTGCAGTGAGGATATGGACCCCTTGATGACGGGCACATTTGTGCCATGAAAGTGAAAAAATTAAATTTTTCCCTTTCACGTCACATTGTTCCACATTTGTGCCCGTCACCAGTGGGGTCCATATGCTCACTGCACCCCTTGTTAGATTCCTTGAGGGGTGTAGTTTCCAGAATGGAATCACTTGTGCGGGGTTTCCAGTGTCTTGGCAGCACGAGGGCTCTGTAAATGCGACATGGCCCTTGAAATCCTTTCCAGTGAAATTCAGCTTCCAAAAGCCAATTGGCGCTCCTTCCCTTTGGAGGCTCGTCCTGCGCCCCCTTGGCACTCTATCGCCACATGTGGGGTATTTCTGTACTCGGGAGAAACTGCGCTACACATTTTTTGTCTTTTTTTGCCTCTTATCCCTTTAAGAAAATGAAAAATTGAAGGCTAGAACAACGTTTTAGTGTAAAAAATAAATTTTTCTTTTTTCACGCCATATTGTTCGGAAAATCTGTGAAGCACCTGTGGGGTGCAGATGCTCACCGCACCCCTTGTTACATTCCTTGAGGGGTGTAGTTTTCTAAATGGTGTCCCTTTAGGGGTGTTTTTTAGGTTTTGACACCCCAGAGCCTCTGCCAACCTGAAGTGGTACAGTCAAAAATGACCAAATATAACGGAGGCGTTGAAATTCACTAGGCGCTCCCTTATATCTGAGGCTTGTGGTTGCGTCAAATAGCTCAATAGGGCCACATATGGGGTATTTCTATAAACTGCAGAAACGGGGCAATAATTATTGGGGTGCATTTCTCTGGTAATAGGTTTATAATTATGAAAAATATTGGATTACAATAAAATCTCTGCACAGAAAATTAAAATTTTCAAATTCCTTACACACTTAGCTTTTATTTCTGTGACTCCCCTAAAGGGTTAAAACACTTTCTGGATGTGCTTTTGCAGAGTTTGGGGGGTGCAGTTTCTGAAATGGGGTGCTTTGTGGGGCTTTCTTTTTTTTTTTTATAAATTCTTTATTTAACAAACACCTCTGGCAGGCCAGCATAGGGGACGCAGCCCCGGACAAAGTGCAGTAAAACCAAACATTGGACAAATAGCTCGAATATCCACTATGAATAGGCAGGAAAATAATGCACGAGCAAACAGCTTATAACAGACATTATAAGAAAATGAGAATACCGGGGCATCCCGTTACTGGCCCCCACATCCATTTTCTCAATCAGTGTAATTAAGGAAAGAAGGAGTAAGTCCACTCCAAGGCCCAGCGGGGCAGCGTGGAGTGGTCGGGGTAGGGAAAAGAAGGGGGCAGGACAGAAGAGGGGAGGGGGGGACGACGTAAGACAGGACACAACAAGGGGGAAAACAGGTAGACACACAGAGGGCCCAGAGTTTGCCATGATCGAACCCCTCACTCCGCAGGAAGTGTGGGCTCACTGAGGAGCATAGCGTAATCTGCGGACTGTTGAAAGTCCGTCCAAGGGAGCCAAGTCCGGTAAAACCGAGAATTGGAGTTTTGGAGGGAGGCAGTCAAATCCTCCATTCTCATTACCTCATTCATTTTCCGTATCCAGAGAGGAATAGGGGGAGCCTCCACCCGTTTCCAATATAGGGGAATACAGGCCCTCGCCGTCATCACAAGAAAGCGAAGGATAGACCGGCGGTATTTTTTGGAGGACATGTCGCTGTGATGAAGCAGGAAGAGTGCAGGCGAGAAGTCCACAGTGGCCCCGGACACCTTTCGGGCCACCTCCTGGACTGTGGTCCAGAACTGGGTTAAGGAGGGACAGGACCAAAAAATATGTAGGAACGTGCCCTCCGCAGTTCCGCATCTCCAACAGGTGGGATCGGCCTCCGGCCAGATTGCGTGTAGTTTAACGGGGACCCTGTACCAGCGCGAGACTATTTTATATCCAGCTTCCTGGAAGCGGGAACTGATAGAGCATTTATGAGCCATTGTGAGGATGTCAGAGCGCTGGGCCGGGGTCAGCGTCAACTGCAGCTCCTCTTCCCACTTGACCAAGAAGGGAGGGGGCTCAGAATCCGGTGGAACCAACAGTTCCCTATAAATCAGGGAAAGGGAGTGCCGGAGAGGACCCTCTCCATCACACAGTGTCTCGAAGTACGTCCTCGAGGAGGGAATCTGATCAGGGGACGGCAACGTGCGGAGATAATGGGAGAGCTGGTTAGCTCGCCAGAACCCCAGAGGGACTGGGTCAGACCTGGCAGCAAGGTCCGCAATAGGCGCCCAGACCGCGCCAACCCTAAATTCCGAGGCCGTGCCCCTCCCCTCCCGGGCCCAGACACGAAATACTGGATCCGAGAGGCCAGGTGCAAAGGCGGGATGGCCCAACACGGGCAGCATTGGGGAAAGGAATGGAGCGAGGCGAGCTCGAGTCTCAGCCTCGTTGCATGCCGCGATCAGAGGGCCAATAGACGGATGGGGCACCAGGTCGGTTAGATAGCGGCGCGGCAGCCAAGGAATGTGTCGCAGGGGGATGCCGGTGAAGGATTGCTCAATGCCCACCCACTGTTTGACATGCCCATGGCGAAACCAGTCGATCACCCTCACCAAGGAGGACGCCAGATGGTAGCTCTGTATATCAGGTAAAGCCACTCCGCCATGTGTCTTGGCCCTGCACAGCAGTGATCTCTTCAGTCTCGCCGGTTTGGAGCCCCAGATGAACTTGATTTGTATGGAGGAGAGGGCCTTAAAGAAGGCCTTCGGGATCTTTGCTGGCACACACTGGAAAGCATAGAGGAGCTTGGGTAAGAGGGACATTTTAAAAATGGAGCACCTGCCAAACCAAGTGAAGGTACCTGAGCCCCATGACTGGCAGCAGGCCTGGATGTGGGCCAATATGGGGGGGAAGTTGAGCCGAAACAGATCAGCGAGGTTAGATGGAAGGGAGATGCCCAGGTATTTTATGGATCCAACTGCCCACCTGAACCCGAACGAGGACCGGAGGAGGGAGACCACGCCAGACGGCAGGGAGACGCTGAGGGCCACCGACTTGGAATAATTTACTTTGAAATTGGAAAGAGAGGCAAACGTCTCCAACTCACGCATCAAGACAGGCAAGGATGTGGCAGGATTGGACACAAAAAACAGCAGGTCGTCTGCGTACGCCGCCACCTTGTGCATGGTCTCCCCCGCCCGGATCCCCCCCAGGTCCCGCAAGGCCCGGATTCTGGATAAGAAGGGCTCCAGTGACAGAACGAAGATGAGTGGGGAGAGGGGACACCCCTGACGGGTACCGTTGGCAATGGGAAAGCTCTCAGATAGGACTCCATTCACCCGGACCACCGCAGACGGATTAGAGTAAAGGGCCAAGACCCAAGACAGGAAGGTAGAGCCGAGGCCCAAGGCCCGGAGAGTCTCCTCCATGAACACCCAGCTGACTCGATCGAAGGCCTTCTCTGCATCAGTTGATAGTTGTGGGGCTTTCTAACATACAGGCCCCTCAAATACACTTTAAACCTGAACAGGTCCCCAAAAATATCTGATTTTGAAATTTTACTGAAAATTTGGAAATTTGCTGCTAATGTTTTAAGCTTCCTATCGTCTAAAAAAAATGAAAGATAGTTTAATAAATGCTGCCAACATAAAGTAGACATGTTGCTAATGCTATTTAATATATAATTTATGTGGTATAACCACTTTCTGTATACGCAAAAAAGTTTCAAAGTTGGAAAAATGCATTTTTTCACATTTTTTCACATTATTTGGGTTTTTTTCATAAAGATTTGTTATGAGTATCGACTCCAATTTACCAGAAATGTAAAGTACAATATGTCACGAGAAAACAGTCTCAGAATCAGCCGGATAGGTAAAAGCATCCCGAAGTTATTAATGACTAAAGTGACACTGGTCATATTCATAAAATTTGTCTCTGTCATTAAGGCCATTTCAGGCTCTGTCCTTAAGGGGTTAAAGTTGAGGAGTGCTTGCTGCTGTATGTCTGGAAGTAGGTTTTCTTCCAAATCTGCTCAGCAGCTCTGGACATGTAGTTTTTACTTTTTACTTTAGCTTCTCTTTTGCTCTTCAATTGGCTTAATTTTTTAGGTTTTTGTAGTGTCCTATATCCCTGCCCACATTTAGGGGTTTAGGCCCTGCCCCTCTGTGACATCACCAACAGTAACATGCGTTTTTGAGGGGAGAGACCACAAAGAAATCCCTTATACAGTAATATATGAAATGTGCAGAATATCAGCTTAAAGCAACTCTGTACCCACAATCTGTCCCCCCCAAACCACTTGTACCTTTTGGATAGCTGCTTTTAATCAAAGATCTGTCCTGGGATCCGTTTGGCAGGTGATACAGCTATTGTCCAAAAAAAAAACAAAAAAACTTTTAAACTAGCAGCCCTGTGTCAAACTGCCGTGGCCTAGAGTATCTGTGCCCTAACCTTGCACCACCCCTCCGTCCCTCCTCCCCACCCTCTTCATCATTAGAAATGCCACTGACAGGATTTTTCCTATTCCTCTGCAGTGAACACTGCACAGGTGTCTTAATGATCCAGCCCATGTGTAGTGTTCACACAGCTAATGAATAGGAGAATACCTGCCTGGGGCATTCCTAATGTTGAAGAGGGTGGGGAGGAGGGACAGAGAGGGTGTGCCAGCCTAATGCATACACAATCTAGGCCACGGCCGTTTGACATAGGGCTGCAAGTTTAAAAGTTGTTTTTTTTTTTACAATAACTGCATCACCTGCCGAACGGACACCAGGACAGATCTTGGATTAAAAGCAGCTATCCAAAGGTACAAGCGGTTTGGGGTGGGCAGATTGTGGGTACAGAGTCACTTTAAGAATAGTGTTGAGAACTCCGTATTTGGAAAGGGGGTGACAATATCACTTTAATAAATTGACAGCTGGGCAGTCTATTCTGGTGTCATAGAAGAGTGAATGTGAATAACTTGGACACTATCCAGTCAGCAGGTACAATGCCCGAGCAACTCAAGCTGTGGGATCTCACAAGACTATTTCATGAAGTGAAGGAGGCGGGATCCGTTTGAAGTTCGCTCGGATCCCGCCTCCTTCACTGAGTGGCTAAGCGGCCCTGAGACGTAGCGTCTCGGGCGGCGTCAGACACCAGGAAGCGGCCGGGAACCGGGTAACGGAGCGCCGCGATGAGTGACCCGCCGCTGGAACCGGGGAGGTGAGTGGACGTCTTTTATTTCAGCCACCTCCTCCCCGGTCCCCCCCAGAAAGTGCCCCCATGCTGGAGCACCCCTTTAACTGCTACGATCTGAGCGGGTTGCGGCAGGTGCCCGGCTATCACTGATAGCCGGGACCTGCCGCGGGATGACAGACGCAGCTCCTTTGCCCGTTTCATCCCAGGAAGTAACTGTACAACCTTGAGTGGGAAAACCCCGCAAAAAAGGACATACAGTTATGTCCACGGTCCTAAAGGGGTGCTCCAGCATGGGGGCACTTTCTGGGGGGGATCGGGGAGGAGGTGGCTGAAATAAGACGTCCACTCACCTCCCCGGTTCCAGCTGCGGGTCACTCATCGCGGCGCTCCGGTACCCGGTTCCCGGCCGCTTCCTGGTATCTGACCCCCGAGACGCTACGTTTTAGGGCCGCTCAGCCACTCAGTGAAGGAGACTGGATCCGAGCGGACTTCAAACAAATCCCGCCTCCTTCACTGAGTGGCTGAGCGGCCCTAAGACGGCCGGGAACAGGGTACCGGAGCACCGCGTTGAGTGACCAGCCGCTGGAACCGGGGAGGTGAGTGGACGTCTTTTATTTCAGCCACCTCCTCCCCGTTCCCCCCCAAAAAGTGCCCCCACACTGGATAACCGCTTTAACACTATAGGTGCTACCATCATGCCGATCACAGCATCTATAGTGTTGAAGAGAGGGAGAATCGCACGGCCCCGATGGTTCCTATGACACAGGAGGCTTCCCTGGTGCATCTCTGGTAATAGGTTTGTAATTATGAAAGATATTGGATTACAATAAAGTGTTTGCACAGAAAATCTAAATTTTCAATTTTCTTACACACTTAGCTTTTATTTCTGTGACTCACCTAAAGGGTTAAATTCTGGATGCGCTTTTGCAGAGTTTGGGGGGTGCAGTTTCTGAAATGGGGTGCTTTGTGGGTCTCTCTAACCTATAGTCCCCTCAAATACACTTTAAGGCTAGGTTCACACTACGTATATTTCAGTCAGTATTGTGGTCCTCACATTGCAACTAAAACCAGGAGTGGATTAAAAACACAGAAAGGATCTGTTCACACAATGTTAAAATTGAGTGGATGGCCGCCATATAACAGTAAATAACTGCCATTATTTCAATACAACGGCCGTTGTTTTAAAATAACAGCAAATATTTGCCATTAAATGGCGGCCATCCACTCAATTTCAACATTGTGTGAACATATCCTTTTTGTGTTTTTAATTCACTCCTGGTTTTGGTTGCAATATGAGGACCACAATACTGACTGAAATATATGTAGTGTGAACCAAGCCTTAACCTTAACAGGTGCCTAAAAAAAAATCTGATTTTAAAATTTAGAAAATTTGGAAAATTGCCGCTAACGTTTTAAGCTACATATTGTTTAAAAAAAATGGAAGGAAAGTTTAATAAATGCTGCCAACATGAAGTAGACATATTTCTAATGCTATTTAATATTTAAAGGGGTATTCCCCCCCCCCCAGAGCTAAAAAAATAAAATACTCCTAGACCTACTCCCCCGTCTTTCTAGCTGCTTCTGTTCCATAGTTACAAGTTTTTTAAAAAGCCAAACTATATGCAACATGGCGCCGGCCAGAAAACTACATCTCCCATCATGCAATGCTTATCCCTGATTGGTCCACGATGTAGCAGAGCTGATATATTTACAAGGTAGTGAAATAGCAGAGTTGAGTGAGTTGCAGAGTTGAGCAAGTTGTGCCGCGGGTGACTCTTCCCCTGGCCTCCTTAGACTAGAGAGCAGCAGCTGTGGTAGTGGCTGTTTATCTGATGCTGGGGCCTGTGCCCGGGGTGTGATTTAACCCCGGAGACGCTATGAGGCTGCTGGCCAGTGTCGGTCTGTGCCCCGTCCTGTTCGCCCTGCCCCAATCACTGGTATGAGGCGGATGCTCAGAGACACCGGGACCGTTCCGGGGGGGTTAGTCGTGGGGGGAGCACAATGGGCAGTTGAGCTGCAGGGGGGGCAATTTCAGGGGGCACAGTGTGGAGGGCTCAGGGGCAGGGGCACACAGGTGACCTGGGGGGAGGGAGTCGGGAGACACTGATTGGTAGCAGCTGTCAGTGTCCTCCCTCACTTCAATGGGCAGGGTTAGAAGCCAGCCCATTGAAGAGACGGAGGACACGGGATCCTGACACAGAGGGTGGGGGCCAGGAGCAGGGAGCAGTGTCAGGTTGGACTGAGATTTAATAATTTTATGCCTTTGGTGGGGGTGAATGCATCTAGATAACAGCAAAACTGTGCAGAATCCATAATAAACAGAATCAGCAGGATAGGTAAAAGCACTCCCAAGTTATTAATGAATAAAGTAGGCTAAAAGGAAGAGAGAGGCGCCATAGGGTAATAACATCAATACTCGGGTGGGAAGGGGGAGCACATATGGTTATGCTCACCTTTTTGTGTTGTACAAAGAGTACAACACCTTGTAGCGCTATCAACGAAGACAGACGGAGTAGCCGCAGCAGCCAGTCCAAGAGTTTGCTGTCGAGGATCCTGAGCCACGAGATCCCGATGCCGGAGAATAGAGATGTGTCACAGCCTCAGAGTTATGACGGGCTAGAGTAAAAGGACCTTGTTCGGCGCTGAACGGTACTTTAGTTCAAACAGGTATATTGAAGAGATGATTTATTGTCTCAGAAACAACGCGTTTCGAGGTGTAATACCTCTTTATCAAGTTAAAAGAGACATATAAGAGCATACAGAGTAGTCTCAGATAAATAGGCAACTGATTGCAGTTTGGTGGGAGGGGAATACACCAGTACCGCCCTCAACCTGATGACACTATTTAGATTAAAAAGAATATTGTTAAACATACTACACAATAAATATATGCAATAAAATAACTAGTATAAAATAAGATTAATACTATTAGATGCAGCATAAAACCAAAAAAAGATGATTGGCAAAGACTTGACAGTGTGTCTGATCATGTGATTCCGATCATGTGATCGGCTTTTTTTCAGTATGAAAGAACTTAATTTAGATGAGCAGTCTTTTTTTTTTTTTTTTTTTCCTATGAAGGAACTTTATTAGGCGAGCAGTCGGGGAGCGCATCACTAGAAGTGAGATGAAACATTTCGTTAGTGCCGGAGACCAGGCTGCTAAAATGTGACTCTACCATCGCAGATTTTGAGCGCACAGAAAAAAGGGATAAGATAAAATCAAAATCAAATGTGCGCCGCTAAGGGTTATTGATGATCTAACGGCGGCGGGATTAGTGAACTGAGAAGATAACAGTTAGGAGAGGGAGATTGAGACTACCCTAAGAGAAAATAATTAGAAAAAAAATATATATAAATTATTAATTAAGAATAAGGACTTTAGTATAATAGAACTATTAGGATATAAATACATATGTTGTGGATATAAATACATATGTTGGCTACGTGTGATTAGGATAAAAAATGCATAAATTAATAAAGAATGATAGGTAATAAATAGATAAATGAATAAATAGATTGGTATAAATATATAAAATTGGTATTGTGATAAACCGGTACTTAGATAATAAGATTTTATTAGATATTTATTTCGAATGCCTCATTGAGACCACCGGGCAACAGTGTATGCAGTTTATAAATCCAAAACATTTCCCGTCGTTTGAGTGTTTGGAAACGATTTTGCGTATTAGGAGGTATATGGTCAATGGGACAAAGTAGAAACCCTTTAAAGCTGCTCTGATGATGTAGTGCGGAGTGTCTTGATACACTGTGTTTCATGAAGCCAGTATTAACGTTATGTCTGTGCTTATTTATTCTCATTCTTAGGGTCATGGTGGTTCTTCCTATGTATTGTAGACCACATGGACAGGTGAGTAGATATATAACGTATTCAGTTCCGCAGGTCATCTGTTGTTTGATACAGAATTTTTCTTTTGTAGTTTTACTACTGAAAATGTTCGTTACAGATAGATTCTCACAACATTTACATTTATTACTCTCACATCTGAAAGATCCACCTACGGTTTTATTTGAGGTGATACTGTTTGTTCCTTCTTCTACAGATTTTAGCTTGCTGGGGGCCAGGTGACTTTTTAGAGTTCTTGCTCTTCTGTAGATGCATTTTGGCATCAAAGGGAGTTCATCTTTTAGAAGTGGGTCATTTAGAAGAATCACCCAATGTTTGTTGAGAATATTTTCTATTAGTTTAAAGTTGGAGTTATAGGTAGTGATAAAAGAAACCATATGTTTTTTGTTATTGTTACCTTGTGATTCATGAGGGAGTCTGGGTTTCAGACAGTCTTCTTGTGTGAGACTGTTGGCTCTATTGTATGCTGCATTTATCACTCTTCTGGGGTATCCTTTTGCGGAAAACCTATTACTAAGTACTCTGCTTTGGGTCTTGAAGTCGATATCTTTTGAGCAGTTTTTCCTAATTCTTTTGAACTGACTAAAAGGTATATTATCTTTCCACTTCCTGTGATGTGCACTCTTGTAGTCCAGATAGCTATTGCGATCGACTTTCTTGAAGTGGGTACTCGTAGTGATGGTTCCACTTTCGGAACTGAGTATTACATCTAGGTATTCTACTTTGCAGGTGGAGTAATTGGCTGTAAAGGAAAGGCCCCACAAGTTCTCATTAAGGTAAGATACAAAATTTTTCGCCTCATTTAAGGTACCATCCCAGATGAAGATGAGGTCATCAATATATCGTTTAAAAAGGTGAATTTTTTGTGACCAAGCAGAGTTTTGATGTATAAATAATTCTTCAAAGCAGCCCATATAGAGGTTGGCATAACTGGGGGCAAATCTAGTCCCCATTGCCGTACCTCTAATTTGTCTATAGATTAACCCTTCAAATTCAAAATAGTTATGAGTGAGAATAAACTTAATACTGTCCAGAATAAATTGTTTTTGTCCAGTAGGGATGGTGGGGTCTTTGTCCAATACGCTCGAAACACAGTTCATGCCTTTATTATGAGGGATATTTGAGTATAGCGATGAAACATCTAGCGTGATCCATAGGTAATTTGAAGACCAAGTGATATCTTTAAGGAGATTTATAAGGGTAGTGGAATCCTTTAGGTAAGAATTTAGAGTTATAACATATTTTTGTAGCATTAAGTCTACATAGTGAGAAAGGTTGCTACTTTTAGAGGATACTCCCGAGATGATGGGTCTGCCAGGAGGTTTCTTAGGGTCTTTGTGTACTTTAGGTAAATGGTAAAAGACTGCTAGAGACGGATTATGTGGTATGATGTATTTCTTTTCTTTTTCAGATAATATACCCATAGTGAACGCCGCATCCACCAAGGATTTTAATTCAGCCAGGTGAGTATATGTGGGATCACCATTAAGTATTTCATAGTAATCCGTATCAGAAAGTATGTTGGATGCTTCTTCCAGGTAATCTTCAAGTTTTTGGATGACTATTCCTCCTCCTTTGTCCGCGCTCCTTAGGACAATGTTCCTGTTTTTGGTTAAAGAGATAAGAGCATTTCTTTCTTGTGTAGTCAGGTTGGATGGGAGTTTGGGTAGAGTGTTGATCTTCCGAAACTCTGAAGCTATAGTGTTAGCAAAGGTTTCAATATAGCTTCCTTTGTGTTGTACAGGATAGAAGGTGGACTCTGGACAGAGGGAAGTATGACAAGGGGGAGGGGAGGAGCTGGGGTGGAGGCCCAGATCAGTAGTGAGATGAGACATCTCCATGGGGGGTATCTGATCCATATCAGTAATGAGAAAATGTCTGCGCAATGTTAATTTCCTGGTAAAAGCATGTAGATCTAGGAACAATTGTAATTCATCAAAATTACCAGTAGGGCAAAAGGATAATCCTTTACTTAAAAGGGATATCTCTTTTCTTCTGAGTAAGTAGTCAGAGAGATTAAAAATCTTCACTTTTACATCCTGTTCCTCTTTGGGGTTTGTAACCCTGGAACGCTTTCTTCTGTATTCATGTCGTCCTCCTCTGCATCCTCTTTTTGTGGGAGGAAAAAATTTGTAATTTTCATAGTGGTAGGACTATGCCTGACAGTGTAGGAAGCCACTTGGTTGATAGTATTTGGTAATGGAAGGAAGGAAACTGTATGATTGAACGTTTGAAGTGTGGTATTCTGAGTCGCTCCTCCCCTCCCCCTTGTCATACTTCCCTCCGTCCAGAGTCCACCTTCTATCCCGTACAACACAAAGGAAGCTATATTGAAACCTTTGCTAACACTATAGCTTCAGAGTTTCGGAAGATCAACACTCTACCCAAACTCCCATCCAACCTGACTACACAAGAAAGAAATGCTCTTATCTCTTTAACCAAAAACAGGAACATTGTCCTAAGGAGCGCGGACAAAGGAGGAGGAATAGTCATCCAAAAACGTGAAGATTACCTGGAAGAAGCATCCAACATACTTTCTGATATGGATTACTATGAAATACTTAATGGTGATCCCACATATACTCACCTGGCTGAATTAAAATCCTTGGTGGACGCGGCGTTCACTATGGGTATATTATCTGAAAAAGAAAAGAAATACATCATACCACATAATCCGTCTCTAGCAGTCTTTTACCATTTACCTAAAGTACACAAAGACCCTAAGAAACCTCCTGGCAGACCCATCATCTCGGGAGTATCCTCTATAAGTAGCAACCTTTCTCACTATGTAGACTTAATGCTACAAAAATATGTTATAACTCTAAATTCTTACCTAAAGGATTCCACTACCCTTATAAATCTCCTTAAAGATATCACTTGGTCTTCAAATTACCTATGGATCACGCTAGATGTTTCATCGCTATACTCAAATATCCCTCATAATAAAGGCATGAACTGTGTTTCGAGCGTATTGGACAAAGACCCCACCATCCCTACTGGACAAAAACAATTTATTCTGGACAGTATTAAGTTTATTCTCACTCATAACTATTTTGAATTTGAAGGGTTAATCTATAGACAAATTAGAGGTACGGCAATGGGGACTAGATTTGCCCCCAGTTATGCCAACCTCTATATGGGCTGCTTTGAAGAATTATTTATACATCAAAACTCTGCTTGGTCACAAAAAATTCACCTTTTTAAACGATATATTGATGACCTCATCTTCATCTGGGATGGTACCTTAAATGAGGCGAAAAATTTTGTATCTTACCTTAATGAGAACTTGTGGGGCCTTTCCTTTACAGCCAATTACTCCACCTGCAAAGTAGAATACCTAGATGTAATACTCAGTTCCGAAAGTGGAACCATCACTACGAGTACCCACTTCAAGAAAGTCGATCGCAATAGCTATCTGGACTACAAGAGTGCACATCACAGGAAGTGGAAAGATAATATACCTTTTAGTCAGTTCAAAAGGATTAGGAAAAACTGCTCAAAAGATATCGACTTCAAGACCCAAAGCAGAGTACTTAGTAATAGGTTTTCCGCAAAAGGATACCCCAGAAGAGTGATAAATGCAGCATACAATAGAGCCAACAGTCTCACACAAGAAGACTGTCTGAAACCCAGACTCCCTCAAGAATCACAAGGTAACAATAACAAAAAACATATGGTTTCTTTTATCACTACCTATAACTCCAACTTTAAACTAATAGAAAATATTCTCAACAAACATTGGGTGATTCTTCTAAATGACCCACTTCTAAAAGATGAACTCCCTTTGATGCCAAAATGCATCTACAGAAGAGCAAGAACTCTAAAAAGTCACCTGGCCCCCAGCAAGCTAAAATCTGTAGAAGAAGGAACAAACAGTATCACCTCAAATAAAACCGTAGGTGGATCTTTCAGATGTGAGAGTAATAAATGTAAATGTTGTGAGAATCTATCTGTAACGAACATTTTCAGTAGTAAAACTACAAAAGAAAAATTCTGTATCAAACAACAGATGACCTGCGGAACTGAATACGTTATATATCTACTCACCTGTCCATGTGGTCTACAATACATAGGAAGAACCACCATGACCCTAAGAATGAGAATAAATAAGCACAGACATAACGTTAATACTGGCTTCATGAAACACAGTGTATCAAGACACTCCGCACTACATCATCAGAGCAGCTTTAAAGGGTTTCTACCCTTCTACGCAAAATCGTTTCCAAACACTCAAACGACGGGAAATGTTTTGGATTTATAAACTGCATACACTGTCGCCCGGTGGTCTCAATGAGGCATTCGAAATAAATATCTAATAAAATCTTATTATCTAAGTACCGGTTTATCACAATACCAATTTTATATATTTATACCAATCTATTTATTCATTTATCTATTTATTACCTATCATTCTTTATTAATTTATGCATTTTTTATCCTAATCACACGTAGCCAACATATGTATTTATATCCACAACATATATATTTATATCCTAATAGTTCTATTATACTAAAGTCCTTATTCTTAATTAATAATTTATATATATTTTTTTTCTAATTATTTTCTCTTAGGGTAGTCTCAATCTCCCTCTCCTAACTGTTATCTTCTCAGTTCAGTAATCCCGCCGCCGTTAGATCATCAATAACCCTTAGCGGTTATTTGATTTTGATTTTATCTTATCCCTTTTTTCTGTGCGCTCAAAATCTGCGATGGTAGAGTCACATTTTAGCAGCCCGGTCTCCGGCACTAACGAAATGTTTCATCTCACTTCTCACTTCTAGTGATGCGCTCCCCGACTGCTCGCCTAATAAAGTTCCTTCATAGGAAAAAAAAAAAAAAAAAGACTGCTCATCTAAATTAAGTTCTTTCATACTGAAAAAAAGCCGATCACATGATCGGAATCACATGATCGGAATCACATGATCGGAATCACATGATCGGAATCACATGATCGGAATCACATGATCGGAATCACATGATCGGAATCACATGATCAGACACACTGTCAAGTCTTTGCTAATCATCTTTTTTTGGTTTTATGCTGCATGTAATAGTATTAATCTTATTTTATACTAGTTATTTTATTGCATATATTTATTGTGTAGTATGTTTAACAATATTCTTTTTAATCTAAATAGTGTCATCAGGTTGAGGGCGGTACTGGTGTATCCCCCTCCCACCAAACTGCAATCAGTTGCCTATTTATCTGAGACTACTCTGTATGCTCTTATATGTCTCTTTTAGCTTGATAAAGAGGTATTACACCTCGAAACGCGTTGTTTCTGAGACAATAAATCATCTCTTCAATATACCTGTTTGAACTAAAGTACCGTTCAGCGCCGAACAAGGTCCTTTTACTCTAGCCCGGCATAACTCTGAGGCTGTGACACATCTCTATTAATGAATAAAGTGACACAGGTCATATTCATAAAATTTGCCTTGGTCCTTAAAGTGACAGTCACCCCTTTTTTGCATTCTGAATTCTCTACACAGGTGTAAAGGGTAAATTCTGCAGTTTTCATATCTTATTTTATATCATACGTCATGGTGCTTGTTCAAGTAAAAAGTGATATTTTATCAACTGCAGATTGTGCTAAGTGTGCGGCCCCCTCGACACCCATTAGTATGGGTCGACCTTGAGGCGGTGGAGCCTTTAGGTCAGCCCGTTACAATGGCCATGAGGGGGTGGGGCCTATGTGACTCTGGGACCGGGCTAAGTGGTGTGGTTGCCATGAAGCCCCGCCCACTTAGCACAATGTGCAGATGATAAAAGATCACTTTTTACTTGAATAAGCACCATGATGTATGATATAAAATAAGTTATGAAAACTTCTAAATTTACTTTTTACACCTGTGTAGAGAAGTCAGAATGCAAAAAGAGGGTGACAGTGTCACTTTAAGGGGTTAAAGTAAATGCAACAAAAGAATGTTTCAGCATTCCCCATTCCATTTCCCGTATTTATTTAAAAGGTCTAGTTGGGGTGTGGGCGTTCAGAACTCCAGATTATGAGAATGAGCCTGGAGAGACTTTATATTAGCTGCTACTTCAGTGCTGCACTATAGACATACAGCTGGAACACATGTATTTACACAAAAGGCAGCTGCTCAGAGCTGTATGGGTTTTCAGAGATAAGTCTTGATTTTACTTTTGTGGACCATCTTCAGCAGGTACACAGAAATTTGTCTCAGTTTGCATTTACACAACCCAGGCTTTCTCATCAGATTGCCAAGAAGAGAGACACTCAGTGGCTAAGACTTTAGGGCTTTTTTTTCTATGGTAAGGATGGTAAGGATTGATTTTTGATAAGTGAAGTGATTTACAAATATGTTAGGAATCACATAGGCTATTACATGGAGGGAAGTTGTTTGAAATTGCATGACCATCTAAACAATTTTACCAGTGTGTTTCATTTTTATTTTTAGAGCATTGCATACAAACACCTGTTCCCTTTATATACAAAACGGCAGTCATACTATGAAAGAAATTGGGCGGTCAAGCAACATGCTGTTAAAGTGGAACAACAAGAGAGAACACTCACTGTAAATGTAAGTTATTTATCTTGATTGATCAAATAATATATTAATAAAAGGATTCTTCCAAAGATAGACCCTTATCACCATAGAAAAATCCTATTGATTAGCAGCAGTATAAGGCGTACGGCAGCCTCCCGACTCTCCAGTGCCGAACAAGTTTTTTTCTGACACTTATTTAAGATGTATGACTAATTTATGAAGAGGTGCAAAAATAAAAACAGAAAAAAGTTGTACTCACTGGGTGCCAGCGCTACCCCCAATAAAGTGGTCTCAAGACGTACTTGGAAATAAATAAAAGCGATTTATTAAATGCACATATGACGCGTTTCAGGAAACTGGTTCCCTTCCTCAGATAAAGTGCATGGGGTCTTACAGTCAGACCCTGGAGCCTGGAGCCTGTTAGGAAAGCTGGAGCACAGCCAGGTAACATATTAGCCGGTTAGCTGTGAGTTTAGCAGGAAGGAGCTTTACATACTCACCATAGAATGAAAAATTTGCTGTAAGTATGTAAACCCATTGAAAATGACAGGACACTGGATTACGGCAGATTCGTCTTTGAAGAAGAAAGGGGGATGGGTGCAAAGTTTGCTGTGTCTTCAGGAAAAAGCAGCAGGCTCAGAACTGGGGGAAAGAAACTGAAAATATAATAATTATGGAAGTAATTGTTAGCCTTCAGGAGGGGGGGATGATTTAACATGTATTTTACCTGACCAGATAACTCCTTTTATTCTCCTTTTATAAAAAAGGTCAAGTACAGGCAACTTAAGCCTCTATGCGCACAGCCACAACACCAATATAAATAGAAACTAGGGCTGGGCGATAATGGCCTAAATCAATATCGCGGTTTATCGCACATGTAGCCACGGTAACGATAATTGAACAATAATTATGACACACCCCTTTTTGCATACCACACCCACTTGCCATGCCTAACTGGCGATATTTTGATTCAAAAAAGTAAAAAAAGAATTCACTGAGCAGCAACAGTGTTTAGTCTATTATCATTATTATTATTTGTCATTAGGGGGTCTCAGCAGAGACCTGGACATGTGCATACAGGTATACAGCCTCTACAGGATGTATGTACGCAGGGGGTCACATAGTGATAGGTGTGTATGACTATATGAGGGGGATGGATTGGGGTATATTACTATATAGGAGGTTGGGATGGGGTTACAGGACTATACAGGGGGCACATGGGATAGGGAATGGATAGGGGTGGGGTACGGATAGTGGTGTATGTCTATGCATAGGGGGGCGGATAGGGGTGTATGACTATACGGGGCGGGGGCGGACAGGGGTGTATGACTATACGGGGCGGGGGCGGACAGGGGTGTATGACTATACGGGGCGGGGCAGACAGGGGTGTATGACTATACGGGCGGGGCGGACAGGGGTGTATGACTATACGGGGGGGGGGGGCGCGGACAGGGGTGTATGACTTTACAGGGGTACATAGGTATGGCAGGTGGATAGAGGTGTATTGCTATACAGGGGGGGGCAGATAGGGGTGTATTACTATACAGGGAGGTGCATGCTGGGACCAGTAGTCCCCTCAGTAATAGTACAAGGCTGTAACATAGGAGGAATGAATGTGCTGCAGCAGGCAGGATGCCATACACAGCAATAACTTATCCTGCCTACTGCAGCACATCTATTCCTCCTATGTTACAGCCCTGTAGTGTTACTGAGGGAACTACAGGGCAGCTGCTCCTCCAGCTGTGACATGCTGGCATCCCTGCATACACAACACATTAACATGTGCAGCGCTCGCCGGCCGGGTGTGAGGGGGACCGACACCAGTCCCGACCTAACGCCGACGCTTTGACAGGACAGGTGCAGCGGGAAGGGGCCTCGGACTTGACGAGGGAGGGAGCTCGGACAGGTGGGTGGGCGCTTAGACTTGATGGCTGCGGGGGCTGGGAAGGATGGTGCATTCGGGCATTCTCATCTGGGCCCTGCTGCTCCTCCACCTCCCGCTCTGATATCCGCACGTGGCCCGGCGTGAGCGCTGCACGTTATGTGTGCGGGGGCGCTCTGACAGGGATATAAAATACAAAAATACCGCAGATACCGTCCTGGCTAAGTTGAGGTCGGTTAACCGACGCCAGTGACAGTATCGGTATTTTTGCGGTATACCGCCCAGCCCTAATAGAAACTATTCCAGACCTAAAAATGTATTGAAAATAGTCAATATGCCTTCAAAAGGATGGGTAATCAGGAAGTACCCAGTGGGAAAAAATAAATTGTGCAAACTGTAATGTTTGTTGTTTTAGTTTTTATGCACTGCAGACTGGTTGCCCATGTACCCCTCTATATAAATAATCACTCTGCTGAGCAGCCGGAGTGACATCGCTTTAGAGCACCACCTCAATATTCATTGAGGCAGGCAAGTGGAACAGTGAACCAAGGGTTATAGTACCGCCCCCAGTCCACTAAACCACCTAATTGACATAATAAAACTGGGGGTCTAATAAAGCGGAGGATGAAGGTAAGAAAATTGCCACCTTCCTTAGCGTTTTCTGCGTTTTGGGGACATAACAGCAGGTTAGAATCTTCTCTAATGCCTTATCTTTTAGAATCACAAGCAAGACAGCCACCCTCATAATCATGTACATATAATAAATAAAAAGTCTATGACAGCAAAAAAAGTCTTGAAAACAAATAACACATAAACACATAACACAAAAATATATAGATGCACAGTAATATAGATATTTTATTTGATCCTTTGCCTGGAAACAAGGTCATTTAGTGTTTCAATTACCTTTTTTACTTACTGTCTACGTTGCTATCTAGTAAGGCTATTTCTAGCAATCATTTTCTTAGTGTTTTTCTCTCTCTCTAATAGGATTTTAAAAGCTGCAACTCTCGAATTGGTGTTAAAAGTGGTATGTAAATAAAATTAGAGTAACTTCTGACATCTTCATCATTGTACTCACGATAGGATGCCTCTAAGTGTTATGCCACAAAGCATAATATAGTGCAACATAGTGCTGAGATCAAGAGATTGCAAGTTGCAAAAAAAAAAGTAAAAGGTTGAAGCTTAAAGTGACTCTGTACCCACAGTCTGTCCCCCCCAAACCACTTATACCTTCAGATAGCTGCTTTTAATCCAAGATCTGTCCTGGGGTCCGTTCGGCTGGTGATGCAGTTATTGTCCAAAAAACAACTTTTAAACTTACAACCCGTGCCCTACGGGAGTATCTGTGCCCTAACTTTGCACCACCCCTCCTCCGCTCCTCCCCACCCTCTTCATCATTAGGAATGCCACTGGAACATTTTCTCCATGCTGAACATTGCGCAGGTCCTTAACGATCCAGCCCATGTGCCGGGCTGCCACAGGTGGGAATAGTAGGCAATCTGCCTGGAGCATTCCTAATGAGGAGGAGGGTGGGGAGGAGGGACAGAGAGGTTGTGCCAGCCTAATGCATACGCAATCTAGGCCACTCCCGTAGGGCAACAGGGCTGCCAGTTTAAAAGTTGTTTTCTAGCACAATAACTGCATCACCTGCCGAACGATCCACAGGACAGATCTTGGATTAAAAGCAGCTATCCGAAGGTACAAGTGGTTTAAGGTGGTCAGATTGTGGGTACAGAGTCGCTTTAGAAAATAAGATTATAAAATGTTTTCTTAATTAACCCAGTGGTAGAGTCGCACGCAGCACAACTCAACTCTGCTATGCAACTCATATGGCTATATACATTCCTACTGCCAATGCCTTGTGCAATAGGAATGTTTATATACGTTCCTCTTTTAAAGGGGCTTTAATGTGTGCTGAGCTCCTTCAATGTGAGCAGCCCCACACACACACTAGTTTTCCAGGAGCCAGGGTCAATGACAAGCGGCTGCAATCACGCAGCTTCCTGCCATCTATAGAGATTGTGGCATTTAAGGGCGTTGGTGACGTACAGTAAATGTCACTGACCAGGATGTCTGCAGCGTGACTGCGGGGTTTCGAATCAGTTTCCCTGACAAGCAGAGAAGAATACTTGCCTCCATCCTATCGGATTGGCTATCTTTTTATAGAGTCTTCCTTACACAGAATATATTAGAAGAGCGCATATAATACTGATCAATGCTATGCAATGGCATAGCATTGATCAGTGTAAGACGTTTAATGATTGCTTATATAACTCCCCTAGGGGGGGACTTGTAAAGGGCAAAAAAAAAATCCCTCCCCTAGTAAGACCAAAAAAAAATCCCTCCCCTAGTAAAACCTGTAGCCTTGTCTGACCTTTCACTTTTTACCTAATAAGGGTATGTTCACACTGAGTAAAACAGCCGGAATTCCCGTCTATGGGAGAGCGCGCTCCTCCGCAGCCGCCACTCTCCGCTTAAAGAAGTGACTTGTTGCAGAGGAGTGCGCGCCCTCTCATTCACTCACAGCGCGAAAGTAAGCGCAGCGGATTCCGCTGTATTTGTTCAGTGTGAACATACCCTAATGGGAATTGCATGAAATATCAATTCTGGAACATTATTACTTATAGTGCTGTTTTGTTAATTCCTCTGTCATCCCTACATTGGGGAAGGTAATCAAAACTGTCTGTGTTGCCTATAGCATTCAATCAGAGCTCAGATTTTGTTTTTACCAGGGTTGCTTCAGAAATGTGAAGATGTAAACATTATTGACAGTAAGACTCTTTTATTACCACTTTACTAATGTTTTTGATTTCACTTTTTATTTTTCAGACTTTTGGAAGTATAATATGAGAAGGCACGAAAAGTAAGTTGCTGAATTTTCATACATTCATTTGTTTTTCAATTAATGAAAAACTACTCTGATGCTAAATATTAACCCATAATTTATTTAATTCCTGTTGACTATTTATCCCAGGGGATTCACAAAATGTTGTATATATTTCATTTTAATGACTTGAAAGTTGACAATAGCTCGAAGCTGGAAAACCTCCAGTTGCATTGGAAATAAGGTGCCCATACACCTTCAATTACTGACAGCAGCCAGTTATTCTTCTGCCCACTACTTGTCCTCCCCATACACAGGAATATTTGACACGGCCAAGTGATCTTGTGTTCTCTATGGGGAGAGGTAAGCTACAGGGAAAGAGCTCTGGCCATTATTATTATTCAATAGTAAAGCATACAAACGACATTTTGACTTCTCAATTGACGTCTTTTTCAAGCATGCTTGAAAAAGACTCCGATTGTGACGTCGAAACGTCTCTTGTATGCTTAACCTAGATAAGAGGAGGAGGCAAGTTTGCTGAATAAATGTTTTTACAAAAATGAACTTGACGAGTCAAGTTTTAGCTGTAAGTTGAGATGGAAATACCCCTATAATGGTTTTTATGGCTAAAAGTTTTGTTTTTTTACTTTTCAACTATGGACAGCCCCTGTAACTATGGCTTTTAAATTCCATTGTAACTCCTAACAAATTTTATTGATGTTAAAAGTGTTCCTTTTTTTTCTAGGTTGGATGAGTATAGGGAAAAGGTAAGTTGTTGTTGTTTGTTTACTATTCTTCTGTTATGTATACTATAATTTATAGATAGAACTACTTCTATTATAAATAATAGTGTAATGATTAAATGATTTCCTTCTTCAGGTACAAGTATTTCAGGGTAGTAGATTGCAGAAAAGCAAAATGTTACTAAAACGATCAGCTAAAACTTATTTTCATTTAAGGTCCTAGTTATGTTATTTAATTTCATAAAATAACAGACCATATAAGAGAATAAATATTTAGGCTAGATTCACACATACCGTATCCACAGCAGATTTCATGCTGCGAGTTCTCAGGGAAATCTGCTGAGGATACCTTCCCTGTCAGTTTCAATGTGATTTGCATACTCGCAGCAGGATTTACATCTCTTTACTTCTGTTCTGGACAGTTCTTGTCTGGGCCAGAGATATCAGCAGAGAGCACTGTATTAGACTGAAAATAAAACATTTCCTGTAGGACATACAGTAGCCAATAAGTATGGGAAAACTTTTTTTTTTTAAAAGAAGTAAATGACAAATTTATATAACTTTCTGACAGCAGTTGATTTGAAAGAAAAAGATTTTCACTGGATAACCCCTTAAGGTCAAAGCCAATTTTCGTTTTTGCGCTTTTGCTTTTTCCACTTTATGTTTAAAAGGCCATAGCACTTGCATTTTTTCACCCAGAGACCCACATGAGCCCTTATTTTTTGCAACACCAATTGTACTTTGCAATGACAGACTTTTTTACCATAAAATCTGCTGCAAAACCGGAAATCATTTGCGCTGTCAAATTGAAAAAAAAAAAAAAAAGAAATTTGTTTTAATTTCAGGGAGTTTCGTGTTTACGCCGTTCACCCTGGGGTAAAACTTGTTATATATGTTCCTCAAGTCGTTACGATTAAAACAAAATGTATAACCTTTCTTTTATGTCATGGCTTGTAAAAAATTCAAATCATTGTTAACTAATATATGTTCCTTAACCCCTTCACGTCAGCCATCTGTATATATACGTTCCTATTGCACATGCCCCGTGCAGTAGGAATGTACATATACGTTCCTGACTTGTGGGGGCTTTGTGATGAGAACGGGATCGCTGCAGGGACAGCGATCCCGCTCTCATCTGTGTACAGCACCGGAGATAATGAGGATCAGCTGCGATTCCGCAGCTGACCCCCATTAACCCCTTAGTGACCGCCGGAACGGCGGTCACTAATAGGCCGGTGCCGCCGCTGTATTTCATCTCCCCCCACCGTGAATCCACGGTGGGGGGAGATGAAATAAGTAAAAATCAGACCCCAGATCAGCCCCTAGTGCCCCAGTCACTAACCCCCCTCCCGCGGCGGCCATCGGATCCAAGATGGCCGCCGCGATCACTGTGAACAGACTAATGTCTGTTCACAGTGATCAAAAAAGAAAAATGAATGAAAGCCCCATGCTCTCCGCCACCGGAGGTAGCGGAGAGCATGGGGCAGTCATCGGGACCCCCCCTGTGGGGTCCCGGTTCAAGCGATCAGCGGTATATACTATATACCGCTGATCGCTTGTGCCATGTGCCGCCGGCAATTTTTATCCCCTGTCACCATGAATGATTGGTGACAGGGGATAAAAAGTGATGTCCCCCCATTCCCCAAGTCGCCCCCCACCCTTCCCCATATACTCACCTGCTCCTGGAGCTCCTTCCTCTTCCGTGTCCTGGCTGGTTATGAAGTGCGCATGCGCTCCACAACCAGCCAAGCTCTGAAAATTTAAAGTGACAGAGACCAATTTGGTCTCTGTCACTGAACTATGATTACTGTGATAGAAAATATCACAGTAATCATAGTAATACAGTGAAAATGAATGTATAAAGTACAAAAAGTGACAAACATACAAAAAAATAAAACACACACTTTTTATAGTAATAATTGCAGTTTAGTCCCAAATTACCCCTAACCCCCCCCCCCCCAGATTACCCGTAACCACCGCAGGTTGCCCGTAACCACCCCAGGTTGTCCGTAATCACGTCAGATTGCAAGTAACCCCCCAGATTGCCCGTAACCACCGCACGTTGCCCGTAACCACCGCACGTTGCCCGTAACCACCGCACGTTGCCCGTAACCACCGCACGTTGCCCGTAACCACCGCACGTTGCCCGTAACCACCGCACGTTGCCCGTAACCACCGCACGTTGCCCGTAACCACCGCACGTTGCCCGTAACCACCGCACGTTGCCCGTGACCCCCTCCAGATTGTCCGTAATCACCCCAGATTGCCTGTAACCACCCCAGATTAGCTATAAGCACTTCACTCTATCCGTAACAATTCTAGATTGTCTGTAACCCCTCCAGGTTGCCCGTAACCACCGCAGGTTGGGCATAACCACCCCAGATTGCCCGTAATCATGCCAGATTACATGTAACCCCCCAGATTGCACGCAACCACCGCACGTCGCCTCTGACCGCCGCACGTCGCCTCTGACCGCCGCACGTCGCCTCTGACCGCCGCACGTCGCCTCTGACCGCCGCACGTCGCCTCTGACCGCCGCACGTCGCCTCTGACCGCCGCACGTCGCCTCTGACCGCCGCACGTCGCCTCTGACCACCGCACGTCGCCTCTGACCACCGCACGTCGCCTCTGACCACCGCACGTCGCCAGTGACCCCCTCCAGATTGCCCGTAACCACGCCAGATTGCCCGTAACCACGCCAGATTACAGGTACCCACCTCAGATTACCTATTAGCACTTCAGTTTATCCGTAACCACCCCACGTTGCCCGTAATCACCCCACGTTGCCCGTAACCACTCCACGTTGCCCGTAACCACCCCACGTTGCCCGTAACCACCTCAGACTGTCCGTAACCACCCCACATTGCCCGTAACCACCTCAGACTGTCCGTAACCACCCCACATTACCTGTAATCTAATTTTTTTATTGTATTTTAGTAACTGCGTTATTCTAATAACTGTTACTAGCTGCGGTTTTGCTCCAGCAAATTGGCGCTCCTTCCCTTCTGAGCCCTGCTGTGTGCCCATACAGTGGTTTATGCCCACATATGGGGTACCGTTGTATTCAGGAGAACCTGCGTTACAGATTTTGGGGTACATTTTTTCTCCTGTTCCTTGTGAAATTTAGAAATTTCAAACTAAACCAACATATTATTGGAAAAATTCAAGTTTTTCATTTTTACTGGCCAATTTTGAATACTTTCCTCTAATACCTGTGGGGCCAAAATGCTCATCCTACCCCAAGATGAATTCTTTGAGGGGTGTACTTTCCGAAATGGAGTGACTTTTGGGGGGATTCTATTCTGTAGACATTACAGGGGCACTGCAAATGCACCTGGCGCTCAGAAACTTCTTCAGAAAAATCTGCACGGAAAATGCTAATTGGCGCTCCTTCCCTTCTGAGCCCGGCTGTGTGCCCATACAGTGGTTTATGCCCACATATGGGGTACCGTTCTACTCAGGAGACCCTGCGTTACAGATTTTGGGGTGAATTTTCTCTCCTGTTCCTCGTGAAATTGAGAAATTTCAAACTAAAGGAACATATTATTGGAAAAATTCGAGTTTTTAATTTTTACTGTCTATTTTTGAATACTTTCCTCTAATACCTGTGGGGTCAAAATGCTCACCACACACCAAGATGAATTCTTTGAGGGGTGCACTTTCCAAAATGGGGTGACTTATGGCGAGATTTTACTCCGCTGGCACTACAGGGGCAGTGCAAACCCACCTGGCGCTCAGAAACTTCTTCAGCAAAATCTGCATTGAAAAAGCTAATTGGCGCTCCTTCCCTTCTGAGCCCCGCTGTGTGCCCATACAGTGGGTTATACCGACATATGATGTACCTTTTTACTCAGGAGAACCTGCGTTACAAATTTTGGGGTACTTTTTTTCTCTTGTTCCTCGTGAAATTGAGAAATTTCAAACTAAACGAACATATTATTGGAAAAATTTGAGTTTTTCATTTTTACTGTCTACTTTTAAATACTTTCCTCTAATACCTGTGGGGTCAAAATGCTCACCACACCCCAAAATGAATTCTTTAAGGGGTGCACTTTCCAAAATGGGGTGACTTATGGCGAGATTTTACTCCGCTGGCACTACAGGGGCTCTGCAAACACACCTGGCGCTCAGAAACTTCTTCAGCAAAATCTGCATTGAAAAAGCTAATTGGCGCTCCTTCCCTTCTGAGCCCCGCTGTGTGCCCATGCAGTGGTTTATGCTCACATATGAGGTACCGTTGTACTCATGAGAACCTGCGTTACAAATTTTGGGGTACTTTTTTTCTCTTGTTCCTCGTGAAATTTAAAAATTTCAAACTAAAGGAACATATTATTGGAAAAAATTTGAGTTTTTCATTTTTCCTGTCTAATTTTGAATACTTTCCTCTAACACCTGTGGGGTCAAATTGCTCATCCTACCCCAAGATGAATTCTTTGAGGGGTGTACATTCCAAAATGGGGTGACTTATGGGTTTTTTTTTTTCTCTGCTGACACTACAGGGGCACTGCAAATGCACCTGGCGCTCGGAAACTTCTTCAGCAAAATCTGCAATGGAAAAGCTAATTGGCGCTCCTTCCCTTCTGAGCCCCGCTGTGTGCCCATGCAGTGGTTTACGCCCACATATGGGGTACCGTAGTACTCAAGAGAACATGTGTTACAAATTTTGGGGTGCTTTTTCTCTCATGTTCCTTTTGAAAATGAGAAACTTTAATCTAAATGTATATATTATTGGAAAATTTTAATTTTTCATTTTTTTTACGGCCTAATGGTGAATACTTTCCTCCAGCCCCTGTAGGGTTAAAATGCTCATTATACCCCTAGATTAATTCTTTAAGGTGTCTAGTTTCCAAAATGGGGTCACTTATGGGGGTTTCCAGTATACAAACCTCCTAAATCAACTTAAAATAAGAACTGGTCCCTAAAAAAATCAGTTTTGGAAACTTTCACGAAAATGTGGTAATTTGCTGATACATTTCTAACCCCCGTAACACCCTAAAAAAGTAAAATATGTTTATGAAATGAAGCCAGAATAAAGAGGACATATTGGTAATGTGACTTAGTAACTAATTTATGTAATACAACTTTCTTTTTTAGAAGCAGAGAATTTCAAAGTTCATAAAATGCAAATTTTTTCAATTTTTCATGATATTTTGATGTTTTTCACAAAAAACACACAAAGTAGTGATCAAATTTTGCCACTAATATAAAGTGCCATATGTGACGAAAAAACAATCTCAGAATCGCTAGCATACGTTAAAGCATCACTGAGCTATAAGCGCATAAAGTGAGACAGGTCAGATTTTGAAAAATGAGCCTGATCTTTTAGGTGCAAATAGGCTTGGTCTTGAAGGGGTTAAAATCGCTCTATTCTCAAGCTTTTAGCGCTTTTATCCTTCGGTCTATGGGGCTGATTGAGGTGTCATTTTTTGCGCCATGATGTGTTCCTTCTATCGGTACCTTGATTGCTCACATGTGACTTTTTTATCGCTTTTTATTACATAAAAAAAAACATTTTTACTTTTTTTTTTTTACACAATAACAAGAAGTCCCCCTGGGATATACACAGCACTGATCTCTCGAAGAGATACGTCGCTAAGGGGTTAAAAAACAAAAGTTAGAAAATGAAAATCACTGTGAGGAAAAAGTAAGGAATCATCAAACCTGCTGATATGTCACTATAGCATGTGAAGCGCTGAGAATAAAGGTAATTTTCTAACCTTGAACCTCAGTGCAGTTTTTGGGAACTTAAATTTTTTTTACTTTTTAGATCTTTCTGGTCTACTACCCATTTCCCCGTTAGCCAGAATTCTACTCCACACTGATGAGGGGCAATACCCCAAAACAGCTGTCTGTGGATGGATGCCTGGCCTTGGTTGGAAAAATGTTTACCTCCAGGCACCCTTACCAAATAATAATCAACAAAATACAAAAATCCCTTCTCCTCTCCATCCTGCTCAGACCTCCCATGATGGTTTTTTACAGCTACAGTTCATCTCTTCAGAACCTGTCAGACAAATACCTTAGGCTCCGCACTTTTCCAACAACTTCCTTTGTTCCCTGGCTCTGCTGTGTACCAATTTAAAAAAAGCCACAGGGATGGATCCTCCACTGGGCGCAAAAATTTCATATCGCTAGAGAGAACCATTTTGTTCACTTTAATGTTTAGCCAGCTCATCATGTGTTACAGTTAAACCAATTATATGTAATTAAAGCAATTAATTGTATTTTTCTTTCAGCTATCTGCATATGAAACACAGAAAAACAACATTTTGCAATACATGGTAAGGACCTTTTCTAGCATTGTCCAGCTGTGATTTCCAACTAGCTGTAGTAAACACTGTATGAGATTATTTGGCGTGGGGGGGGGGGGGAGTTGACCCCTATCACCACCAACATATATCGGTGGTTGTTCTAGACACCTTATACGAGGGGATAATCCAGATGGCCTAAAACTAAGCTGAAACGATGTGTAGCAGACGGGATTTGTGTAGTGGTGGTGGTCGAGGCAATGGATATTCAGGCAAAATAGTAGAGAAGACCAGGCACTCACCAATATTACTTGCTTATTTATTGTAAGGGCCAGTTCACACCGATCAAAGACGACATAATTCCACCGCTCTCAGTGTACTGCTTTGTGTGAGTGAGAGGGCACGCGCTCATCTGCTTCCTCTCCTCTCCGCTCAAAGAACTAACATGTTAGCTCTTTGAGGGGAGAGCGGCGACAGCGGAAGAGTGCGCGCCCTCTCATTCACTCAAAGCAGCACACTGAGCGTGTTGGGATTCCGCGGCGGAAATCTCTGCCACGGAATTCCAACAATCTTGCTCAGTGTGAACTGGCCCTAATGCAAGAGGCTTCAGGTACAAAGAGGACCCGTTTTGGCCAAGTACGGCCTTCATCAGCTTAAGACTATTTTGCCTAAAACTAAGCTGAGACTTCCTGTTCTGTGTGTGGTGGTAAGGAGGGCACTGCTGTAAGGTGAACTGTACAGCTTTACAGAGAAATGTAACACCAGGAGGTTACATAAGTATAAGACCTCATCCACGGATCAGTTCTTTCTATCCGCTGTTTTGAAAACTGATCTGTGTGTGGCTGCCCATCCATTCTGCAAAAAAAGTAGGATTAGCACTTATATATTCTGGTTTGCAGTCGAGGCTCCATTGACTTTATTACAAGCGTGTAGTTTGACTGGCAAGCTGTCTTTACATTGCAGAATTATTTATTTATTTTAAAATTGTAAATAGAATTTATTTTTTATATTATGATCTGTTTTTAATTCAAAGGAAACACTTGTCATTACATCCCTGGAAGAGGCAGAAGTCGTGCAGAAGCTGACTGAGGAATTGGAAGCTGCAGTGAATGTGTTTCATCTGAACGCTATGCCAATTCAGGTATGTTTGACTTTACTTTATTTTCTCTATAATTCATTGTTTTCATAAAAGAAAATCAGCTTGCACTGTGGACACAGGCTGTGTATAAGGAATAGATTTCCTTTCTGAGAGACCTGTGCACCACATTTGGATTCTGATGCATCATCATCACTCTGGCTTTATTCTTCACCTTGCTTTTATTCTTCACATGTCTCCTGTCTCAGAAGGGAGGGACAGGACAGAGGAGTGAAGACCAGGAGTGTACCAGGCTGTGACAAATGGCCCAGTTCATGAAATAGGAGCCTATTACAAACCAGCTTAGATTATGGGTGGTGATTGATCAGTTTTTACTCTTTCTTAATTGCAGTATCCCTTTAAGAAATACAGGTGGAGAGTTATCAAGCTGTCTCATAGTATGATTTTTGTTGCTTATAGCAACCAATCAGAGCTCAGGTTTCATTTCACTTAAATGTGAATCCATGTTAGTAATATTGTGGATATCCTAATCAATCCTGTCTGATTTATCCCTAGTGCCCTGTAAAGCACTTGCCAAAATATCCAATTCATCTTGTCAGAGTTAAGACCTTGCTCAATCATTGCTAGTAATGCTGATTCGGACGATAATCAGCTCATGTAAATGTTGACGATCAGCCTAGCTGCGATCTTCCCTTGGTGATGTGGCTGGGCTTGATGGTAATGGAGGCATGTCACCAAGGGGAGGGGGGATATCATTACACTGGGGGTGCCGGCTGGCCTCCAGTGCATATAGTGGGTCGGTGCACATGAGTAATACAGGCACTAAGTGTGGGAACCGCTGGCGCCACCAAGTCAGTTAAAAAAATAAAATAAAAATGATTCATTTGCTTTAAGAATGCATGTAGCTGCTTGTAATTTATTGATTTAAAAAACATCTGAATTCGTATTATTCATATTATACATATAGTTCTCCATTTTTACTCTGGGCCCTTTGCCAGTGTACTACTGTGCTAGCCTTAAAGGGGTTATCCAACATTAGAAAACTTTTGCTATATACTTGCCATTTTTTCTGGAAAAACTGTGAATGTCGCACAGCTGGCCCGCCAACGTTTTCTATTGTCATTCATAATGTAAAACAAGAATCTATTGGCCGGCCACCCAGCCCACCACCAGTTGTCAACTGTTGCCCTTCTTTTGCCTTCCTCCTATGCTGTGATTAGTGGTTGTGGTCATAACTGTCAGGAGTGCAGGAGTCCAGGACAGGTAATTGTGTTGTGTACCGTCGGTAATCTTGTGGAAACTATGCCTCTGCAACATGTGCGGTCACGGGAGGACTGTGTGCGCCGCTGGTAGCCCTTTACATGCTGCCTCAAGTGCTAAGGGCGGCAGCGCCACCATGCATATAAAGAGCTACTGCTAGAGATGAACACTGAGCAGGAGACAATGTGAATTGGCACAGAGGATTTCCTGGATTTCTATCATCTACCAGTGTGGCAGAACAGTACAGTAATACAGTAATATATTGTATAGACAAATCTATATAACTTTTAATGTACTTTTTTTTTTTTTTTTTTTTTATAGAAAACAAGTTTTAGTTATCCGGAGTTCCCCTTTAAAATATATTTTCAGTATTGAGCATTAGAGCTTAAAATTATAATGCGGTTTTACCAGTATAAATACTTTTCATTTTTAGGAAAGTTATTGTAAACGTAAACGTGAGCAAAGTACTGAGGACACTGAAAGAAGATATTCAAGACAGTCAGGTATTTGGATCTCTAAACGCATACAGCTTTTCTTTTTTATTGTCAAGCAATGGCAGTTTGTCTCCATTGAGCCTGCAAACAAGGGTAATTGTGGGAAGGTGTGTACTGTTGCATGGCAACAGCCTGGTCACCAGGAAGTGATTGAACCCATGGGGAACAAAAATGGTACAGTGATGTAAGTTACTGTACTGATAATCACTAAACCTAGTCTGTCTGTTATTACATTCACACTAAGAAATATAAAAGTATTGTTTTTATGTGTATTGAGAGATCCCTCTCAGAAATCTATAGAACGGGCTGCTTTTATTTGTATAGCACCAACTTTACATAGTTTGTCAATTTTGGTTCTTGTCCCCATCAGGGCTCACAATTTAAAGCAACTCTGTACCCACAATCTGTCGCACCCAAACCACTTTTAATCCAAGATCTGTCCTGGGGTCCGTTCGGCCGGCCAATGGGACAATGATGTAATCTTCCGGAGGCCGGCCGGACCACTCCACCCGTCCTTTATGCCGGCCCCCTCTCCCGCGTTATCAGCGGCTCAGCCAATGCTTAGCCAATCGCGGCTGAGCAGCTGATGACGCGGTATAGGGGGGTTGGCATGAGGGACGGATGGAGTGGTTCGGCCGGCCTCCCGAAGATGACATTATTGTCCCAAGATGGCGGACGGGGATCGACGCGAATCGGGTGAGTATAGTGCATCACACTCCCGGGTCTAGCGTGGGTGGGTGGAAGGCGGGGGACCATTCACTAACATAACATACATTACAAAGTTGTATAACTTTGTAATGTGTGTTATTTAGTGAATAATTTTTAAACGCTGCACTACCCCTTTAACGATCCAGCCCATGTGCCGTGGTGACACAGGTGAGGAATAGGAGATAATCTGCCTGGAACATTCCTAATTATGCGGTGGGCGGGGAGGAGTGTGGTGCAAAGTTAGGGCACAGATATTCTAGGCCACTGCAGTTTTGACACAGGGCTGACAGTTTAAAAGTTGTTTTTTAGAACAATAACTGCATCACCTGCCGAACAGACCCCAGGACAGATCTTTGATTTAAAGCAGCTATCTGAAGGTACAAGCGGTTTGGGGGGGGGGGGGGGAGGGGTCAGATTGTGGGTACAGTTGCTTTAAATTTGCCCATCTGTATGTTTTGGGTATGGGAAGAAACCGGATTCTTCTCCCCAAAATGTCTAAAAAGACTTGTAGGATAACAGAACAGGCAAATAATGGTATCATTTTTAAATTTAAAACTTACCAATTGTAACTGTTGGTGGTTGACAAGTGTGAGCAGGCTTTTCATATTGTAGAGAGGAGTCATGTGTTTAGTATGGTTTTGTCTTTTATGTTTACTGGGTCATGTTGTTTTTTTGTTTTTGTTTTTTTATTCTAGATTTTCATCACGATAAAAGGAGGTCTATATGGTATGAAGAAGATCATAAACCATCTACTTCTATATACAAAGATGATGTGCAGTCCATATCAGATAAACACTCTCCCACAGAGGAAGATAGTACAGGGAAGCGATCAAGGAGTTCCTCCAAAGACATGTTGCTAAGAGTTACCTTTTCCACAGGTAACTGTCCCTCAGATAAGTTTTGCACAGCACTCTTCCTTCATGCAACTGTTCCAACACTGTTTTTGTGTGTGTGTTTTGAGCATTGACATCTGTGGAATGTATTTAGCTTGAAGAATAGTTGTGGGGAAAAAAGAACAAAAATAGGGCTGATTTTAGAAAGGGTTACTGTGCAAAAATTTATAAAACTCTGCATGTAACACAATCTATTTGGTGCACTTGCTCGACATGGTATGTCACCTTAAGTCTGACTTTCTTCATTATTTTGCACCAAAAGGGCACACACAATGGATAATTGTGGCACATTTTAAACCTTCTTACCTGTGCCACTTTATATTTTTTAAAAGTGTGAGGTCATAGTCTAAAACCTACACCTGAAAGCACACAACATATGTAAAGCACTGCCAGAGTAACCACTTCGTCCACCCACTAATGACAGATTTGTCCCAGTCGCGTACATGGTGGGAGTTCTGTCAGTCATCGGGAAGGTGTAGCTGTAACGCCTGATCTACTTTATGTAACATCATAAGAGACAGATCACTGTCTGTAAAAAAAGAAACATTTCCATGGATATAAATAGGTAACTTTGTGAGGTGTTTTGTACTAGACTATGTTCAAAAGTGAAAACTGTCTAATTGTCGGAATCAGGCTGATTATTGCTCCGTGTAATAGAGACAACGATAATTGGCTGATTCTTTAGGTCCAAACCTAAAATCGTCAGGCACGCATTGCTACGTGCAATAGCTATACACGGCCGACAGCTGGTGAATGTAAAAAAAATAAACTCCTACAAACCTCTCCAGGCTCCCTGACACCAGGTTAGCTTAGGTCTGCTCCTGGCACTGTCTGAAGTGACAGGCCGTTGAGCCTATCACCGGGACAGCGTTGCCGCACTGTCCTGGTGATTGGCAGAGCGACCTGTGACTTCACAGTGCAAGGAGGTGGCCAAAGCTAACAGGATGTCAGAGGTTACTGGGCAGTGTATGGGCTCAGTAAGCGAGCGTTGACCTAAAAGATTGGCATTCGCTTACAGAAAAACATTGGGCCGTGTAATAGGGCCCTTAAGGTGTGTGCACACTACAGAATCCGCGTGGCATCACTTGTAACCACACGCTACGGATTACGTCACTTGTACCCCCACACGCGGTGGCGTGCATCTCCGCCCGTGCCATAGAGCCTATTCTATGCAGGGGCGCATTCCGACGAAAGAACTGACTTGTCAATTCTTTCAGCGGAATCCGCCCGTGTGTAGAATAGTGTCTATGGCACGGGCGGAGATGAGTGTCGCGTGCAACTACGAGCGACTGAGGCTGTCGCGGGTCATACGTTAGGGTGCGCGCACATTACGGAATCCTAACAGTAGGAATGTTCTCACAACTCTGCTTTCATTTATTCAAATTAAAGATGAGCTGTGATTGGCTGCTATAGGCAACAAAGAACATTGCTACTGTTAAGACTGCTTGATGAATCTCCCTTTTAAATCCTTTAGAAGAGCTTGTGCTCTCATCCTTGACCACACAACATTTTAAACAAATCTAAATGTTTTTTTCCCCCCTGTTCCATTACCCTGTCCTTAAACGCTGTTGTTTTGTAAGTATTAAACTGTTTATTTTAATAAGGTTCTGAGGGTGAAACAAAGAATGCAGTTCCACAAGAAGAACAAGAATCACCCACCACTTTCCCAGACAAAAAAAAGTTTGTAGTGCCCAGTGACAATTTATGGGAGAACACAGCAGTACCGTGGCACAATCCGTGTGTCGATAACATTTTTCAAGAGATCCGAGCCAAACGTGTTAGGAAGTATAGCACAGGTATGTATAACGACCTAGACCTTTTTATAATGATAATGTTTAAAGATCAGCCTTTGCTTATATGCTTTTCTTTAGTACCCTACAAATGCACCCACCCCCCTGTTGGGCCTGCCATTCATGCCTACAAAATGGGTGTTGTTCTTAATCAGTCTTCCTTTTCCAGTAGTTTTAAAAAAATATATATTTACACACACAGAAGCCAGGACTAGCAAAAGCACTTAAAAAGAAAATAAAGCTATCTGTCTTAATTCTCCACTCTAGCATCACCACCTTATCCATATCCTCCCGCCAGAAGTACTGCAGTGACATTGCATATTGTGCGTATGTGTAGTGTCCTGTACACAAAGCTGTTGGGGGGACACTGAAGTGGTGACAACTTCTAGGAGATGTCCGGCAAAAACTTTTATTAAAGTATTGTATTGCCCCCCAAAAGTTATACAAATCCCCAATATACACTTATTATGGGAAATGCTTATAAAGTGCTTTTTTCCCTGCTCTTACTACTGCATCAAGGCTTCACTTCCTGGATAAAATGGTGATGTCACGACTCCCAGAGCTGTGCGGGCTGTGGCTGCTGGAGAGGATGATGGCAGAGGGATGCTAAGTGTCCCTCCAGTGCCCTGTGTGCCTCAGTGTCCCCCTGCCATCATCCTCTCCAGAAGCTACAGCCCGCACAGCTCTGGGAGTCTGGTCGTGACATCACCATTTTATCCAGGAAGTGAAGCCTTGATGCAGCAGTAAGTGCAAGAAACAAAACTGTTAATGTGCATTTCCCCTAATAAGTGTATATTGGCAATACAATACTTTAGTTAAAAATTCCTCCTTTTTTTTACGTTTTTAATTTTTATTTTTTTAAAATTCTAATCCTGTATACAATTTTGCATTCATCAAATTATTAGTTTAACTTCCGTTTTAAAGTAATACCACAAATCATCAGCAATCAAACATTATCCTTCTTTAGCTGTTCTGGTAAAAGGGTTGCCCCAATTTGCTAATTTGTCATGAGAGTAGTGGGATAACTATTTGATCACAGGGGTCTGACTGCCGGGACCACCTATGATCTCCGGTACAGAGACTCGAGTCTTCTTTTGGAATGGAGCACTGGAACACACATGCACATCTCAGCTCATTCTGTATTTGAGCCATGGTGGTAGCTAAACACCATACTTACATAAGGGAAATACTTATCAGAAGATGATAGTTTAATAAATAAAAAAGAGCGCCCAGCTCACATTGTTACTGCAACCTGTTCTTTAGGAATTCAAGGGGTATTCTCATCACAGACAAATATAAAACTGTAGGACATTTAAGGTTATGAAACTTTGCCATTGGTTATATTTACACTTTTTCTTTTTTTGGTAGGCATTCTGAGCGGTATGTATTGTTCATAGCTCTTTGCCTAGGTTTTTTACCACCTCTCTGGGTTAGCAGCAGTGGCCGGGCTGGTGACACTCCCTTTACTGCTATGATGGGAAGGGTGGTCTTCACTGACAGCTTCCAGCACTCTGAATTTCTAAGAGCTGTTAGATCTCACTTTGGGACATTGTATAGCAGAGCTGGGCATAGCACAACAGAGTGCATGGCAGAGGACCACAAATTCCTCCTATTCTGCAGTGATAAGAGCTTCCACAGTGGCAGCTCAGGGCATACTGTTAGCTTTGTGTAAATATGCAAAGATAGCACTGGGCCTTTAAGGCCCCGTTGACACAACGGAAACAACGTCAGGATTCCGTGCAGAACATCCCCGCCCCCCACCCCCACCAAAGGGACTCGGCGCCAAATCCTGCCTTCCATCAGTCTGAATAGGAGAAGTTGGCGCGCCTCCGCTCTCCATGCCTCTCCGCTCACAGAATTGACATGTCAATTCTTTGAATGGAAGGGCTTGCACGCCTCCGCTCAAACTGGTAAAAGGCAGGATTCAGTGCCGGTCTGCGCCGGGGGGTTCTGCTCGGAATCTTGATGCCGATTTATTCTATAGAGCATTGAAAGTGTTGCCTAAATAAAACAACCTAACCTCAAGCAACATAGAAAAATATTGAAGGTGAAAAGTTGCTTTTACTGATGAAACTGTACCATACCAAGGATGTTTGTAATAGACAGGCTTATATTTGATAACACCTAGTTGTTGAATTTGTACTCATTTCCTAGTCATACTTTTGCTTAAGGTTTCTGTATATTGTCTTTTATTTTCAGGCCGTACAAAGAAGAAAATTTGTGACCATTGTGTTTTAGAGAAAATATTTTATGCATATTGTATTCAAAAAGATAATCTCCTAGAACAATGCTTTCACACATGCTGTATCGCAGCGGATTTCATGCTGAGGGTTTCACAGTAAAATCCGCTGCAATACTGATTTCCAATTTAGTTTGGCACTCCATTCTCGCAGTCAGGGCCGGGACAAGGAGTTTTGGTGCCCTAGGCGGAGAAGGCAAATGGCGCCCCCCCCCTCCTAAAAGAAAATGATACATATAGATATATATATATATATAATATACACATACACCTAGGGGGGGAATTATCAAACTCCATACACCCCTCACATAGTATATCCCCCACAGTGTATAGCCAGTGTATATACAGTCTCCATACACCCCCACAGTGTATAGCCAGTGTATATACAGTCTCCATACACCACCTCACATAGTATAGCCCCCAGTGTATATACATCTCCATACACCCCCTCAGTGTAGCCCCCAGTGTATATACAGTCTCCATACACCCCCTACATAGTATAGCCCCCACAGTGTATAGCCAGTGTATATACAGTCTCCATACACCCCCTCAGATAGTATATAGCCCCCACAGTGTATAGCCAGTACATATACTGTCTCCATACACCCCCTCAGTGTAGCCCCCAGTGTATATACATCTCCATACAACCCCTCAGTGTAGCCCCCAGTGTATATACATCTCCATACAACCCCTCAGTGTAGCCCCCAGTGTATATACATCTCCATACAACCCCTCAGTGTAGCCCCAGTGTATATACATCTCCACACACCCCCTCACATAGTATAGCCCCCAGTGTAAATACATCTCCATACACCCCCTCAGTGTAGCCCCAGTGTATATACATCTCCACACACCCCCTCACAAAGTATAGCTCCCAGTGTAAATACATCTCCATACAACCCCTCAGTGTAGCCCCCAGTGTATATACATCTCCATAAAACCCCTCACTGTAGCCCCCAGTGTATATACATCTCCATACACCCCCTCACATAGTATAGCCCCCAGTGTATATACATCTCCATACACCCCCTCAGTGTAGCCCCAGTGTATATACATCTCCATACACCCCTTCACATAGTATAGCCCCCAAAGTGTATAGCCAGTGTATATACATCTCCATACGCCCCCTCACATAGTATAGCGCCCAGTGTATATACATCTCCATACACCCCCTCAGTGTAGCCCCCAGTGTATATACATCTCCATACAACCCCTCAGTGTAGACCCCAGTGTATATACATCTCCATACACCTACTCAGTGTAGCCTCCAGTGTATATACATCTCCATACACCTACTCAGTGTAGCCTCCAGTGTATATACATCTCCATACAACCCCTCACATAGTGTAGCCCCCAGTGTATATACATCTCCATACACCCCCTCAGTGTAGCCCCCAGTGTATATACATCTCCATACACCCCCTCAGTGTAGCCCCCAGTGTATATACATCTCCATACACCCCCTCAGTGTAGCCCCCAGTGTATATACATCTCCATACAACCCCTCACATAGTATAGCCCCCAGTGTATATATATCTCCATACACCCCCTCACATAGTATAGCCCCCAGTGTATATACATCTCCATACACCCCCTCAGTGTAGCCCTCACTGCCTAATCTAGAAGCAGTTTACCGGGTTACTACCATGCCACACTCCTCTTCTCTCCTCCTTGGCTCCAGAAATCATGTGACATATAAGTAAGAAGCTCATTGGTCAGACGGTACAGAGCCAAGTTGAGGGAGGAGAAGTGTGTAGATGTCTGCCACCGCGGGACTAGAGCCCGCAGCTGTGGAGAAGGGATGCAGTGCCACGGGTGAGGTCGGGTGGGGGGGATATACTGTCTGCCTGGGGGAGGGGGGGAGAGAAAGTGAGGACAGGTGCTGACACTGCTGATGCAATGTGAGGTGGAGGGTGGCGCTCGGCAGCGCAGGGCTGGAGCCTGCAGCTGCTTTAGGGCAGAGCAGAGGAGCGATCACTGTCTGCCCGGGGGGAGGGAGAGAGTGAGGACAGGCGCTGGAGGAATGTGAGGCGGAGGGGCATCAGAAGTACAGTAGCCTAGTAAAAAAAAATTTTAAGGACATTCAAATTGCGCCCCCTGTAATTTACCACTAGATGGCGCCCTAGGCCTTGGCCTATGCCTGCCTACCCTTTGTCCCGGCCCTGCTCGCAGTTGATTTTTATTCCACTGTGAGAAAGGAGTCCATAGGCTTGTAAATCCTAAGGTATCTTGCTGCTGCTGGGGGAGTGCAGACAGGTAAGAATAGCTGCCTTTTTATTGTTTTGTTTGTTTTTTATAACATCACAGCTGCAAGATATCTTGGGTATTAAAAGCCTTTGGACTCCATTCTCGCAGTGGAATGAAAATAAAGAATGGAGTGTCAGGCTTTAATGGTAATCATTATCACAGCGAATTTTACTGTGAGACACTCGCAATGTGAAATCTACAACAATACAGTATGTGTAAAGGTACCCTAAAAATGATTTTTCTATAATATATCCAATATGTTCCAGATGTTGAAAAATGGGAGTCACTTTTTGCAAGTCATCGTCCTGAAAAAAGTAATTCTGTCTTCTGGAATCCAAAATCACCATCATTGAATAATACAGAAGTATCTTCATCAGAAGAAAAAAAAGAGAATCCTAGAAGAGCTTCTTTAGATGCATTGTCTTCATTCACCTTGTTCTCTCAGGAGGAACATGAACATGGCCCTGCTAGCTGTCAGTCCAGTTCATCATTCCAAGGTCAAGCCTTCAAATTTTCCAAAGGCAATGTGTTTAAAGGTGAACCAAAGATTGAGAGGGACAAGAATGAAGAATTACCTTGTTCTTCAAATACAGTTTGTAATGAAGCTGGGACTGCAGATGATGTAGACATGCCTAATAAAGCAGAACCATGTGATGATGAATGTATACTGAAAGCTGAAACCGGTTGTGACCAGTTAACTGATGTCAATGCCAATGCGACCCAGCAACCCAAATCCTCTCGAGCTCTTGATGTCAGCTCTGTGTGTTCCAATGTAAAAGCATGTGGAAGTAGGCACGTGGATGCCAAAACTGATAGCCAAGATTCAAAGTCCAGTGTTGTGGGTAATACTTTGACATCAAGCAAGTTACATGCATCTAGGAGGCAGCTTAGTCCAGAGGTTCTTCAGCTTTTTAAAGGAAAAGATACTAACAGTATTATTCATATACTGAAGACGCTGTCCCCATTTTACCCAGCACTTCAAGGTATGCTTTTTTTTGTCTACGTTATAGAAAATTTGTTAACTGCATAGTTGTAATGCCTTGTATATTGAACCATTTAATTAAAAAATTGATTGCAAAAACATGAGAAAATAATAGTCTTTTAAGTGATCTTTTTGGTGGTGGCAGTGCAAACAAAAATAGCAGAACCCTTTTGTAAAAGAAACTTACAATGATTTCCATTTTTCATTAAAAAAAATGACTACACAGTTTTGAATTATGAACAGTTCACTATAAGTTCTCACAGCAGATTTTGGTTGTACCCACATTTTGTAGTGTGCTGCTCAGATGAAAGACAATTGGAACACTGGAATGGCATATTGAGGGAAAATGCCATGCTTTTGTCTTCTATGGTTCTCTTACATGTTTATTGACAATTTACATTGGTACTAGAAATTGATGGCTCATTTGTGATTTTTATAGGGAGTTATGTGTTATGCACGTGCTTGTTGTGCCTTGGGTTGTTTTTCTGTCCTTGGCAATGCAACAGTAAAATCTCAGATCAGCATGTGCACAAGGCAATGTATATTGGACATTTTATTTTCTGTGTTAAATGAAGAGTAAATAAAGTTTATCTTCACCAGTAAACAGCCATACCTTTCCAAATATCATTCCACAAAGGGCTCTTACACTTGAAAGAATTTAGGTGATGAGTATTGGTTTCGTATGTATATGGTCTTGGTTCGCAAAGGCTATTTTTTAGCTTTTTCTCATGTACACTTTTGACATGCTATTATAATGAGTAAAACATCAAATTATGAAAATGGTACATTTACTTTGTGTGTTTGTTTTTTTTCTTTCCCTTTCTAGAGGTGGATCTTGAAACATTTGCTGAAGTGCTGAGCAAGACTGGAACCATATCGGAGTGAAAAACATTGGGCTGGCACACTGAGATCAAGCAGATATTTAGCAAGATGACTTAACTTAATAAACATGTTCTTTAACATGAAACTTATTAGTACTTCTGTACTGAATGTTTAAAAATAATTTTTCAAAAGTATTTGTTAGTGTTGAGCCAAACATTTTCTTTTTAAATCCATATAACCCTTGTGTGATATATAAAACTTTAAGAAGTTATTAGGCCTTCAAAACAATGGGCACTACTCATATCCTCAGTTTGGGTGTAGTTTTGCAACTCAGTTCCATTTAAGTTAATAGAGCTGAATTGCTGAAGATCCTCTCTGATCCTGAGAACGGAGGTAAATTGTCCTCTGAATGAATAGAGCTGCAGTGCCCAAGCAAGGTTGGGAAGCCCTATAGCGAAGAAATGGAGTTTGAGCTGTGCATGCGCATTAACACTGCATTCATTTGTGGGACTTCCAACTTCCATTCTCGTGATCGGTGGGGACACAGTGGTCATTATCTCGTTGTTAGGGATAGCCCCTTTAAAGCTGTAGAGTTACCTAATACAATTGCGAGAAGTTGATAATGGTGAAATTGTTGTTTCATGTAAATTTTTAGGTAAATATATCAGTCATGTTGCATAAATTATATCTGTTACTTTCCTAAACCTCCTATATTTTAGGATCAAGTCGCTGAGAAAGGGTATATGTTGCTGTGCCTTTAATTTTGCCCAGTATTACTGTGAAAAAAAAAGTTTGTTTTATCATTGAAAAATGTTAACAAAAAAAGTCAGACATTTTTCATTACTGTAAATGAGCCTTATTCAATGTATTCCACTTTATAGTACAATATATTGGTACATTTCATTTACTTTAAGCATATATTTTGTAACTGTTGAAAATGTCTAAGATTTGTCTGCGACGGACGAAGAGAAAACTAAAAGTGGACACGTATTCAACAAAAAATGTAAAAGTAGTAAAGGCGTGATTGCATCAAAATAAAGGTAAGTTGCAAATTCAAACAGGCAATGACATAAAGGTACATTTTTTGCAAACATTAGAGGGGACTCTTGTGAGTGTATTTCCTTAGAGAGCGTTTCCTATTTAAATTTCATGCTCTTGTAATAAAGTTGTAAGTTATGGTAATTTCTTATTGTAAAATAAATATTTTGATTCTCGTGTGGTTATCACAGTGTATTTTAAGTGTATTAATACACCGAACGATCACTGCATCAGAAACACTTAATCAATAATGAGTTATTTCACCTTTTTCAATCACCACGGTCTGCAGACATTGGGGATCAGATTCCACATTCTGGTGAACATCTTCACTACTTAACCCATACCAGTTGTAGCAGCTGTGTCAGTCTGTTACATTTTTTCTGAGGAGTCATGGCAAATTAAACTGCTGTGTTCAGCATATGGATAACACTCTGGTTGGGGTCAAGTCAGCGTGGAGAATTATGATCCTCCAACTACTCCCTGTTGATTTGAACCTAAAGACTGTCCTGTTGAATGATGGTACTGTGGTTGGAAAAGACATGAAGATATTGGTGCTGGTGGGCAACTAACAGCATTCACCGTTCAATGATTGCGGTATAATGACCAACAGTCCTAGGGTATGCCAGGCAAATGTAACCCAGGCCTTGACACCACCACCACTGACCTGTTAAACCTCAATGGTGCACCCACTGGGTATGGCTTCATCCAGTTAATGCCTGTTGGGAAATCAACCATTCAGATGATTTAACAAGAAATGGAATTTGTCACCCCAGATGACCACCTGCCATGTGTCCAAGGTCCATTGATTTCTTTTCCTGACCTGTGGCAAATGATTGCAATGTGGCAACGTCGTCCAGGAAACCATTGTTGTTGTTTGGCTATTGTACCCTAGGAAACACAAGGTACACTGTATTGTTACTATGAATAATTCTTACTTGCCTGTTGTACTGTTGGGTCAGTTGTTCCACTATGGTATGTTGTTGCTAAGACCACCCAACCCTTGCCTCTTGGATCAACCACATGTAGCCTCCTGCTGTATGTCTGTCCGGGGTTCATCCAGACTTCATTCCAACGTTTGGGAGCAGATAACAAGTGCGGCTGTTTCAGATATATTGGCACAACATCTCCGAGGACCCAACAATCTGTCTGTAAACTCAAGTCGTTTACCTATGACTGGCAAATGTGGCCTTTTGCAGTGCAGAGAAGTCAGCACATCTGCGAGCTAATTGTAATGCAGCCACAATGTCATGTGCCAGCTATTCCTAATGCAGTGATAGTTCAGTGTAGTTATTACACTTTCAAAGTTTGAAATGGTGAAATTCTATGCCAAATAATCACAATATAACACTTATAGTGGATGCTTTGTAATTAGATTATGCTCTATACTGTGATACAAAATCCCCCAAAATCTGCAGTGAACCAAGACTAACGCATAAGAATATTAAGAACTGCAACATAAATAGTTTATGGTGCATCTCTGAAAAAGTGGTTAGATTTAAACTTTTCCTACTGAGTAAAGTCAAAGCTAAAAAATAGTTTTTATATGGAAACTATTTGCTTTTTGAGATCTCTACTTGCTGTGGAAAAATATAAAGAACTGCATCAAAAAGTATTTTACTTAATTTCCTTTGCTTAAATAGACATCCTGGTAATTATTGAGAAAAGGGATAGTTTATCACAGTGCTTCTCAATTCCAGTGCTCAGGCCTCACCATCAGGTCACATTTTGAGGATATCCTATACAAAGAACACCTGTGATAATACCTGATAATTATATCACCTGTGAAATACTAAGGAAATCCTCAAAACATGACCTGTTGGTGAGGACTGGAATTCAGAAGCACTGGTTTAGAGAATGCTTGCTCAAGCACCCTATAAGCCCATTAGGGTAAGGTTAAAAAGTGTGGGGGGGTCTGGTAGTCTTGTTTTGATTACTTTGACTTTTGCATTACTGAATTGCTTTGTCTTGCACAAGGTCCTGTTGTGATGCCAGCTTTGTAACATGTGGAAAAATTAATAAAGCTTTGCACATCTGTACATAGTATGATTTTCCTCTTTTTATATTGCATCCTGATTCTTTTCAGGTAAGTGACGTACACACCCATCCATCCATTGATGTAAAAGAAATCATGAAATATCAAAGTAGGCCACTGTTTTCAGTTACTTAATGGGCCAGTTCTCATGCTTGTGTGTCCTTGTTATGCTCTTTCAACAGTAGGCACGGGTTAGCATTGGCTCTCTTTTGTGGCTGCACAACCCAATAAGTCATGTGATACAGTTGACCTAGCAATGTTGAATTTGTCTTTGTCAGGTCTTCAAATTCTTACATTTGTCCATTTTTGTAGCTTGAACATTTCAACATTACTAACTGTGTTGTATACATAGTCTACATTACTGATTTATGCAAGGGGCATATAGCACATGAAGTGTATCAGTACTGGGGCCCAAGTAGTAATAGGCAAATCTATCCAGCGGTGCCACCAGCTCAGTCTGTGGTCAAGGGGTCACAGATTTACTTTAAATGCGGCTTGTTTGAAATAATAGCAGTAAGGAGTTAAATTGGTGAAGGCATTCATTCTGTGAAATAAGGGTCCATTTACACAAAGATTTGACAGATTATCTGCCAAAGATTTATAGCCAAAGCCAGAAACTGACTATAAACAGAGATCAGGTCATAAAGGAAAGCCTGAGATTTTTCCTCTCTTCAAATCCATTCCTGGTTTTGGCTTCAAATCTTTGGCAGATAATCTTTCTGTGTAAATGGACCCTAAAAGATTGTCTGTTTTGCCCCTTATTTAAGGGAGGATGAGGTTAATTTCGGAGAGAAAAACAGAAAAGTGCTGCAGTCTGAAGGCTTCTCAGCTAAAATTTTTAGGGGACATCCCTTCAGTGAACTGATTGGCAGGGTAGATCACCGATCCAGGGGATCGATGAACAGTATGTTCTCAAGTCAGTATGATACACTATCCAATTTATATAACTTATTATACCACATTAAAACCATTAAACCTATCTGATCCTTCTAACGTTATTTATTTTTGTCTATGGGGATATTTGAGGGCTTATTTTTTGTGCTATAATCTACTTTGTATCAGTACTATACTTGCTTACATATGACTTTTTGATTACTTTTTATGACTTTTTTCTGGATGTGACGTGACTAAAAAAAATCTACAATTTTGCACTTTTGGTTGGTGTTTGTGCTTATGCAGTTAATCGTGTGAGATCAGGAATGTAATCATTTAATAGTTTGGGCTATTTCACAAGCAATTTTTTAAATTGAAAAAAAAAAAAAAAAAATAGGAAAAAGGGGTGATTTAACCTTTTTAATATTGGATGGGATAGATATATATATTTATAACGTTTTAACACACTTGTGGTCTCCCCTCAGAGACGTCATTGAGCAATACTATGATTGCACATAGAGATTAATGCAGTACCTATGTACTGCATTGATCAGTGCTCTCACTTGATTGCTACAAAGGGTGTAGGCTGAACTGCAGCACCCCAGGCCTAGCAGAGACTTGGGGCTGTCTGGCGGGAAGTTGATAACCCATCAGCCCACCATTTAAATGCTGTTGTCAGTTTTGACAGTGGCAACTAAATACTTAAATAGCTTACATGGAGGATCGCTTTGTGTCAGCTAGTAGCTATGATCCCCGGTGGCTGTTAGCGAACAGCAGAGTGCCATGGTATAAAAAGTGGTCACATTGTGTGTTCTTTCTGTACCCCCTTATCGGCATCATGTTGGGTAGACCTGTCATGAAGCCTTAAGAGGCTAAAACTCTGGCTTTACCCTACACACTCCATCCATTCCGTTATGGAGGTGATTTGGGAAATTTGTCAAGATATCTGGGCCACCCTGGTATTTCCCAACTTATGTTCCAATACTCACACCCGATTGGGACTTAAGGGGCTGTGTATCAGGGTGGTTTGGTGAACCTCCCCGGTGGGAGGCACCCGTTGGCAATAGGTTTTCCTTCCCTAGAGGGATATCTGACTATTCCTGTGTTTTAAGATCCCCCTTTCTTAGACTATCAGCAGTATGGAACTTGAATTGAACCTGACAGATTTTTTTTTTTATTGGACTTTTTCACAGTAAAATTGGTCTTTTTACACCCCACACACAACCCAACCCATCCCATCCACATGTTCCTAGAACATATCGTATTACAGAAACAGTACAAGAAGACAAAAAGGGGTAAAATAATAATTAACCAAGACAGTAGGCTGATGATCACAAAAAAAACAGAATTACTTACGGTAATGATGTTTTCATAAGCCCATGACAGCACCCCTGGAGAGGACCTCCCACTGCTTGACAGGAAACCTGAGAAGATAAAAGCTGACACACCTCTCCACACCTTCAGTTCATATAAAAGTACTCCAGCGGAGCAAACATATCGTATGATAATTGATAGAAAAATAGAAGAAAAAAATAGAAAGAGAAATCCGTAAGGATAGGTAAGATTAATAGGGTGGGTATACCGGAGGGGTGCTGTCATGGGCTTATGAAAACATCATTACCGTAAGTAATTCTGGTTTTACCCAGACGCCCTATGACAGCACCCCTGGAGGATAAGCAAGTAAATATACGAATTAGGGTGGGACAACAGCAGAAAGAACCTTGCGCCCAAAGGATAGGTCAGAAAGTGGATTCAGTTGGAGTCTGTAGTGACGAAGAAAAGTGTGAGGAGAAGACCATGTTGCGGCCCTACAGATCTGATCTAGAGAGGCGTCTGCTCTCTCTGCCCAAGATGTGGCTACTGCCCTAGTGGAATGTGCGGAAAAGTATGTAGGCGGGTCTTTCCCCTGAGAAGTGTAGGCTAGTGAAATCGTATCCTTAATCCACCTACTAATAGTAGGTTTGGAAGCTAAAGTCCCTCTGTTTTTGCCTGAGAACTGAACTAGTAGGTTCTCTGATTTTCTAAAGTCCTTGGTAGACTCTAAGTAATGTATCAAGCATCTCCTGACATCTAAATTGTGAAAGTTCCTTTCTCCATCATTCTTGGGTCTGTCACAGAAAGACGGGAGAACAATATTCTGTTTTTTATGGAATTCAGATACCACCTTAGGAAGAAAGGATGGAAGGGTCTTCATTGTTACTCTATCCTCCAGGATAATGGTGTGAGGAGGAAAGGCTGATAATGCCTGGAGTTCACTAACTCTCCTAGCAGACGTAATAGCTAAAAGAAAGGTGAGTTTGAGAGATAGCATTTTTAGTGATAAAGACTCTAAAGGTTCAAACGGAGGTTTAGTTAAGGCCTCTAGGACCAGGTTTAGATCCCATGGGGGAATAGTGACTCTAACTGATGGATTTAACCTGAGCGCCCCTGTGATAAACCTTTTAATTAGTAGGTTATCTGCTAGTTTATGGTTTAGGAATGTACTTAGGGCTGAAATCTGAACCTTGAGGGTGCTAGGTTTTAAATTTTTATCCAGCCCTGTCTGCAGAAAGCTAAGAATTAATGGGATGTTAGGTTCCCCTAAAGGGTCTTGTTTTCCCTGAGAAAATTTTAGAAAGGCCCTCCATGTTCTTAAATAGATTGACGTGACTTCTTTTCTACTTGCTAGCATAGTATTTATGACATCGTCTGTGAGGCCCCTACCTCTGAGGATTAGCCTTTCAGCATCCATGCAGTCAAGTGCAAGTGTGGACAGGTCGGGTGCTGTACTGGGCCCTGGGAGAGAAGATTCTTCTCCGGGAGAATCCATGGTTGGGCGACCGACAGCCTTCTCAGCAGCGTGAACCAGGGTCTCTTTGGCCAAAACGGAGCTATGAGAATGACCTGAGCTCTGTCTTCTATTATCTTTCTCAGAACTCTGGGAATCAGGTTGAGGGGGGGGAAGGCATAAGCTATCTCTCCTTTCCAACTCTGAGAAAGTGCGTCTACCGCCGCTGGGCAGTCTCCTGGCCTGAGGGAGTAGAACTTCTTGACTTTTCTGTTCGCCCTGGTCGCAAATAGGTCGACTGTTGGAGGCATGAATCTGCTGGTGATCTGCTGAAACACCTCCTCGCTGAGAGACCACTCTGATTGGGTTATTTTCACCCTGCTTAGGAAGTCCGCCTGGATGTTTTGGTCCCCCCTGAGATGCACTGCTGTTAGTGACAGTAGATGTTGCTCTGCGAACAGGAAAATTTGGGCTGATAGTTGCAGGAGAGTCTGGCAGCGTGTCCCCCCTTGTTTGTTTATGTAAGAGACAGCTGTGGTGTTGTCTGAGTATACTAAGACATCCTTTGAGGACACTAAAGGCTCTAGGTCTTGTAGGGCTTGAAAGATCGCATACAGTTCTTTGAAATTGGAAGTCTGCTGTCTGAGATGAGGAGGCCAAGTGCCCTGGGTAAAGGTATTGCCCAGGTGAGCTCCCCAGCCCCAGGGGCTGGCGTCCGTTGTTAGATTTAGTTGTTGTGCAGGTGACCATCTTACCCCCCTCCCCAGATTTTTGGGGTCCATCCACCAACGGAGACTTATCCTTGCTCTGGAGGATAAATGGAAGGTCTTGTTTAGCGTTTGCTGAATGCCATTCCAATGCTGAAGAATGTCCCATTGTAAGGCTCTGGTTCTGGACTGAGCCCAGAGTACTGATTGGATACAGGATGTAAGTAGCCCCAACACCGACATTGCATGTCTCAACACCGGTTTGGGGCAGAGAAAGAGTTTTTCTGCTCTCCTGATAACTACCTCTCTCTTTGGGGGAGGGAGAAGGGATAATAGTCTCTCTGAGTCCAGTAGAGTGCCCAGAAATACACAATGCCTGGAGGGACATAGGTTTGATTTTTTCAGATTTATGTTCCACCCTAATCTCCTGACAATGTCCGATACTAGCTGGATCTGGGCTTGAAGATGCGGGATTGAATCTGCTACCAGCAGGAAGTCGTCCAGGTATGGTATTATGAGGATATCTTGTTTTCTGATATAAGATGTCATATCTGCCACAATCTTTGTGAAGGCTCTTGGCGCCTGAGATACTCCGAATGGCAGGGCTCTGTACTGGAGGTGAGTCCACTTTCCCGCTATACATACTGCCACTCTGAGAAACCTTTGATGTATCGGATGGATGGGAACGTGATAGTATGCGTCCTCCAGATCTATTGACGCCATGACGCAGTGTGGGGACAACAAATTTATTGTGGACTTCAAGGTCTCCATGCGGAATCTTTTGTATAGGAGGAACTTGTTGAGACCCTTTAGGTTTATGATGACTCTGTAAGAGCCATTTGGCTTTTTTACCAAGAACAGTGGGGAATAGAACCCCTGCTGGTGTTGTAATGGAGGAACTGGGATCAAAACATTCTTGTTGATCATAGACAAAACCTCTTCCTCTATAATCATTTGTTTTGCCCGATCTGACAGGATTCTGGTGGGGAGGAATCTGTCTACTGGTGGGCTTCTGAACTCCAGAAGCAGACCAGAAGAGATTGTATTTAGAACCCAAGGACTGGGAGAAATTTCCCTCCAGGCCTGGGCAAAAAAAGACAGGCGCCCCCCCCCCACCTGCATCCCGTCATTGTTGAGGGGGTTTAGGTTTATCGTCCTTGGAGTTGAACAGGAATCCTCTGCCTTTCCCTGGCACTCTGAACTTCCTGTTGTCCTGGTTGGGACGAAAGGACCTTCTGGTTTGTCTTCTGCCACGAAAGGACTCCTGCTGTTTGGGGGGAGCGGGAAATTTTTTCTTGTCTGATGCCTTCTCTAGGAGAGAATCTAGAACAGGACCAAATAGCAAATCTCCATTACATGGAATACCACATAATTTTCCCTTTGCGGCTACATCCCCTTTCCATGCTTTGAGCCAAAGTGCTCTTCTTGCGGAATTAGACAGCGCTGCTGCCCTTGCTGACATCTTTATGGTGTCTGTAGAGGCGTCTGCTAGGAAGTCTACCGCTTTGGATATCACAGGTAAGTCATCCAGTACCTTAGTGGTATCCTGATCATTAGTTAACTGAGTCTTTAATTTAGTTAGCCACATTCTTAAGGGTCTTGTCACGCAGGTAGCTGCGATACTGGTCCTTAATGCACCTGTAGCTGCCTCCCAAGTTCTCTTGGAAAAATAGTCAGACTTTCTGTCCATGGGATCAGAAAGAGACCCGAGATCATCAAAGGGAAGGCTATTTTTTCTCGCAATCTTTGCCACAGGTGCATCAATAGCCGGGGCCTTATTCCATGAGCTACATTCGCCCTCCTCAAAGGGATATTTCCTCTTATAATACCTGGGAATAAAAAATTTTCGGTCTGGGTTTTGCCACTCGTTGTCAATTAATGCCTTAATACTTTTGTGAACAGAGAAGTTATGCATCTTTTTGGGAGCTAACCCCTCATATAACGCATCCTCAGGTGACACCGTCACCTCCTCCTCCACTATATTCATCGAGGATCTGATTGCTTTAATAAGCTGTTCAGTATCTTCTGTAGGACAGAGAGCTCTAGAAGTGGAAGGCTGCTCCTGATCTTCATTAGAAGAAATTAAATACACTTCTCCTTCTTCCTGATCCTCACTTGGAGCTATTGGAGGTTCAGAGGTTACTGAAAATCCAGGAGCAATGAGTGGGGTTTCTGCAGCTGGCCTATCAAATCCTAGATTTCTTAGGGAAAGCTGCACTTCGTCCCTGACCACTTGTTTTAAGTTATCCGCCAGGGAAGAGGCCTCCTGAGCCACTAACTTATCCACACAGTATTGGCAAAGTGACCTGGAATAATCATCTGGCAGTAAATTTCCACATTCCCCACATTCTTTATGGTGGTGTTTAGATGATCTCTTCCTATGGGATCTATCAGATGCCTATAAAGCAATAATTTAACGCCAAATTAGCAATATAAGACAAAGAGGAGGGAATACTCTCACCAACATGCCCCTCGTCCCACTGGTACCGTGTCACGGTCTCTCGAAGATTTGGACGATCTCTCATGGCGTTCCCGATCTCTCCTGCCCGAACTTTCAGACATAATGTCGGCAAGGCAGGTTGTTATCTCCTGATAACTGTAGGCTGGCTGGGTGAGTCCCTCTCCTGGACGCCTAGGAGTATGGACGAAGTGCTGGAGTGCCCCTGGCCCTATAAGCACCTGGACCGCCTCCTCCACAGCTGCTGGATGCGGCGTCCCGGCGTGTGACGTCATCAGCCAGCGCCGCGCAGCCCCGCGTCACTTCGGGCGGGTACGCGGCGTCTGACGTCACCACGCGTGCGTACGCACGCACGTCACGTGACCCGGAAGTGCCGCGCCAACAGCGGCACTCCGGGCATGCGCAAATGCGCTCCGTGAGTGAGCTGGCGGGACGGACACGGCCTACCCAAACTACAGCCCCTGGAAGACCCCCGCCCGGGAGCGGAGATCCCCCAGGAACCGCAGGAGCCTGCAGCACCCTCCAGGGACCTCAGCCCAGGCTTATCCGGCTGCTGTCCGCAGACAGGCTTCTGCCTCCAGGGAGCCCCACTACTAAGATTCAACTACGGGGGACCTGCAGCCAAGAAGGTATGGAGTTCTGTGCCATCTTCACCCAGGATGGGCTCTTCTGAGGCCTCCTATCCGCAGGACAGGAAACCTGAACTGAAGGTGTGGAGAGGTGTGTCAGCTTTTATCTTCTCAGGTTTCCTGTCAAGCGGTGGGAGGTCCTCTCCAGGGGTGCTGTCATAGGGCGTCTGGGTAAATCTCAAATAACCTATTTGTATAGGCATTCTGGGACAATGGGTCTTACACTGTATACATAAAGGAGCTAAGACTATTAACAGGCTAGTGCTAATGTAGCGCAGGGTCACTAAATATAATTATACATCACTAAATTACATTGCTACTTTCCATTGTTATTAAGTAGCCTGTCTGTGAAGGATGGCAATCCAGGAGAATCTATCAAAGGGCCCCATATTGTTTCAAACTAAGACATAGCCTTATAGTCTTGTACACAGCTTTTTCTAATTTAATGACAGTGTTTAGCCTAGCCATCAATTCCCGTACCATGGGTACTACAGTTTGTATCCAGTATCACACAATTAACTTCCAAGATTACAAGATCATAGCTATTTCAATACCCAATGGCTCAGTACCTGTTGTAACTAGACCCAATATGTATTCCAGGGTTTCAGCAGGAATTTTGACACCATACACTTGTCTAATCAACCCCACAACTTCCCTCCAAAACTCTTCCAGGGCTGTACAGCTTCACATCATATGAAGAATATGAGCATCTCGGGTACACAGAATCAGGGCATGCCCATATCCTACATAAAAATCTAGGCGTACGGTACACCCTATGAAGGATAAACAGTTGCGACATTCTTTGTGCCTCAGATACGGCCAGCTTAGGCGTCAGTGCCAAAATGTCTAATCATTGGTCAGACATAATAGGACCCACATCACTTACCCACTGCTCCTGCACCGTCAGTGGTCTACAAGCATGAAAGGATGCCAATAACTCACTGTACAGTATTGAAATGAAACCTTTTAATGTCAGTGGATTTAAGGAGAGAATTTAATGCAGCATGGAGTGAGAATCATGGTGGCGTTCTGAACTTCGATTCCAAGGCATGGCGTAACTGGAGATAGTGGAAGAACATGGAATGTGGCAACTCAAATTCCAACTGCAACTGGGCATATGGTTTAAAGGGAACCAATCAGCCCGTTTGAGCTGATATGGTTCCCTTGAGCATTGTATAAAGCACCTGGAGCGGCCCCTGCTTGTACCGGCCGCAGCAGGTGCTTTATAACGGAGAAAATGACTTTTATTAGTATTAGTATTTAGTAGTCATGGTGGGCGGCAAAAAGTTTAGCAGTGTAGAGTGAGAGATTAGCTCAGGGCTCTCCATCACGCGGAGCCTGAAAATCAAAATAGAGCCACCTTATGTTATCAGATGTAGACTTACTGTGCATGAAGCCTGTCTGATCACAATGGAGCAAACAGGAGATAACATTTAAGAGCCTGTTGGCCAGGGTCTAAGCAAGTACATTTACATCCACACATTACAGCCGACATTAACTCTACCCTCCTCATAGGCCCCCAATTTAGGCAACAAGCATTTAACATACTGCTTGAAAAATTTAGAAGGTAAGCCATCTTTACCAGGAAAGGCTTTCAACGCTAATGCCAGCTCTTCCACAGACAGGGGAGAGTCCACCGAAGCTTTAATTTCAGTAAACGTGATGCGGTGGATCGGCATACTGACTCCCCTAACGTGAAGAGTATGTAGCATAATAGGCATGTCCCACCTACAGTTTATTAAGTATTTACTATCGTCTGTAAGATGCGTCTCAGAAAGGCAAAGGATGGCTGGTTGGAGATGTCTCAGATACTGAAATTCTGCCAGCCTCTTCACAGGTGAACCCATTTCCCTGACATTTCAGGAAACCACATTTACCGTTGATACCATTATTAAATATAATCACGTTCAGAAGACCAGGATGCCGTCCGAGATGCATTATACAATAGACCCCTCCACACTAGCTGAAGAAAATAAGACAATGAAATAGCACAGAAGACCCCCCAGCCTGTCATTACCCCTTTAAGGACGGGGCCAATTTTCGTTTTTGCGTTTTCGGTTTTTCCTCCTTGTGTTTAAAAGGCCATAGCACTTGCATTTTTTCACCTAGAAACCCACATGAGCCCTTATTTTTTGCATCACTAATTGTACTTTGCAATGACAGGCTGAATTTTTGTATAAAGTACGCTGCAAAACCAGAAAAAAATTCAAAGTGTGGTGAAATTGAAAAAAAAGACTCCATATACGGCAAGTCTCTGCTTTGTAGTAGCTGGCATGGAGCGAACAACATGCTAGCCATTTAACCATTTAGACAGCACTGACAGCTGCATTTAAATTGCCTAACTGTAGGACATTGGTTTGAATTGGCTAAAGGTCTGACTGTCCTGGTATGACAGGAATTGTAGTTTTGAACTAGTTGGAAGCATGAAGGTTCCCCATCTCTGCTTTATTAAATTTGTGCACTGTGACATTATTATCTTTATCTTGTGTAATTAAGTAAATTAGGGCATTTGGTGCACTGGGCGCATTCCTTTAGCCTTCACTGCACCATTCCACCTGCATGCGTCTGAAAAACACCTATGGATATTTAGCTGATACTCGGCAGTGACATCACTTTAGGCTGCTGTTCACTGTAGAGTCAGTAGGAGGGTGGATCAGTGAGCGGGTGCAGAGATTTAAGACTGCCATCCAGGGCTGTGGAGTCGGTAAGCCGCGACTCTAACTCCTGCTCCTTCATAAATGCCCAGTCAGATACCAGGGAAATTATCACACTGGCTCAGCAACTTCTCCCTAATGTCCTACATGATCCTGGGGCGAATAAAGAAAGATATAAAGCAGCTTCTTCTGTGTGTGCAGTGGATGCAGCCAGTCTCCAGCCTCCATGTCCTGAACTACTCACAACTAGACTAGATGGAGCAGGTGATCTTTTCCTGCTGACAGTCTTTTATGTTTCTGACTAAATATTTACCTTTCACAAAGATACACTGCTAACAATGCCAGATACCTGTGATACAGAGGTCATCCATAGTAATATAGAGGAGTCAGCCATAGTGATAGAGAGGGGGTCACACATAATGATATAGAATGGTCACTGTGGGGGCATGGGGACAGGTAAATTGAACGTCTTTATAATGATCCCACCATCCCCTGTCCCCACTGAATTGTTGGCCAGAATACCCCTTTAATTTATGCCTCTTTCTCTCACACAAAGCCTGCTTCAGCCATAGCATACATACACAGCCTGCTGCAACCATAGCGCGCGCGCACACACACACACAGCCTGCTGCAGGCATAGCATGCATACACACACAGCTTGCTGCAGCAGTAGCACACACACACACACACACACACACACAGCATGCTGCATCAATAGCGTGCGCATACACACAGCCTGCTGCAGCCATAGCATACACATATAGCCTGCTGCAGCCATAGCATACACATATAGCCTGCTGCAGCCATAGCATACACACACAGCCTGCTGCAGCCATAGTAGACACATTCACAGCTTACTGCAGCAATAGCACACACACGGAAATAAAATTTGTCACCTGTAATTTTCTTTTTCTGTTTCTGGAGTCCGAAGGCAGCACAACAATGGGTTAAGTTCAGGTTCCCTGGAACAAGTCAGAAGAGACTAATTAGCAGTAATTAACAATCAAAGATAATTAAGCTCCTATAAGACTGCAGAGAGACCACCAACACACTGAGTAGTATGCAGCAAAAAACAACTTTATTGGGGGGGCCTTTGTGCTGCCTTCGGACTCCAGGAAAAGAAAATTACAGGTGACAAATTTTAATTTCCTTCCTGGACGTCCTCCGGCAGCACAACAATGGGATTTGTGAAGCCTTTTAAGGGGGGGAAATACTCTCTGCAGCCCCTTGTAGCACTTTTTTGCCGAAGGCTGAGTAGGTAGACATGTCTAATCTGTAATGTCGGATGAAGGTGGCCGGACTTGCCCACGTCGCCGCTCTGCAGATTTCTTCCAGCAGAACGCATCTGGATTCGGCCCAAGAGGTGGCAGTAGATCTCGTCGAATGAGCTCGGAGATGACTTGGAATCTCAAGACCTTCTTTATTGTAGCTATAGTGTCTCTAATCCACCTGGACAGGGTGGGCTTGGATGCTTTATTACCTTCTGTTGATGAAGAAAAAAGGAGGAAGAGGTGTTCAGATTTTCTTACTGCACTGACTCTGCTCAGATAGCATAAGACTGATCTCCTCACATCCAGTAGTGCCACTGCAGGATCCGTAGAGTCAAGGGAAGGCAGGACGATCTCCTGATTCATGTTGAAGGATGATACTTTGGGGCGAAACCCCGGAAGGGTACGTAGTACTAAGCAGTCACCTAGGTCTCTCAGGTAAGGTTCCCTCAATGACCGCGCCTGGAGTTCGCTCACCCTTCTTGCTGAAGCCATAGCGACCAGAAAAAGTGTTTTCCATGACACATATTTTATGTCTGCCGTCTCAAGTGGTTCAAATGGTTCTTGAACCAGATGCTTTAACACCAGAAGTAGATCCCAGGAAGGCAAGGGACTTCTTACTGCAGGTACTATATTCTTCACAGCTTTGAAGAAAGTCTTGACCATCGGATTATTAGAAAATTTCCCATTAAGATGTGCATTAATTGCTGTGAATTGCAGCTTCAAAGTATTTAGTTTCAGACCTTTTTTCAATCCTTCTTGCAAGAAGTGTAGAACTGAAGGGAGGGAAACTTCTGAGGTAGAAGGGCTGATGGTAGACTTAAAGACCTTCCAGATTCTTTCATATGTCTTGAGTGTGTTTGGTTTCCTGGCTTTCGCTAAGGTTTGTATGACTTCTTCTGAGAAACCTTCTTGGCGAAGTTGATCTAGTTCACCAACCAGGCTGTTAAGTGGAGTCTCTCGAGATCTGGGTGGTATAGTCCCCTCTGGGAAAGGAGGTCGGGACGAGGTGGTAGCTTCCAGAATCTTCCTCTCGAGAGTGACCAGACGAGCAAAAACCAGGCCCTGCGAGGCCAGAACGGGAGAATTAAGATGGCTTTGGCCCTCTCTTGTTTGACTTTTTCTAGAACCTTCTGAATCAGAGGAACCGGAGGGTAGGCGTAGACAAAAGTTGTCTTCCAAGACATAGACATCCCATCCAGCACGTAGGGGTTCTGATGACAGACCAGGGAACAAAACTTCTTGAGTTTTGCATTCTGACTGGTGGCCATCACGTCTACTTCTGGGAGACCAAACTTTTGGGTTATTTCCCTGAAGATCTTGGGGTTCAGGCTCCATTCGCCCGGCATCAGGCGATGCCTGCTGAGGGCATCTGCTGTCACATTCAGGACCCCTCTTATGTGAACTGCTGAAATGGCAAGAATGTTCTCTGCCCACTGGAATAGTAGTCTGCATTCCGACATCAAGGAGTCGGATCTCGTTCCCCCTTGCTTCTTCAAATAGAAGACTGTTGCCATGTTGTCTGACTGCACCAAGACCTCTTTGTAGCGAATCAGAGGAAGAAAATGCTGTAACGCCAATCTGACTGCGTGCAGCTCTTTCCAGTTTGATGTCATCATCCTCTCTTGTGGGGACCAAGCATTCTGGATCCACCTTTTCCCTACATGGGCACCCCAAGCCCAGAAAGAGGCATCCGTGGTGACGGTCACTTTCGGACGAGGTAAGAGAGACACTCCTGTCTCTAGACGGCCTGGATGCAACCACCATGTCAGGTCTTGTCTTGTGAGAAATGAATAGTGGCTTGTCTTGTGAGAAATGAATAGTGGCTTGTCTAAGGTTGAAGAAGTCCTCTTCCATGACGTCAGGATGTCCTCCTGAAGAGCTCTCGTGTGTGCCCGCGCCCAGTTCACAGCGTCTATAGATGATGTTAGGCAGCCTAGAGTCCTCATCGCTCGTCTTACTGAAGAATGAGGATGGACTATTACATTTCGGACTTCTGCTCTCAGTTTTCGGATTCTTTCGGTTGAAAGAGTAAGAGTCATTTGGTGCGAATCCAGAACAAATCCTAGATATTGGACCCTTTGTGCGGGAACCAGTTGAGACTTTTCTCCGTTTATGATAAACCCGTGTTCTTGAAGAAAGCTTAGAGTGGTGGCCAGCTGAGAGCGAAGGAGAGACTCTGACTGTGCTTTGATGAGCCAATCGTCTAAGTACGGTATTACGGTTATTCCCTGTAGACGAAGAGCTGCTGTTAGAACTACGGCCACTTTTGTAAATACCCTTGGCGCAGAGGACAGGCCGAAGGGAAGGCATGTAAACTGGTAGTGATTCTGAGTCTGATGATCGAGGATAGCTACTCGCAGAAACTTCCTGTGAGCTGGAATCACTGGAATATGCAGGTATGCATCTGCTAAGTCTATTAATGCAAAAAAATCGTTTGGCTGCAGACAGGCGATGACTGATTTTATATTTTCCATTTTGAAGTGTTTGGATACCAGGTGCCTGTTTAGGTAGGTTAGGTCTATTACTAGCCGGAACTTTTTGTTTGGCTTTGGCACGGTGAATAGTCTGGAATATACCCCTCGGCCTCTTTGACTGAATGGAACCTCTTCCAGGGCACCTTTCAACAGGAACAGCTGGACCAGGGGGGGGGAAGGTGAGGATCGGATGAGGTGATAGCCTGGCGTCATTGCTCTTTAGATCTTTTGGACTGCGGCTTTTCCTTTTTAGGATTGTATGTTGTCGAGTCTCTGGTCTGTCGGGAATTGCGAAAGCGAAAAGGCCTATAGTTTTTCTTATATTTTGGTGAGGTGCGTCTCCGATGAAACGGTTTCCCAGGTTGTTTCTTCACAGATTAAGGAAACACCGCCCCCTTGTCTTCATTGATATCTTTTAGAATTGGGTGAAGTTGGGGTCCGAACAGGCTTTCTGGATCAAAGGGGAGAGAGCAGAAATTATTCTTAGAGGAGAGATCACCTGACCATTGTTTAATCCAGAGACACCTGCGTATGGAATTCGTTAATGCCAGAGTGCGAGAACTCAAACGGAGAACATCAACCGGATAGTCACATAAAAATTCAGCGGCTCTTTTCATCTGAGGGATTTTATTAATCATATCCTCACGTGGTATTCCTTCTTCCAGATCTCTGGTCAGATGACTGAGCCAGGTGCGGAGAGCTCGGGCGACTGGCACTGCTGCAAGTGAAGCCTTAGCTGTAAAGGAAGCAGAGGAATAAGCTTTTTTAGACAGCGTATCTGCTTTCTTATCCATAGCATCCTTCAGTAATGTTGCTTCATCAGAAGGATAAACCGAGTTCTTGGATAGCTTAGCTACAGCTAGGTTTATTTTAGGGGGCAACTCCCATGCTTCACACTCTGTAGCGTCTATTTTATACAGATTTTTGAACCTGGCCCAGGGTCAACCCTTTTCTCTGTTTTTTTTCCAGTCTGCTTCAAACAAGGTTTTTAACAGTGGATGACTCGGAAAAACTTTTTCTTCCCCGCAGGATAGTAATATAAAGCCTCTTTCTTGGGTCTCTTAGGAAGGGGCTTTTCTGATTCCACTGTAGTTTTCACCGCTTTAATCAATTTATTTAAGTCCTGCTTATTAAATAAATAATAATCCTCAGAACCTCCCTCATGCGGATCATCAGAAGACGAATCAGAGGAAGCAGCAGAGGAGCGTGCTGGAGGAGAGGGGGATCTATCAGACCTTGACCTCTTAGCTGGTTGCTGAGAACCCATAATGTTGCCACACTGATCTTTAAACCAGGTGAAGAAATCTTGTGCCTGAGACTGGAAATAATTGACAGCAGGAGGGGCTAAACAGGCATCACAAGTGTCATCCCGGGCATCATCAGGCATAGGTTGCCGGCAGGATCTACAACTCCTGTGCCTCGCTTTCCTGCCTCTTTTCCCAGAGTAACCAGACTCAGACATCTAGGGAGAAAAATGTATGGCATTAATATGCTGGAATGGGCGACATACAATCTGGCCCCAGCACACAGTACTTACTATTGGCGTCTAAATACTCGGCTGCCTGGCAAGTGCTAGAGCACTGCCAGCAAGCCAGACGCCAACTAAATACCTTTCCAGCGCTTTGCGCATGCTCCGTCGGGCCGCGCGTCACTTCCGGATTTCCTGGCGCGCGCAATTGGTCCGCAATTTTTGTGCCTCCTGCCGGAAGCACGTCATCCCCGGCCGTAACATCACATCCGGTCTGACCTCGGATCCTGGAAACGCCAACTTGACACGTGGAGGACGCCGGAGGAACCTAACTTCAGCAGAAACACCGGGGATATGCGGGACCGCACACAGCATAGAGTTATTGCAGGTACTCGCTGCATGGAACTCTAAAATAAACCTTCCTTAACAGGAACCCTCGCTGCTATATTTAGGAAGGTTTAAGCCCACAATAGTGTTCTGAAACAAATAAAACATAATATTAGTATAAGACAAAAGGAAAAATATATAAATATAATAAAAAACCTGACTCCTAAGAGTCCACAGTCTCTTCTAAGATGTTTGCAAAAGAAATAAAACTCAGTGTGTTGGTGGTCTCTCTGCAGTCTTATAGGAGCTTAATTAGCTTTGATTGTTAATTACTGCTAATTAGTCTCTTCTGACTTGTTCCAGGGAACCTGAACTTAACCCATTGTTATGCTGCCGGAGGACGTCCAGGAAAGCCTGCTGCAGCCATAGCACACACACACTGAAGGAAAACACACAATCTTCTCCCAGAGAGAAAACACTACATTGAGGACAGAGGTACGGCTACCTTCACTATGGCTTTTCCTCCTGCTTCTCTACATTACACAGGGTATCTTTATATTACACTGCTGCTCAATACTCAATGCTCAAATAGTGACCAACAACTTTTCCCCAACCCCTGTTATCTAATAGGGCCAGTGTCCTATTAGAATGTTGCTCATAAAATATGTTTATGAGCAAAACTTAAGAAATTCATATCAAAACTCATTTCTAAATTTTTCAAAGATTTTTTTTAAAGCTGGAGTCGGAGTCAGTACATTTTTTGCTGACTCCACCTCTAGCCAAAACTAGTTTCGACTCAGACTCCACAGACCTGCTGCCATCAGTGCACTCTATCCTGCTGCTATGTTTCCATAGAGCTGTGTGTGCTGAGAATTAAAGTAACTTTCTTACATTTCATCTTCAGTGCAATTTTCTGGCCGATAATCAGTTGGTGTAACAGAACATGTTTTAAGATATATGTTTTAAGAAAATGTCATAATGTCGACTAATCGTCTTAAAACATGTTCTATTTAAAGGACGATTTCAGTGGTCTGCTGGCCATCGCTCCATGCAATAGGTGTAGCGAACCACATCAACCACAGAAGAAAGGCAATTCAGCTTCACCACAGCTTCTCAAGTGCACAGAGGTGTGAGCCTCACCAGTAATTCAGCAACAAGGAAAATGCAGCACTTGTATCTTCCATATCCAATTCTTTATTGAAGCATAGAAAAACAATAAAATCTGAAAGAAAGCCTTCAGACATCAAAGCCAGCTATGCACACAGGCCCAAAACCTAAAGGTCTCGGGTACCTAGAGCTAATGAATTAGAGATAGAAACTCTTCTACGTTCATGAACTTGCGCCAAGGAAACCACACTTTGTCAAATTTGTCGGATCGGTCATGGGCCTCAGCAACCAATTCCTCCATTCTGCCAAGTTTTCTAAGTTCCCCTAGTTTGTCAGGTTTTATTGTTTTGCTATGCTTCAATAAAGAATTCAAGTTGCTTACAAGTAACTACCCCTTTATGAGACTATGCATAGAGTGGTTAAAAGAGACAATTCCAGAATGTGAATTCATCTTCAGAGTATTAGAGTCAATAGAGTCAAATACTTAGTCATAAGAATGTATGTATGGAGTCCTCCAGATGATGGTTGCTTTAGATAATATCATCCTGTAGAGCAGGGGCTAAGATAAAGACTTGTGAGCCCTGGTGAAAAATTTCAATTTACCCCATCCCCCATAGGTTATCATGACAGCTGATGCCTAATAAAGGACCAAAGGTCTGCCATCTTACTCTATTGGCCTAAAAGTATGCCTGTTTGAAGCATATGTACTCCAAAAATGCTACCATAGAAATTGCTACCCCATCAAGCAAAAAAAAAAAATTTACCCAGTTCTGTTGAAGGAAAAAAATTAAAAAGTTACGGGTCTTGGAATATGGTGATATAAAAGCATTTGTTTTTAAATGCAGTCAACATTGTTAAATCCCACATAATGTACATTAGGGAGGTTCTCATTATATAATAAAATAGATAGTTTATTCACATAACAAACCTCCCCCCCACACACACACACACACACACACACAAAAAACAGCCACACCCAAAAATGTGATGTCAGAGAAACAAACACCTGTTTAAAAAACAAAAACATCTGAAATCATACTTTATTTTCACTTACAAATGATGACTATTTTCATTTGCGCAATACAGTTAACACTAGACTGGTGACTGACTACACATTTTACACACTAAATAAATCAGTCTTTCCCCCACATAACTTTCTTTTCTATTTGGTTTCTTTTGTTTTACCCTATAACAATAAAGTGTTTAAAAGTGGGTTTATCTGGTCATTTTAAAATGATTGAATATCTGCAGGATAAGTAATGATTAATCATAATAGGATCGGGGGGGGGGGGGGGTTCTGTCTCAGGAAACCTGCGAAACAGCTGCTTATAGGGAATGTATTGTTTGGGCAAAAACTGCAGCCTCTTTATTGTTTAAGGGTATATTCACACGGGCGGGCTCGCAGCGAGATTCTCGCTGCGAGCCTGGCAGGTCCTGTCAGTTCCCATACACTACATACTTGCTGCGGTCTAAACGACCGCAGCGAGTATGTAATTATACCGCGCTTAACCCCTTCTACTCCCGCCGGCTCCCCTGCTGTAAGCAGCATACATTACCTGTCCTTGGTGCACGGGTCCGGCGTCCTGCTCTCCCGCCCGGCCAATCAGTGGCTGCGGCTAGGCAACACACTAATTGGCCGGACGGGAGAGCAGGACGCCGGACCCGTGCAGCAAGGACAGGTAATGTATGTTGCTTACAGCGGGGGAGCCGGCGGGAGCAGAAGGGGTTAAGGGCGGTATAATTACATACTCGCTGCGGTCGTTTAGACCGCAGCAAGTATGTAGTTTATGGGAACTGCCAGGACCTGCCGGGCTCGCAGCGAGAATCTCGCTGCGAGCCCGCCCGTGTGAATATACCCTAAGACTATGTTCACACAGTGTATTAATGACCGCCAATACACTTTTTCACAGCGGTCACTAACAGGTTTTATTTTAATACCTATGGCGTATGCATCGTAAGGCTCTACTGCACACAAACACCGGCATCGCAGGAGATCTCCCCATATCAAATCATGACAGCAGCATGTAACAGGTTCCGGTGGCAGCACAGGTATACTCACGTGATCAAGGTCTGGGCTTCCGATCATCTCCATGGTAATTGCCATGTATATACCTCTGACATAGACAATACACTGTGCTACAGTATTAGTGCAGTGTATTGTATCAATGATCATCAGATCACCGATTAGTATACACTAGTGTACAGTAATGTACACTAGTGTAAAAGTAAAAAATAAAACAGCCCCCCCACCCTAATAAAAATGCATTGTATTCCCTAAATATAATAAAATGTTACGTAAAACACTTAAAAAAAAACCCTATATATGTTTGATATCACCACATCCGTAACAACCCAAGCTATAAAAAAAACTATATTACTACTCATACCGCAAGAAGCAAGCTGTAAAATGAATAAAAAAAGCACCAGAATTGCTTTTTTTTGTCAATTCACCAAAGAAAAACTTCATAAAAGAGATCAAAAAGTCATATATATGTAAAACTTGGTATCAATAAAAACGATACATCTTCCTGCAAAGAATTAGCCCACAAGTAGCTCCATCATGCAAAAAATATAAGCACGCTATGGATCTATGGAAAATAGATTAAAAAAAAAAAGTAATAGTTAAAAAAAGAAGAAAAAAATAATAATAAAAGATTCAAATTTGATATTGCTGTAACCGTAGTGACCCAGAGAATACATTGTTATTTTTACCCTATGCTTAATAGCATAAGTTTATTTAAAAAAAAAAAAAATAGTTAAATTTTTTTTCTATTTTTCCCCCCAAAAAGGGGTTAATAAAAATTAAATCAATAGGTTTTATGAATCTGAAAATGGCAGCATTAAAAAGTATAAGTTGTCTCCAAAAAACAAGACCTCATCTGGCTACGTGGGCAAAAATAAGACAATGCTGAGACTCTTGGAAGGCGGCAATGAAAAAAAAGAAATGAAAATGGCTTGGTCATTAAGGCCGAAAATAGGCTTTAGGGGTTCATTTTGTTAATGGCTGTTCTTTTCACTGAAGAGAACGGCCATTGGTAATGAAATCAATACATTTGCATTCATTTCAATGCAACAACAGCCATAGTGTATACATACAGTATACGCAACAGCTGTTGAACTGTCTGCGAATAGCGGCCGTAGAAAACAGTTGTGCAAAGTACGTTGCCAGACGTACTTTACATTGTGTGCAATGCTTAAGTGGATTGTGGACACACCCAAAGGTGCCCGCAATCCAAATAGAAATAACGTTCATCCGGCCAATACTGCAGTATTGGCTGGGTGAACATGCAAGATAGCGGCTGTTGTTTGACACAGCTAACAAAGGCCATTGTCAATACAGTGTGTGAACATAACCTAAATGTGTTCTTACTAGCACATGTACAATTCATATTGTGTGTGGTAAGCACAGCAGCTGTGCCCCATTCATCTGAATAGAGGTGCCGAAGCAGCCTCCAAACAGCTGATCATTGGGAGCACTGATCTAATATTGATGGCCTATACTGCAAACAGGCTATCAAATTTGAATACCCTGGTAATCACTTGATTATTGTTAAGTGTAAGAATACATATTTTTCAGTGTTCAGGAAAAATAAAGTTTTTGTGGTATATTACTCTACCACATATGTAGGGGAATTAAGTGTGTAGAAAATGAAAGCCAGACGATCGTCAAGTATTCAACACATTTCTATTTTCAATTACATAAATACTGTTACTAAAAGATGAGTAGCAGTGGAACATTTAGTGTAGCTACACACAAGGGTGTACAGCACTCATCTTCATTTGTGCTTAAACAGTAGAGTGCTTCAATAGAGGTTCACTGCAACCCTGATTTATCAGTTAGTTAATATGATATAAATAAGACACAATGGTTGTTTTTTGTACCTTTGGCCTCCTTAATACCTGGATAACCTTTGACCCATTAGGCTCAAATACATATCCATGTTCAGCCACATCTCACAGACTAAACATGTAGCTGTAAACGGGACTCACAGCATTAGGAGTTATGTTGCACTGAGCTCCGAATGGCTAGAATAAGGCCTTATTCCCACGTCCCATAATCTATGGCTCCGTATTTCTGTACTCGAGTTAGTACACATTGATGTCTATTGGGCTATTCACACGATCAGTAGATTACAAGGACCCAGATTTTAATGTAGATTCCCTCATAGAAATCAATAGGATCCACTATTTTCTACAGATTGTAACCTTTTGTCATCCTTATTTCCATTAAAAAAAAAAAAAAAAAAAGTCACATATATTGGGGGGGGGGAAACGCATTTACGGAAACACGGATGCACTACAGGTGCCAAATCCGTAATTTTTAGCGAATTGTATGGGTGAGTATACGGACATGAAAACAATACTTAGTGTGTGCACTAAGGCCTACAGAATTAACACAGAGTTTAATCTGTGAGATATGGCCAGCACACGGGCCATGTTTCATGGTCCGAACACGGATATGTTTTAGGCTTTACAGCGGAGGATTGCGTAAACATTACTGCAGATGGTAGAAATAACAGCCATATAACACTCCACCATTAATGCTTCAAGAACTTTTGCAATAAGGTTTGGTCTCATCCAGAAGAATTGTGATCATTTGGTTCCAAATCATCACACAATTTTTCTAAATTTATAATTGGATAATAATTATCCATATATTATCCAAATAACGTACCAAAGAAATCCAGCAAACAAACAAAAACAAACAATACACAAAACATAATAAAAAAGTGTACTTGATGTCCGTAAAATAAAAAAAATAGTTTGTGGGGAAAAAAGACCTAACTTCTCAGCCCGTGTTGTCATAAGCTTTGTGTTACAGCAACTAGGCCATACTCATGTTTTTAATACTACTAAAAGCAAAAACACATTGCTCCCAATACCAGCCCCAACATGTTCTAGAACTTTATTTATCTTCTTTAAATTGTCTGTAACTATTTTCCTACACAAACTGTTGCCAGTGTTTGGGCCTACTGATTGTTCATAGTGATGACTGAGCCATGAACAGTGCTCCTGCCAGTGTTTTTCCAAGTGTCTTTTGAGCACTTAGAAATGTGAAGATTCATGGTGAGTTTGGAAAAGGTCTGTTGAATGATGCTACTGGCCACTCTTTTGTGATTGTTTGTAGTTTTCTTTCCCAGTACATTTTCTTTTTGTTCAGAATCTCCATCTTTATTCGGTGTTCGACCTCTGCCATTTCACACTCACGCTCTATCTGTTGCACTTTGGCCACATGCACCTCATTCATCTGAATTAGTTGCAGTTGGAGGATAGACATTTGCTGATGATGCTCTTCCTCATGCATCTTTGTGAGGATGCCATTCTGGGCTGGTTTGCTTCTATAGGTCCTGTTAGCAGTTATTCTTGCAGTGGAACAGGAAGGCGATGCCAGATTTTCTTGACATTTCTGCAGGTTGACTATATTAGACTTTTCTGTTGAATACATATCTCTATCCGGAATGACAAAGGATTCTAGATAATAAACAGACATATATTACAAATAAATCAGTTTTTATACATTAATGTCAAAGCAGATTTTGTCAGGGAGCTGTAGTAATAATGGTGTAAAAGGGGAATTGCCATCTCAACTAGCAGTTATACTATGCATTCCTTTAGCAAACTTTCCTCCTCCTCCTTCTCATCGATAACAGCTCCTTTTCCAGGTTATGGACCACCTCTCTGCTCTAAAAACAGTGGATGGACTAATCTTAAATAGATATAGTGTAAATGTATATAGACAGTATATATACACTGTATAAAAAATATATATTCTCTCTAATATGTACATGTATACTATATAATCAGCCAGTAACATAGATAATGAGCTGTCAGGTTGTACTAGGTTGGGTCAGCACAAAATTTTTTATGATGGGATAACACAGACAGATTTATCTGACAGATTTTTTAAGCCAAAGCCAGGAATGGGTTTGAAAAGCGGAAAAATCTCAGTCATTCCTTTATGACCTGTTCTCTGTTTATAGTCTGTTCCTAGCTTTGGCTTCAAATATGTTTCAGATAAATCTCTCTGTGTAAATGCACCATAAGAAGCATAGACCAGACTGGGAGAGAGGCAACTGCAGGAGACCAGAGGAGGTTAGTATTTTCCAACCCTGGAGAAATTTTAAATTTGCCCCGACACCCCCTTTAAGGGTGCGTTCACACGTACAGGATCTGCAGCAGATTTAATGGCGCAGATTTGAAGCTGCAGATTCAAAGCAAATCAATTCTGGGCCTGCAAATCAGCTGCAGATTCAAATCTGCGCCATTAAATCTGCTGCAGATCCTGTACATGTGAACGCACCCTAAGGGTGCGTTCACACCTACAGGATGCGCAGATCTGCAGCAGATTTGATGGTGCAGATTTGATGCGGTGTTCAGTTAATTAAATGAAATCTGCTGCGGACCTGCTGGGGATCCGCAGCAGAAAATCAGCTGCGGATCCGGTAAGTGTGAACGTACCCAAAAAGAGGTTCTCCAGAAATTGAAGAAAAAAAATATATAGTTTAATAAAAATAGTACAAAAAGATTTTATTGCCTTCAATTGTTTGGTCTCAGGGGTTGGGGGGAAAGTATTTTTTGAGCAGTGACTGTGTGCCTCAAAATGGTATGTGGAAGAAGAGCACATACTGTGATATTCCAGACATCTAAATAAATAAAATACTTTCTAACATAAAAATAGTATTTCTGACAAATTATGTGACAAAGCTGACATGAAAGTTGAAGTGAGCGCATCTTTTTTTTTTTTTTTTTGTTAGGCGAAAAAAGGCCGTTGTTTGATACAGACAGCCATTAATAATGATCATTATCACTGCAACATGTAAACTAATACACTTTATTGGATATGCGTTAACCCTCAGAAGACTGGGCCAATTTTCATTTTTGTGCTTTTGTTTTTTCCTCCTCGTGTATATAAGGCCATAGCGCTTGCACTTTTCCACGTAGAGACCCAAATGAGCCCTTATTTTTGCATAAAATATGCAGCGAAAGTAGAAAAAAAAAAAATGGTGGGTGGTGAAATTGAAAATAAAACACATTTTTTAAAAATTGGGGGGGGGGGGGGGGGGGGGGTGTTTACGCCGTTCGTCCCCGGGTAGAACTGACATGTTATATATATTCCTCAAATCAGTACGATTAGGACGATATGTAACTTATATAACTTTTATTTTGATGGCTTTTAAAAAATTAAAACCTTAAAAAAAAATGTTTCTTAAAAATCGCTCTATTACCATGCTTATAATGCTTTTATAATGCTTTTATTTATTTTTTTGATCTATGGGGCTGTGTGAGGTGTCATCTTTCGATCAATACCTTGTTTGCATATAAGCAACTTTTATCAAGATTTTTCTGGATTTGATGCAACCAAAAATGCACAATTTTTCACTTTGGAGCTTTTTTGCACTTACGCCATTTACCCTGCGAGATCAGGAATGTGATAATCTAATAGTTTAGGCGATTACACACATGGTGATACCAAACATGTTTGTTTATTTATAAAATGGGAAAGGGGGGTGATTCAGATTAGGGGAGAGGATTTTTTTTATTAATAAAAAAATATATTTTATTTTTTACACACTTACTAGAAGTCCCCCTACACTAATCTCTCATTGAGATCTATGCAGTACATATATACACTGCATAGATCAATGAGATTGTGATCTATTGCTCTCGGCTGCTGCAGCTGAGAACAATAGATTACCAAGCCAGGATCAACACCATTACAAACACAGACCCCCAGCCAGATAGGAAGCCAGGACTGCTCCTCCTATCCCGCCACTAGACCACGGATGGGGTGGTCTAGTGGGGGTGGTCATCATGTTTTACGACTTACAGGAAATGCAAAATAGAACTTGGAAGTGTTACTGTAAACACCATGAGATGTTAGTGGGGAAAAAAAAACCTCCCCCAAAAGAAAGCAAGAGATATTTGATTTCACCTAATCATATGAATGCCAAAAAGCAAAACCCACAAAATATACTCAATCTTTTTTTTTTTTTACAGTGCAGGGTAAAACAGTCTGTCCCCTGCTCTGCTCTTTCATGATGCAACCTATCCAGCTGCGTGTTGCCTGTCAATTAAAGGAAAAGTAAAGCAATACATCTTCCCAGACCAAACAATTAAGATATATTTCTTATTATGTGCCTTCAGCTGCATATTTTTATTTTTTATACGTTTGAAGCACAAAAACAAGCAGGACTGAAGCCAAAAACATGCTGCAAACAATGTACCTCTACACCTAAGTATTTGTAGTATTGTTGTAAAGAGACTTGTTACATTGGGTTATATTTACACAGGACAGTAATGAGGTGGCACAGCCAAAATATAACTGCACTCTAAAGTGGACTTCCATGAGGTTTTGCTGCAGATTGGTAATGGTGTTACTCTCTTTAATCATGCTAATTAGAGATGAGCGAACCGGGTTTGAGTCGATCCAAACCCGAACGTGCGGTATTTTATTAGCGGTGGCTGCTGAACTTGGATAAAGCTCTAAGGTTGTCTGGAAAACATGGATACAGCCAATGACTATATCCATGTTTTTCACATAGCCTTAGGGCTTTATCCAAGTTCAGCAGCCACCGCTAATCAAATGCCGAAAGTTCGGCATGCTTGAGGTTCGCTCATCTCTAATGCTAATGTAAGCTTTTCTTTGTTTGGGCACACTATACTCTTCCACATCCAGGCAGTTTTTCTCATTTCTCTTTAGGGCTTTTTTTAAAATATATATTATAAAAAGCACACAAAAGTATGAATGTAAAATAAATGGCACATTACTATGAAGCCTGTCTCCGCAATTTTTATTAACTCATCTTGTGTAGATTAACATTAAAGGGGTACACCAGGCAGGAACATTTTTAATATATCTCCAGGCATAGGTTGTTGGAAAATAATAAAGTGCACTTACCATCCTGGCTCCTGTGGTACCCTGGTATCTTATCAATCTGTCCCGCTGTTCAACCGCTTCCGGGTCCTGGGCACACAATGTTACAGACCATCCCAGTCAAACAACTACTTAGGCAGGTCACCACTGCAGCCACTGTTTGGCCAAGTGAACAACATAATACCTGCAGTACCACAGGAGCCAGGGAGGTAAGTGCACTTTATTATTTTCGACTTAGTTGCAGGCATAAAAGGCTCCCACCAGGAATAACTATAAAAAAAAAACAAAAAAAAAAAACAACTGCTCCAGCGATCCAATTTCTTTTCTTTGCTGTCCCCACTTTGGGATTCACATATTTCCTTCATGCACTTCCATAACCCTATTTCCTTTTATGTGTTTCTTGTTTGTTTGTTGTTTTTTTTTTTTTTTTTTTTGGGGGGGGGGGGGGGGGGGGGGGACGACTTGGAATTCCATGGATGCGAATGGATTTCTATGGCAGCAGGAGGCCCAATAAAGGCCTCTAGCTATACCATATAATTGTGCCTATTCAGCTAGGCCTCCAGAGGTACAGAGATCAATGTTAGGTTGACATACATAATAGACTGCACTATACTAGTAGCTCAATGCATCATAGTGATTGGAGGATTTGCATTTCAAAATTAAATTTGTAGGAATAATAAAAAAGTATAAAAAAAAAAAAATCAATAATAATAAAATCTACCTCCTAAAAAAACTAAAACTAAACAATATCTTCTAAAATATATCACACTACACCAGAATTGCTACATTTAGATAATTTGCCCTAGAAAAAAAAAAATAATGCAAAAAGTCATATGTATACCAAGATGCCAATAAAAAGGTACAACAGGTCCTGCAAAAAACAAGCACTCATATAGGTTTACGAACTAAAAAAAGGTTATGTCAATTAGAAGGCAACAATGAAAAAAAATAAGAAAGTTGTTTGGTCATCAGAGGGTTAATGGAGTTACCCAATAAGGGCCCTACTTATCTGATATTTATGGCCTATGCATGGGTTAGGACATCCCTTTAGAAGAATAGGAGAACCCCTGTAATCTGGTAGCAATTATGATTTTAATCCATAACAAGATTGTAAAATAATAATTCAATTCCTCTCACTAACATGTTGACCTTTTCCAATGAATAAGGAACAGTTGTTTTGAAGTACACCATCACTGGCTGCTGACATGATTCCCTCTCGCTGCCATGTGCAGGAGAGGGCTGGGTGACCAGGAGCACACTTCCCTGCCTAGCCACCTTATCTCTGGTTAACTCCATGCACAGTATAATAGTCCTGGATTGTCTGAGAGTCTTGCAGAGCACTTCACATGGCGGCTTTATAGCCCTTAGAGCTTCAGTGGTGCACAGTTTACTTTCCCAGATCCTATTGGCCTGAAAAGGAATGTGTCAACAGAAAATGACCTATTGTTTAATATTCTATGTTATGCACATTTTAAGAAATATTTGAAGATGTATTTTCTAATTTTCCATGTTAATCCTGCAATTTTGCACTTCTCATTCTCACTACAAGGTCTAAAACTAATCTGACACTTCCTGTCCTGTTACAGTAACAGATTACACCAGTAGATACATTTGGTATAAGACAATAGCAGCTCCTTGTGAAATCACCTCTTCAAAAGGTCACAAAGTATGCTCAACAATGGTTCACATCCAAAAAGAATTAAAAGTGTCATTCACAAAAAATGTGGTTGTGATACAGAGGAGACAGTCCAGGCCTTTGAGGGCCAGAAAGAAGCATGTCTGCACACAAAACCGACTGTTGCCTTCTCTGTTAGGCATCATTCACGCAGCGTAATTCTGGCAGAATTTCAAGTGAAGCATGTGCCATGGACTCCGCTTGAAGTTCTGCCGGTCCTGTTCATTGAATAGGATGCCTTGTGTGCTCTTCGCCAAAAGAACTGATATGTCAGTTCTTTAGGTGGACAGCGGAGAATGCACAAGGCCTCCTATTCAATTAACAGGATCGGCAGAACTTCAAGCGGAGTCCACGGCATGTGCTCCGCTTGAAATTCCGCCAGAATTATGCTGTGTGAATGGCCCTTACGACCAGCCGGGTATGGTGATCGGCTGCGCTCGCTAATAGCAGCTGGAAGCCGTGCGCGGCATGGAAGGCCCGCAAGTTTTCTCTTTCAGCAGGACGAGCATACTCATTGTGCATTGTTAAAGGAGAAGTCCGGCCAAAATTAATTTTTGATATGTTGTTACTTATGAAAAGTTATACAAATTTCTAATGTACATTAATTATGGGAAATGCACATATAGAGCTATTTCCCTTAATTTAGTAGATCAGGAAGTGTTAGAAATATCTCTGAAGAAGTGACGTCACGACCCAGGGTGTAATTCCTATGGAGTGTCCAGCAGGGGGCGCTCTCTATATAGAAGTCTATGGGACTTTATTGTTTCTATGGGTTTCTATGTAATGTAATGTAATGTAGTGTACAGTGCTTTATTGAATGAATACATCTATGGAGTACTTTGGGGAGCAAGTGTCCTTGCTCCCCAAAGTATTGCATAAATGTATTCATTCAATACATTCAATACACAGTAAGCCCGCCGATCCGCCGCATTTCCGCCGAATTTCCGCCGCATTCCCGCCGATCCGCCACACGCGGAAGTTATAGGCGGAAGTTATCACGGAAGGAGGAGGGGGGAGCGCTCCTGTGTACTGAGCGGCTCCCCCCTGCGCCCGGCGGCATGTGATATCCCTTACCCAACTACAGCTCCCATCACCTGTTCATACTAGAAGCAGATGATGGGAGCTGTAGTTCAATGTATATGGTCCGGATCGGCGGGAATGCGGCGGATCAGCGTGTGGCGGATCGGCGGAAATTCGGCGGAAATGCGGCGGATCGGCGGGCTTACTGTGTATTGAATGTATTGAATGAATACATTTATGCAATACTTTGGGGAGCAAGGACACTTGCTCCCCAAAGTATTCCATAGATGTATTCATTCAATAAAGCACTGTACACTACATTACATTACATTACATTACATAGAAACCCATAGAAACAATAAAGTCCCATAGACTTCTATATAGAGAGCGCCCCCTGCTGGACACTCCATAGGAATTACACCCTGGGTCGTGACGTCACTTCTTCAGAGATATTTCTAACACTTCCTGATCTACTAAATTAAGGGAAATAGCTCTATATGTGCATTTCCCATAATTAATGTACATTAGAAATTTGTATAACTTTTCATAAGTAACAACATATCAAAAATTAATTTTGGCCGGACTTCTCCTTTAAGTGGTTATTCAGCGCTAGTAAATTTCTAACATGTTGCTGCCATATAAGAAAACATAGCACATTATTCTTACATCTCCGCTCTCCCCCGATGTGGTCAACTGTGATCCCAGCACAATTACTTTCAAGACAAGCTTGTCTCAGGAGTGAGAGCCTGCTCAGACTGACACAGGACACTGCAGCCAGTGATTGGTTGAACAGGCTGTCACTCTCAAGACATGCTAGACTCAGAAGTAACACCACAGACCGCAGCAGGACACCAGGGGAGCGCGGAGAGGTAAGCATAACGTATTTGTTATGTTTTCTTATATGGCAGCAACATGTTAAAAAATTTGCTAGCACCAGATAACCCTTTTAATAAAAGAAAATTGCATATAGTGGCGAGTGCCGCTCGTATTTCTTTGTAAACTAACTTGAGTTATTTGGCTTACATGGAGCTTAGCACCAACAGCATTATGTACTTAATGTGGAAACATCCGCGGTGATTGCAAAGCCTACGGAAGTATTCCACTGAACTGCAAGGAGTAAAGCCGTCCACTGTGCTCTTTGATTTACTAGAATGCTTTGCATTTATCTGAAGGGGACAGGTCCTGTCTTTTGTTTTCTATGTCCATGAGACTTGCTGTAAAGTATGTCACTAAATGCTGTTAAACACTCAGGCAATAGTATAGTATTGGCTGGTCAGTTTAAGACTTTGTCTAACCTTGTCAAACCTCTTGACATTGTACCTGCACCTTGTTATGTGTTGTTGAAAATATAAAATAAAAACACATAATTATTAATTTAAAAAAAAAAAAAAAAAAAAACACAACTCAGCCAAGAGGGCAGCGCCACAACATTGTACAATAAAAGATAATTAAAAAAAATAATAAAAATAGAAAATAGAAACAGGTTAGAATAAAAACGTGTTTTAGTATTTGGTTCTAAATGACTAAAAGAACATCTAGGCGACACATTCTCCTAAAGCAATCAAGTGGAAAAGGCATGCCCACCAAGAAACAAGGATGTGGCAGCTGGCTCAGCACGAAGGTAAAAAGGAGAAGTGAGATTATCCCTTAAGGACCAATCAAACCTGAAAAAAATTTGTATTACACCTAACACCAAGAAGTTTGTCAGTAATTATGTAACTTAAGTTTTATCTAGTTATGACTAGACATAGCTCAATCAGGACAGAAAAGATAGGGGTTGGAGACAGCCCTGACCAACTGCTTCTCTGACGGAAAAGGATACAAGTGATAGCACTCTATGTCAAAACAGAGGACGAAGAAGTAAAATTTAAGGGGTTGTCCAGCGAAAATCTTTTTCTTTCATATCAACTGGTGTCAGAAAGTTATATAGATTTGTAATTTACTTCTATTAAAAAATCTCAAGTCTTCCTTTACTTATCAGCTACTATATGTCATGCAGGAAATGTTTTATTTTCAGTCTGAAACCGTGCTCTCTGCTGACATCTCTGGCCAGAGCAGGAGAGGTTTTCTATGGGGATTCATAGAAAACCGAGACAGAGTTCCTGTCTCGGCCAGAGATGTCAGCAGAGAGCACTGTGTCAGACTGAAAAAACATTTCCTGCATGACATATAGTAGCTGATAAGTAAAGAAAGACTTGAGATTTTTTAATAGAAGTAAATTACAAATCTATATAACTTTCTGACACCAGTTGACTTGAAAGAAAAAGACTTTCGCTGGACAACCCCTTTAAAACCTATGGAGACATACCCTTTCATTTTTGCACAATTTGCCAAATTTGCTGTTTTCACAGCATTTGATAAATCTGCCCAATAGTCTTCAAAGGGTGTAAAATATACACTGGTGTAAACTGCCCATAGCAACCAATCACAGCTCAGCTTTCATTTTACCAGACCTGACAGCTGAGCTGTGATTGGTTGCTGTGGGCAGTTTACACCAGTGTATATTTTATACCATTTGATAAACCTCCCCCTATGTGTATAGGGCTCAAGCAAAAGCAGATGTAGCGGAAAAGGCATATTGGATTTCAAGGTGATCAAACCTTTGTTTCTGCAAAGATAAAAATCTGCTATCCCCATTAAAAACATATGCGGGACCCAGTCCACAATACAGGTAACAACGTGATAGAACATGAATGTGAATATTCAACCAGTTTCTGAGCTTCTGGAAACTTAAAAGGAGTTTAGCAATTAAAAAACAAAACAAAACACTGTCACAGGCTCCGGGACCCTTTAGGTGAAAATACTCTATCAGCCAATCAGTGCAGCAGTGTGTCCCGCCCCAGTCACTGACCGACTGAGCAGTCAGTGTATCAACTGGGTTGTGACACTGCAGCCGAAGGAGATCCCAGAGCCTGTCAGGAGTCCAGAGCGGTAAGACAACGCTGCAAAGGCACAAGGAGAGATGAGTAGTGATTGTTTTTATGTCCCCCCTGCACCTGCCAACTGGCAATTTTTTTTCTAAATTGCTGGACTTCTCCTTTAATGAATCATGATGTGGGAAGTTTCAAGGTCCGGTCTGCAGTGTAAAGTCTGTGCAGGGACTGAATATTGGGGATGTGTGAATGGCCCTTTACTGTCCTAGCAGATAAAAAAAAAACAGGTATACACCAGTCAGAACTGTATGTGTTAAAGGGGGCCAGGGTCAGTGAACATAGGTGTATGTTGTATATACAAATGCTCCTGAACTTAAAAGTGTCACTGTCGTGAAATGCAGAAATCAAAAGTCCAGGCAATTTTAAAGGGAATCCGTCCGCTCCAGGGCACTACCTAAGGTGCTGACTGTGTGCTGTAGCTGGCAGCCCCCAGTAAGCATGGTGCCTTTTTGGTAATTTTCCGTGCAGCGGATTATGTACAATCTTATGTCTCCTACTGTCACAGAGCAGTCGTTCGTGCCACACTTGTCATGCATCCTCCTCCCTCTTCATGAATAATCAATGCTGCCCGACCTCCTGCTCGCTCAGCTGTTAGATTGCAGATCAGTCCCCTGTAGACAGCTTATGTCTGAAAGAATCTCTCCTCCCTAATGTGTTGGAGCTGTGGTCTAGGGGTAACTCACCTGTCTAGAGACCTGCCAGCAATTCATTCTCTGGTTGGAATCCCCTGATCGAAATTAAATAGATGTCTTTTTTTCCTCATTATTGTATCATTTTTAAGGCTATTTTCACACACAGAGTATTTTTGCTCAGTATTTTGGTCAGTATTTTGCAACCAAAACCAGAAGTGGATTGAAAACACTGAAAGGCTATGTTCACACACTGTTGAAATTGAGTGGATGGCTGTCATTTAATGGCAAATAATTACTGTTTTTTTAAAACAACGTCCGATATTTGCCATTAAATGACGGCCATCTGCTCAATTTCAACAGTGTGAGAACATAGCCTTTCTGTGTTCTCAATCCACTTCTGGTTTTGGTTGCAAAATGCTGACCAAAATACTAAGCAAAAATATGTGTGAACATAGTCTTAAAAATCATACAATAATGAGAAGAAAAAAAAAAGACATCTATTTAATTTCCATCAGGGGATTCAAACCAGGGAACGAACTGGTGTCAGGTCTCTAGACAGGCGAGTTACCTCCAGACCGCAGCTCCAACACATTAGGGAGGAGAGATTCTTCCAGAGATAACCTGCCTACAGAGGACTGATCTGCAATCTGACAGCTGAGCGAGCAGGAGGCCAGGCAGCATTGATTATTCATGAAGAGGGAGGAGGATGCATGACAAGTGTGGCACGAACAACAGCTCTGTGACAGTAGGAGACATAAGATTGTACATAATCTACTGCACAGAAAATTACCAAAAAGGCACCATGCTCACTGGGGGACTGACAGCTACAGCACACCGTCAACACCTTAGGCAGTGCCCGGGAGCTGACAGATTCCCTTTAAGAAACTTTGCAATTGGGTTTATTAGCCGAAATATGTATTTTTATCATGAAAAAGCAGTTTGAAGCTCTCCCCTCTGTCTTCATTGTTCTCCTACGGAGAGAGCTAAATAAAACACCAAAACAGGACAACAAAGAGTTAATCTACAAATACCTCACCCTCTATCTCCTCTGACAGTCACTACTGACCTCTCTGAGCTCTGATTACAGCTTTATCCTCTGTTATCTGCTTTCTGCTGTGGGCTAACTCCCTCCTTCCTCCTCCCCCCCTCCCCTCTCTATAGACCAGACAGGGTATGTCTGATGCAACAAGTCACAATTTCCTGATTTTTTGCAGTGGATGGAAAAGAGGAGGGAGGTGGGACCTGGGAAAGGGCTTTTTAAATGCAGACAATGGCATATTTGGCTAATAGACCCAATTACAAAGTTTCTTAAAATCGCCTGGACTATTGATTTCTGCAAAAAAAAAAAAAAAAAAAAAAAAAAAAAAAAGGCCAGTGACTAATTTTAATTATAAAATCTCATCTAGAGCAAAATTTAAATATTCCTACCATTGCATCTGCAGATATTTGGGATACCCATGATCTGCACAATGCACACAAAATTCAGAACCCTATGCAGGTATTTTTAAGTGAAACATACTGCTCTGTGACAATATAAGGAATTGTGAATACATACTATGGTCTGTTCAAAGGAAAGAAAGTTTATTAAACAAATGAAGTAGACCAATAATTCTGCATCTGTACATATAACTCTGAAAATATTACCCTTTTTTATACTGTTGGGGGAGGCTCCCTCTGCACACACTGAGTCAGTGACAGAAACATTCCTTATTGGTTCTGTTTGGATTTTTCCCTGTTCGTCAATGAGGATTTCTAGGTCTCCTTTGTGGAAAGCTATAGAATAGCAAATAGATAAAAAATAAATAAATAAATAAATCTGTGCCATTTTAAAAAGGAGTATTCCAGACTTTTCTTTTTATAAACTATGAGTCAGGGTACTAAAAATACTAACCTGCCTCAATGCCTCAATCTCTGCCACTGCTGTTCCATAAGCTACCAGTTGCTCATTGCTCCTGCCTGGTCCTGCAAGGCATCATTCTTGCAGTAAATGCCCACTTTGCTATCAATGTTTGCAACAATAACTTGCCTCAGTCGGTGACTGGCTTTGTGGGCAGTTCCTGCAGGGACGACATATTACAGGAATACAGGAAGCAGAAGAGGAGAGACAGATACCAAAGGAACAGCAGCGGATTTGAGCAGATAGGTATGCTTTCTTTATTTTCTTAGCACTGTCACTCACTTTTAAATTTTTGTTCTGCGGCTGGAATACCCTTTTATAAATATTATAAATGTTAATAGCAATGTATAAAACATTAAATTGTAGTTATAAACAGTGTACATTCAGAAGGACGTTAAGATTCAGAATATATTGTATAGCTGTACTAATGTAATCCGTAAGTAGGTTACATTTTCATTACATTATTGTCTTCGCCATGACTACCATCAAAGAGGTATTTAAATGTTTCCCACGGTGTCACAATAGGCCTTCACAGACCAAACATTGTCTTCAAGAGGACAAAACTGTCACAAGTATTACATCTGATCTACTAAAGTCTATGGCTATGCAGCAATATGCGCCTAAACGCTTTTTTTTTTTTTTTTTTTAAGGAGAAGTCCGGCCAAAATTTATTTTTTATATGTTATTACTTATGGAAAGTTATACAATTTTCTAATGTACATTAATTATAAGAAATGCTCATATATTGCTATTTCCCTTAATTTAGTGTATCAGGAAGTGTTAGAATTCTCTCAAAAGCAGTGACGTCACGACGAATGGTGTAATTCCTATGGTGTGTCCAGCAGGGGGCGCTCTATATATAGAAGTCAATAAGTTCCATTGACTTCTATATATAGTGCGCCCCTGCTGGACACTCCATTAGAATTACAATGGATGTGTGTATGTAATGTAATGTTATGTACTGTACTTTGCGATTGAATACATTTATGGAATACTTTGGGGAGCAAGTGTCCTTGCTCCCCAAAGTATCCCATAAATGTATTCAATAAATACATTTGCAGGGCACAGAGCAGGGAGGGAGAGAAGTGCCATCTACCTCCCCCCTCCCTGCTCGGTGCTGGGCACATATACAAAGTACTACTCTGCAGATAATGGGGGAGTAGTACCTGTGCTATCTATCGCCGCCCGCGCCGCCGCTCATAGAAGTGCCGCTCCACCGCCGCTCACACAGGGGCTGCTCTTCATGCCCCCTCCTCCTCTGCTCCCCCTCCTCCTCCCGGCTTCAAACACTTTGGCCCCGCTGACTCCCCGCCGGCCGCGCCACTCCTCACACTATCTGGCCAGCCGCCGCTCTCTGCTCCTGCAGCCCGGCCGCGTCAGCCCTCACCAACCCCTGGCCAGGGTGGGTGAGGGCGGACGCGGCTGGCCTGCAGGAGCAGAGAGCGTCGGCCGGCCGGATAGTGTGAGGAGTGGCGCGGCCGGCGGGGGGTGAGCGGCGCAGAGTCAGCGGGGCCATAGTGTTTGAAGCCGGGAGGAGGAGGCATGAAGAGCGGCACTTCTATGAGCGGCGGCGCGGGCGGCGATAGATATACAAAGTACTACTCCCCCATTATCTGCAAAGTACTACTCCCCCATTATCTGCAGAGTACATAACATTACATTACATACACACATCCATGGTACTCATTGACTTCTATATATAGAGTGCCCCCTGCTGGACACTCCATAGGAATTACACCATTCGTCGTGACGTCACTGCTTTTGAGAGAATTCTAACACTTCCTGATACACTAAATTAAGGGAAATAGAAGTATATGAACATTTCCCATAATTAATGTACATTAGAAAATTGTATAACTTTCCATAAGTAATAACATATAAAAAATAAATTTTGGACTTTATCATATATTACCATATATAAAGAACATGTACACAGAAATGCACTTTATGAAGTAGATTATGCTATGTTGTTACCTTCTGATGTAGCCAGACAGCTTTCCCGCTAATAAATAGGGACCTATGGAGGAGCATGTGACCATACAACGTCACTCAGTCTCTTTTCCATGATGCCATTAAAAATTTGGACTAAAAAAGTTGGACTGATTATATATGGGTCTCTGACAAACCAGAAACAAACCATCTACAATGGTCAAAATAACCACACTAATCACTGAAAAGAACCATTGATTAAAAGAAACAGACCTAAAACTCTGCCTAAAGTAGTCTAAAAAAATACTAAGTCACTTTATCCCATAGCTGCACCAGGACGTTACTAAACGTCCTGGTGCAGCTATGGGAGTTCAGAGGGGGGGTTGCGTGGGGACCCCACTCTGAACTGCCGCGACCCTGGGTGCTACGTGCAACCCGGGACCGCGGCTATTAGCGGGCATGGTCCGATCGCCAGCCTGCCAATTAAGTATTTAGATGCAGCTGTCTAAATACTAGATGATCACCTTCCCTGGTGGTCTAGTGAGCGGATCACCCCCCCCCCCCCCAATGACGCGATTGCGGAGGGGCGATCCCGGTATTCTCACCCGGCCGGGGTCTGCGCCGTAATGGCGCTGATCCCGGCTCGGCACTCTATTGCTGTCGGCTGCAGCAGCCGAAAGCAATAGAATGCCTATCTCATGGATCTATGCATTATTACTATACTGCATAGATCTCAATGATCCCTAGGGGGGACTTCTAGTATATGTGTAAAAAAAAATAAAAAAAAATATGTCTTTATTAATACAAAATACCCTCCCCTAATAAAAGTCAGAATCACCCCCCTTTCCCCATTTTATAAATAAAAATAAATAAATAAAACAAACAATTCAAAAAATATGTTCAGCAGCACTAGAAAAAAAATATACAGTGTGCGGGTGCACGTCTCACCAAACCGGACCCAGGTTCGTATCGGATATCCAAAGAGAAGATGGAGACCGCACTTCCAAAAAGAATTCATACTTTATTCACACCAGATGCAACGTTTCGGCTCAATGTGTAGCCTTTCTCAAGCAGTGATACAAAATGCTCCATGAGCTCAGTATATATACATGTGTGCATGATTATAATTCATCAAACAATTAATTAAAAAAAATATAAACAAAGTGAATAAGAAGTGATCTATAATAGTGTAGTGTTCCAAATTCATAAAGATATAGAGGCAAAGTGAAGAGGAGCCCTAATCTGATGTCTTACAGCAATGATCATGTTAGGGGTAATGTAAAACAGCAATGGGTGACATAATTAGGTGTTATACAAACAGCTGTGTAACAAGTGATAAACAAAAAACAAGTAATACATACATCACACCAAAGCAAGGAATCCACATGGAGGTGGCGTGTCCGGGAACGCCGGCGTCGCCCGCTGATGACGTCACCCGCGGCGCATGGTGTCCGGATCACCTAGTTCCGAATCACGTGACCTGGGTATGTCACATGATCGGTGTGATCACAGGCGCATGCGTCGGGCGGTCCCCAAGCTGACAGCGGCGCGGACATGCCCATAACAGCCCCAGAGTCTGACGCTGCCATATTTGTAGAGGGAAAGTTGCCCTTACAGCGATTGTCAATGTATGCATGGGTAAGTATATCACGCAGGATGATGAGAGTTGCAGCATTGATGTGAAGAATGGACAGAACTACCAGAAGTGATGGGGCTAAATAAAGCACAAATAAATATAAATGATTATAAATATAAATAAGGGAGGAGGACCAGTACCAAACATACATACATGCTTGGTATCGCCGCGTGCGTAATCGCCTGAAGTATTAAATTATCACATTCCCGATCTCGCACGGTAAACAGCGCAAGCGTAAAAAAATTCCAAAGTGCAAAATTGTGCAATTTTTGGCGCATCAAATTAAAAAAAAAAAAAAAAAATTGTAAAGAAAAGTGATCAAAAAGTCGCATGTGTGCAATCAAGGCACCGTTAGAAAGAACACATTATGGCGCAAAAAACAACACCTCACACAGCCCCATAGACCAAAGGATAAAAGCAGTATAAGCCTGGTAAAAGAGCGATTTTAAGGAACATATATATGTTATATATGTTTTTTAAATGCCATGAAATAAAATAAAAGTTATACAAGTTATATATCATTGTAATTGTAACAACTTGAGGAACATGTATAAGAAGTCTGTTTTACCCAAGGGCGAACGGTGTAAAAACAAAACCCCCCAATTAAAAAAAAAAAAAAGTGTTTTTTTTTTTAATTTCACTACACGATTTTTTTCCTGGTTTGACGGCATATTTTAGGCAAAAATGACATCTGCCATTGCAAAGTACAATTAGTGGCGGAAAAATAGGGGCTCATCTGTGTCTCTTGGTGGAAAACAACACGCACTATGGCCTTATATAAACACAAAGAGGAAAAAACAAAAGTGCAAAAATGAAAATTGGTTGTGTCCCCTAAGGGTTAAGGGATTCGGTCGTTTCCATTTCCATTACAATTGACTAAGTACAACTGCACATGAAGCAATAGCTCTATGGAAAACTGAATATGGATATGCTAGTACTACCTAGTGAAGTTCAATGATTAAGGTCTACAGACAGTTTGAAAGGTACCTAAATGGTCCCCACGAGTATGGCTACATAAACAGAAAAGAATTGGAAGAATGACTAACAAGGTGGACACAGGATAGTGCAGACATTCTAATAAACTTATATCATACAATTACATTTAGTTTTTGTTCAAAGATGTTTTGATAGAAAGGCATAAGGCTAAGTTACTGTCAGGGAGGATACCCTATTATGCCCTGCCTATCATATTGCCCTATTCTATGATATGCAGGGCATAATAGGGTATTCTCCCTGACAGTACATTAGCCCACCACATTAGTCATTCTTCCAATTCTTTTCTACTACCTAGTGAAGAAAGAAAAACAGGAGTTACTCACCGGGTAATGATGTTTCCTCGAGTACATGACAGCACCACGGAGAGAGGGACCCCGCCCCCTGGGACAGGAAACCTGAAGTATAAAAGGATTAGGCCCTCCTCTCAACCTCAGTGAGTATTCCAGAGACCGGAGAGAGCCATGATTAGTATCAGGATTGTTTAATCTTTAAGAAGCACCATCACCAATAACAATACTATATTCTACTTTTTTTTTTTTTTTTTTGCACACCCAAGTGAAACACAGTGAAGGAACCAAAAAGGGTGGGTAGTAATGGTGCTGTCATGTACTCGAGGAAACATCATTACCCGGTGAGTAACTCCTGTTTTCCCCCTCGACATGACAGCACCACGGAGAGAATACCAGAGATGAAAGATAGACTAGGGAGGGACTATAGCCAGTAAGACCTTACGCCCAAAGGCCACACCAGAGGAATCAGAAAGATCCAACCTATAGTGTCGGAAAAAAGTGTGCGGTGAGGACCAAACCGCCGCCCTGCAGATCTGAGAGATGGAAGCATCACTTCTTTCCGCCCAAGAGGTAGCAACAGCTCGGGTGGAATGGGCTCTGAGCCTAAGGGGAGGAGAAAGACCAGCAGAAGAGTAAGAAGAGCAAATAGCCTGCCTTATCCATCTGGCTATAGAACTACTACTAGCCTTACACCCCCTATTGGGCCCTGAAAATTGCACAAATAAAGACCTAGATTTCCTAAACTGCTTTGTTACTTCTAAGTATTGCAGTACAGAACGTCTCACATCTAGACAATGGAACTCCCTCTCCTTCTCATTGGCTGGTTTGTCACAAAAAGAGGGTAACACTATCTCTTGAGAGCAATGAAATTCTGACACCACTTTAGGCAAAAAAGCAGGATCTGGTTTGAAAATAATTCTATCAGACAAAATCTTAGTGTACGGTTCATTGCATGAAAGGCTCGCCAACTCCCCCACCCGTCTGGCCGATGTTATCGCTACCAGGAAGGCGGTCTTAAGTGTAAGATTTTTTAAGGATATATTAGACAAAGGCTCAAAAGGGGCATCTGTAAGACTCTTTAAGACTAGGCTAAGGTCCCAAGGAGGAACTGATGGTGATAATCTTGGCGAGAGTCTGGCTGCTGCTCTAAAGAATCTTACCACCCAAGGATGAGTGGCGATCTGTTGGTTATATAAGGCCCCTAAGGCCGAGGCGTGCACTTTCAAGGTGGCTGGCTTAAGGCCCTTGCCTTAACCCTTCTGTAGGAAGTCCAGGATCTGTGCTATGTTAGGAGAATGAAGATCAACCTTTTTGGCTCCCAAAAAAGAAAAATATGTTTTCCATATTCTAAAATAGATGTTTAGGGTTGTAGGCTTCCTGCTCCGCTGTAAGGTAGATATGACCTCGTCCGAGAGTCCATGACTTCTAAGAACTAGCCTTTCAAAAGCCACGCCGTCAGATGCAGATGCTTCGTATCTTGATGAAAAATCGGTCCCTGAGAGAGTAAATCCGGACGGTCCGGTAAGACCCAAGGGTCTGTCACTGACATTGACCTGAGACCTGAGAACCAAGCTCTGCGAGGCCAGAAGGGAGCTATGAGAATTACTCGAGCCTTCTCCTGCCTGATCTTTTTTAGCACTCGGGGAATTAAGGCTAGTGGAGGAAAAGCGTACATCAGACTCCACTGCCAGGCCTGGCTTAGAGCGTCTACACCTAGGGGCCGGTCCGCTGGGGACAAGGAAAGAAACTGTCTCACCTGTCTGTTTCCCCTGGTTGCGAACAGGTCTATGACCGGTCTCCCCCAAAGATCCGTGATCATCTGAAAGACAGAAGGATTCAGGCGCCATTCCCCCTGTAGAAGCTGATGTCTGCTGAGAAAATCCGCTCTTATATTCAGAACACCCTTCAGATGGACTGCTGATAGACTCAAAAGGTTGCGTTCTGCAAAAGAAAATATGTGATAAGACAAGTCCAATAACAAAGGGCTTCTCGTGGTACCCTGTCTATTGATAACTGAGACTGCTGTGGAATTATCTGAAAAAATCTTAACATTAGAGCCCTTAATGTGAGACTCTGCCACTGTTAGTGCAAAATAAATGGCCGCTAATTCCTTAAAATTAGAAGATCTAACGATGAATACATCGTCCCAGGTGCCTTGAAAATTGTATCGGTCGGTGTGTGCACCCCAGCCTGATGGGCTGGCGTCTGTAGTTATCACTTTTGGAGAATCAATAGTCCAACTAAGACCCCGCAGGAGATTAGATTTAGATAGCCACCAGGAAAAACTCTCTAATGTCGTTTTGTACAGTGAGATCTTCCTGTCAAGACCCCTGGGAGATCCATCCCAGGCCTCGAGGAGCTGAGCCTGCAAAGGTCTAGAGTGAGTCTGAGCCCATGGGACTGCTGGAATGGTAGCTGTGAATAGTCCCAGCAGAGACATACCCTTCCTTATAGATGTCACTGGGTTTCTGAGAAGAAGCTGTGTTAACTTTTGTAGCTTTTCTATCTTCTCTTCGGGCAGGAACGACTTTTGTGTCAATGAGTCCAGAGTGATCCCAAGAAAGAGCTTTTTTCTCTCTGGCACCATAGAGGATTTCTCGAGATTTACCATCCAGCCGAGTTTTTTTAGGATGGATAGCGTTCTTTCCAACATTATCCGAAGTTTTTCTTCCGTTTCTGCTACCAAAAGAAAATCGTCTAAATATGGAATAAAGATGCCCTCTTCCTCTCTTATGTGGGCTGCCATTTCCGACACTATCTTGGTGAAGACTCGAGGAGCAATGGAAATGCCGAAGGGCAGCGCCTGAAACTGTAGGTGAACCAGAGAGTCGTCTATCCAGATTGCCAGCCTTAGGTATCTTTGAAAGTCCTTGTGGATCGGGATGTGTAGGTAGGCGTCCCTGAGATCTATCGAAGCCATGAAACAACCTGGAAAGAGCAGGTTTACTGTACTCTTTATGGTCTCCATTTTGAATCTCTGATACCGTAGGTACTGGTTTAAAGGCTTGAGATTTATGACTCTGTAGCTCTCGTCCGCTTTTTTCACCAGAAATAAGGTTGAGTAGAACCCCTGATTTTTCTCCGATTCTGGTACCGGAACAAGCACATTCTTTCCTAGGAGAGACTTGACTTCTGTTTCTAAAGCTTCTTGACGACCTCTGGTTACGACAAACCGAGTGGGAGGTCGGGATATGAAATCTAAGCGCACGCCATCTTGAATACACCGCATTACCCAAGTATGCCGCAGATTTTCTGCCATTCTTGTGCGAAATGACGTAACCTGCCTCCCACCCGTGGCCTGGCGTCATTGTGTAGCTGATTTTTTGGAAGAATCGGACTTCTGTGAGAACATATATCCCCTGGATCTGTTGTAGCCTTTTCCTCGAGTAGATTTGTCTGTGTTCTTTCTCTGAAACTTTTCCTTTCCTTGCCCACGAAAGGACTGGAATCGTTTCGATTGGTAAGAGATAGGAAAACCCTTCTTCCTATCCGTGGCTTTAGCGAGTAAGTCATCCAGATATGATCCAAATATATATTCACCCTCACAGGGGATGGTGCATAATTTTGCCTTAGCAACTGCATCACCCGACCAATTCTTTAGCCACAAGGCTCTACGAGCCGAGTTGGATTGGGCTGCCGAGCGAGCAGAAAATCTGAGTGCATCGGTAGAAGCATCCGCTAAAAAAGATGCAGATTTTTTAAGGAGAGGCAATGCTGTTGTAAATTTATCCTTGAAGTCGTCTGATTGGAGGTCCTCTTCCAACTGGGAGAGCCAGACCATCATTGATCTTGCTACACAAGTACCTGCAATGCTAGGTTTGAAACCACCTGTTGCTGCCTCCCAGGTTTTCTTAAGGAATCCTTCTGCTTTCTTATCCATGGGTTCCTTGAGTACTCCTATATCGTCAAAGGGTAATGAATCCTTGCGTGATATTTTGGAAATAGACACATCAATCTTTGGAGCTCTATCCCAGGCTGGATTTTCTGACTCGTCAAAGGGGTATTTCCTCTTAACTGCTCGAGGTACAAATCCTTTTTTCCCCGGCCTGTTCCATTCCCTTTGTATAAGGGCTGACACATTCTTATGCACAGGGAAGACCTTCCTCTTTTTTTCTTCCAAACCACCAAACATTATGTCCTGTATGGACTTCGGCTCCTTAGGATCCTCAATGTTCATTGTGGAGCGCACTTCTTTAACCAAGGTACATACATCATCTAAGGAAAATAAAGATCTGATTCCAACATCTGTGTCAGATTCCTCAGCCTCCTCATTAGCTGCCCCCTCCTCGTGGTCAGGAATGGAAATAGTGGAAACTCCTTGAGATGGCCCTGGGGTACATACTGGAGTTGCAATAGTAGTGCTTCCAGAAGAACTCTGCATTCCCGTAATCATGTCTTTAACTGATGATAGAATAGACTCTAAGGAGGGAACCTGGGCAGCAACTAATTTATTAATACAATCCTCACACGTTGGTTTTTCATAACTTGAACTAAGACGTCCTTTACAAACTCTACATTCTTTATGTTTATGGGGAGTCTTAGCTTTCCTGGAAGATTCCTACACATGAAAACAAAAAAAACAAACTTTTAGGCTTAGGGCCTGCAGTATTCCATCATCTTACCACCCCTACCAGGGGAGAAGAGAGTCAGTACCCGGGAGGAGGCAGGAGCACCAGAAGAATCCTTCCTTGCCTCGCTGCTGGAACTCATGGCTGCATCAGCTGAGTCTGCCGGCCGATCTCCCCACAGCGCACGCCAGTCTTTATCCGGCGTCCTACGTCATCCCCCTGCGCCGCGGAACTCCCCGCCACATAACTATGCGACGTAACCGGAAGTCCCACGCGCCGGACCGGAAGTGACTTAACGTGGAACGCATGCTCCGGACGGCCCTGTCTCGGCGGCAGTCTGCCGGAGACCTCTCCCTCCCTCTCCGCTGCCACTGGCAGACTCTGAGGGTTCCGGTCCGGCCCAACCGCTCTCGGACGCGGGTTGTGTGGAGAGGTCGGGCTTAACGGTGCTACACCGACACCTCCAAAAAAGTCTTCCTCTGGCCATTCCAACTGGAAAGCCGCAGCAGGTGAGAAAAACTCCGGCCCTTTTATCCAGAGAGACCTACACCGAGCCTCCCAACTCCAGGCTTCCCGTAGGGACAGGAAACCACACTGAGGTTGAGAGGAGGGCCTAATCCTTTTATACTTCAGGTTTCCTGTCCCAGGGGGCGGGGTCCCTCTCTCCGTGGTGCTGTCATGTCGAGGGGGAAAAAGGGAGAGAGTAAGGGAAGGTAAGGTTCAATGTTATTCTACGTCTACTTATTCGTTTTTGGTGCCCACGTTCTTAAAGCGATTCTGTACCAGCATGTAGCTGCCCCAAAAGATAGTTTCTCTTAATTAAAAAAAAAAAAAAAAAAATTAACACTGCGTCTGGTTCAGGGGTTGGCCTCTCTCCTGGTGCCAGTATTTTGAGGAAAAACTACTTTTATTACTGTGGCAGGGTATCAATCTGGCGTGGCCTAGAGCATCCGTGCTACCTTTACTTTCAGCCCACCCCTGGGCTGGATGTAGGCAGGGAGAGGCGCGACGCGGGCCTAGGGCACCGATGCTCTAGGCCCCACTAGTTTGACTGCCCACCACAGCAATAAAAGTAATTTTTCTTTAAAATACTGGCAAAGGGAGAAAGGTCCACCCCCGAACGAGACGCAGCGCAATGACCTCTATGACGCAGTACCGGCGGTATGGGGGCGGCAACATGCAGGTACAGAGTTTATAAAGGCAAAACAACAAGGAGTCCAGCTTGTAGTGAAAAAAACCCTAAAAACACTCAGTGAAGTTTATTCATATCCACTCAGCAGTGCACACATGGCGATACTACCCCCAGAAAAACTCCAATGCGTTTCAGATGCTGTCAGCACCCTTACTCATGGTCTGTGTGAAAGTGAGGGTGGCCTCCTCCCTGTCATCTCCCTTGCAGGAGAGGCAAGTCACTACTGCAGCCACTGACTGGCTTAGCGGGCCTGCCATGTCAAAGAACCCTGGGGACCAGAGCAGCAGACTGAATGCAGGCAGTAGCATTGGAGACAGGGAGGTAAGCGGATGTAATGGTTTTCACCCAGGGTTTGTTATATCCTTAACGGATCGGTGCAGGGATGCCGGTGGTGCAGTTCTTTTTTTGAACCACCGTTAACATGAGGCAACAGTCATCACTTTTAGGCTGGGTTCACACTACGTATATTTCAGTCAGTATTGTGGTCCTCATATTGCAACCAAAACCAGGAGTGGATTAAAAACACAGAAAGGCTCTGTCCACACAATGTTGAAATTGAGTGGATGGCCGCCATATAACAGTAAATAACTGCCATTATTTCACTATAACAGACGTTGTTTTAAAATAACAGCAAATATTTGCCATTAAATGGCGGCCATCCACTCAATTTCAACATTGTGTGAACAGATCCTTTCTGTGTTTTTAATCCACTCCTGGTTTTGGTTGCAATATGAGGACCACAATACTGACTGAAATACTGACTAAAAATTACTGACGTAATGTGAACCCAGCCTTAATGTGTAACTATCATCTTGCCCACGCAGCAGGATAGGTTTTCAAAATGCTGACCGATCAGTAGACGTGACCGGTCTACAGAACTGGTGGAAGCTCTATAGACTGCACTGAAATACACTTACAATGCAGTTTATGGAGCTTCCGGCAGTTCCATAGACCAGTCACGTTAGGAGCCGAATATGGACCAGTCAGTATTTTGAAAGCATATCCTGCCATGCAGGCAAGATGATAGTTGAACTTTAACTGATAATCACCCTGCTGAATGTCAAGCTCTACCTTGAAGGTATGTGTACATGGTATTTCCTTGCATTAATGCAATGAAGGACAGCTGGGCGACAATGAAATGATTAATTTCTGCTATGAAGTGATGCAGCACTGCAATGAAATTACTGCAATAAAATGATGCTTTTACATTGCATTTTCATTGTGGTAGACACAACCTTATGGAATTAGAACAAAGTTGATGAACAAGATCAAATGATCAAATGAACATCTCTCATTTTCCCTTTGTTTTATTAGAGAGTTGTCAGTGTGTGTGTGTATGTATGTATATAACTAACAGACTAACAGACAGAAAGATGGTTACTGCAGAGTCACAGCATGAAATTGGTAAGTGTTAGGGCTTATTGCCACCTTCCGTGTTCCACAGACAGGTTCAATACAGTACAACGAATATTCAAACAGTTTCCGCACTCCCAGCAGAATATTGTAGACTCCACTACAGGGCTTCCACGTCCGTGAAACACAGACCCTGGGAAAAAGCCCTTTGATGTGAACTCTTGGGGGAGGGGGTGTAAAATTTAGACTGGTGCAAACTGCCCACAGCAACCAACCAATCACAGCTCAGCTTACAGCTCTGGTAAAATGATAGAGGAACTGTGATTGGCTGCTGTGGGCAGTTTGCACCAGTCTAAATTTTGCACCCTTTGATAAATCTACCCCTAAATATGCATTGTGGTCCCTAAAAAGGAGCTGGGGTATATGCTGCATACACCCGTTACGCTCTCCCATCTACTGTACAAAATTTAGGACACATGCACTTACCAACAAGTCGCCTACATCCACCCCCAACCACCACCCGCGAATCAAGCTGTACTGCATTAGGTTACACACGTGCAATGTTTGCTGCCGATATAGTGTATTAATGTAGCTATATTATTAAACAGCATCAAATCTGCAGCAATCACATTAAGTGTGAATATACTCTTAAGGTATGTTCACACAGAGTAAATTAGGCAGAACTTTCCGCCTGTCTCAGTGTGCCATAGCCCGTCTATGGGAGAGCGCACATTCCTCCACTGCCGCTGCTCTCTGCTCAAAGTAGTGACATGTCACTTCTTTGAGCGGAGAGCGGTGGCAGTGGAGGAGCGCACGCTCTCCCATAGAGATGCTATGGCACACTGGGACAGGCAAAACTCTGTGGCGGAAAGTTCCGCTGCGAAATTTGGCCTAATTTACGCAGTGTGAACATACCCTTAAGCTGGAATCACACAAGTAGTTATTTCTGTTTGGTATCTTACCCATCTTTGGTATGGGTAGATAAGAAAAGCATATAATGAAAGATTAACACTTTCCTTTTGTATCAATTTCTGAATGGGGCTCAAAAACTGCTTGTGGGATTTAAGCCTTAAAAGGAAACCAATGAGCACAATTGTGTTGATATGGCTCCCAGCTGCACCCTAATCACTATAAGGACTCTCGGTCTGTCAATCATCCCCGCAAAGCATGCTGACAGGCAGAGCGCTGTGACTAGTTATGAGCGGCTCTCCATCCAGGTGACTAGTTACCACCCCTCTCCCGGCCTTGCGCGCTGCAATAAAAATATCCCGCCCCATATAAAGATAACCTGGCAGACATGGCTGGTATGGTAGGGGATCTGCATAGTAGATCTATGCAGTGCAGCCGAGAGCCATAACACAGCCCTGCTGACTGGTTCCCTTTGAATGCAACACAGCATAATATGCAGTCAGTGACTTGTTATAGCCTTAGAGATACCTGATTGAACTGTATACAATTACTGGATTCTTAACTTAAAGGGGTATTCCAGGGAAAATCTATAAATTAGCAATGGAAAGGGTTAACCAAGGTTAACCCTTTCCTAATATACTTACCTGTCCGTTTTTGGCCCCCCAAGGAGATCTCCGGTCCGGTCACGTGATGGTCCGGGCTGCGACTCGCGGATCCTCTTCTTCCGGTTCGGTGACGTCACCATAGCGGGCCGGCGTCGGCTCTCCTATTAGCAGCAGAGCACTAAACCCTGACTGGCTTGGTAGCGTGTAGCCAATCAGGGTTCAGTGCTCTGTGTCCCTGCTGTACCAAGTTAGCCGGGTGCTGATGTCCCCGGCCCCCCTCCTTCATGTATTATCACCCCGATCTCTCCCCCGGCCCCCCTCCTTCCTGTGTATACAGTCCTATTCAAAGATCGCTCAGCCCCCGGTGTAACTGCTGCCTGCGCTGGCCCCGATCTCCGCACCTGTACTCAGCTGACAGGCGCTGTGTAAGTGAGTGCAGGAGAGATTTCTTCCTTGCTTCGTACACAGCGCCTGTCAGCTGAGTACAGGTGCGGAGATCGGGGCCAGCGCAGGCAGCAGTTACACCGGGGGCTGAGCGATCTTTGAATAGGACTGTATACACAGGAAGGAGGGGGGCCGGGGGAGAGATCGGGGTGATAATACATGAAGGAGGGGGACCGGGGACATCAGCACCCGGCTAACTTGGTACAGCAGGGACACAGAGCACTGAACCCTGATTGGCTACACGCTACCAAGCCAGTCAGGGTTTAGTGCTCTGCTGCTAATAGGAGAGCCGACGCCGGCCCGCTATGGTGACGTCACCGAACCGGAAGAAGAGGATCCGCGAGTCGCAGCCCGGACCATCACGTGACCGGACCGGAGATCTCCTTGGGGGGCCAAAAACGGACAGGTAAGTATATTAGGAAAGGGTTAACCTTGGTTAACCCTTTCCATTGCTAATTTATAGATTTTCCCTGGAATACCCCTTTAATTATAAATCACTGTTTATTAAGTCAAAACTACATATCAATACATGCATTCCGTCCTCACCTTTTTCTACTGAACTGGATGGAGAGCCCTCACCACACAATGAATCCGTTTCAGGTACTTTGTTATATGGTTTGGTCTGGATTTTCCCCTGTTCATCAATAAGAAGCTCCAGATCTAAGAGGTTTACTTTCTTGCAGTCCAAGTCTAATTTAAAAAAAAACAAAAAAAAACACTGAATACAAGTATCAATAATAAATGTCCAAGCTTGCAACATGTACATACGCAAAAAAGGTAAAAAGGAGAACTAGCAACAGACTGGTCAGACTGTACTGTGGATTTGAAACTTTGTGCTATTACAAGTTGTGGCTGTGAGTTATAGGGTTAATAGTTGAATACTCTCCTTAAAGTGTCTATCCCATCATTAACAGTTATCTCCTACTCACAGGACATTAGGGCCCTATTACATGGAAAAATTGTTATATCGTTCTATTTTAAGCAATAGTCTTTGTGTGTGTATGCAAGCAACAATCAAATGACTACTAAGGCTAGGTTCACACTGCGTTTTCAGCATCCGTTTAACGGATCCGTTTTTTTTAACGTCCAGAAAAATAGGGCCAGCAACGTTTTTTTGTCCGTTTTGGTCCGTCAAAAAAAACGGATCCGTTTTTTTTTTTATAATGGAAGTCAATGGAAAAACGGATGCACACAAATGAATCCGTTTTTTGCAATCCGTTTTTCATGCGTTTTTTGCAAAAAACGGATGCGTTAAACGGATGCTGAAAACGCAGTGTGAACCTAGCCTAAAAGTTAATTTATGTTTTGTTGATTGCAATGTCAAGCGTTTGCAAATATTTTGGTGCATGTACACGTTTGTTCATTATTACGATTGTAACTAACAACAAATGTTCTGTTTATTATGGTAAATGATTTAATTTGCAATTGCTTATCAGTAATCAGAGAAAATAAAATCCCTTCGTCTAATAGGGCCCTAACTGCCCAGAAGAGTCAGACCATTTGGATCTCCACAGATCCTGAGAACAGAGACCTGGCACAATCTGTATAAATGCACTATTCACTGTATGCGGCTTCTAATATAGCCAAGTTCAGAGGCGTTTTAAAGGGGTTATCCAGCACTACAAAAACATGGCCACTTTCCCCCTACTGTTGTCTCCAGTTCAGGTGCAGTTTGCAATTAAGCTCCCTTTACTTCCATGGAACAGAGTTTAAAAACTGCACCTGAACTGGAGACAACAGTAGGGGGAAAGTGGCCATGTTTTTGTAGCGCTGGATAACCCCTTTAACTGTAGGGCAAATGGTGCATTTACACTAGGCCTACTTGCTTCAGGCCACCTGACAGGGCCCCCCTGCATCTCCACAGACTGGTGTTTGTAAGGTTATTTCTCCATGGTGGCTTTAACCTGTAGGCCCTGGTTATTTACACACAGCGATCAGTGGTGCAGGGAGGGCCCTATGAGTGATATCACAGAGCCCACCTTATATAGCTAGGATCAGAGACGTTTCTAGGACCGACAGCTAGGGTTGCCGGAAAATGTACAACCACCCCTTCCCCCATCCTGGGCTGGCCTCCACATACAATCTGTGGACAGGTGTGGCAGTGTTTTTTGGAACAAATAAGCCCTGTTTTTTGTTGTTTTTTTGCTACTTTAACCTCTTAAGGACCCATGACGTACCGGCACGTCATGGATCACTGTCACTTAAGGACCCATGACGTACCGGTACGTCAGCCCTTTAAACGGGCGCCGCGGCCGGCCGGGTCCCGATCGGGGGAGATAGCCTGCTATAATACATAGCAGGCCATCTCTCCCTGTCGGCATGGAGGGTTGTTAACCCCCCCCATGCCGACGATCGCCGCTATTGGCTGATAAGCCCATAGCGGCGATCGGAACCTTTCCGGTGACCCGATGACCCGGAAAAAAATGGCGGTCGGTGCTGTCAGAGGACGGCACCGACCGCCATTACTGTAAAAAGTAATGGTGGTCACGGTACCACCGTCCCGATCGCCGTGAACGGCCGGCCAGCCGGCCGGCCGTTCACGGCGATCAAAGTCCCCACAAGTAATAAATACCTGCTCCGGACCCCTCAGCTAGGTAGCTGAGGGGTCCGGAGCAGGTATTTGTACATTACTCACCTGTCCCGGGGTCCTGATCGGCGTCTTCCGGGTTCCCGGCGTCCTCTTCATCTTGTCGGGACTTCGGCTTCTTCCGTGAGTCCCGATCGTCTGTTTCCGGCTCCAGCGTCGTCTTTTTTCGTATTTTTCCGGCTCCAGCGTCGTCTATTTTCGGATCTTGCTCTCTGCTGCCCCCTAGCGGCTGATAAGTGTAATACACGTATCAGCCACTACAGGGATGTTCAGAATGTAGTAAAAAAAATTTTTTTTTTCCCAATTTTTTTTTTTTCTATTTTCCGCACCCTATCGCCGCTGAGTGTTGATCAGCATCGCACGAAAGTGCGCTGCTAATCAGCAACTCCTCCTTTTTGGCGTAGGGTGTTTTTTTTTATATCCTACTGCCACGGTCTGCTGATAAGTGCCGAACATAAGTGCGGCATTCATCAGCAACACCATTTTTGGCGTAGGTTTTTTTTGTATACTTACTGTAAAAAACACGTAAAAAAACACTACATTACACCACACTACATTGAATAAAGTTTTACACTACACCACTACATACCCCATATACTAATCCCCATATAAAGATGGCCCCCAGGGTGTTTCCGGTATTGGACGCATACATTATTATTGCCTCCGACACCGAAACAGCCAGTGAGGATGAATGGGGGGTCCTTTGTTCCTCCATTCATCCTCATCCTCCTCATCATCCAGTGACGTGTCTGGGAGTAGCGTAGCGTACGCTGCCCCCCAGACACGTCTTTTCCGCCAGTACCGTCCCAATAAGAGATGACGGTATGGCGTGAAATTCTACAAACTCTGTGAGAGTACCTCAGGGTACACTTACAGATTTAGGGTACGTGCACACTGCGGAATGGCGAAGGATAACCCTTCGTGCATTCCGCAGCTGGCACCCGCCGGCGGACTGATGCAGGGGCGCGTCTCCGCCCGTGTCATAGACTCTATCCTATGCATGGGCGGATTCCATCATCCGTCATTCCATCAACACGTTGGACGCAGAGCGGAATCCGCCCGTGCATAGAATGGAGTCTACGACACGGACGGAGACGTGCGCCTGCATCAGTCCGCCGGCGGGTGCCAACTGCGGAATGCACAAAGGGTTATCCTTCGCGATTCCGCAGTGTGCACGTACCCTTAGAGTGTATGAAGGAAGGGACACTCGAATCCAGCCCCCAGATGCCCACTCCCCCCCCCATCCTCGGAGTTAGTGGGGACATCGTCCGGGAACTGATCTTCCCACTGCTGGATAAAGGTCACCACCTGTACGGGGATAACTTTTATACCAGCACCCCCTCTTCTGGTCCCTCGCTGCCCGAGCTACTGTAGCTTGCGGCACGATCCGAACATATCAGAAGTAGTAATAGCGCCCTAATATTTAGCAGCCATGGAGCGGACCCAGCACTTCTGGATATGAAGGACCCCGGATCGCACCAGGACAACATTTTCCAGGTGACGTCCCCCACACTGGAGAAAGGGAGACCCCAGAAGAAGTGCAGAGTGTGGCGTATCAGGAAGGACGCCATTTACCAGTGTGACACCTGTCCTGATCCCCCCGGCCTCTGCATACTGGATCGCTCCAAGGCGCACCACACGTCATTGGAGTTCTACATTATCTAAATTCCGTCCCTTATTCCTATTTCAGGGGTCACGTTGATCCAGGGATTATTCTGATCGCCATTATGGAGTCGGGAAGGAATTTTTCCCCTGTGATGAGGCTACTGTCGTCTGCCTGACAAGGGTTTTTTGCCTTCCTCTGGATCAACACAGGTTGAATTTGATGGACACCTGTCATTTTCAACCTTATAAACTAATAATTGGCCTAATACCCCCAAATAAATTAGAATTGTCCCTTTTCCCCAGCTAAATAGGTATGGCCGCCATTCCCATTAGAGGATGCCATGATGCAATTACAAAGCCTCTGTGCGGCCAGGACAGTAGAAACCCCCCACAAGTGACCCCATTCTGGAAACTACACCCCATAAGGAATCTAACAAGTGGGGCAGCGGGTATATGGCCCCCTGGTGACGGCCACATTTGGGACGTGAAAATGAAAAAAATGGTATTTTTTATTTTCACGGCACATGTTCTACACATGTGCCCATCACTAGTGGGGTCCATATGCTCACTGCACCCCTTGTTAGATTCCTTATGGGGTGTAGTTTCCAGAATTGGGTCACTTGTCGGGGGTTTCTACTGTTCTGGCAGCACAGGAGCTTTGTAATTGCGACATGGCCTCCATCCCCCATTCCAGCCTCTAAATGGCGCTCTGTCCTTTTGGTGACTTGCCCTGTGCCCATATGGCAAATTATGTCCACATGTGGGGTATTTTCGTACTCAGGGGAAACTACCCTACACGTTTTGTGTTCATTTTCTTTTTTAACCCCTTGTGGAAATGGAAAAAAAATCAAGGCTAGACCAACATTTAGTGTAATTTTTTTTAATTTTTACTCTAAATCATTGATCTTGTCTTGATTTTTTCATTTTCACAAGGGGTTAAAAGATAAAAAAAACACAATGTGTAGAGCAATTTCCCCTGAGTACGGAAATACCCCACATGTGGACATAAAGCGCCATGCGGGTGCAGGGTAAGCCTCCAAAAAGAAGGTGCGCCATTTGGTTTTTGAAGGCTGGATTTGGATGGAATGGATTTCGAGGGGCCATGTTGCATTCAAAAGGCCCCTGTGTTGCCAAGACAGTTGAAACCCCCCACAAGTGACCCTATTATGGAAACTACACCCCTCAAGGAATGTAACAAGGGGTGTAGTGAGCATATGGACCCCACTGGTGACGGACACAAATGTGGAACAATGTGGCGTGAAAATGAAATATTAAATTTTTTACACTATAATGTTGGTCTAGCCTTGAATTTATCATTTTCACAAGGGGTTAAAAGAGAAAAAAAACCACAAAATGTGTAGAGCAATTTCCCCCGAGTCCGTAAATACCCCACATGTGGACATAAAGCGCCATGTGGGCGCAGGGCAAGCCTCCGAAGGGAAGGAGCGCCATTTGGATTTTAGAGGTTGGATTTGGCTAGAATGGATGATGAACGCCATGTCGCATTTACAGAGCCCTTGTGCTGCCAAAACACTGTAAACCCCCCACAAGTGACCCCATTCTGGAAACTACACCCCTCAAGGAATCTAACAAGGGGTGCAGTGAGGATATGGACCCCTGGATGACGGGCACATTTGTGCCATGAAAGTGAAAAAATGAAAATTTTCACTTTCACGTCACATTTTTCCACATTTGTGCCCGTCACCAGTGGGGTCCATATGCTCACTGCACCCCTTGTTAGATTCCTTGAGGGGTGTAGTTTCCAGAATGGGGTCACTTGTGGGGGGTTTCCAGTGTCTTGGCAGCACGAGGGCTCTGTAAATGCGACATGGCCCTTGAAATCCATTCCAGTGAAATCCAGCTTCCAAAAGCCAATTGGCGCTCCTTCCCTTTGGAGGCTCGTCCTGCGCCCGCTTGGCACTTTATGTCCACATGTGGGGTATTTCCGTACTCGGGAGAAACTGCGCTACATGTTTTGTGTTTTTTTTTTCCTTTTATCCCTTTGTGAAAATGAAAAATTGAAGGCTAGAACAACATTTTAGTGTAAAAAATACTTTAGTCTTTTTTCAAGCCATATTGTTTGGAAAATCTGTGAAGCACCTGTGGGGTCCAGATGCTCACCGCACCCCTTGTTACATTCCTTGAGGGGTGTAGTTTTCTAAATGGTGTCCCTTTAGGGGTGTTTTTTAGGTTTTGGCACCCCAGAGCCTCTGCCAACCTGAAGTGGTACAGTCAAAAATGACCAAAAATAACGGAGCCATTGAAATTCACTAGGCGCTCCCTTATATCTGAGGCTTGTGGTTGCGTCAAATAGCGCAATAGGGCCACATATGGGGTATTTCTATAAACTGCAGAAACGGGGCAATCAATATTGGGGTGCATTTCTCTGGTAATAGGTTTATAATTATGAAAAATATTGGATTACAATAAAATCTCTGCACACAAAATTAATTTTTTCAAATTTCTTACACACTTAGCTTTTATTTCTGTTACTCCCCTAAAGGGTTAAAAAACTTTCTGGATGTGCTTTTGCAGAGTTTAGGGGGTGCAGTTTCTGAAATGGGGTGCTTCGTGAGGCTTTCTAACACACAGTCCCCTCAAATACACTTTAAACCTGAACAGTTCCCTAAAAATATCTGATTTTGAAATTTTACTGAAAATTTGCTGCTAATGTTTTAAGCTTCCTATTGTCTAAAAATAATGAAATATAGTTTAATAAATGCCGCCAACATAAAGTAGACATGTTGCTAATGCTATTTAATATATAATTTATGTGGTATAACCATTTTCTGTATAAGCAGAAAAGTTTTAAAGTTGGAAAAATGCATTTTTTCACAATTTTTCACGCTATTTTGGGTTTTTTCATAAAGATTCGTTATAAGTATCGACTCCAATTTACAAGAAATGTGAAGTACAATATGTCACGAGAAAACAATCTCAGAATCAGCCGGATAGGTAAAAGCATCCCGAAGTTATTAATGAATAAAGTGACACTGGTCAAATTCATAAAATTTGCTCCGGTCCTTAAGGCCATTTCAGGCCCGGTCCTTAAGGGGTTAAAGCTCCACACAAATGTGTATTCTGTAATCTGTATTACAAATGGAAGCTCCAAACTGACCATGGGTCTGATGTCCCAAATTAACAGATGTCATTTCAGTTCATTAGACCCACAGTAAGGTTGAGACTTGTATCAGCAATACCGATGGCAAAGTGCACATGGGTTACACTTGTCTATTGGGTGCTTAAAGCGACTCTGTACCCCCCACCGCAAACCACTTGTACCTTCGGATAGCTTCTTTTAATCCAAGATCTGTCCTGCGGTCCGTTTGGCAGGTGATGCAGTTAGTCATAAAAAAATTACTTTTAAAATTGCAGCCCTATGGGCGTATCGGTGCCCTAACTTTGCACCACCCCTCCATCCCTCCTCCCCACCCTCATCATTAAGAATGCACCAGGCAGATTGCCTCCTATTCCCCACCTGTGTTACCACAGCACATGGGCTGGATCATTAAGACACCTGTGCAATGTTCAAACAGGAGTAAATGTTCCAGTGGCATTCCTATTGATGAAGAGGGTGGGGAGGAGGGACAGAGGAAGTGGTGGAAAATTAGGGCACAGATACGCCCGGAGGGCACGGGGCTGCAATTGTAAAAGTAATTTTTTATGACAATAACTGCATCACCTGCCGAACGGACCCGCAGGACAGATCTTGGATTAAAAGCAGCTATCCGAAGGTACAAGTGGTTTGGGGGGGTCAGATTGTGGGTACAGAGTCCCTTTAACCCAATTTTAACCCCTTTTTAAGATCCATTTGTACAAATAACTTGCAATTACGCTTAAAATATCACCCAATCCGGTAGAATGCACACTTATCGACAACACATGTCAATACGGTACAGCAGAAGGTAATTTTTAAAAAGTAACTACAGCATCACACAATACCCCTAGTACTTGACAGACTTGTCTTAAGCTATTTTCCTATGATGACTGCAATCTGAAAAAGCTACTATACCCTTGCGGTATACAGTCACAGTGAACTACATGTGGTGGCTTGGTCAAGCTTGGTCCTTGACTATACGACAATTAGCACATGACACACATGCTAAATAAAGTATATTTTTCATAGATTGCAGAATAGCAGGTAGCATAGAAGACCAGCGTTCTGACAGTTCCCTTAAAGCGTAACTGTCATTTTTTTTTAAAACATTAAATATCAACAGTTCAAGCGATTTTAAGAAACTTTGTAATAGGTTTTATAAACCAAAAGAGTTTCCTTCTGTACTGAAAAAGCAATCTCCCAGCCTCCCCCCTCACTTCAGAAGCAGCAGGATTTCTGTCTCCATTATGTGGCTATGGAGAGGAGAGGGGCTGTTAGGAGTGACTGAGCACAGAGCAGTCTTGCATAGCACAACACCCTGCAATCTTCTCTCAGTAAGTTCCTAGATAAGCACTGACCTCTCTGACCCCAGAATCCTGCGGTTAGGTGCCCAGACAGTCTACAAACAGCTGACCTTCATGTCACCTCTTCCTGCTTCCTCATCTCCCCCAGCCCCTCCCCCCTTCATAGGCACAGAATGGAGAGAGCAGAACCCGTCTCCACTGGCTTCTCTGTAATGAAGACGTGTTTGCCTGATAATGCACAGATAAGAAGTCAGGGGGGGAGGCTGGGAAATTGCTTCTTCAGTACAGAAGGAGGCTTTTTTGGCTGATAAAACCTATTACAGAGTTTCTTAAAATCGCTTATACTACTGATTTCTGCAATAAAAAAAATATGACAGTTACTCTTTAAAGGTTCCATTTAAAAGACCACTTCACATCCATTGTAACATTAACAATTATTAGTATATGTTCTCCAGGCTTGAAAAACAGGAATCAGCACCACTCTTGTTCTCCATTTGGTGTGGTTTTGCAGTTTCAGTTCCAATAAGCAAATGGAGCTGGATTGTGATATTACACACAATTTGGGGACAGAGGTGGTGCTGTTTTACAAAAAAAGTAGCTGTGATTTTTCTGGTTAACCCCCCCACCCCCCTTGTGTTCTCAGGACATTTGGTAAAACTGTGAGGCCTTAGGAGAACACAAGGAGGAGTGGTTTCAGATGTTATTCATTTGTGTGCATGTGCGAAGACGGCCCAAAGCCCCGTCCACATTCAAGTTATAAGGCATATTGAAATAGCAATATCACTCTTACAAATACCATTATCAGTCATACCTGGATTGGAAGAGTCATGATTGTACTGAGATTCCTCCTCTGATGGAGTCTGTACATAGTATATCTGCTCTGGAATCATACTTGCCACCTTTTCTTTGAGGCTGTTAGATGCAAGCCCACATCGCATCACTTTTTCTCTTCTTTCGTGGGCCATTATCTTTCTTGTCCTTGCTTTGATATTCTCCCAGCATTTTTTTAGTTGTTTGAAATCCCTCAGAGATACACTAGGTTGTGAATTATACTCATGGGCTAATGCTTGCCAAGTACGCTGCTTTAGAGCAATAGTCCGAGCATCACTTTTCTTGCACTCCAGTACATATTTGTATTTTTCTACCAAGGCCAAGAGGACATTCTTCTCCAGTTCAGAAAAGTACTTGGCTGGCTTTAATACTTCGTTGTTTTGCATTTTCCACGGTACTGCAAACATCTTAAGAGAAAATAAAAATAACTTAAAATTATAGATCTAATAGAGGTAGTTAGCCTTTGGCACAAAAACAAGGTTTTACCGTTGAAAAATTTCTCACCTTCCACCGATTCTTTTTTTTTTTTTTTTTTTTGAAAAAGTAAAATCAATGGGAGATAAATAAGAACAAACAAGAATAAACGATGCATAAACCCACCACATGAAAATCAGAAGTGCTCATTCCATGCTGATTTTGAAGGGTTTTATATTTGCCCGAACTTTCAGCCACAGAGTAGAATTCACCACCGATCAGGTAAGCGGACTTTGTGCCAGAAATTCTTTAAGGGTGTGTTCACACGTACAGGATCCACAGCAGATTTGAATCTGCAGCAGATCTAATGCCCCAGATTAAACTCAAAGCAAATCTGCAACTTCAAATCTGCCGCAGATCCTGTACATGTGAACGCATCCTTAGGCCCCCGTTCACACTGAGCAAGAACGCCGTGCTCAGTGTGCTGCTTTGAGAAAAGGAGACGGCGTGAGCTCCTCCGCTACTGCACTCTACGCTCGAAGAAATTACATGTTATTTCTTTGAGCGGAGAGCGGCAGCAGTGGACGCGTGTGCGCCCTCTCCTTCACTCAAAGCAGCACACTGAGCATGGCGGAAGACAGTACAGGGGACACGCAAAGAACATGGCAGGTACTCAGCTCGCTGCCAACCATGTCTCCTGCTGTATACTTTATGATAAGCAGCACTGGTATCGAACCGAAAATCGATGGTAGAATCGATTTTTCGGTGCATCCCTAATGTTTAATTAAAAAAAAAAAAAAAGTATTTAATCAACCTCAACTATTTCTTTTTTAAATGTAAAATGTTAATGTGCTATCTTTACATCATAGTAATTTCTAAAGCAGCGAACAGAAAGTGAATCTGTCAGCTGCAATTCAGGTTCCATACTGCTGACACTATTAGATACATGTTAGACAAGGAGACACATGGTACCCTTCATATACCCAGCTGTGCTTCTGTAACATAGAAGAATTATGATACAGTAAGCTGAAAGCAGAGTCAGGAGCTTAGAGAAGACTTTTTGACATTTTTCACAGGAGAATAAAATAATCTTTCTATGTTATGGAAGCATAGATGGATATATGAAAAGTATACGAGTTAGAAAGAAATGCCTGAGATATACAAAAATACACATCTTTAAAAAGTTTATGCATATGGAGAAAAAAAACAAACAAAAAAAAAAACACACGACTCACAGACCTTAAAAACACAACTGTGTTGGCCTCCTCCCGCATATAATTTATCAAAGTTTATGCCTGAAAACAAGCAAAGATCTACACCTGCTCCAGAGGTGTAGATTTTTGCACAGGGCTGTTTTTTGCACAGCGGGCCGTCTTTACTAAGAGAAAGACAGGATGAGAAAACGAGTAAAATAATAACACTGTGGCCTGGAGGGATATAGGCCATTTTGCCCCCATTGCACTAGCTATGGCCACTATTGGATAGTGGCTCGCACCAGCATCCCCCGGACCAGCATACACATACTCAACTGGCCCCAAGTATTCAAAGGGATAACATGCCAAAATGCTAAATTATCCACTGCCACAAAGCAGCTTTGTCTTGTTCTCGTAACTAGTTGAGGATGCTGCAGTCAGATGCTTGTTTATAAGCTAGTTATCACCTATGCTGTGGAAGAAGGTAAGTTGGATTTAGAGAAAGGGTATGGGTGGATAATGGGGAGAAGATGTAATTCTATGTTTTTAGGGTTTTTTTTATTAGTTTCTTAGTTTTATTATTTCCATATACAAAAGTAAAACCAATAAAGTTTATGCTACCATATACCCCCCTCCCCTTAGACAGAAATACCTTTTCCTCAGCCATTCAATCTTAAATATCCTTCCATTGCAGTTTACCTCATGGGGCGCCTTTTTTTTTTACCCTCTCTAGTCCTAAATCCCTTCTCCTCCCCGCTTTATACTATACTAAATATCTTGAGTAGCTTCCACTTAATCCATCAGCGGTCCAGCTCCCTCCCCGCCCCCCGAAGGCCAGGCCACAGGGCGGAGCCGAACCCCCGAGCTGACACCACGCAGCCTAAACAAAAAAAAGACTGTATATTAACACCTTAACGACATCGGGCATAAGTATACACCCCCGCAGGGTGGGCTTTAACGCAAACGTGCGTACACTTACGCCCGATGTTTCCCCGATCGCTGAGTGTTCACACACAGCGATCGGGGAAGATGGCCTGCTATAATGTATAGCAGGCCATCCCTGCTTGTCGGCACGGGGGGTGATTAACCCCAACCCCCCCTCCCTCGGACAGCACCAATCGCCATCAGTGTCCTGGGGAAAGATGGCGCCGATGCCACCCCCACGATCGCCGTGATAGGCCGGCCAGTACCAGCCGGCCCATCACGGCGATCAAACTGTTAAAAAACAGTGTCCCCGGGTTCTGCACCCCTCAGCTAGGTACTATACTCACCTGATCTGGGTGTCCTCGCGTCTTCGTCGGGTCGCTTCCGGGTTTCGTCGGGTCCAGCGTCGTCTAACTTCGGAAAGGTTTGGCTCTTCGGGCTTGGGCGGGCCTCAGAAGTCTTCGCCAGCGTCGCTCTACTGCCCCCTAGCGGCTGATCAGTGAATATTATTTACTGATCAGTTGCTTTGGGTTAAAAATTTTTTGTTTTCCACCCTCCCCCCCCCATTTTTTTTTTCCTTTTTATGCGCCCTAACGCCGCTGAGTGCTGATCAGCATCGCACATAAGTGCGCTGCTGATCAGCAACTCCTCCTTTTTGGCATAGGGGCGGTTTTCCCCCCTATATCCTACTGCCACTGTCTGCTGATAAGTGCCGTAGGGATATTTTTTCTTACTGTCAAAAAAACGTAAAAAAACACTACATTACACCACACTACATGAAATAAAGTTTTACTACACTACATTACACATTTACATACCCCATATACCAATCCCCGTATAAAGTTTTCGGCGTCGGACGCATATGTTATTATTGCCTCAGACACTGAAACAGCCCGTGAGGATAAATGGGGGGGGGGAGGGGATCCTTTTTCCCTCCATTCATCCTCATTCTCATCATCCAGTGACGTGTCTGGGGGACACGTCTTTTCCGCCAGTACCGTTCTATTAAGAGATGACGGTATGGCGTGAAATTCTCCCAACTCTGTGAGAGTACCTCAGGGTACACTTACAGATTTAGGGTACGTGCACACTGCGGAATGGCGAAGGATAACCCTTTGTGCATTCCGCAGCTAGCAACCGCGTGTCTCCGCCCGTGTCAAACTCCATTCTATGCACGGGCGGATTTCGTCGTCCGTCCAAAGAATGAACACGTTCATTCTTTGGACAGAGGGTGGAATCCGCCCGTGCATAGAATGGAGTGTGACATGAGCGAAGACGCGCGCGTCCATCAGTCCGCCGGCGGGTGCCAGCTGCGGAATGCACAAAGGGTTATCCTTCGCCATTCCGCAGTGTGCATGTACCCTTACAGTGTATGAAGGAAGGGAAACCCGAATCCAGCCCCCAGATGCCCCCCCCCCATCCCCGGAATAAAGGCCCTATTCCACCAACAGATCTGACAACAGATTATCTGCCAAAGATTTGAAGCCAAACCCAGGAACAGACTATAATCAGAGAACAGGTTATAAAGGAAAGGCTGGATTTCTCCTCTTAAAATCCACTCCTGGGTTTGGCTTCAAATCTTTGGCAGATAATCTGTCGTCAGATCTGTTGGTGGAATAGGGCCTTTAGTGGGAAGATCGTTTGGGAACGGATCTTCCCACTGCAGGATAAAGGTTACCACCTGTACGGGGATAACTTTTATACCAGCACCCCCTCTTCAGGTCCCTTGCTGCCCGAGCTACTGTAGCTTGCCGCACGATTGAAAAATATCAGAAGCAGTAATTAGAGCCCTAATATTTAGCAGCCGTGGAGCGGACCAGCGCTTCTGGATATGAGGGACCCCGTATCGCACCAGGAAAACATTTTCCAGGTGACGTCCCCCACACTGGAGACCCCAGAAGAAGTGCAGAGTGTGGCGTAACAGGGGGATCAGGAGGGACAACACTTTCCAGTGTGCCACCTGTCCTGATCACCCCAGCCGCTGCATACTGGATCGCTTCAAGGCGTACCACACGTCATTGGAGTTCCACATTTTCAAAATTCTGTCCCTTATTCCTATTTCAGGGGTCACCTTGATCTAGGGATTATTCTAATTGCTATTATGGAGTCGGGAAGGAATTTTTTCCCAGTGATGAGGCTATTGTCGTCTGCCTTACAAGGGTTTTTTTTGCCTTCCTCTGGATCAACACAGGTTGAATTTGATGGACACCTGTCCTTTTCAACCTTATAAACTAATAATTGGCCTAATACCCCCAAATAAATTAAAATTGTCCCTTTTCCCCAGCAAATAGTTATGGCCGCCATTCCCGTTGGAGGATGCCATGATGCAATTACAAAGCCTCTGTGCTGCCAGGACAGTAGAAACCCCCCACAAGTGACCCCATTCTGGAAACTACACCCCATAAGGAATCTAACAAGGGGGGCAGCGGGGATATTGCCCCCTGGTGACGGTATTTTTTATTTTCACGGCACATGTTCTACATAGGTGCCCGTTACCAGTGGGGTCCATTTGCTCACTGCACCCCTTGTTAAATTCCTTATGGGGTGTAGTTTGCAGAATGGGGTCACTTGTGGGGGGTTCCCACTGTCCTGGCAGCACAGGAGCTTTGTAATTGCGACATGGCCTCCATCCTCTATTCCAGCCTCTAAATGGTGCTCTGTCCATTTGGTGGCTTGCCCTGTGCCCATATGACACATTATGTCCACATGTGGGGTTTTTTCGTACTCTGTGGAAATAACCCTACACATTTTGCATTCATTTTCTTTTTTAACCCCTTGTGGAAATGGAAAAAAATCAAGGCTAGACCAACATTTAGTGTAAAAAAATGTTTAATTTTTACACTAAATCATTGATCTTGTCTTCATTTTCACAAGGGGTTAAAAGATAATTAAAAAAAGAAATACCCCACATGTGGACTTAAGGCGACATGCAGGTGCAGGGTAAGCCTCCAAAGGGAAGGAGCGCCATTTGGCTTTTGGAAGCTGGATTTGGCTGGAATGGTCATCGTGCTGCCAAAAGACTGGAAACCCCCCACAAGTGACCCCATTCTGGAAACTACACCCCTCAGGCAATCTAACAAGGGGTGCAATGAGGATATGGACCCCCTGATAACGGGCACATTTGTGACGTGAAAGTGAAAAAATGAAAGTTTTCACTTTCACGTCACATTGTTCCACATTTTTGTCCGTCACCAGTGGGGTCCATATGCTCACTGCACCCCTTGTTAAATTCCTTAAGGGGTGTAGTTTCCAGAATGGGGTCACTTAGGGGGGGGGGGGGGGGGGGGGGTGTTCCAGTGTTTAGGCAGCACAAGGGCTCTGTAAATGCGACATGGCCCGTGAAATCCATTCCAGTGAAATTCAGCTTCCAAAAGCCAACTGACGCTCCTTCCCTTTGGAGGCTCGTTCTGCGCCCACTTGGCACTTTATGTCCACATGTGGGGTATTTCCGTATTCGGGAGAAACTGCGCTACACGTTTGGTGTTTTTTTTCTTCTTTTATCCCCTTGTAAAAATGAAAAATGAAGGCTAGAACAACTTTTTAGTGTAAAAAATAGAATTTTTCCTTTTTTACGCCACATTGTACTGAAAATCTGTGTACCTGTGGGGTCCAAATGCTCACCGCATCCCTTGTTACATTCCTTGAGGGGTGTAGTTTTCTAAATGGTGTCCCTTTAGCCTCTGCCAACCTTAAGTGGTACAGTCAAAAATGACCAAATAAAACGGAGGCATTGAACTTCACTAGGCGCTCTTTTATATCTGAGGCTTGTGGTTGCGTCAAACAATGCAATAGGGCCACATATGGGGTATTTCTATAAACTGCAGAAACGGGGCAATCAATATTGGGGTGCATTTCTCTGCTAATCAGTTTATCATTGTAAAAGATATTGGATTACAATTACAAATTACAAATTAAAATTTTCAAATTTCTTACACACTTAGCTTTTATTTCTGTGACTCCCCTAAAGGGTTAAAAAAACTTTCTGGATGTGCTTTTGCAGAGTTTGGGGGGTGCAGTTTCTGAAATGGGGTGCTTTGTGGGGCTTTATAACATACAGTCCCCTCAAATACACTTTAAGGCTATGTTAACACTGCGTATGAATCCGTCCGTAGATCGTACGCCGCCGTACATGTGCGGCTGAAACCACGGGCGTGGGAAAAATAGACATGCGGCCGGATGCGTACGAACCAGGAACATACACCTGTAGTACAGTTATGCTTCCCTAGCTTGCTTCGAAGCGATCTGAGGCAGGTCATTTACTTGGAAATCTTCGCTCAGCCCCGTAAACCACACAGAACCTTTTGGATCGAAAAATCAAGTTAAATTTGGCTGAAATAAGTACTCCGTACGGGACCGCATGGAAATCCACAGCCGTGAGTTTCAACATTTCCGTCCTCAAACAATGGTCTTGTTCATTTTTCACAGCGCCGTATACAATCCGGCCGTAAGCTCATACATAGTGTGCACTGTGTGGGCGTATATCGTATACTTTCAAGCGAACGCATCAACCTCAAAACTACGTACGTATATTCGCGGTTTGCACTACGGACGGATTCATACGCAGTGTGAACATAGCCTTAGGCTGGGTTCACACTACATATATGTCAGTATTGTGGTCCTCATATTGCAACCAAAACCAGGAGTGGATTAAAAACACAGAAAGGCTCTGTTCACACAATGTGAAATTGAGTGGATGGCCGCCATTTAATGGGAAATATTTGCTGTTATATTAAAACAATGGCTGTTATATTGAAATAATGGCAGTTATTTACTGTTATATGGCGGCCATCCACTCAATTTCAACATTGTGTGGACAGATCCTTTCTGTGTTTTTAATCCACTCCTGGTTTTGGTTGCAATATGAGGACCACAATACTGACTGAAATATAAGTAGTGTGAACCCAGCCTAAACCTGAACAGGTCCCTAAAAATATCTGATTTTGAAATTTTACTGAAAATTTGGAAAATTGCTGCTAATGTTTTAAGCTTTCTATTGTCTAAAAAAAATTAAGATAGTTTAATAGGGGGCGTGGTCTAGGAATGGCGCAGAGCGGTCGCATGTTCTAAGCGCTCTACTCCCTCTGCCCAACACCAGGCTCATCAGCAGCACCAAAGCCGCACCACATGTCACAGCATACCTTCTCCAGCAGCGGCAAGCCACGCAGGACGAAGCGGACGGCTGCGATCCCTGCTACAGGGTCCATCTGGCGCCATCTCAAAAGCACAGGGGTGAGTCCTGCGGTCTCCCCGCCGCCATTACGCTGCAGCAGCTTCTCCCCTCTCACACCCACAGCCGCAGGGTCCGCAAGTGTCCCAGTAGCCTCCACAAGTGGTTGCATGCCCGCATCACCGGCTCCCCATTGCCTCCCGAGCCCGCCGGACACCCGCCACACAAGTGAAGCACCTCTGAGCAGAGGACCCACGTGTCCTCCTGCAGCCATGCAGCCGCCATTACAGGTCTCCTCACATCTTGCACACACAGACGCTGGCACGCCTGTCTCCACGGTGAGACACAGGGACTCTCCTGCCTCAGGGACTCTCTCTCCTTCCTCACAGGCACAGTGTGCCCCTCTGACCACTCTGTCCCTCTCCATCTCTGACCCCCTCTCACCTGTAATGATGGGGGATGATATGAAAGAGCTTAAGCAGCAAATGGCTGCCATGCCTACGAAAGAGGACATGGAAAGATATATACAGCGCCTGGAATCCCACTTACAAGTCAGAAATAAAGGCACTTTCAGCTAATTTTTCTCAACTAACTGATCGAGTGCATAGGATAGAGGAAGACATAGTCACTATATCTGCCACTCAATCCACCCAACAGGTTGTGCAATCAGATCAACAAGACACATTGGTCCGACATACTCAGCAAATTCACTCCCTGTTCAACCTGGTGGATGATCAGGAAAATTGAAACCGCTGCAATAACATACGGCTCAGGGGGGTTCCAGAAACAATTGACACCCCGGCATTGCTCCCTAAGTTGCAGTCATTCTTTAATGCTATACTGGAGCGCCCGGATGATAATGAGATAAATAGACCGGGCACACCGTGCTCTCGGGCCCCGCAATCCTGATGCGGATAAACCACGCAGCATGATCTGTCGCATTAACTTCTATCGGATAAAGGAGGAGATAATGCGCAGAGCCCGGGATAAAGAGACCTTGGTCATAGATGGTCACCGTGTACAACTTCTGGCTGATCTCTCCCACTTCACTCTAGCAAAGAGACGTGCCCTTAAGCCACTCCTGGATTCACTCAGTGCCAACAATATTGTTTATTCATGTGGTCACCCGTTTCAACTTCAAGTGCGCAAACATGGCCGTCTTTATACGCTATTGACACCGGCTGATGTTGACTCATTCTGCGAATCCCTGGACATTCCAATCGCTCAGGTCACTGATTGGCCATACGCCGCCCCTCCTATCCCACAGCGCCAACCTCGTCGCAGAGATCGGAGAAATCGTGTCTCGCCAGAAGGCGGGGAACACCCGCAGGAGGCAGCGGTGGATTAAATGGCCCAACGGACTTGAAGTGATGAGTACTTTTTCACGACAGTCCTGTCTCTGGTTTCCTGTTTTGCATAAGTTCGGCCCTTTGAGACACCTGTCCTTTACATCCCTAGTGAACGGTTTTTGCCGTAGGACAGTTGCTGGTTCACTCAGAGGCTAAATATTTGTACATTTTAAGTGTATAATGCCCAATGTTAAGTGCTCCACCTTACAGGCAGGTTATGAAGGTTCGATGTTGTTACTTTGCCATATATCATAATGAGAGGTGGTTATTGAGGCCATTGACCCTAGGCTTTGTTAGGTTACTGCCATTACCATCTTACATTATATTCGGGGCCAGTTAGAAGTGACCTTTACCTTCAGATGCAGACAGATCTCAATTAGTGGCAATAAGTAACAATGTTATAATCTTATTGTGGTTTTTTGGTTAAACCGCTTATTGTATAAGTCTACCTGGTGCTGGGTGAGAGGGTTCGTTGGCCCTAACTAGGCAACTCTCCCACCTAAGGTTTGACCGCTCTAATAGTGGTCCTTACTGTTATGCCCCTATTCCACAGGTCGTTTAGAGGAGCAAACGAGCGTTCTCAGCGCTCGTTTGCGCCTCGTTCCCCGCTCGCTGCCGCCGCTGCAGCGAGCGGGTGAGTGCGGGAGGGGGCGGCGGGGACCTGCGGGGGGGCTGCCCGGGTGATCGCTGATCGTCCGGGCAGCCCATAGGATATAGCAGCGTCTGCTGCCGATGCTCCTATTCAACGGAGCGACGGCAGCAGATCGCTGCTATATCAGTCGCTTGTTTTTTCAACATGTTGAAAAACAAGCGACTGCAACGATCAGCCGACATGAACGATGTCGGCTGATCGTTGCACTCTATTCCACCGGACGATTATCGTCCGTAGCGGCCGATATCGGCCGAATACGAACGATGATCGTTCCGTGGAATAGGGCCTTTACTCTTCTTTACCTCCCAGTTTAGTTGCTGAGAGGTCAGCCGAAAGGCACGCTTTTCTCTTCTTACCTGCTCCTTTTCTTATCCCATTCCTCCCTTCCCTCTCTCCCCCCCCCCCTTTTATTTTTACTTTTGTACTGTCTTTAATCTTTCCTCCAGTCTCTCTTCTCCTTCCCTATCCTTCCCCTCCCTGTCCAGGATGGTGGCATCCCTTAAACTGTGTTCCCTAAACGTTAGAGGATTAACACCCCTGAAAAAAGGTTGCAAATCTGCTATAACATGCACAAAGAAAAGGTCCATTTCCTCTTTTTGCAGGAGACCCATTTTAAAACACATCACATACCTCAGTTCTCCAATAGGTACTACCCCACGTGGCACCATAGCTCTAACCCTGAATGTAAATCTAGGGGAGCAAGTATAGGTATCCACAGATCACTACGTCATAAGCTCCTTGACACTCAGGTCGACACAGAGGGGAGATGTGTGTTCTTAAAATTATCTGTCCAGTCAAAGATTTTTACGCTTGCGTGTCTTTATCTCCCTAATCAGGACCAAGTAAAAACATGTCAGCGCTACCTGCGTCTGCTGGATAGCTTTGCGGAGGGCCTTTTGATTGTTGGCGGAGATTTTAACTTAGTCTTTGATCCAGCATTAGACTCCTCCTCAGGGGGCGGGCAACAGCCGGTATCCCATATGCACCGGCTGACATCAACTCTTCATTCCCTTCAGCTGGTGGATATATGGAGAATCCTACACCCCAATGACTGTGACTACACTCTCAGATCACGCACCTGTGTTCTGCACGCTGGAGATTCCTGGCTCAGCCTCCACTTTTCAGTCATGGAGGCTAAATGAGAATCTCCTAAGAGATGCCGTGCCTCTCCGACGTGCAGAATACCATAACAGATTTCATTACCAACCATGCACACGACGACACTGCCCTCCCCTACCAATGGGAAGCCTTAAAGTGTGTGATCGGTGGCACACTAATAAAACATGGCGCCCGATTGAAAAAAGACCGTGCAGCGACAATATCTCACCTGCTGACACAGATACACGATCTAGAGATGGCTCACAAGTCTTCTCTAGCTACCCAAATATTGGCTGACTTGACGACAGCGAGATACAAATTAAAGACCCTATTAAGCCAGACGTACACTAGGTTTAGAGATAGGATGAAACGGTACTCCTATGAGAATGCAGACAAGTATGGTAGGGCAATGGCGAAGCTGCTCCACCCTCGCAATAATACAGTCTATATTCCCAAGCTCAATACCCCACAGAGACCTCCTATTCATGACCCAAAGCTTATTAGCGACGCATTTCGAGACTATTACAAGGATTTATACGATATCCGAGGTCACTTCCATGACGCCCAGCCAACAACCCTTCACAATGCCATAAGTGAATATATCTCTGATACCCCCCCCCCTGCCCGCTCTCTCTGAGGAGGCGATGGATTCGCTGGAAGCGGACTTTTCTGAAGTTGAGATTTCAGAGGCCATTAAATGCCTCCCTACAGGTAAGAGCCCTGGCCCGGATGGCTATACTACCCGCTTTTATAAAATCCTTGCCCCAATTCTCACCCCATTCCTCACGAAAGTGTTTAATGCTGTCACAGTAAACTCTCCATTCCCAACACAGGCTATGGAGGCCCACATTACGGTGTTGCCAAAACCTGGGAAGGAGCCAAATGTTTGCCCTAACTTTCGCCCTATTTCCCGAATTAATATCGATATCAAACTGTATTCCAAGCTTATTGCAAATTTCCTTTCTCTTCTCCCTTCTATTATTTCCAAAGATCAAGTAGGTTTTATTAAAGCTAGAGAGGCGAGAGATAATACGAATAAAACACTACTCCTTAACTCACTTGCCCAAAAGAGACGGGTACCTATGTGCCTGGTCTCTGTCGATGCCGAAAAGGCATTTGACAGAGTGCACTGGTCCTTTATGGAACACTCTCTCAGTCAAATTGGAATGGGCCCCCTTATGTTATCGCGGATCATGGAGTTATATTGCAACCCCTCGGCGAAAGTTAGGGCAAGCGGGATCTTGTCTGCCCCCTTCCCTATTCATAATGGCACCCGACAGGGATGTCCCCTGTCACCTCTCCTTTATACCATAGTCATGGAGCACTTAGCTGTCGCCATACGCGAAAATACAGACATTCACGGTATTACCCTGGGCCCAGACCATCATAAGCTAGCGTTATATGCAGACAATCTTTAATTATATGTCACCAACCCCCATATATCTTTCCCATCCCTCATCTCAGAAATGGATCAATTTGGTAAAGTGAGCAACTTCAAAGTAAATTACACTAAAACTGAGGCGCTCAATATATCACTCCCTCCCTCCACATTGCAGACTCTGAAATCCAATTTCTCCTTTAAATGGGAATCCACTGCTATTAAATATCTGGGTACTTACATTCCTACCAATCTCTCCTCCCTGTTTAAACTAAACTATGAACCTCTCCTCCACAAAACGAAAGCATCCCTCCAAGAATATAATCTCAAATTGCTCTCATGGTTCGGGCGTATAAACGTGGTCAAGATGGATATTTTGCCACGTTTTCTATACATATTTCAAGCGCTGCCTATCCAAGTTCCTAATGTATTCTTCACACAACTGAACAAAGCACTGAGCAAATTCATTTGGGGCTCTACGAGACCCCGTGTGAGGTTTAAAACCCTTTGCCAATCTAAACAGACTGGAGGAGCGTGTCTCCCAGATTTTAAAGCCTATCATAAAGCATCTATTCTCATGCGAGTGGTGGATTGGCATAGGTCTCGTGACCTTAAGCAATGGGTCATGATAGAGTAACATTTATCCCCTTGGGCTTAAAGCTCCCTCCCATGGATTGATAAACGACATTACATGGGTTACCAGGCTCTTCCTTTTCTGACCCGGCAGTTTCTTACTGTGTGGAATAGGACGATCTCCTCATGTAACATTTCTAACAACCCGGGACCGCTGACACCTCTGTTTGGCAACCCTGACTTCATCCCAGCATTCCGACAGATTAGGTTCCTAGCATGGGACAGAGACTCCTTCTCGAGACTGACACACACCACAGCAGGCCAGTCCACCATACCTACATTCGCACAACTTAAAAATCTTCACCAAGACAGTCACATTTCTTGGATAGGGTATCTCCAGCTGCGGTCTTTCCTGAATTCTTTTTCACAACCACAGGCTCTACATCTGAACCTCACTGATTTTGAAACGTTGATAACGCAGATGGGCTCTCCGCAGAGACTCCTCTCAGACGTATACATTATCCTCAGCTCCCTCACACGGTCTACTTCCTTATGCTATATGCAGGCATGGGAAAGGGAACTCTGGATCCAAATATGTGCTACTGACTGGGACAAATGTTTCTTATTTACGCACAAACTACCGATAGCATGTCATGCTCAGGAAAAAAAAAAAATTACAAAATCTTGACACGGTGGTACCGCTATCCAACTTTCCTGCACTCTATTTTCCCCTCTGTGTCTGACCTGTGCTGGCGATGCTCCTCTGCACCCGGGACTATGCTACACATTTGGTGGAGCTGCCTATCACGAAATGGATACTGGCCCAAAATCTTCACTCTATACAACACTGACAGTTAACTCGATACAGACTACCCCTCAGATTGGCCTCCTCTCCATAATCCCCGGCTCCATCTCCTCAGCTAAAAAGGGCCTTCTCAGGCACTTTCTGACTGCCGCTAGAGTGGTGCTTCCCCGTCATTGGAGGTCCTCCACAGCTCCTTCTTGTGCAGAATGGGTAACCGAGGTCAATTATCTCATGCGAATGGAGGAGATGGTGGCAGAGGACGCCAATCGTAATGCTCAGTTCAATCGCATTTGGAGGACCTGGCTGACGTTTCGCGATGGTCCTAATCTGGGCTCCTGGCTAGCCACCCCCTAGATTTTGACCTCACCTTTAGCCTCTGACTTATGGTTAGAACAACAATTATAGACGCCTCCTTCCTGGACATCCTCCCCCCCCCCCCATATCCAGTGTCTGTTGCCACCCTCTCCCCCCCTTCCCCTTCTCCCTTGGTTTTCTGTCACATCTTCTGTTTTCTCTCTTCCCTTCTTTTCCATTTAAATCTTAAATAATCTCCTTGCCTTATACCAGGGGTGGGGAACCTCCGGCCCGCGGGCCGCATCCGGCCCCTGAGACCTCCCGATGCGGCCCGCGGCCCGCAGCTCCCCTGTGATGCTCGCCGCTCTGCTGGGGAAGAAGCCGGCATACACCGCATCCTCCGGTGTCTGTGACAGCTGGCGGACACCGGAGGATGCTGTCTGTGCCGGCTTCTTCCCCAGCAGAGCGGCGCGTGTCTTTAGTCTCTTGCGGGCCGGGCGCGATGACGTCATTTCATCGCGCACCGCCTGCAGGAGAAGACCGGCACAGAGGACCTGGGAGAGAAGAGGACCTGGACTGCGTGGGAGCGGAGGTAAGGTGAGTGGGATGCTTATTTTTTTATTTGGGGGTCAACTAGGATCCGAGGGACATGATTGATGGGGGGGGGGGGACAACTAGGCTACCAGGGACATGACTGATGGGGGGGGACAACTAGGCTACCAGGGACATGACTGATGGGGGGGGGGGGGACAACTAGGCTACCAGGGACATGACTGATGGGGGGGGGGGGGAATAACTAGGCTACCAGGGACATAACTGATGGGGGGGGGGGACAACTAGGCTACCAGGGACATGACTGATGGGGGGGGGGGGGGGACAACTAGGCTACCAGGGACATGACTGATGGGGGGGGGGGGGGGGAGAATAACTAGGCTACCAGGGACATAACTGATGGGGGGGGACAACTAGGCTACCAGGGACATGACTGATGGGGGGGGGGGAATAACAAGGCTACCAGGGACATAACTGATGGGGGGGGGGGACAACTAGGCAACCAGGGACATGCCTGATGGGGGTTAACTAGGCTACCAGGGACATGCCTGATGGGGAATAACTAGGCTACCAGGGACATGCCTGATGGGGGGGGAATAACTAGGCTACCAGGGACATGACTGATGGGGGGGGAATAACTAGGCTACCAGGGACATGCCTGATGGGGGTTAACTAGGCTACCAGGGACATGACTTGGGGGTTAACTAGACTACAAGGGGCATCACTGGGGGTTAACTACAATAGCAGGGGCACTAGGGGAACAATACTATGCCTTGTCCTGGGTGCTGCAAACCCCCGCTACTAACTGCCGCGCACTGTATGCGGCCCTCGAATGATTTTATTAATGCCCGACCGGCCCTCGACATGGAAAAGGTTCCCCACCCCTGCCTTATACCAATAGCAGTCCGCTTACAGACTTACTTCGATGTTAATTTATTTTTCTGCTATCAGATTATAGGTCAACACAATAGCGGAATATTTATGCTGACAACACTTTACTTCAGGCTGTGAGTTTAACCCCTTCGTGCTGCAGCTAGTTTTGGCCTTAATGACTAGGCTAATTTTTCAAAATCTGACCTGTCACTTTATGCTCTTATAGCTCAGTGATGCTTTAACGTATGCTAGCGATTCTTTTTTCGTCACATATGGCACTTAATGTTAGTGGCAAAATTTGGTCACTACTTTGTGTGTTTTTTGTGAAAAACATCAAAATATCATGAAAAATTAAAAAAATTAGCATTTTATGAACTGTAAAATTCTCTGCTAAAAAAAAAAGTCGTAGCACATAAATTAGTTACTAAGTCACATTACCAATATGTCTTCTTTATTCTGGCATAATTTGGTAAAACTTATTTTACTTTTTTAGGGTGTTATGGGGCTTAGAAATTCATCAGCAAATTATCACATTTTCATGAAAGTTTCCAAAACTGATTTTTTTAGGGACCAGTTCTTTTTTTAAATGGATTTAGAAGTCTGGTATCCTGAAAACCCCCATAAGTGACCCCATTTTGAAAACTACACACCTTGAAGAATTAATCTAGGGGTATAAGGGGCATTTTAACCCTACATGGGCTGGAGGAAAGTATTCACAATTACGCAGTAAAAAAAATGGAAAATTAAAATTTTACAATAATATATATGTTTAGATTAAAGTTTCTCATTTTCAAAAGGAAAATGAGAGAAAAAGCACCCCAAGATTTGTAACGCAGATTCTCTTGAGTACAACGGTACCCCATATGTGGGCGTAAACCACTGTATGGGCACACAGCAGGGCTCAGAAGGAAGGGAGCGCCAATTAGCTTTTCCAATGCAGATTTTGCTGAAGAAGTTTCTGAGCGCCAGGTGCGTTTGCAGTGCCCCTGTAGTGTCAGCAGAGAGAAAAACCCCCATAAGTCACCCCATTTTGGAAAGTGCACCCCTCAAAGAATTCATCTTGGTGTGAGGTGAGCATTTTGACCCCACAGGTATTACAGGAAAGTATTCAAAAGAAGACAGTAAAAATGAAAAACTCGAATTCTTCCAATAATATGTTCGTTTAGTTTGAAATTTCTCAATTTCACGAGGAACAAGAGAAAAAAAGTACCCCAAAATTTGTAACGCAGGTTCTCCTGAGTACAATGGTACCCCATATGTGGGCGTAAACCACTGTATGGGCACACAGGAGGGCTCAGAAGGGAAGGAGCGCCAATTAGCTTTTTCAATGCAGATTTTGCTGCAGAAGTTTCCGAGCGCCAGGTGCGTTTGCAGTGCCCCTGTAGTGCCATCAGAGTAAAATCTCGCCATAAGTCACCCCATTTTGGAAAGTGCACCCCTCAAAGAATTCATTTTGGGGTGTGGTAAGCATTTTGACCCCATAGGTATTAGAGGAAAGTATTCAAAATTGGCCAGTAAAAATGAAAAACTCGAATTTTTCCAATATGTTGGTTTAGTTTGAAATTTCTCAATTTCACGAGGAACAGGAGAGTAAACGTACCCCAAAATCTGTAAGTCAGGTTCTCCTGAGTAAAACGGTACCCCATATGTGGGCATAAACCACTGTATGGGCACACAGCAGGGCTCAGAAGGGAAGGAGTGCCAATTTACTGGAGCAAAACCGCAGCTAGTAATGGTTATTAGAATAGCGCAGTTACTAAAATAAAATAAAAAAAATGAGATTACAGGTAATGTGGGGTGGTTACGGGCAACCTGGGGTGGTTACGGGCAACCTGAGGTGGTTACAGGTAATCTGGGGTGGTTACGGACAACATGGGCTGGTCACGGGCAACCTGCTGTGCTTACAGACAATCTGGGGTGGTTACGGGCAACGTGGGGTGGTTACGGGCAACCTGCAGTGTTTACAGACAATCTGGGGTGGATACAGGCAACGTGGGGTGGTTACGGATAAACTGAAGTTCTTATAGGCAATCTGGGGTGGATACCTGTAGTCTGGCATGGGCACCGCAATCTGGAGGGGGTCATTGGCAATTTGGGGTGGTCAGAAGCGCCGTGTGGTGGTCAGAGGCAACGTGCAATCTGGGGGGTTACATGTAATCTGGCGTGATTACAGGAAACCTGGGGGGTTATGTGCAACCTGGAAGGGTTACAGACAATCTGGGATTGTTACTGCTAAACTGAAGTGCTTATAGGTAATCTGGGGTTGGTAAATGTAATTTGGGGCGGTTACGGGCAATCTGGGGGGGGGGTAGGGGTAATTTGGGATTAAACTGCAATTATTACTATAATAAAAAGTGTGTGTGTTTTATTTTTTGTATGTTTGTCACTTTTTGTACTTTATACATTCATTTTCACTGTATTACTGTGATATTTTCTATCTCAGTAATCATAGTTCAGTGACAGAGACCAAATTGGTCTCTGTCACTTTAAATTTTCCAGAGTTGGCTGGTTGTGAAGCGCATGCGCACTTCATAACCAGCCAGGACGTCGAGGAGGACGTAGCTCCAGGATCAGGTGAGTATACGGGGAAGGGGGGGGGGGGACATCACTTTTTATCCCCTGTCACCAATCATTCATGGTGACAGGGGATAAAAAGTGCGGGCGGCACATGGTATAAGCGATCAGCGGTATATAGTATATACGGCTGATCGCTTGTACTGGGACCCCACAGGGGGGTCCCCAATGACTGCCCCATGCTCTCCGCTACCTCCGGTGGCGGAGAGCACGGGGCTTTCATTCATTTAAACTTTTCCATCCCTGCGAACAAACATCGTTTGTTCGCAGGGATGGCGGCGGCCATCTTGGAAATGATGGCCGGCGGGGGAGGGGGGTTAGTGATTCCCTACTAGGGGGGGCTGATCTGGGGTCTGAGGAGACACTTATTTTATCTCCCTCTGGGAGATGAAAATAGCGTTAATAGCGGCGATCGTCGGTAAGGGGGGGGGGGGGGGGGGACATACCCCACACACTGCCCCAACCCCTCAGCTACCTCCGGTAGCTGGGGGGATGGGGTGGGGGCCGTCCCGGCCCCGCAGCCTTATTCTCTGCCATCGCGTAAAAAGCTGATGGCAGCAGAATAAGGACCCTTAGTGACCACCGTAAAAAGCCGTATCGGCGGTCACTAAGGGGTTAATAAATGCTGCCATCATAAAGTAGACATATTGCTAATGCTATTTAATATATAATTGATGTAGCATAACCATTTTCTGTATAAGCAGAAAAGTTTTAAAGTTGGAAAAATGCATTTTTTCACAATTTTTCACGTTATTTTGTTTTTTTTCATAAAGATTCGTTATAAGTATCGACTCCAATTTACCAGAAATGTAAAGTACAATATGTCACGAGAAAACAATCTCATAATAAGTAAAAGCATCCCGAAGTTATTAATGAATAAAGTGACGCAGGTCATATTCATAAAATTTGTCTCTGTCCTTAAGGCCATTTAAGGGGTTAAAAAAAAAAAAAAAAAACACTAACTTTTTCTTAATTTACATTACATTTACAATTTCCACTATCGGCATGATAATAACACTAACCTTTACATTACCATTGCCCATGCACCACGCCCAACCCCTTCGGGGCGCGCCTGATGTCTAGCAGCCAAGTTACACTCATACCAGGTTTCCAGACGATTCTATATTTCTACATACAAATTAATGTTTGCTTTAAGGGTTCGTTCACACATACAGGATTTGCAGCAGATCTGATGGTGCAGATTTAAATCAAATCTGGGCCATTAATTCTGCTACGGATCCTGTATGTGTGAAGGGGTATTCCGGGCAATAGTTTTTTTTATTTTTTTTTACATTTCTTTAATAAATAACTTAAAAGTAAATTTATGTATTTTGTTAACTTTTTTTTACATTGATAGGTAGCAGTAAGAAAAGACAAGGTTCCTCTGTCACCACCAATGGCTGTGATCTGCAGGGCTGTTCAAGCCCTGGTCCTGGCACAGCAACATATAAACAGTGTTGCTGCATGCAGCACTAGCGACATTGAACGTCCCCTTATGTCTAGTCTAATGGATATTAGCATTAAAATAGTTGGTTGGGGAAGAAGTCTGACGCTGGCATTGCAGCCACGGCACAGTGAAGCAAAGCAAGTTTACACTTTAGGAATTAAACACTAATTTTAATTTGTGCTGCAAAAACTGTATTGTTTTTTTTTTTTTTTTAGCTTAAAAAGTGCCACAAAAAAAAACTGCCAGTTGCTCTAAGTAATTTTGCAAAACTGCAGCTGAGTGAAAAAAATAGCAAAGGCACAGAAAAACATCAAAATGCCCTAAAAGAAAATCCACACACAAAATGGCTATGGTGTTTAGTATTTCCCAACTTACTCTCTGCTAACATCTTTTAAAGAAAAAAAAATGGCATGCACCAATTTTGGAGTCTTTGTTGCCTTTTTATGGAAAAAGGTCTAGTCTGACAGCACTGAATCTAACCTGTTGATAGCACCCTATAGCACCAGGGACACTGAGGAGGAAGGTATGTGTCTTACCTTTCTCCTCGGAGCCAGTCCAGTGCTGTTAGTCGGGGTGAACTCTGATCCGTAGCACTGCCACAACATCCAGCCCGCCCCCTCCACTGATCATCATTAGAAGGGGTGGGCTGGATGACACAGCAGTGCTTTTAATGCTTCTCCGGAAAAGAGTTTACCCCAACTAACAGCGCGGGACCAGCGCAGAGGAGGAAGGTAAGACACATACCTTCCTCCTCAGTGCTATAGGGGTCTATCAGCAGGTTAGATTCATCTAACCTGCTAATAGTTCCCCTTTAAGGGATGTTCTGGGCAGAGAGGGTTTTTTTTTCAGGGTTGCTGGGGTTGCTGGGGGGAAAAAAAAAGGCATACTCACCTTCTCCAACTGCTTTCCTGAATGTCACACATCATGTGGGTAGGAAACGCTCACTCTACACAGTGATTGGCACATTTTTTGAAGGAATGAGGCACGGCAGGATGCCCCATGGGCCGCACAATACTGTTGCTGTGAGCTAGCAAAGATGTTAGATAAAATAAGCTAGCTCTTTAGTGTATATCGTGCTAAATTCTGTGTGCAACTAGAACTCGCACCCCTTTTACACTAATCACAACTGGTGTAAAAGGATAAAAAGATATTGTTAGAATAATCTAACCTGCTGATATCACCCTATTGAGCACAGAGCGCTGAGGATGAAGGTATGTCTGTTACCTTCTTCCTCAGCACCATTTCCATGCACTTTGCAGTTTAATCCGGTGTGGGCTGTGTGGTCACCGCTTTCTGTTTCCTTAGCGTTGTCCCTTTGCATTTTTTCTTTCATGTTTGTTTCCTATACACTACTTTGGACTTCTGCCTACCCGAAGTAAAGTTTGATGGGGGTTTGTGTCAGCAGTTAACAATCCTAAAATCTTAGGCTAATGTTATCCTGTTTCTCATCACATTCTTGGATTATAAATTATGCTTTTTGTGTTTTGAAAGTAAACTATTGTGTATTTGTTTATATACCTTGTTTTCTATCAAATCAGATTCAACGTAATCCGTAAAGTCGTTTGGAGTGCTAAGGCCTTCGGCAAGCCCACTCTGTTGACAATCATTAGACGCAACGGGACAGCCAGTTGCGGATCAGTGCTTTGTTGGTGGTAGCCCTGCCCCCAGTGCTCCAAATGGCCTTACTACATGCTAGATTAAAGTGCACAGAGACTACGCCAAAGATGAAGGTAATAGCCTTACCTTTATCCTCAGTGCCCTGTTCACAATAATGGAGTTATCAGCAGGTTAGATTTGTCCTATTTTAAAATCAGAGAGATATATGCAATCTATTAGAAGAAGCATGCCAGCTTAACCCCTTAGTGACCGCCGATGCGGCTTTTTACGGCGGTCACTAAGGGTCCTTATTCTGCTGCCATCAGCTTTTTACGGCGATGGCAGAGAATAAAGCTGCGGAGGTAGCTGAGGTGTTGGGGCAGTGTGTGGGGTCCGACGGCCCCCCCCCCAACCGACGATCGCCGCTATTAACGTTATGCCGGCGGTAAAGGGGATTACCGATGCCGCCGCCGCCTTTCATCTCCCCCCGCCGCCGCCATCGCTGTGAACAGACTAATGTCTGTTCACAGCGATGGAAAAGTTAAAATGAATGAAAACCCCATGCTCTCCGCCACCAGAGGTAGCGGAGAGCATGGGGCAGTGATCGGGGACCCCCCTATGGGGTCCCGGTACAAGCGATCAGCCGTATATACTATATACCGCTGATCGCTTGTGCCACGTGCATCCCGGCACTTTTTATCCCCTGTCACCATGAATGATTGGTGACAAGGGATAAAAAGTGACGTTGCCTCTGACCACCGCACGTCACCTCTGACCACCACAAATTGCCAATGACCCCCTCCAGATTGGGGTGCCCATGCCAGATTACAGGTACCCACCCCAGATTGCCTATAAGAACTTCAGTTTATCCGTAACCACCCCACGTTGCCCGTAACCACCCCAGATTGTCTGTAAGCACTGCAGGTTGCCCGTAACCAGCCCACGTGGCCCGTAACCAGCCCACGTTGCCTGTAACCACCCCACGTTGCCTGTAACCACAGCAGGTTGCCCGTGACCACCGCACGTCGCCTCTGACCACGCCACGTCGCCTCTGACCACCACAGGTTGCTTCTGACCACCGCACGTTGCCTCTGACCACCGCACGTTGCCTCTGACCCCCTCCAGATTGCTGTAACCATGTCAGATTACAGGTACCCACCCGAGATTACCTATAAGCACTTCAGTTTATCCGTAACCACCCCACATTGCCCGTAACCACCCCAGATTGTCTGTAAGCACTGCAGGTTGCCCGTAACCACCCCATGTTGTCCGTAACCACCCCAGATTACCTGTAACTACCTCAGGTTGCCCATAACCACCCCAGACTGTCCGTAACCACCCCACATTACCTGTAATCTCATTTTTTTTATTTTATTTTAGTAACTGCGCTATTCTAATAACCATTACTAGCTGCTGTTTTGTTCCAGTAAATTGGCACTCCTTCCCTTCTGAGCCCTGCTGTGTGCCCATACAGTGGTTTATGCCCACATATGGGGTACCGTTTTACTCAGAAGAACCTGCGTTACAGATTATGGGGTACGTTTTCTCTCCTGTTCCTCGTCAAATTGAGAAATTTCAAACTAAACCAACATATTATTGGATAAAAATCGAGTTTTTCATATTTACTGGCCAATTTTGAATACTTTCCTCTAATACCTGTGGGGTAAAAATGGTCACCACACCCCAAGATGAATTCTTTGAGAGGTGCACTTTCCAAAATGGGGTGACTTTTGGGGGGAATCTATTCTGCTGACACTACAGGGGCTCTGCAAATGCACCTGGCGCTCAGAAACCTTCAGAAAAATCTGCACTGAAAATGCTAATTGGCGCTCCTTCCCTTCTGAGCCCGGCTGTGTGCCCATAGAGTGGTTTATGCCCACATATGGGGTACCGTTTTACTCAGGAGAACCTGCGTTACATATATTGGGGTGACATTTCTCTCCCTCGTGAAATTGAGAAATTTCAAACTAAACGAACATATTATTGGAAAAATTCGAGTTTTTCATTTTTACTGTCTAATTTTGAATACTTTCCTCTAATACCTGTGGGGTCAAAATGGTCACCACACACCAAGATCAATTCTTTGAGGGGTGTACTTTCCAAAATGGGGTGACTTATGGGGGGTTTCCTCTCTGCTGACACTACAGGGGCACTGCAAACGCACCTGGTGCTCAGAAACTTCTTCAGCAAAATCTGCATTGGAAAAGCTAATTGGCGCTCCCTTCCTTCTGAGCCCGGCTGTGTGCCCATACAGTGGTTTACGCCCACATATGGGGTACCATTGTACTCAAGAGAACCTGCGTTACAAATTTTGGGGTGCATTTTCTCTCATGTTCCTTTTGAAAATGAGAAACTTTAATCTAAACGTATATTATTGGAAAATTTTAATTTTCCATTTTTTTACTGCCTAATGGTGAATACTTTCCTCCAGCCCCTGTAGGGTTAAAATGCTCATTATACCCCTAGATTAATTCTTTAAGGTGTCTAGTTTCCAAAATGGGGTCACTTATGGGGGTTTTCAGGATACCAGACTTCTAAATTCATTTAAAAAAAAGAACTGGTCCCTAAAAAATCAGTTTTGAAACTTTCATGAAAATGTGATAATTTGCTGATAAATTTCTAAGCCCCATAACACCCTAAAAAAGTAAAATATGTTTACCAAATTATGCCAGAATAAAGAAGACATATTGGTAATGTGACTTAGTAACTAATTTATGTGCTACAACATTCTTTTTTTAGAAGCAGAGAATTTCAAAATTCATAAAATGCAAATTTTTTTAATTTTTCATGATATTTTGATGTTTTTCACAAAAAACACACAAAGTAGTGACCAAATTTGGCCACTAACATAAAGTGCCATATGTGACGAAAAAAGAATCGCTAGCATACGTTAAAGCATCACTGAGCTATAAGAGCATAAAGTGAGAAAGGTCAGATTTTAAAAAATTAGCCTAGTCATTAAGGCCCAAACTAGCTGCAGCACGAAGGGGTTAAGTGCAAGAAAAAAAAAACAAAAAAAAACAACACAACAACAACAACAACTGAAACTAAAATTCTGCAGTTTGGCACGCCCAAATGGGTGTGACTTGCAAAAGGTGTGTGGCTTATGCTACGCTTACACGGAACGAAAATTCACCCGATTGTACGATTAAAGATTTCAAAGTAACGTTTTCGTTTTCTTATGCACTTTCTCAGTTCTTAAAGGACAACTCCCATGAAAAACTTATTTTCCATTAATTAAAGCACATTACAAAGTTATATAACACTGTAATATACTTCAATCACTTGTCTGTCCTCCTTCCCTATCTTTACCCCCCTAAACCCCCCATGAAGTGTAAGAAACTCCTTCATACCTAATTATTGTTGTCACCAGGCTCCTCTATCAGCTCCTTCTAGTGACGATGTGTCATCAGCAGGAGGGCTGGTCTAGGTCCTGTTACACCAGACTCCCCCTCCCCTGCCTGGTCAGGTGACTCAGCTTGCTCAGCTCCCATTGGCTGAGCAACTGTAAGCCATCTGACATTCTGCAACTCAATAATGACTCCCGTCACATAACCAGCTACAGGACCCCCTCCCCCATACTCCCTCCTGCTGCCGAGTGGACTCAGTGAGTGAGTGAGTCATGTCACTTGCTTATCTTTCTCCTCACTCCCGGCATGTCAGCTACACAGACGTCTTATCTCTCCCCTGCTGCCCTGACCTAATTAGGGACGGCCATCCTGCAGAATGTACACTACAGTGAGGTGAAAGTAGGTGTGTGCAGCTTCAGTGTGTGTATATAGCAGCCTGACTGAAGAGAGACAGAGAGGGGGTCATGTTTAGTGTATGATGGGAGTTGTAGTGAATGGAGGGGCAGGCACTTGCAGTGTCACAGCAGGGGGCTGGCTTGTCACAGCAGCCAAAGTGCATCATGGGAAGCTAAAACCAGGAAGCAAAGAAGAAATGAAGAACAAGACTAGAAATCAGAAGGTACACAGACGGTGGGAAATTCAAACAGTGACAGCTCAGGCGGGATGATAAGTATAACAGCTATGTTTCTGATTGTTTTTTGTTTTTTTTCCTTAGCGCAGGAGTTGTCCTTTAAATGCAAATGTAGAAAGATGGCCTTATTCCCAGTTAACATGCCGCATGGCTGTGTTAGCACAGTACTGTGAGGATTCAAACTTTCTCAGAATGTGGGAATAAGGCCTTAGGCTTTTTTCCCACTAGAAAAAAATAAGGCTATGGCACCTAGGGTTGCCACTTTGAAGGAGAATTCCAGGCAGAGAATTTTTTTTTCAAAACTTCCGGGAAGGGGGTGAGTGAAAACAACATGCACTTACCTCCCTGACTTTATCACTGTCCTCCGCTCTGGTCCCCGGCTGCTTCTAGGTCTGAGTGTGGATCTGGGAAGTGATGTGTCAGGCCCGCTCAGCCAGTAAGAGATGTGGCACCGCTACAGCCACTGACTGGCTGAGTGGGCTTGGAATGTCACATCCCAAGTCCCCTCTCTAGACCAGGGAACGGACAGGGACCAGAGCAGAGGACAGTGATGGAGTCAGGGAGGTAAGTGCATGTTGTCTTCACTCACCCCCTCCCCAGCAGCTTTAAAAATAAATAAATAAATAAATAAAAATCCCTGCCCAGATCTCTCCTTTAGGGAGCGTTCACATACACAGGATCTGCAGCAGATCTGATGGCCCAGATTAGATTCAAAGCAAATCTGCAACTTAAAATCTGCTGCAGATCCTGAATGTGTGAACGCACCCTTAAAGCAGCAACCCCAGGTGCTGGCTGCAATGACTAATGGATGCGGCAGCCATATGCCATTACTGGCGCATCTTAAATCGCCATCAACTCCACACCTGGAGTGTAAGTTATATTCGTTCTTTAGATTAATTTATTATAATCCACACCTGGTTTTGGCTTCAAAGCTGCAACTAAACCGGCCAGTGTAAGAGCAGGTGCCTCTCCATCATGTACAACATGGAGGGCCATGACAGACACTCGAAGCAGAAAGACATGAAGTCCCCATAGCAACCATTCCTAAAACACTCATGACTGGCAGACATGACAGCCTCCCCCATCATACATGTCCCCCTCCACACACATGTGCCCTGCCAGGAGGGTGTCATGTAGCCTCCCGCCTGCCCCAGTCACATGCAGGGAAATCAATAGACGGGGATGGGAGAAATCAGGGAGGAGGGGAGCCATGCCATAGAAAAGCGAGGTGTGAGTGGGAGGAGAATGCCCGGGAGAGGGTGGGGGCAAGTGACAGGGCTATAAACAATTCATTACAAGACGGTAGCGAGGAATATTCACAGGGTGATAATCCTACCAAGCATCGGGACTGGCCTGAGCGCTTCCTCCGCGGCCCGGCGGGCTCCTGGCTTGGAGCAGTCCGTCTAAGCTCTGCCCGGACAAAGAGCCTCAGCTGCCCCCAGATAGGAGACGTTCCGGCCGCAGGGGCTGCTCACCATTAGTCTCGGCCTGGTCGCCGTCTTTCGGGTCGCGCCTGGCCCGGATTTGTTATTGCTGCACCTGGTCAGAACAAAGGACGAGCGCAGCCCTGCCTCCGGAGGAAGCCAATGTCCCTGCCATTAGAGGCTCTTCAACCTGAGTGCATGCGAAAGGCCTTCCTCCCAATCCTGCCAGCTGCAGGCTGTGCTCTGGAAGAGCCGGACTGGATGAGCTGGAGGGGACTGAGCGCTGCTGCTGCTGCTGCTGACTACAGGGGTGTGCTGGAGTGCCGGCTCACTCACTCCCTCCCTTACTCACTCACTCACTCACTCACAGACATGGCAGAGTGGGGCTCAGCCCTGATGGTAGTAGTACTGGCGGGACAGGACCCCGTGTACAGCGGACTCTTCATACGAGTCTGTGAATGTGCCCCAGTCTGACAGAAAGCTGCCATTAGCCATACAGGGAGGGGATTGCCGCTTTATAAACATCTGCTGAAGTGCATTTTAGGACTGAAATAGGGAATATCTTAACCCCTTAATAACCCAACACATTTTTGTTATCCTTATTCTTTAGTATGACTATAAAGATGCCCAATTTTTATAATTTTACTATGTTTTAGTACTTAAAGGGAATCTGTCAGCTGTTGTTTACTCTGTTAGGTGCCTGGACGCATGAGGGAGATTTATCAAACTGGTCTAAAGTGAAACTGGCTCAGTTGCCCCTAGCAATCAGATTCCACTTTTCAGTCCTCACAGACTCTTTGGAAAATGAAAGGTGGAATCTGATTGGTTGCTAGGGGCAACTGAGCCAATTCTACTTTACACCATGTTTGCTAAGGCTAGGTTCACACTGCGTTTTCAGCATCCGTTTAACGGATCCGGTTTTTTTAACGTCCAGAAAAATAGGGTCAGCAACGTTTTTTGGTCCGTTTTGGGTCCGCCAAAAAAAACGGATTCGTTTTTTTTATAATGGAAGTCAATGGAAAAACGGATGCACACAAATGAATCCATTTTTTGCAATCCGTTTTTCATGCGTTTTTGCAAAAAACGGATGCGTTAAACGGATGCTGAAAACGCAGTGTGAACCTAACCTAAATCTCCCCCCCATGGTGCCTTTCATATATCTGTCTGTGCTTCCAGGATATAGAGAAATGCTTTTATTCTTTGGTACAAGGAGTCAAAGAGGCTTTCTCAAGCTCCTGAATAGCTGCAAGCTGGAATGTCTCCTCTCTCCCCCTTCCTGCTTGATTGACATCTGGAAGCTGAGTTCCCAGCACAGACAGATATGGGAGGGGGAGTAAGGAGGTGTTACGGCTTGCTGCACGTCAGAAGCTCGGGAACACTTCTTAGACCCTTTCTTCTGTAGAATAAAAGCATTTTTCTACATTCTGGAAGCACAGACAGACATGTAAAAGTTACTATGTGTCTCCTTGACCTAACAAATATCTAACAGTAAACACCTATCAAACTAGGACCAAAAAGAACTATCTAAAGGACCATATGAACTGTCCCCCCATGTCAAACTAGACCAAACTACACCGAAAACTCACATGGGGAACCCCAATTAATCAAAAATAAAATCAGACATTAATTATCAAAATACATGTTTATTAACCCCTAGACGACCCAGGGCGTATAGTTACGCCATGGAAGTCTGTCCCCAGACGACCCATGACGTAACTCTACGTCCTGGGTGTTTCTCCCGCTATGAAGCGCGCTCCGGAGCGGAGCGCTCTTCATAGGAGGTGGGGGCCGGCTGCAGTGAGCAGCCGGGACCTCACCGGTAATGACACGCTGCAGCAATCGCTCTGCCGCGTGTCATTAACCCCTTAAACGCCGCAATCGCGCGACCGCGGCGTTTAAGTGTAAGTGACAGGGGGAGTCCCCTGTCACTTACCAATCGGGACAGAAATCAAAGTACTGGATGTAAAAGTCCCCCAAAGGGACTTCAAATGTGTAAAAGAAAAAAAGGTCAAAACACTATTACACTACCCCAAAACCCCTCCCCCAATAAAAGTCTAAATCACCCCCCTTTCCCATTATATAAATAAAACATATAAAAATAAATAAATAGATAAACATATAATATACCGTAGCTTGCGTAATTGTCCAATCTATTAAAATATAACAAGCGTCATTGTGATCGGTGAACGGCGTACACGAAAAGAGGGGGAAAAGTGCGCAGATTACCGATTTTATGTTACATTATATATTTTAAAAAATCAATAAAAAGTGATCAAAACGTCCGATCTTCACAAATATGGTATTAATAAAAACTAGAGATCATGGCGGAAAAAATGACACCCCATACAGCCCCCTAGGTGAAAAAATAAAACCGTTATAAGCGTCACAATAGGCCAATTTTATTAATATTTAATTGCCAAAAAAAAAAGGATTTCATAAAAAAAATACATATATAACATTAGAGAATCTGTGTAACCTGCATATGGTTGTGTTCGGACTGACCTATAGAATAATTGTATCATGTCGCTTTTACCATATAGTGTATTACGTAGACACAGGAACCCCCCAAACGTTACCATATTGCATTCTTTTTTACGATTTCACCTATTTATATCTTCATAAATAATATATTTGGAATTCCATCATACATGTTATGGTAAAATGAATGACGCCATTACAAAGTACAACTATTCCTGTAACAAACAAGCACTTACATGGCTTGTAGATAGAAAACTGAGAGTGCTAGAGCTCTTAGAAGGGGAGGAGGGAAAACCGAAAACATTAAGATCAAAATTTGCGTGGTCCACTGGGTCATTTTGGGCCTGGTCCTCAAAGGGTTAAGTCAATTACAGAAAAAAAACAACATAGAAACATAGAAAATAGGACTATGAAAAAACATAGAAACCCGCAAAAAATAAGCCCAAAACCAGCAAACAAGAACGCTATGGATCTTGCAATGTGGCGACAGTTTTTGTTGGTTTTTGCTAGGAAGATAGTTTCTATTGCGCCAAAGTGGTAATAGTAAAAAAAAAAACCTTATACAAATTTGGTATAGTGACCCAGAGAATACATGTATTATGTGATTAGTGACTGCCGATACGGATTTTTACGGCAGTCACTAATGGGCTCTATTCTGCCATCAGCTTTTTACAGCGATGGAACAGAATAGTGCAGTGGTGGTGGTAAGGCTCGCAGCCCCCTCCTCTCAGCTACCGTGGGTAGCTAAGTGGTTGGGGCAGAGTGTGGGGTCAGTCCCGGCTGGTCCCCACACCGGTGATTTGTCGTTATTAACAGTATAACAGCAGCCACTGGTAACTGGCATTGCCGGTGCAGCTGAACGCTTTCATCTCTTCTCGATGTGAATCCATGGTGAGAGGAAATGAAAACATGTCCCCCCCCCCCCCCCCGCCCCCAGGATTAACCCTAGTGGCCCGGTCACTGACCCTCCCCGGGCGGCCATCTAATCCAAGGTGGCCGCCGCCATCACTGTGAACAGATTCTAAAAATGATCAAAGCCCCATTCTCTCCACCACCAGAGGTGGCAGAGAGCATGGGGCAATGATCGGGGACCACCAAAGTGATCAGCGGTATATACAAACTGCAAACGCACCTGGTGCTCGGAAACTTCAGCAAAATCTGAACTGGAAATGCTAATTGGCGCTCCTTCCATTTTGAGCCCTGCTGTGTGCCCATACAGTGGTTTATTCCCACATGTGGAGTACCATTCTACTCAGAAGAACCTGCAAGATGGCAGCCCCCATAATGTGCAAAAAGTGAAATAAAAAATAGAATCAGAAAATTAAATCGATTGATATAAAATAACAATATTTAGTACCTGACTCCAACCAGTAAAAAAAAATTTAGGTGACACATTCCCTTTAACCCCGTATCTAATACGTCATGGCGCTGCGGGGGGTGTTCAGAGCGGGGTCCCGCCGGGACCCCGCTCTGAACGGCGCTGATCCCGGCTGACACGTGCAGCCGGGCAGTGCCTCTGTTAGCCGGCGCGGGTCCCGTTGCCGCGCCGGCTAATTAAGCACTTCAATGCAGCTGTCAAACCTGACAGCTGCATTGAAGGGCTTCAGACATCACATCCCTGGTGTCTAGTGGGTCGGATTTCCCCCCCACGATGCGATCGCGGGGGGGAGATCCGTTCTTCTGGCCGTGCCGGGCCTCAGCGTCGGAATGACGCTGATCCCGGCTCGGCAATAGATTGCTATGGCCTGCAGCAGGCCATAGCAATCTATGACCGATCTCATGGATCTTTGCTGTGTATATACACAGCATTGATCTCTATGAGAGATCATTGCTGTGTATATACAAGCCCCCCAGAGGGGCTACTAGTCCATGTAAAAAAAAAAAGTAAAAAAGTGTTTTTATTAATAAAAAATCCCCTCCCCTAATAAAAGTCCAAATCACCCCCCTTTTCCCATTTTATAAATATAAATTAATAAATAAATAAATAAACATATTTAGTATCGCTGCGCGCGTAATCGCCCGAACTATTAATTAATCACATTCCTGATCTCGCACGGTAAACGGCGTAAGCGCAAAAAAATTCCAAAGTGCAAAATTGCGCATTTTTGGTCGCATCAAATCCAGAAAAAATGTAATAAAAAGCGATCAAAAAGTCGTATATGCGCAATCAAGGTACCGGTAGAAAGAACGCATCATGGCGCAAAAACTGACACCTCACACAGCCCCATAGACCAAAGGATAAAAGCGCTATAAGCCTGGGAATGGAGCGATTTTAAGTGACATATATTTGTTAACAATGGTTTGAATTTTTTACAGGCCATCCGATACAATATAAGTTATACATGTTATATATCATAGTAATCGTAACGACTTGAGGAACATGCATAACAAGTCAGTTTTACCATAGGGCGAACGGCGTAAATGCAAATCTCCCCGAAATCAAAACAAATTCGTTTTTTTTCAATTTGACAGCGCAAATGATTTTTTTCCGGTTTCACAACATATTTTATGGAAAAATTATGCCTGTAATTGCAAAGTACAATTGGTTTCGCAAAAAATAAGCGCTCATATACGTCTCTAGGTGAAAAAATGCAAGCGCTATGGACTTTTAAACATAAAATGGAAAAAGCAAAAGCGCAAAAACGAAAATTGGCTTGGACCTTAAGGGGTTAAAAGACCACTAACTATGAAATCCAAACAAATCTCAAAATGTAACAGATGAGCTTATTTTCTTCCTTCTGTGATGGCAATTTTGTTGGAAAGAATTTTCTAGTTACACTGGACTTCTTCCTTTCATACTGCTAGTAGCCCATTTTATAATACTAGAAAATATCCAACAAATGTGCCACTAGCAGTATAAAAGGAAGAAGTCCAGTGTAAGTAAAAAGTACTACTAAAATCTCCAATCTTTATAAGAACCATGGCCTTATGGTTTAAAGTGTACCTGACATTATAACTTTCAAAATCTAAATCAACAGTAGATGTGAAATAAGCAAGTTTGCATTTTATATTTATTTATTTTTTGTTATCATAGAAAACATAACTTTTCCTGTGTTTAGACTCTTTTAGACCCGTGTTTCCCAGGTCATCTGCGCGCTCACAGAGAAGGCAGACATTATATTTATTTATTTTGAAAAATGTATAGGGTTCCCCCTATTTCCATAACCAGCCAATTTTAAAACAAACAGCAGCAGCCTAGTACTACTAGAGTGGGAAGGGCCAATTTTTGACCCTCCGCAGCCTAATAATACTAGCCTGTTACTGCCCAGTCAAGGAGCACCAAATTTGACGCTTCGGGACTACTGTTACCCAGCTCCTCCCATTAACCCTGGTGTGGCGGATACTGGGGTAATATTGGGGGGGGGGTAGTGTTAGCAAAATTAAACTGGTTAACATTAGTCCTCGACTTAGTAATGGATGCCGTCTATCAGACAGCTTTCACTACTAAGTCTGAAAGTAAATAGAAATCTATACAAGAGAAAAGTATTTTATTTAAAGAGCACCCACACACCCCTCGTTGACCATTTTATTTAAAAATACAAAGCTAGTCATAAACGTACTCCAACCAATCCAATGTAATCCACAGAATACCAATATCTGAAAAACACTGGAGGGTAAGTTAAAGTGTCACTGTCTTCAAAACTTTTAAAATCTAAATCCACAGTAGATATGAAATAAAGCAAGTCTGCAATATATATTCATTATTATTATTTTTTTTGATTATGCTGTAAAACATAGCTGTACTCCAGGTCCAGTCTCCTGAAGGCAGATTTTGTGATTTGTGCTGGTTGCGAAAAACAGACTAAACACATGAATTACGGCCAGTACAGAGTGTCACGGCTCGATGTGTCCGTCAGTCACATGACTGCCTTCTCTGTGAGCGCTCAGATGGCCTGGGAAACATGGGACTTCCTGTTTTCTGACTTTCCTGTTTTTGGAGAAAAAGAGTCAGAAAACAGGAAGTGCTGTGTTTTCCATGATAAAAAAAAACAACTAATGAATGTATACTGAACACTTGCCTTATATCATACCTACTGCTGATTGAGATTTTGAAAGTTATAAAGACAGTGACACTTTAAGCATCACCAAAGCCCCCCCCCCCCCCCCCACGAAACAAAGCAGTCTTTTCCACACAGATTCATTTAACCCTCTGTGGACCAGACTGTGCCGTTCTGCATCCTCCACAGAAAACTGTGTGCTGTGTCAGTGACCCCTTCCTTTCTGGAGCAGGTGTATTTGGGTCGGCATTTTGACCCAAACATGGACTTTAGCTTTGAAGTTCATCTTTGGGGAAAAACGCCAACCTAAAAAACACCCAAAGTCTCAAAGACTTTCACACACACAAGCAAAAACACCAGAAAAATGCCATGCATTGTTTTTGGTGGCTTTTCTTTTATGGGGCGTTAAAAAAGCCACCAAAAACCTATGTGTGAGGGCACCCTGAGCCCTAACTGGTCACACTTTGTGTTTAGTCTCTTTTTTTTTATTTTTTTATTTCAACCAGCACAAGTCTAAAAACCTGCCTTTGGGAGACTGGACCTGGATTTCAGCCAACTATATCTTTGTTTTAAAGCATAACACACTTACACAAATGAAAATAAATTGCAAACTTGCTTTATTTTAAATCTGTATTTCAGAGAGAACCTTGCATTACTCCATAGTCTAGGTCAGCGTAATTTAGAGGGCAAGTCAACAAAGACATCTTTGACCTGTTCCTTAAAGGGGTTGTCCGGCGAAAAAAAATTATTCACAGAATAACACACATTACAAAGTTATACAACTTTGTAATGTATGTTATGTCTGTGAATGGCCCCCTTCCCCGTGTTTCCCCCCACCCACGCTAGACCCGGAAGTGTGGTGCATTATACTCACCGCATGTCGTGTCGTCCACGGTCTCCGATCGTCAGCAGTGACGTCTTCTTCGGGAGCTTGGCGGATCTTCCCGAGTGCCGGCCACCCTCTGCAGCGTCATCCGAAGCTCAGCCGCGATTGGCTGAGCATAACTGTGCTCAGCCAATCGCGGCTGAGCGGCTGATGACGCGGCCACGTCATCAGCTGCTCAGCCGCGATTGGCTGAGCACAGTTATGCTCAGCCAATCGCGGCTGAGCTTCGGATGACGCTGCAGAGGGCGGCCGGCACTCGGGAAGATCCGCCAAGCTCCCGAAGAAGACGTCACTGCTGACGATCGGAGACCGTGGTCGGCACGCGACAGGTAATGTATAGCGCACCACACTTCCGGGTACACGGGTGGGGGTGGTGGGACACGGGGAAGGGGGCCATTCACAGACATAACATACATTACAAAGTTGTATAACTTTGTAATGTGTGTTATTCTGTGAATAATTTTTTTTCGCCGGACAACCCCTTTAAACCATTCCTGAACAATTTTTGCAACATGACAGGGTTCATAATAATGCTGAAAAAGGACATTGCCCTTAGGGAATATTGTTGCTATGAAAATGGTTTTGGTAGGGTACTATGCAACAAAGTAGCATCCACATTAATGCCAGGACTCTAGGCTTCCAAGTTGAATATTTTCTTCCAAGCCTGTCCTCTTCCTATACTGTCTCCTACTGCCATTATTTCCCAAGTTAAAGGGGTACTTCGGCGGGGGGGCACTTTTTTGATGGGACCGGGGAGGGGGTGGCTGAAGAAAATGACGTCCGCTCACCTCCCCGGTTCCAGTGGAGGGTCCCGCATCGCGACACTACGTCTCAGGTCCGCTCAGCCACTCATTGAAGGAGGCGGGATCCGCGTCAAGTCCGCTCAGATCCCGCCTCCTTCACTGAATGGCTGAGCGTGACCCGCCGCTGGAACCGGGGAGGTGAGTGGACGTCTTTTTCCTCAGCCACCCCCTCCCCGGTCCCATCAAAAAAGTGCCACCCCGCCGGAGTACCCCTTTAAACCGACTCTGTACCCACAATCTGTCCCCCCCAAAACCACTTGTACCTTTTGGATAGTTGCTTTTAATCCAAGATCTGTCCTGGGTTCTGTTCGGCAGGTGATGCAGTTATTGTCCTAAAAAACAACTTTTAAACTTGCAGCCCTGTGTCAAACTGCCGTGGCCTAGAGTGTCTGTGCCCTAACCTTTCCCAACCCTCTTCATCATTAGCAATGCCACTGGCAGGATTTTTTCTATTCCTCTGCAGTGAACACTGCACAGGTGCCTTAACTATCGTGCAGTTTTCACACAGCTGATAAATAGGAGAATACCTGCCTGGGGCATTCCTAATGATGAAGAGGGTGGGGAGGAGGGACGGAGGGGTGGTGCAAAGTTAGGGCACAGATACTCCTGTTTGGCACGGGCTGCAAGTTTAAAAGTAGTTTTTTTAGGACAATAACTGCATCATCTGCCGAACGGACCCCAGGACAGATCTTGGATTAAAAGCAGCTATCTGAAGATGCAAGCAGTTTGGGGTGGGCAGATTGTGGGTACAGAGTCACTTTAAGCAATTTACGTGCATCATCTACGCCATCTTCTTCCATTGTTCCATGGTCCAGTTCTGAAGTTCACATGCCCATTGTAGGTGCTTTCAGCAATAGACCTGTAACACCATATGCAGTAAGCAGTTAGGCACGGTATTCTGACAATTTTTGTTTTCATTAAATTTTTCAGCTATTTGTGCTACTGGGCCTAGTATTTAGTAAATAATATGACTCAGTCATATCACAGTTTAGTAAAGTTGCTCTGATTGTTACATTTGCCCTTTTTCTGCATTCAATATATCAACCTCATATGCACATGCTGCCAGTTTCCAGACGCAGATCACAGGAGCATTGCTTACATATCTTTTTGGAGATGCTCTGTGATCCGGGGTGTTCAGTAAAAAGCATCTTTATTCCGGCTGACAGTGTCACAGAGGTATGTCTGTGATACTGTTAATCCCTACTCCACTCTCTGGCTGCTGCTGTATTTTTAAGCTGGCCCTCAAAGTTAATGATTCTGGAGGAGACTCGGTGGCCTGAAGATACTGCACACTGTCAGTACAGTAGTGTAAAGATTTAAACTTGTTTTAAAGCTCTGAATAATGATCCTGTGAGCTCCACGTTCTGCTCTGTAGCACATCTTCTGCACATTAACCATATTCAAAAAAACATGTGAACAGGGCCGATTCTAGCTTTTCTGCTGCCTGAGGTGAAAATAAAAATGGCGCCCCCCCCCCCCCCCGCACTCTTGATTAACACCAGAATTAATTGTGTATCAACTATTCCCTGCTATTAATAAACATATTATTTTGTTATTGTGTATTAAAAGGTTCTGCAACAACTGAGGTGTTTTATGAGGTTCTGCAGTAACTGAGGTGTATTAAGATGAGGTTCTGCAGCAGCTGAGGTGTATTAAGATGAGGTTCTGCAGCAGCTGAGATGTATTAGGAGGTTCATTATACACCTCAGCTGCTGCAGAACCTCATCTTAATACACCTCAGCTGCTGCAGAACCTCATCTTAATACACCTCAGCTGCTGCAGAACCTCCTAATATAAATCAGCTGCTGCAGAACCTCATTCTACACCTCAGCTGCTGCAGAACCTCCTAAGCCTCTTACTTTATAAAGAACTATACAGAGGGGCTGAGAGCTGCATCCAGACAAAATGAATGAGGCTGTGTGCTCTATTAGATAGATAGATAGATGACTTAGATGGATAAGGAGATAGATAAGCGAGATAGACCAACAGACAGAAGAAAGAGGACATAGATAGACACAGACAGACAGAGTAGAGGACATAGGCTTTCTTCAAGAACCAGCAGGGACACAGGTAGGCATGGAGGGAACGAGAGGATGCAGCACAGGGAGGAGGAGGGAGGACACACTCAGGCCGTGCAGGAGTCACAGGTCAGAACACTGACAGGGAAGCACGGCCAGTGTAGAGATGCAGCTGCTACCACATACAGCCGACTGATGACCCCTAAAGGCATAGTTCAGCCCTGTGTGTCAGGGCTGCTGTAGCTTATCTCCCAGGGCCGATTGTGACCACACTGCACTGTCCTGTCTGCTTCCTGTGAGAGGAGCAGACAGTCTCTAACTGCACAGTCCTGACTTAGAGAGAGGAGAGAGAAGAATCAGCAGGGTTACAGCAGGGACAAAAGATTGTGGACGCTGCACAGAATTTCTGAGAAGGAGGGAGGAGGCACCCTGTCGGGCCAGAGGTCACAGGTCACCACACTGATGGGGAAGCACGGTCTGCGGTACAGAGAACTTCGCAGCCGACTGATTTATGTCCCGATGACCTGTCCGGCACACAGCAGAAGTCGCCCCGTGCACCCCCCCCCCCCATAAATTACGATTAACCTCTTAAGGACATAGGACGTACCGGTACGTCCTATGTCCTCACTTGCACTTCAAAGCGGGGCCGCGCGGCGGCCCCGCTTTGAAGTGCCGCGATCCCGGGTGCCGCGAGTAGCCCGGGACCGCCGCTATTAGCGGGCACGGTCTGATCGCCGTGCCCGCTAATTAGCTAATCGGAGGCAGCTGTCAAAGTTGACAGCTGCCTCCGATTACCGGAGGCAACGTTTCCCTGGTGTCTAGTGGGGGAGATCGCTCCTCCGGGACCTTGTCCCGGAGGAGCGATCTCCGTTACTGATGCCGGCCGGGGACGCGTCCAAGATGGCGCCGTCCTCGGCTCGGCACTCGTTCGTTTTCGGCTGCAGCAGCCGAAAGCAAACGAGTGCCGATCTCATGGATCTCTGCAGCATATCTATGCTGCAGAGATCTCAATGAGAGATCCAAGTGTATATACTAGAAGTCCCCCATGGGGGCTTCTAGTATATGTGTAAAAAAAAAAAAAAAAGTGTTGTTAATAGTAAAAAGCCCCCTCCCCTAATAAAAGTCTGAATCACCCCCCTTTTCCCAGGTTTTAAATAAAAGTAAACAAATAAATAAATAAATAAACATGTTTGCTATCGCCGCGTGCGTAATCGCCTGAACTATTAATTAATCACATTCCTGATCTCGTACGGTAAACGGCGTCAGCGCAAAAAAAATCCCAAAGTCCAAAATTGCGCATTTTTGGTCGCATCAAATCCAGAAAAAATGTAATGAAAAGCGATCAAAAAGACGTATATGGGCAATCAAGGTACCGATAGAAAGATCAAATCATGGCGCAAAAAATGACACCTCGCACAGCCCCATAGACCAAAGGATAAAAGCGCTATAAGCCTGGGAATGGAGCGATTTTAAGGAACGTATATTGGTTAACAACGGTTTGAATTTTTTACAGGCCATCAGATACAATATAAGTTATACATGTTATATATCGTTTTAATCGTAACGACTTAAAGGAACATGCATAACAAGTCAGTTTTACCCCAGGGTGAATGGCGTAAAAACACATTTCCCCCAAATAAAAGAAATGCGTTTTTTTTTTCAATTTCACCACACTTTGAATTTTTTTCTGGTTTCGCAGTGTACTTTATGCAAAAATTCAGCCTGTAATTGCAAAGTACAATTAGTGACGCAAAAAATAAGGGGTCATGTGGGTTTCTAGGTGGAAAAATGCAAGTGCTATGACCTTTTAAACACAAGGAGGAAAAACCGAAAACGTAAAAACGAAAATGGGCCATGTCCTTAAAGGGTTAACTAGGCACAGGAGTCTGTGGTAGAGGAAGGACTACAGCGTGGTGCCGCAGTGGCTGGCCACTGCACGCTCTCAGACCCGCACTATACGAGGACTTCCGGGTGACTACACTGATCACTGGCAGAGATGCAGCCCGCTGGTACCTGTGGAGGGCGATGAGGAGCCGACCAGGTCAGGGATGGAATACTGTTAGGAGGGGCGGCCAGGCACTCAGCACTGTTAGGAGGCAGGAGCAGCTGTCATTTTAGTTAAATTAAACTTAACTAAAATGACAGTGACTGGGAAGATTCTGCCGCCCCCTGCAGGACCCCACAATCTGCCGCCTGAGGCGGAAGCCTCATTCCGCCTCATAGCAGGAGCGGGTCTGCATGTGAATGTCCCCAAAGGCCAGTTCATAAATTTCAGTCTCAGCAGTTACATCCTTCTGGTACACTTTGATACCGGTTGGTCTTAAGCAAAAGAATAATAGAAGCTGAGTAAGTGGTCACTTCTACACCTGCAGGAATTCAGCAAAACTGTTTCCTGCAGTCTTCTTGCATTCCTAACCATATGGGAGACTTTGATACTTTTTCCATTTTTGAAGTAATTGAGCCTGTTGTTGTCCAATATGTTCTTGCTGTCTTGCAGAAAGGCCAATTCAGCATAGCTGAAAAAAAAGCGCAAAGCATCTGGTATGACTTCATAACCTTTTTATAAAATAAAAATTGCAAGAAGTTTAAGTAAACACTGTAAGTAAAGACCATGATGCATAAGTTCAGGATAATGTTTTTTTTTTTTTTTTTTTTTTTAATAAGGCACTAAAAAGACTCCAGGTCACTCTTCAGAGATGGACAGAGATCAGTCACCACCCATGTATTTGCATTCTTCAATAATTGCAAATAAGAACAAACTTGTTCCAGCTGTGGAAAAGGCAAAGTCAAAAAGTGCTGATTTGAAACGTCATTCATCTCCAATTGACATGTATGATGACGGTAGTATTACATTTGGAGGGAAAAAGAAAATGCATATTTCAGAAGTGATAGCAGAGGTTGCTAAATTTGCTGATACAAAACCAGTTCTTAAAGGTAAAATAATGTTTATAACTGCAGAGATTTTCATTTTTACATTTTATATAGGTCCAATGAAAACTGAATTTACTAAAAATCGGAAATTATTATTGTAGTTCCTCCCTGTCCATTTTTTTCTCAAAGAGGGCCTGGTGCCATTCCGGATATTATTATAGCCTAAAATGCTAGAAAAATAAAATTGGGAGCGACCCTGTTGAGAACAGCAAGGCTTTGACAGCCAAGTCATTCCTGACACAAACGTTGGTGGCAGCAGAACGGTCCATGTCAGCCCTTACTGCTGCCGCTTAAAGAGGACCTGTCACCCCCCCGTGCCGGGGTGACAGGCTCCCGACCCCCCGTTACAGCCCCCTATACTCACCTGATCCCGCCAGGTCCCGCTTCCTGATCCGGTCGGGTCACGGGGATATGAGCGCCCGGCGAGCGCGCTCACAGGAGAGTCCGATGCCCATAGAGAATGACGGAGCATCGGACTCCCCATTCATTCTCTATGAGCGCCGGACTCCCCTGTGAGCGCACGCGCCGGGCTTCGGGCGCTCATATCTCCGTGACCGGATCAGGAAGCGGGACCCGGCGGGATCAGGTGTATAGGGGGCTGTAACGGGGGGTCGGGAGCCAGTCACCCCGACACGGGGGGTGACAGGTCTCCTTTAAGGGAAATTGAGTGGTAGCTAAAAAATGATACATTTATTTTAATAGTTATATTAGAAAATAATATACCTTTATTAAAGCAATGCTTTACCAAATCTTTATTTTCAAGTCTCCCAAGTACCCCTTAACAACTTATAATGGAAATGTACGCCAATATGCCATTACGAAACCATGTAGTCCAGTACCTTGGGTAAAAAAATCACATTGAATATTTTCATCAGGACGATACAGAGAAACAAACAAAAACACCTGGTTGATACATTTTAGCAACACTTGCCTTGCTCACAACCTCTATTGTTACACCGTGACATAACCCCTATTTATAGGGTGTAAACTTTTACCTGATAGTCACATGACTAATTAACTGAACACAAAACATGCTGTTAAAAATAAACTGGAAGACCCATCCATAAGTACCTGTGCATAAACAATGAACATAGTATATCCACATAGCATAGTAATATGGATACACAACTTGAGTCAGTATTCAGACACATCATTAAAACAAAAAAGGCACAATTAGTAAGCCAGAATGAGATCATGTCTGGAATTCAGGCCAGCTTGTTGTCAAGTACCTAGTCTGGAAGTCCAAAATTGTTCTCTTTTCATAAGTTTCCATTTATGGCAGCCACCTATTCTGTGTAGAAAAACCCTCTGTATACACATAACTAGTATTGTGGATAGCTCTCCTCCATGATAGTCATGAAAATGTTTGGACAACGATAAAACATTAACTGCAATATTTTTAGCATCTAAAATACCTTCCTTAAGGTAGCTTTACACACACCGTACCACAGCGGATTTTTTGCTGCGGATCCGCAGCAGACTTGATGTAAATAACTGAACACAGCATCAAATCTGCACCATCAAATCTGCTGCGGATCCTGTACGTGTAAATGCACCCTTACTGTTGAATCGGATAAAACTCTCATTGATGCTCCAATTCATTCCTGTGTAGACTACGCTGCAGTTCCTTACTAATCGGCCATCCCTCTTCTAAACTCGGCATTGGGAGATAGGCCAACTCCCGAGCCAGCGTGATGAGCTCTACAATGCGGTGCCGGTGGTTGGTGGCAGCAAGGTGCCGGTACAGAGTTGCATTAAACACCTTGGCCCAGATTTATCAAAATATACACTGGTGTAAACTGCCTATAGCAACCCATCACGGCTCCTCTTTCATTTGACCAGAGCTGAAATCTGAGCTGTGATTCGTTAATAAATCCCACTGACCCACCATATTCCTGAACAAAAATGTGTTTCTCTCTGAGCAATTTCTTTTTAAACGTAACCTCTCTGTAACCTCATTTTAAACGTAATTCTCCATAAGGGACGATGTGGTTAACTACATGTGGCGGCTAACATGTTGACATGATGTGGCTACTAAAATGCCATTACCTGCACAGGCCTTTTAAAAAGGGGAAACTTGTATTTTATTCCCTAGCCCTGTTAGGCACACATCTAGAAACATCACACTGGCTCTTCCATAATTAGCAGTAAATTGCAAACCATAACTATTACCGTTTAAATATTTGGCAAATTCCCAAAAGGGGTTTCCTGCCCAAAGATCATATAGTTCTCTTTTAAACATGACATAACTGTATTTGCAAGGGATGGAGAAAATGTGTCCCCCATACTCACTCTGCGAATGTGTAGGAAAAAATTCTATTCCCAATAACTGTGGCTAATAGCCGAGTAGAGTGTAGTCCAAATTTCCTCAAAAAATTGTTTAAACTTCCTCCACCTCCTGAGAAAGGGTATAGGCCAAAGACATTGCATGTTGCCAGACTCTCTCTGCCATTACAGAGGGGCTCGGGACTCTGTACCATGTTGTTCCTGACTGCTATTAGCGCGTGCCAGCTAATTAACCATTTTAATGCTGCTTTTAAAATGGATAGTGGCATTTAATTAGTGCTGGCATACCTTCATTGGTGGTCCACTGGCCACATTTGCTTTCCACAGCAAGATCAAGAGGAGCTGATGTGTTATTCAGACAGCCTAGTGCTTTTGTGACGTCTCCGGGGCTACCTGACCTAAAAAAAAATTCCCAACCCATAATAAAAGTTTAAATCCCCCCTCCCCCTTTTCCTATTTTATAAAAAAATATCCTTATCTTCTATGGTAAACTGCAATTTCTTTTTAAACGTAACCTCTCTGTAACCTCATTTTAAACGTAATTCTCCATAAGGGACGATGTGGTTAACTACATGTGGCGGCTAACATGTTGACATGATGTGGCTACTAAAATGCCATTACCTGCACAGGCCTTTTAAAAAGGGGAAACTTGTATTTTATTCCCTAGCCCTGTTAGGCACACATCTAGAAACATCACACTGGCTCTTCCATAATTAGCAGTAAATTGCAAACCATAACTATTACCGTTTAAATATTTGGCAAATTCCCAAAAGGGGTTTCCTGCCCAAAGATCATATAGTTCTCTTTTAAACATGACATAACTGTATTTGCAAGGGATGGAGAAAATGTGTCCCCCATACTCACTCTGCGAATGTGTAGGAAAAAATTCTATTCCCAATAACTGTGGCTCAAGAGACTGTGGCTAATAGCCGAGTAGAGTGTAGTCCAAATTTCCTCAAAAAATTGTTTAAACTTCCTCCACCTCCTGAGAAAGGGTATAGGCCAAAGACATTGCATGTTGCCAGACTCTCTCTGCCATTACAGAGGGGCTCGGGACTCTGTACCATGTTGTTCCTGACTGCTATTAGCGCGTGCCAGCTAATTAACCATTTTAATGCTGCTTTTAAAATGGATAGTGGCATTTAATTAGTGCTGGCATACCTTCATTGGTGGTCCACTGGCCACATTTGCTTTCCACAGCAAGATCAAGAGGAGCTGATGTGTTATTCAGACAGCCTAGTGCTTTTGTGACGTCTCCGGGGCTACCTGACCTAAAAAAAATTCCCAACCCATAATAAAAGTTTAAATCCCCCCTCCCCCTTTTCCTATTTTATAAAAAAATATCCTTATCTTCTATGGTAAACTGCATAAGCACAAAAAAAAAACACCCAAGTGCAAAGTTGCTAATTTTTGGTCACATCACATCCTGAAAAATATGATTAAAAAGTTGCATAAATGCAAGCAAGCTACCAATTAAAAAGTACAGATCATGGCACAAAAAGCGACGCCTCAAATATCCCCATAGATTTAAAGGGGAACTTCGGATAAGAAAAACTTGTTTTCTATTTAAAGTACATTAAAAGTTATGTAGATGTGTCTATACAATGTATTACTGTACCTGTACGGTTCTGCCACACTGGTAGCTGATAGAAATCCAGGAAGTGAAAACAATGGCCCCTGTGCCAATTCACATTGTCTCCTACTCCTTCTGCTCTCCCCCTGAGGAGACAAATCTTCCATGTCTCTGTCTCACATTGTGTGTGTTTGCTGAGGACAGGCTGATGATACAGACAGGTGGCAGGGTGTGATGTCACAGGAGGCTTGGCTGGATACCCCAATCCCCTGAGTGATTCACCATCTCAGACCAGCCAGAAGAAGGTGCAGCACTAATTTAACTGATTTGGATGGGTGGGGGACTGTGATGGCTAGCTGAGGGAAAGCATTGCATTCTGGGAAATGCCAAACCAAGAAGAACATAAACACAATACAGAGCAAAAAACCCCCAAACAAATAGATTTTTGGTAGTTTCAAAACTGGGATAGACAGGTAAGTAATGTGTTATGCTTCTGCAGAAGTTTCATTTTTTTAACCTCTACCTGGAGTTCCCCTTTAAAAAAGTGTGCGAAGAATCAAACGCTTTTGCTTTCATTTTTTAAAAGCAGTCAAATAATATAAGTTAGGGTGCCTTTACACAGAGAGATTTATCTGACAGATAATTGAAGCCGAAGCCAGGAACAGACTATAAACAGAGAATAGGTCATAAAGAAAAGACTCTCCTCTTTTCAAATCCATTCCTGTCTTTGGGTTCAAAAATCTGTCGGGTAAATCTCTCTGTGTAAAGGCACCCTTATATACATTGCCTATTTTAATTGTACTGACTTGGGGAACATATACTGCCGTTCAAAAGTTTGGGGTCACACTGAAATGTCCTTATTTTTGAAGGAAAAGCACTGTACTTTTCAATGAAGATAATTTTAAACATAGAAGATTGTCGGCAAAAAAAGACCACTGGGTCCATCTAGTCTGCCCTATTAGTATTTTCTTTCTTATTATCTTAGGATAGATATATGTCTATCCCAGGTGTGCTTAAATTCTGTTATTGTAGATTTACCAACCATTTCTGCTGGAAGTTTGTTCCAGGTATCTACTACTCTTTCAGTAAAATAATATTTTCTCACGTTGCTTCTGATCTTTCCCCCAACTAACCTCTCACTGTGTCCTCTTGTTCTTGAGCTCAGTGTTTTACTAAAAACACTTCCCTCCTGAACCTTATTTAGTCCTTTAACATACTTAAAGGTTTCAATCATGTCCCCCCTTTCCCTTCTTTCCTCCAGACTATACAGATTCAAATCTTTAAGTCTTTCCTGATATGGTTTATGCCTTACACCCTCCACCATTTTTGTAGCCAGTCTTTGGACCCGTTCAATTTTATCAATGTCCTTTTTTAGATGAGGTCTCCAGAACTGGACACAGTATTCCAGATGTGGCCTCACTAGTCCTATCTTAAAAGAAATACACTCTATACATTGCTAATGTGGTAAATGACTATTCTAGCTGCAAATGTCTGGTTTTTGGTGCAATATCTACATAGGTGTATAGAGGCCCATTTTCAGCAACTATCTATCCAGTGTTCTAATGGTACAATGTGTTTGCTCATTGGCTCAGAAGGCTAATTGATGATTAGAAAACCCTTGTGCAATCATGTTCACACATCTGAAAACAGTCTAGCTTGTTACAGAAGCTACAAAACTGACCTTTCTTTGAGCAGATTGAGTTTCTGGAGCATTTCCTACAACGGTGTGTACTACTCCCTTCAGAGGACAGCACAAACAGGCTCTAACCAGAGTAGAAAAAGAAGTGGGAGGCCGCGTTGCACAAATAAGCAAGAAGATAAGCACATTAGAGTCTCTAGTTTGAGAAACAGACGCCTCACAGGTCCCCAACTGGCATCTTCATTAAATAGTACCCACAAAACACCAGTGTCAACATCTACAGTGAAGAGGTGGCTGCGGGATTTTGGGCTTCAGGGCAGAGTGGCAAAGAAAAAGCCATATCTGAGACTGGCCAATAAAAGAAAAAGATTAAGATGGGCAAAAGAACACAAACATTGGACAGAGGAAGACTGAAAAAAATTATGAATCCAAGTTTAAGGTGTTTGGATCACAAAGAAGAACGTTTGTGAGACGCAGAACAAATGAAAAGATGCTGGAAGAATGCCTGACGCCATCTGTTAAGCATGGTGGAGGTAATGTGATGGTCTGGGGTTGCTTTGGTGCTGGTAAGGTGGGAGATTTGTACAGGGTAAAAGGGATTCTGAATAAGGAAGGCTATCACTCAATTTTGCAACGCCATGCCATACCCAGTGGACAGCGCTTGATGGGAGCCAATTTCATCCTACTACAGGACAATGAACCTAAACACCTCCAAATTGTGCAAGAACTATTTACAGCAGAAGCAGGCAGCTGGTATTCTATCGGTAATGGAGTGGCCACCACAGTCACCAGATCTGAACCCCATTGAGCTGTTGTGGGAGCAGCTTGACCGTATGGTACGCCAGAAGTGCCCATCCAACCAATCCAACTTGTGGGAGCTGCTTCTAGAAGTGTGGGGTGCAATTTCTCCAGCTTACCTCAACAGATTAATAGCTAGAATGCCAAAGGCGTGCAATGCTGTAATTGCTGCAAAAGGAGGATTCTTTGACGAAAGCAAAGTTTGATGTAAAAACAATGTTATTTCAAATACAAATCATTATTTCTAACCTTGTCAATGTCTTGACTCAATTTTCTATTCATTTCACAACGTATGGTGGTGAAGAAGTGTGACTTTTCATGGAAAACACAAAATTGTTTGGGTGACCCCAAACTTTTGAACGGTAGTGTAGATAACAACATGTCACTTTTACCACAGGGCGAACAAAGTAAAGACGGGGAAAAAAATTATTTAACAAATATATATTTTGTTTTCAATTTCAATGCACATTTTTTGCAGTTTTGCTGCATATTGTATAGGAAAATTAAATGTCATTGCAAAATACAAATGGTGTTACAAAAAATAAAATTTCATGTGGGTCTGTAGGTGAAAAAATGCAAGCGCTATGTCCTTTTAAACACAAGGGGAAAAAAAACTAAAGTAAAAAAACCTAAATTGGCTTTGTCATGAAGAGGTTAAAGGGGTATTCCCCCTCAAGAACAAAAAAAATAAAAGCTTCTAAACCTAGCTGGTCTTACCAAGTCCCCCTGAGTATTTTGAAATGTCTCCTATCTTTCTAGCTGCCACCGTTCCTACATTACAAGTTTTTCTAAAAGATGGTCTATATCCAAGATGGCGCTGGCCAGGAAACTATTTCCCATCATGAAATGCTTTTGCCTAATTGGTCCATGATGTAGCAGAGCTGATAGCCACATGATACAGCAAAGTTGAGTTATTAGAGGTGACATAGTGAGATAGCAAAGGTGAGGTAGCAGAGTTGAGTCAGCGATGTAGCAGAGGTGAGTTAGGGTGAGCCAGTGAACTGGGGGGGGTCATTCGGTGAAGTGCTGATGTCTGGTGGGGGCAGTCGGGGGTGATGAATTGCTGTGGGTGGGGGGACAGTACGGGGATGCTGCGGGGGGATGATTGCTGCGATGGCCGGTGGATTATGATGGGGGGGATGGACAGGATCGGGATGCTGCGGGCGGGCGAGGGATGATGTCTGGGCTGGCAGCAGTTGGGATGCTGCAGGTGGTGAGGGATGGTCTTGGGGGGGACACAGGACTGGGAGTCTGTGGGCGGCGGGGGATGATGTCCGGAGGGAGGAAAACAGTCGGATGGTGCCGTTGGCGGCAAGGGATGATGTCTGGGGGGAATGACAGGATGGGGATGCTGCGGTTGTGATGGATGGGGGATGATATCCGGGGTGGCAGCACATAGGGGAATGCAGCACATAGGGGGATGATGTCTTTGGGGGTGGAGAGGTTGATTCCTGCATTGGCTGGTGACTGAGGAGACTGAGAGGGACTTGAGCTACATGATTCCCCGGGTTACATTACAACCAAGTCCTGCTCTTATGTGTGCAGAGAGAGGGTGCACATTGTAACTGGAAGCAGCACACTGATTGGTCAGGCATCCTTCCTCTCCTCAGTGGGCTAACCAGGCCCATTAAAGAGACTGAGGATACGTGATTCCCGACAGGAAAAAGGAGTGGTGTCGGAGTGGACTCTGTTTAGCTCCTTTTTTGCATGCAAAGAGTGTCAGTCTGCAGAAAAATCACCAAAACCGCTCTAAACAGATAACTTGCTTTGACCAATATGTATAGCTATGGGTAGGCTATTAGCTGTTGTAAAAAAGATCTTTTTTTTTTTTGGGGGGGGGGGGGGGGGGGTTTAAATTCCCTTTGAAGTGACTGTACCACCAGGCCCAGGCAGAACCCTAGCCCCTCTATGATAGGGTTCCATTGATTCTAATGAAGTCACGTCATGGAGGGGCTGGGGTTTCTTCCCACTAAGGGTGGGTCGGCCCGCCTCCAGTGCTTCTGCCTGGGCCTGGTGGTACAGTCACTTTAAATTTTCTTTACAGGCAACAATTTTTAAAATCAGTGATAGGATATATTCATGGCATGGAGGTGATTCCTCCCAGTAGAGATGAGCAAATTTAGAATAAGTTTGATTTCATAAAAACCCTGAACGCTCTGCATTTAACTCCCAGTCGCTGGAGAAGATGGATGCCTAGTGCTGCCTCACATAGGCTGTATCAATGTTTTCCAGGCAGCCCTTCAGGTGCATGCATCTTCTCCAACCACCAGGAGTTACTGAACTTACTGTAAAATAGCACATCTCTACCTCCCAGTATGACGGAGAGTATAATTGTTGTCTTGTGAGCCTCTCTGTAAATGTCACTGTTTACCAATCACAGCTGTTTACCAATCATGGCGCCAATAATAATTTTCATAGCAGCAGAATGAATTAAAAAGTAACAATAGTTTGGTCTGCATTTTCATTTTTATCACATTTTCATGATATAGTATTGTTTTGTAACAATTTACATATTAACAATTTTTTTTTTGTTCATTTAGGAATAGATGTTAATCGGGTGGTACAGCTTCTAATTGAGAATAGAACAGAGAAAACCAGGAAAGGGAGCCACAACAGTACTCCATGAAAGTACTTTAATTAGGCTAGGTTCACACTGAGTTTTCAGCATCCGTTTAACGGATCAGTTTTTTGCAAAAAATGGATTGCAAAAAACGGATGCATTTGTGTGCATCCGTTTTTCCATTGACTTCCATTATGAAAAAAACGGATCCAAAAGGATGCGGTTTTTTTTTTGACGCACAATAAAGTACTGTTGACACTACTTTTTTGACCGTTAAAAAAAAACGGATTTGTTAAACGGATGCTGAAAACGCAGTGTGAATCCAGCCTTACCACAGATGTCAAAATAAAGACCCTGTACATTGTGCTTGTTGTAATGTTTGTTTGGTTTTTATATGTATTTGAAATATATTAAAGTTTTAAAAAAATGACTACTTTTGTGAAACAGGAATTCTTAAGCATAATTAATGCTGATAATACTACCACTGTGGTGGTGAGGTTCTGATACCTCATACAAATGGTTCTTTGACAATTCTAGTTTGATAAGTTTGTGTTTTATTATTGAAATATTAAATACTAAAACGAGGATTAAAACATACCGTGTCTCTCAGAAAATAAGTCGGGGTCTTATTTTTTTTTTTTCTGTGAATAAAGGGATAGGGCTTTTTTTCAAAGAAGGGTGGTATACCGCCTCAATACTATAAGTTCTCCTGTAGCGAGGCCTCCATACTGTCCCTCTCCCCTCTGTAGTAACATATACATCCCCCTCACTGCAGGTAGTCCCCATACTTTATACCATCCTCCCCCCTCTGTAGTTGCTCCATTTACCCCCTCCCCCCCCCCTCCCAAATATTCAATGTATTTTACTGTGCTTCTTCTTAGCACACCTGCCTCACCTACAGCCACCCAGTGTCAGGGATCTGGTTGGCTGACTTTAAGAGTTAGTTTCGCCCGAAGAATGAACCCCCTCATTCTTCGGGAGGATAGTGGAATCTGCCAAACCATAGAATGAAGCCTATGGAACTAGCGGAGATGCGCACAGGGGCGAGCTGCGGTATCCATGGCGGGTGATCCGCCAGGATTCTGTAGTGTGGACATACCTTAAAGCGTAACTGTCATTTCAGGGTCATTTTTCTGAAAACATTAAATATCAACAGTACAAGCGATTTTAAGAAACTTTGTAATAGGTTTTATGTACTAAAAGAGTTTCCTTCTGTTCTGAAAAAGCAATCTCCCAGCCTCCCCCCTCACATCAAATGAAGCAGGATTTCTGTCTCCATCATGTGGCTATAGAGAGGGGAGGGGCTGTTAGAAGTGACTGAGCACAGAGCAGTCCTGCACAGCACAACACCCTGCAATCTTCTCTCAGTAAGTTCATAGATAAGCACTGACCTTTCGGACGCCTGAATTTAGCGTTTTAGGTGCCCAGAGAGTCTACAAACAGCTGACCTTCATGTCACCTCTTCCTGCTCCCTCATCTCCCTCAGCCCCTCCCTCCTTCATAGGCTTACAATGGAGAGAGCAGAGCCCGTCTTCACTGGCTTCTCTGTAATGAAGACGTGTTTGCCTGATAATGCACAGATAAGAAGTCAGGGGGGGAGGCTGGGAGATTGCTTCTTGAGTACAGAAGGAGGCTTTTTTGGCTGATGAAACCTATTACAGAGTTTCTTAAAATCGCTTATACTACTGATTTCTGCAATAAAAAAAAAACATGACAGTTACTGTTTAAGGCTAGTCTCACAAATGGCAGTTTTTTTTTAAATCCGCCACAGCAGTTATCAAATTAAAGCCAGGAGTGGATCCAGTAGGTAGGACTGCTTCCTTTATTTTACCCATTGCTTTGAATCCTCTTTTGGTTTTTGCTCAAAAATGGGAATTTTCCAGGGCTTATTTTTGGAATAGGGGTTATAGTTTAGACGACCATGGACGTAAATGTACGTAAACGGCGTAAGCACAAAAACCCGCCAAAGTACAAAATTGCGTTGCATCAAATCTAGAAAAATTGTAATATGTGATCAAAAACTCGCATAAACGCTGTCAAGGTACCAATAGAAAGTAAAAATGTGCAAGTTGCATATCTTTTTAATCGTACCAACTTGAGGAACATATATATCATGTCAGTTTTTCTGTGGGATGAGAAGAACGGGTAAAAGCTTGCAGGCTTTTTTTTTTTCAATTTCATCACACATTTTTTTTCAGATTTTCACAGCATATTTTATGCAAAAATTAAATCTGCCATTGCAAAGTACAATTAGTGGCACAAAAAATAAGGGTTCATGTGGGGAAAAAATACAAATGCTATGGCCTTTTAAACACGAGAATAAAATTAAAACGCAAAAAATGAAAATTGGCTCCGTCATTAACGGGTTAAAGGAAAACGCCCGAATTTTGTGTTTTTTGCTTAATTAACACACATTACAAAGTTGTATATGTATGTTCATAAGCTATCTGGCTATCACAGCAGTCACTGAAAGCAGGTGCTGAGACCTGATGGAATCCCAAATACAGCTAGGGGACTAAAAAGTAAGCGGCAGTGTGTTCCAACCACCAGAAGGCTGAACATCCAATTCATTCGCTCCAGACTCTTAAGGGCCTGTGCACACTGAGCAAAAGAGGCGGAATTTACGAGCAGAATCCACACAGCGGATTCTACTTGAAATTATGCCTGTCCTATTGCTTCAAAGGGATTTCTTGTGCGCCTCGGCTCATAAAAATGAACAGTTCATTGTTTGAGTGGAGAGCAGAGGTGCACAAGAAATCCCATTGAAACAATAGGACAGGCATAATTTTAAGTAAAATCCACTGTGTGGACTCTGCTCGTAAAGTTTTTTAATAATAATACTGCTTTTATTTGTATAGCACATACAGATTCCGCAGCACTTTACATAGTTTCGCCAATTATTGCTCCCTGTCCCCAATAGGGCTCACAACCTAAATCCACCTATCTGTATGTTTTTGGGTGTGGGAGGAAACCAGAGTACCCGGAGAAAACCCATGCAAACATGCAAAGAACATACAAACTCTTAGCAGAAGTTGCCCCTTGGTGGGATATGAACCCAGGACTCCAGTGCTGCAAGGCCACAGTGCTAACCACTGACCCACCATACTGCATGTAAGTCTGCCTCTTTTGCTCAGTGTGCACAGGCCCATATAAAGTAAACGAGTGTGGTTTGATTGACAGCTGGAAAAAAAAGACTTAATTCTGCTGTGCTCTCCCCCCCGGCTGTATTTTGGGATCAGATTGAGACAATCAGTGTGATCACCACTCACCGTTGCCCTGATGTGTTATTTCATACACACTTGGGATTTACATTCAAATACATTTAGTACCCCTTGGTGCTTTGTTTTTGTCTGTATAGTGTTACAGATTATGTATGTATATATTTTACATTTCTCTCTTTATGTCGGTGAAGTGTTAATTGCTTTGCAGGTTATTTAATTTTGTATTGCCTGATTAAAACTTAATAAGTGTGTTATGGTGTATTTACACAGATTTATCTGACAGATCTTTAAGTCAGGAACAGACTATAAACAGGGAACAGGTCATAGGTCATAAAGGAAAGACTAAGATCTATCCTTTATTCAAATCCATTCCTGGCTTTGGCTTCCAAACTCTGTCTGTGTAAACGCACCATTACTTATGAGAGTCCAGCTATCTTTTGGGTGAGATGTCAGAGCTTGGAAAGAGGGCATAGTTTCATGTATCTGCTTTAAAAGGGTACCCGAGATTTTATTTTATTAATACATTGCTTTAAAAAAAAGTTATATTGCTTTTTGTAATATAACTTTATGAAAATTGTCTGGGGGGGGATTTGCATTAAAGGGAGACGAGGCCCCTCTGCTGCCACCAATGTTCATGTTGGGAATTGTAGAGATAAGGCCCTGCAGATCCCAGACTTCTAATCTGCTCAAGCACTGCCACACAGCGCTATAAAGAGCAGGACCCCACAGCTGACTATATATTACTTGGGGGAGAGGCCGTCCATCACTAAATTTAAGAGCAGCAGCCTCTCCACAGTGAGCGGTGACTGTCATTAGTGCTTGCTCTGCTGTGGAGGGGCTGCTGGCTCTCCCCTAGTGATAGGCAGCCTCTCCCTAGGTACTGTATATCCTGATAAGAATATGCAGTGCACAAGGGTCAGAGCAGGGGTCTAAGAACTATGGCCTTTTAAACACGGGGAGGAAAAATGTAAACGCAAAAATGAAAATCAGCCCGGTCCTGAAGGGGTTAATGGCAAATATCGTTCATTATTTCAAAACAATAGAAATTGTTTTAAAATAACTGCAGTTATTTGCCATTAAATGACAGCCATCCAATTTCAAAAGCCTTTCTGTGTTTCCAGTCCATTCCTTATTTTGGTTAACAAAAACCTGACCAAAAATACTGTGTGACAACATTGCCTCAGGGTGCCTGAGCGACTCGCAGTGCATATGTAATTCTGCCGGCCCCTTAATCCTTTCAGCTTCCGTCCGCATCCCGCTCCGCTCTGTATACATTACCTCTCCTCGCTGCACGGGGTCCCGGCGTACTGCTCTCCCGTCCGGCCAATTAGTGGCTGTGGCTGGGCAACACACTGACTGACCGGGCGGGAGAGCAGTACACCGAGACTCCGTGCAGCGAGGACAGGTAATGTATACAGTGGAGCGGGAGGCGGGCTGCAGCTGAAGGGGTTAAGGGGCTGGCAGAATTACATACACGCAGCGGTCGCTTAGACCGCTCCGTGTATGTAGTGAAAGTGATCTGCCAGGACCTAGATGACTCGCAGCGCAATTTACGCTGCGAGTCGCTAGGTGTGAAGGTACCTTTAAAGTGTACCTGTCATCAAAAGAAGCCTTTGACATGGCATAGAGAGATGCCAAAAGTTTTGATCAGTCCAGATCTGAGTGTTCAGACTCGTACCGGTAATGAGCAGGAGAGGACTGTGCTGCATCTCCTTGTCACATAATATAAGTTGGCCTCTATATACTCTCGTCGTGAGAGGAATGTGCTGAGCATGGTCTTCTCTCGGCATGATCAGTGGGGGTCTGGACACTGAGACACAGACCGATCAAAACTTTTGATGTCTCCATACTGACAGGTACACTTTCTCCATACTGGCAGGTACACTTTCTCCATAATGACAGGTACACTTTCTCCATAATGACAAGTACACTTTCTCCATACTGGCAGGTACACTTTCTCCATACTGGCAGGTACACTTTCTCCATACTGACAGGTACACTTTCTCCATACTGGCAGGTACACTTTCTCCATACTGGCAGGTACACTTTCTCCATACTGGCAGGTACACTTTCTCCATACTGGCAGGTACACTTTCTCCATAATGACAGGTACACTTTCTCCATAATGACAGGTACACTTTCTCCATAATGACAGGTACACTTTCTCCTTAGTGACAGGTACACTTTCTCCACACTGGCAAGTACACTTTCTCCATACTGGCAGGTACACTTTCTCCATACTGACAGGTACACTTTCTCCATACTGGCAGGTACACTTTCTCCATAATGACAGGTACACTTTCTCCATAATGACAGGTACACTTTCTCCATACTGGCAGGTACACTTTCTCCATACTGGCAGGTACACTTTCTCCATAATGACAGGTACACTTTCTCCATAATGACAGGTACACTTTCTCCATAGTGACAGGTACACTTTCTCCTTAGTGACAGGTACACTTTCTCCACACTGGCAAGTACACTTTCTCCATACTGGCAGGTACACTTTCTCCATAATGACAGGTACACTTTCTCCATACTGGCAGGTACACTTTCTCCATAATGACAGGTACACTTTCTCCATAATGACAGGTACACTTTCTCCATAATGACAGGTACACTTTCTCCATAATGACAGGTACACTTTCTCCATAATGACAGGTACACTTTCTCCATGCTGGCAGGTACACTTTCTCCATAATGACAGGTACACTTTCTCCATAATGACAGGTACACTTTCTCCTTAGTGACAGGTACACTTTCTCCATAATGACAGGTACACTTTCTCCACACTGGCAAGTACACTTTCTCCATACTGGCAGGTACACTTTCTCCATAATGACAGGTACACTTTCTCCATACTGGCAGGTACACTTTCTCCATACTGGCAGGTACACTTTCTCCATAATGACAGGTACACTTTCTCCATACTGGCAGGTACACTTTCTCCATACTGGCAGGTACACTTTCTCCATAATGACAGGTACACTTTCTCCATAATGACAGGTACACTTTCTCCTTAGTGACAGGTACACTTTCTCCACACTGGCAAGTACACTTTCTCCATACTGGCAGGTACACTTTCTCCATAATGACAGGTACACTTTCTCCATAATGACAGGTACACTTTCTCCATAATGACAGGTACACTTTCTCCATAATGACAGGTACACTTTCTCCATAATGACAGGTACACTTTCTCCATGCTGGCAGGTACACTTTCTCCATAATGACAGGTACACTTTCTCCACACTGGCAGGTACACTTTCTCCACACTGGCAAGTACACTTTCTCCATACTGGCAGGTACACTTTCTCCATACTGGCAGGTACACTTTCTCCATAATGACAGGTACACTTTCTCCATAATGACAGGCACACTTTCTCCATAATGACAGGTACACTTTCTCCATGCTGGCAGGTACACTTTCTCCATAATGACAGGTACACTTTCAAGCCCCTCAATTTACAGTCCAGTACATTACCTCACTCCCTCTCCTGCAAACAATGGCAAAAACACATAAACTAATCATCACACTGCCTCATTGTGACGCGCCTCCCGTCTCTCTTCCCAGCACAAACACACTACTTCCAGCTTCTAGCAGCACTGCACAACACTATGGGCTTGGGCGGCCACGCCTCTTCCTAAACACGCTCCGCCTCTTGGGATCAAGTCTCAGGAACCTGAGACTCTAGAGCAGCGTCGCTGCGGTCATGTGATTGGTTGCGTTTTTTGTCACCTAGTATGTCGGCCATGTTTCCGGAGACCTAATTTATTTGGACATTAGGACTCGTTTTAAAGGCTTAGCCAAAATGGCAACCAAGTCTGGGGAAGCATTTTTAATGTGACGAACGTTTTTCGCTCTAGTTCTCTAAGGTTCTGTTGGTGTAGGTAAGTCGCTTAGGTTGTGTGTGTTGTAAGAAGCATTAGTGTAACGCGAGGGAAGCGAGGTGTTCGGAGCCCCCAGTGATAGATAGCAGGTGTGTGTGAGGAGTGCTGTGACGCTTCATTATTTGCACTTGTTTCCTTAGAACAACGTGTCACCAGCTATGCCGCATATATTGTATGCTGAGAAGTGTGGGATATGGATTGGTCACACTGCAGGGGGCTGATATGTGCACGGACAGTGAGACTCTGCATGTGCAATGTCTACATTAGGTTGTTGCCATGGATTGCACAGCTGATTTGTTTCCCCCCTATAAAATGTGTCCTGCATGAATCTTTTTCAGTAGAGACTGGTTGAATGTGTTAATAAGGAAGGCCCAGGTCCCATTTAGTGAGTAGTGACAGAATGGAGCATATGCCACAGAAAATTCTTAGGGAAATCCACATATCCTGCTGATTCGCTACAGAATACAGCCAAATCCTTTAACAAACGCTTATTGTTTTTCTGCACTCCTGTGATCACACTTGGTCTCTGTACACCTGTCCTTCACATACTGTTTATAGGACTCATTTTGAGTCTGATCAAATATAGTTTTATTTTGTGTCTGTACGCAGGCGGACACAGACTGCTTAGATCCCCTGTGCAAAAATTGTGCCTGGGCTCCTTGAAAAGCAAACCACTCCACCTCACTCCTCCCCCACCCAGGAGCATGTATAACTATGCACCTCTGTATGTGCCCAAACATTTCCACCTTTATGGGGTTTTGTGCAAACATTTGAGAGTATTGTGCAAAAATGTCAGACTTTTTAAACCCTGGTTATCTGTACTGTACACAGCATGGCTTAGGTATTAGAGATGAGGGAACCGGGTTCGGGTTCAAGTCGATCCGAACCCGAACGTTCGGTATTTGATTAGCGGGGGCTGCTGAACTTGGATAAAGCTCTAAGGTTGTCTGGAAAACATGGATACAGCCAATGACTATATCCATGATTTCCACATAGCCTCAGGGCTTTATCCAACTTCAGCAGACTCTACTAATCAAATGCCGAAAGTTCAGGTTAGGATCGACTCGAGCATGCTCGAGGATCGCTCATCTCTATTAGGTATACTAGTATCACACAATAACACACTGCTGCACATACATACATAAATACACAGTGGTGCCTTGTATTACGAGCATAATCTGTTCCGAGACCGTGCTTGTAACCCAAAGCCACTCTTAAACCAAAGCAAATTTGAAATGCAGACAATTGGCTCCACACCCCAAAATAATTATTTGTTATTCTGAATAACATTTAAAACAAATGAAACAAACATTTAGAAACAGCAGAATATGTGATATTATAAGTTACTGTACAGTAGTGGAGAGGATGGGAAACACAAAGTCTGACGGAGACTGCAGGGAGCATGAAGGAATGAGCAGGACATATGTGGGCACATACATGCAGTGCTCTCTGTCCGAGGAGAGAGAGAGGTTACTGCTATGAAGAGATTCCTTCCACCGACTTGTCCTTTGATGCAAGCCCCAGCCTGAAGTGGATCTGCTATGATTTGGAAGGTGAGGGAGACTTCCTGGGTCAGAATACAATGCTGTAGACCCCCACTATGCAGACCATGCCCCTCCCCCACTCGCGCTCCCACCCAGTACAAGGAGCTCTTACACCAAAGCAATGCTCTTAAACCAAGTCACAATTTTGAGCTCTTAAACTTAGTTACTCATAAACCAAGGTACCACTGTATTACTGTGGGGAGATCAGAGTGACTACAGAGAGGAAGAGGGGGAAGACTAGGATCTGTATGTGATGTGTGTATATGTAAGCACTAGAGATGAGCGAACCTCGAGCATGTTCAAGTCGATCCGAACCCGAACTTTTGGCATTTGATTAGCGGTGGCTGCTGAAGTTGGATAAAGCCCTAAGGCTATGTGGAAATCATGGATATAGTCATTGGCTGTATCCATGTTTTCCAGACAACCTTAGAGCTTTATCCAAGTTCAGCAGCCCCCGCTAATCAAATGCCGAACGTTCAGGTTCGGATCGACCCGAACCCGGTTTGCTCATCTCTAGTATTCACATATCTGTTTGTATGGATGTATATTTCAGTGTGTGCATCAACTGTCTCTTGAGTGTGTGTTTGTCAGTAGTGTCTCAAGATATCGACAGGTTTGCTCCCAAAGATGTTCTGCAGCAGCTTCTATTAAGGCTATGTGGAAAACATGGATATAGTCATTGGCTGTACCCATGTTTTCCAGACAACCTTAGAGCTTCATCCAAGTTCAGCAGCCCCAGCTAATCAAATACCGAACGTTCGGGTTCGGATCGACTCGAACCTGAACCGGGTTCGCTCATCTCTATCTGCATCAGATACAGGTTGTTTCAGGTTCAATGATTCTTATTGTATTGTATTGTGTAGATGTCTGCACTAATGTACTCACAATCCAATGTGTGTGTGTGTATATATATATATATATATATATATATAGTATATATAATTATATAGCCCCTCTATGATAGGGTTCCATTGATTCTAATGGAGTCACGTCATTGAGGGTCTGGAGTTTCTTTCCACTAAGGGTGGGTCGGCCCACCTCCAGTGCTTCAGCCTGGGCCTGGTGGTACAGTCAAATTAAGAGCTCCCTGTACTGGGTGGGAGCGCAAGTGGGGGAGGGGCATGGTCTGCATAACGGGGTCTACAGCACTGTACTCTGACCCAGGAAGTCTCCCTCACCTTCCAAATCATAGCAGACCCACTTCAGGCTGGGGCTTACATCAGGGGACAGGACTGTGAAGGTAATCTCTTCACAGCTGTGACCCCTCTCTCCCCGGAAAGAGAGTGCTGCTATACTGTGCCCACATATGTCCTGCATTTCTTCATGCTCCCTGCAGTCTCTGTCAGTCCTGATTGGTCCATGCTGAACACACCCCTTCCCCATTGCTGTCATGTGACCACACAGTCCTCTGACAGCAGCCCTGCTTCTCTATTCTAGCCTTTTGTACTAGGCTAATGCATTATGGGGATCTGCAGCTCCATCCTGTATCTACAAACTGCTGCTGTGTTATCAGGTTTATGCCCTTACTATACATTATACTCCACATGCTGATTGTTATACTGTACAGTAACTTATAATATTACATATTCAGCTGCTTCTCATCGTTTGTTTCATTTTTTTTACATGTTCTTCAGAATAATAAATCATTATTTTTGGGGTGTGGAACCAATTGTCTGCGTTTAAATGATTTCTTATTGGAAAATGTGCTTTCGTTTAAGAATGGATTTGGATTACAAGCACAGTCCCTGAACAAATTATGCTCATAATCCAAGGCACGTAGACTTTATCCTGAGGGTAATACCCGGTTTTACCTATAGGCTAAAATATAACTTTTATTGTTCAGTTTAAAACAGAAAGAATTCACCTTAATGTGTAAATTTTAAAATATTGCTGCCTCTTATGCCACTGTACAATGGTGTCGGCCGACACTGTCCCTGTTAATGGTTGGTTTCCAGTATTTTCAGACTCGCACACTTCACCAGCCGGGGTATTTGTGTGTAAAGAGTGCAATTCCTGTATGCTCCTATGCTGTTGGAGCTATACCCTGAGCCCAGCCGGACAGGAATGCACTGTAACAGCAGAGTACTGCTGTGCCCTGAGCGATTTGATATATACGCTCTTCCCTTCTAATTCTACTGGTCTACATACATGGAGCCCAGGGGCTGGCTGGCAAATTTTAGCCCGGGGGGCAAGTACACAACACTGGCCCATGAGTAGCAGGCTGGCGGCCCATCCTTAAAGGACCACTCTGGCCTCTTACCTCTTACCTATAACATCTTCGGTCCTTCCAGTCATTTGTGACCAAATATCCTACTGTGCCCTGTGAAAGGGTCAGAACTCACTTTCCTGTATAAGTCTATGGGGCGGCTCAGTGATGACACAGAACGGTCCCATAGACAGATGCTAGGAAAGCTGGGTGACCTCTATCATACTGAGTACAAGATGCTGGAAAGCTGGGTGACCTCCATCATACTGAGTATAAGATGCTGGGAAAGCTGGGTGAACTCCATGATACTAAGTATAAGATGCTGTGAAAGCTGGGTGACCTCCATTATACTGAGTATAGGATGGTGGGAAAGCTGGGTGACCTCTATCATACTGAGTATAAGATGCTGGAAAGCTGGGTGACCTCCATCATACTGAGTACAAGATGCTGGAAAGCTGGGTGTCCTCCATCATACTGAGTATAAGATGCTGTGAAAGCTGGGTGACCTCCATTATACTGAGTATAGGATGGTGGGAAAGCTGGGTGACCTCTATCATACTGAGTATAAGATGCTGGAAAGCTGGGTGACCTCCATCATACTGATTATAAGATGCTGGGAAAGCTGGGTGACCTCCATGATACTAAGTATAAGATGCTGTGAAAGCTGGGTGACCTCCATTATACTGAGTATAGGATGGTGGGAAAGCTGGGTGACCCCCGTCATACTGAGTATAAGATGGTGGGAAAGCTGGGTAACCTCCATCATACTGACTACAAGATACTGGGAAAGCTGTGTGACCTCCATCATATTTAGTATAAGATGCTGGGAAAGCTGGGTGACCTCCATCATACTAAGTATAAGATGGTGGAAAAGCTGGTGACCCCCATAAAACTGTGTACAAGATGCTGGAAGGCTGGGTGACCTCCATTATACTGAGTATAGGATGGTGAGAAAGCTGGATGACCTCCATATACTGAGTATAGGATGGTGAGAAAGCTGGGTGACCTCCATCATACTGAGTATAAGATGGTGGGAAAGCTGGGTGACCTCCATCATACTGAGTATAAGATAGTGGGAAAGCTGGGTGACCTCCATTATACTGAGGATAAGATGGTGGGAAAGCTGGGTGACCTCCATTATACTGACTACAAATACAAGATGCTGGGAAAGCTGCCTGACCCTCATTATACTGACTACTACGCAAGATGCTGGGAAAGCTGGGGTTACTGTATTTTTACAATAGTTTATATCACTCGATGTACTTCTGTATATATGTCTCCTCTATGTACTCCTGTGTAGGTCTCCTCTTGTATATATGTATCATCTATATACTTCTGTATATACGTCTCCTCTATGTACTGCTGTATATATGTATCCTCTATGTCCTCCTGTATATATGCCTCCTCTATGTACTCCTGTATATATATGTATACTCTATGTACTCTTGTATATATATATATATATATATGTATCCTCTATGTACTACTGTATATATGCCTCCCCCTGTATATATGTATCCTCTATGTACTGCTGTATATATGCCTCCCCCTGTATATATGTATCCTCTATGTACTGCTGTATACATGTATCCTCTATTTACTGCTGTATATATGTATCCACTATGTACTCCTGTATATATGTATCCTCTATGCCCTCCTGTATATATGTATCCTCTATGTAGCAGGGACACATGCAGGCAGGGGCATTTCCGGGATAAGCGAGGGGGGGGGGGGGGTAGCGGGACACATGGTGCCTCCATCTAGGTAGAGTGTAGTAGTGGAGGTATAGTGGATAATGGGTGTAGTAGTACAGGTAAAGATGAGGGGTGAGGTAGTACAGGTATAGATATGGGGGGTATTAGTAATACTGATGAGGGGGATTAGTAGTACAGGTATAGATGTGGGCTGTAGTAGTACAGGTAAAGATGAGGGGTGTAGTAGGAATAAAGGTATAGATGAGAGGTGATAGGGGCATACTGGGGGAAACTGGGGCAGCTGGGGATGACTGGGAGAGCTGGGGGTGTACGGGGCAAACTGGGGGGTGAGTGGGGCAGCTGGGGGTGACTGAGGGGGACTGGGGCAAACTGGGGTTGACTTAAGCGGGACTGGGGCAGTTGGAGTTGACTGAATGAGGACTAGGGCAGACTGGGGGTGACTGAGAGGGACTGGGGCAGACTTGGGCGACTGAGGGGGGACTGGGCAGACTGTGGATGACTGAGAGGGACTGGGGAAGACTGGGGTGACTGAGGGGGACTGGGCAGACTGTGGATGACTGAGGGGGACTGGGGGTGACTCTAGGTGGACTGGGGCAGCTGGGGGTGACAGAGGGGGACTGAGGCAGACTGGGGGTGACTCTAGAGGGATTGGGCAGCTGGGGGTGATTGGGGCAGGAGTGCACATATCCCTCCTCCTCTCACCCCGGCACACAGGTTCCCCTCCCGGCCACACGTGCAGGTCCCCGGTCTCTGAAGCAGGCCACAGGGACTGTAGAGGTGATAGCGTCACTGCCATTACTGGAGCTGTACAGCGGGATCGGGGGATGCAGATCCCGCTGTTCAGCTCCAGGACCCGAAGCAACGTTATCACCACTACAGTCCCTGCAGCCTCCTCCAGAGACCGGGGACCTGCACGTGTGGCCGGGAGGGGAGCAGGACGTGATATGTATAGCTGGGGTAGGTCAGTCGCGGCTCTGTTAGGCGGACTGCCGACCGCCCTGCACCTCACCTCCGGCCCGACACTCCACGCACCGCCGCCCGCCATGCACCTCACCTCCGCGCCGACTGCTTGACCTGCACCTCTTGCCCGGCCGCCAACCCGTCACTCTACGCTGCTCCACCTGCAATGATTTTTTGTGAAAATTGAATTTACGGTTTTAATCGAAATTGATTCTAACCTTCTGGGCAAATTAATTTGATTAATCGCCCAGCCCTAACTCCTCTGTATGTATGTATCCTCTATGCACCCCTGTATATATGTCTCCTCCTGTATATATGTATCCTCTGTATGTCTCCTCCTGTATATAAGTCTCCTCCTGTATGTATGTATCCTCTATGTACCCCTGTATATATGTCTCCTCCTGTATATATGTATCCTCTGTATGTCTCCTCCTGTATATAAGTCTCCTCCTGTATATATGTATCCTCTATGTACCCCTGTATATATGTCTCCTCCTGTATATATGTATCCTCTGTATGTCTCCTCCTGTATATAAGTCTCCTCCTGTATATATGTATCCTCTATGTACCCCTGTATATATGTCTCCTCCTGTATATATGTATCCTCTGTATGTCTCCTCCTGTATATATGTATCCTCTATGTACCCCTGTATATATGTCTCCTCCTGTATATATGTATCCTCTGTATGTCTCCTCCTGTATATATGTCTCCTCCTGTATATATGTATCCTCTATGTACCCCTCTGTATGTCTCCTCCTGTATATACATATCCTATATGTACCCCTGTATATATGTCTCCTCCTGTATATATGTATCCTCTGTATGTCTCCTCCTGTATATATGTCTCCTCCTGTATATATGTATCCTCTATGTACCCCTGGTAAAGTCCAAGGTTGGAACAGCGGAACCTCCCAGGGATGCACAGTCTCCGTCAGGTGGGCCCACACCTGATACTCAATAGCGAAAAAGAAATGGTGTGGAGACAGCATCCATCCAGTGAAAAAATATTTTTACTTTATTTTAAGCCATTGCATATAAAAAGATTACCGACGTTTCGGCTCTAACACTCCTGAGCCTTTCTTAAGTGTTAGAGCCGAAACGTCGGTAATCTTTTTATATGCAATGGCTTAAAATAAAGTAAAAATATTTTTTCACTGGATGGATGCTGTCTCCACACCATTTCTTTTTCTCTATGTACCCCTGTATATGTCTCCTCCTGTATATATGTATCCTATATGTACCCCTGTATAGATGTATCCTCCTGTATATATGTATCCTCTATGTACCCCTGTATATATGTCTCCTCCTGTATATATGTATCCTCTATGTACCCCTCTGTATGTCTCCTCCTGTATATATGTATCCTCTATATACTCCTCAGTATGTCTCCTCTTGTATATATGTATCCTCTATGTACCCCTGTATATATGCCTCCTCCTGTATATATGTATCCTCTATGTACCCCTGTATATATGCCTCCTCCTGTATATATGTATCCTATATGTACCCCTGTATAGATGTATCCTCCTGTATATATGTATCCTCTATGTACCCCTGTATATATGTCTCCTCCTGTATATATGTATCCTCTATGTACCCCTCTGTATGTCTCCTCCTGTATATATGTATCCTCTATATACTCCTCAGTATGTCTCCTCTTGTATATATGTATCCTCTATGTACCCCTGTATATATGCCTCCTCCTGTATATATGTATCCTCTATGTACCCCTGTATATATGCCTCCTCCTGTATATATGTATCCTCTGTATGTCTCCTCCTGTATATATGTATCCTCTATGTACCCCTCTGTATGTCTCCTCCTGTATATATGTATCCTCTATATACTCCTCAGTATGTCTCCTCTTGTATATATGTATCCTCTATGTACCCCTGTATATATGCCTCCTCCTGTATATATGTATCCTCTATGTATCCCTGTATGTATGCCTCCTCCTGTATATATGTATCCTCTATGTATCCCTGTATATATGCCTCCTCCTGTATATATGTATCCTCTATGTACCCCTGTATATATGCTTCCTCCTGTATATATGTATCCTCTATGTACCCCTGTATATATGCTTCCTCCTGTATATATGTATGCTCTATGTACCCCTTTGTATGTCTCCTCCTGTATATATGTATCCTCCTGTGTAGGTCTCCTGTATATATGTATCCTCCTGTGTAGGTCTCCTGTATATATGTATCCTCCTGTGTAGGTCTCCTGTATATATGTATCCTCTATGTCAGGGAGGGGGAACCTTGGCTCTTCAGCTGTTGCAAAACTACAACTCCCATCATCCATGGACAGCCTATCACTCTCCAGCTATGATGGGAGTTGTAGTTTTGCAGCAGCTGGAGAGCCTTGGCCCCCTCCCCCTGCCCTATGGCCTGCTGTGTAGATGTCCTGCTGTGTAGGTACCTTGCTTGCTGTAGACACCATCTTCTCCGTCTTCAGGCTCTTCTAGCCCAGTTGCAGGAGAACCAGCTGGGAGGAGAGAGCGGCCTCTGGTGGCCGGAGGAAGATACTGCCTACAGCAGTTTGCTTTTTACCATAAGCCTCTTAGGCTTATAGGAAAGCATAGTGGCCATACAGGGGGCGGGGCTTACCGGCATGGGGGCGGGGCTTCGGCGGCCGCTTCCATCACAGTCCGGATCCACCACAGCCACAGGTAAATATGACTGAAGAGGGCGGGGCTGTAAGCAGGGGAGGCACTGAGGACTCCAGCCAGCTGTCAGCAGCCATGCGGCCCTGACAACTGGGGGAAGAGCGGCCCGGGGGGCATATGCCCCCCTGCCCCCCGGCCCAGCCCGCCCCTGATGGAGCCATTGCCATTATTAGAGGTGCAATAGTTAAAATACTGTCCGTGTAACTGACATGTTTCGCCGGACACTCCAGCTTTCTCAAAGTCACGGCACTGTGGGCGGGGTTAAACTGCCTTATATGCTTTCTAGTTTCCATCCACCTCACAGTGGATCGTCATGTGTGTGGATGTGATAGGTGTAGGGGCTAGGTGGGAGGGGAAAGGGGCGTAACTTGATGATGGTCATGATGTTTTGGCGCAACTTTTCGAAAACCGGTCGGGACGTTTCTAGCGCATGCGCGCGGACTTAGCCACTGGTTCGCGTAGTCAATGTGCGCATGACCAGCGACTTAGCCGCGGGTTCGCGTAGTCAAAGTGCGCATGACATAGTACTTAGTGTCCAGTGGCTCTCGTCCGTGATTGTAGTGCGCATGAATTGGCACTTACACTTCTTTCTCAAGGTATGGTACTGCGCATGGCCCGGCACTTAGTTTCTGAGTCGTTCAAGGCTGTGTTCTTCACTTGGTTCTGAAACCATGGTGTATTGTATTCTTCACTTGGTTTTGAAGAGATAGTGAGGATGTCTCTAGTTGGTACTCTGTTTTGGTTCCAGGATTCATCATTAGTATTGTTATGTCATTGGGTCACTCGTGGGCGGCCTGAGTCAGTGATAGTGAATCTTCACTTATTTCCATTCTTGTATTTAGTTCTTATATGGGAAACTCTGTCCTGAACTAATTGAAGTTCCGTTGGGGTGGGGTATTGGGATCCTTCTAGTGGTCCTTCAGGTTATCAGGTTTATGCACTTGCTATACATTATAATCCAAATGCTGATTGTTATACTGTACAGTAACTTATAATATTACATATTCAGCTGCTTCTCATCGTTTGTTTCATTTGTTTTACATGTTCAGAATAATAAATCATTATTTTTGGGGTGTGGAACCAATTGTCTGCATTTCAATGATTTCTTATTGGAAAATGTGCTTTCGTTTAAGAGTGGATTTGGATTACAAGCACAGTCCCTGAACAGATTATGCTCATAATCCAAGGCACCACTGTATTGAGAACATGCAGGTCATGTGATCCAGGTCCTTCAAGAGTCTTTTTTTTTTTTTTTCCAGCTGGGAGAGAGGCAGAACAGGGGCGGCTATTAGAACCCTGCGCCTGGGTTAAGTAGTCTGGGAAGGATGGTTCATCCTGCTGCGAGTATTTCAAAGTCAGCCCTCTTAAACCCCAACAACGTCAGCAACGTCAGGACTTTGACATTAATCCTCCCAGTCACACTGTATCTACGTGCCATATTGGGGGTCAAATGATTAAGGCGTTCAGAGGCCTATAAAGGACAGACAAACACACATTTACTCTAATATAGATAATTATGTTATATGTCTAATCCAGGGTTTGGGAACCTATGGCTCAAGAGTCAGATGTGGCTCTCTCTATGGCCGCATCTGGCTCGCAGCCCACTGACGCTGCAGTGAAAGTATGCATGCACCACGGCCGGCCCCACGCTCCTGCTCCGCATTTACAATTAGGTCATTCTGCGAGGGGAAATCTCTGTTTATAGATGCTGGGCAGTAGCGTGGCAAACGCATCCAATCAACGCATGCTTGAAGGAGCAAGCTGGGCGCTTTAGGAAGTATGCTGGGGTACCAGCACTGGTACATGAGAAAAGGCCAGGTGGGATTTTGCTGCTGTTGCTTTGCATATAATGTGTAGTAGCCCAACATGGGGTCAGGTGGGGTAGTGAGGAGGGGGGGTGTGTGTTCAGGTGGTGTTGTGTGTGTGTGGGGGGGTGTAAGGTGGGGTGGTGTGTGGGTGAGGGCCAGGTGGGGTGGTGTGTGGGTGAGGGCCAGGTGGGGTGGTGTGTGCGCGGAGGGAGGTCAGGTGGGGTATTGTGTCTGGTGAGGGGTCAGGTGGGGTAGTGTTTGTGTGTGTGTGGGGGGGGGGGTCAGATGGGGTTGTGTGTGGGGGTGAGGGGCAGGTGGGGTTGTGTGTGGGGGGAGGGTTAGGTGCGGTAGTGTGTATGCATGTGTGTGTGGGGGGTAATGTGGGGTAGTGTGTATGTGTCGGGTCAGGTGGGGTAGTGTGTATGTGTGGGGAGTCAGGTAGGGTAGTGTGTGTGTGTGTGTGTGGGGGGGGTCAGGTGGGGTAGTGTGTGTGGGGGGGTCAGGTGGGGTAGTGTGTGTGTGTGTGTGGGGGGCTACAAAGCTATCAGCAAAACCATGCAGCACCAGAACTCACATTAATGGTAAGAAGTACCTTATTCTTCATTGGATCGCAAGAGCATAACGGTATTAAAAAGAATTAGGAGACTTAGGGCCAGTTCATATGGAGTAAAATCGGCAGAACTCTCCGCTACGGAATCCCGCCTGCTTCAGTGTGACGATGTTTCTCTATGGGGCTGAGGTGCCTCCGCGGCTGTCCACTCAAAGAATTGACAGCCTTTCCATAGAGAAATAGTGTCACACTGAAGCAGGTGGGATTCTGCTGATTTTGCTCTGTGTAAACTGGCCCTTATTGGACTTAATAAGTGTTCTTATTATATAAAATACACACATTTAAATTTTGTTATAACACATTTTAATTTAGTTATAAACATATTGTATGGATCTCTCAGAATTACATTTTGAAAAATTTGGTGTTCATGTCTCTCTCAGCCAAAAAGGTTCCCTACCCCTGGTTTAATGTGTAAAGATTCTTCTACGAACATTGGTAGATCTAGAAATGGGGTTGCCTGGTCCTCACATAGATTTGTCCACTTGGCCATAGTCACTCTTTATTATAGTCTGGGGGAAATTAGGTTACAGCAAGGTGCACTGACCAAGGCTGTTTATGTATTTCCTATAGACTTCAGTAGAAAGACACCTCTATCTGAGCACCTTTGTTTTTGGCATCCGTGGTTTTCACCCACTGATCAAACATTTAAAGTATAAATCTGATATACTATTATTTGTTGAAAAACCCTAAAAAAAGAAAGAGTCACTTGCAAATGAAAAGCTTTTAAATTTATTTATTTATTTATTTTTAGATACTGCTTGCTAAAAAGACCATGTATCGACCATACAAATACATTAGAAGAGGAGGCAGGACAAACTCTAGAGGTTTTAAATTTGTAAGTATTAAAGTGATAAACAATATCAGACCCAGTCCAATAAATACTTGTGGACATAATGGAAATGTTAGTGTTAAAGGGGAACTTCACATAAGGAAAACTTGTTTTCTATTAAAAGTTATATAGATGTGTCTATATAATGTATTACCATATCTGTACGGTTCTGCCACACTGGTAGCTGATTAAAATCCAGGAAGCAATGAAAAATGACCTCTGTGCCAATCCACATTGTCTCCTGCTCCCACTGCTCTCCCAACTTAGGAGACAAATATTCCATGCCTCTGTCTCACATTGTTTGTTTGCTGAGATCAGGCTGATGATGCAGACAGAGGGCAGGGTGTGATGTCACAGGAGGCTTGGCTGGATTCCCCAATCCCCTGAGTGATTCACCATCTCTGACCGACCAGAAGCAGCTGCTGCAACTTCACTGATTGTGCAAAAGTCTGCAGTGAAATTAGGGCTGTGTTCACACATGTTGAAGTTTCATTGCAGTACTGCAGCATCCTCACAAAAAACAAGGCATAAACAGTATATCCCATGTAAGATAATATTGGATAAAGTCCTTATTGTGGGGCTCAACCTCAAAGATAAAAGATGGTTGATTATAATATATGCGTGGAGATGAAAAGAAAAAAAATGTAAAATGAAATTTAAAATGTTCTTTACTTTATTCCAATGTCGGTGTTACAGGTAGAGAATACAGCGTGCTGTGTGGTGTTACAGGTAGAGAATACAGCGTGCTGTGTGGTGTTACAGGTAGTAACTGTGTGCTGTGTGTTGTTACAGGTAGAGAATACAGTGTGCTGTGTGGTGTTACAGGTAGAGAATACAGCGTGCTGTGTGGTGTTACAGGTAGAGAATGCAGCGTGCTGTGTGGTGTTACAGGTAGAGAATGCAGCGTGCTGTGTGGTGTTACAGGTAGAGAATGCAGCGTGCTGTGTGGTGTTACAGGTAGAGAATACAGCGTGCTGTGTGGTGTTACAGGTAGAGAATACAGCGTGCTGTGTGGTGTTACAGGTAGAGAATACAGCGTGCTGTGTAGTGTTACAGGTAGAGAATACGGTGTGCTTTGTGGTATTACAGGTAGAGAATACAGTGTGCTGTGTGGTGTTACAGGTAGTAACTGTGTGCTGTGTGGTGTTACAGGTAGAGAATACAGTGTGCTGTGTGGTGTTACAGGTAGAGAATGCAGCGTGCTGTGTGGTGTTACAGGTAGAGAATGCAGCGTGCTGTGGGGTGTTACAGGTAGAGAATGCAGCGTGCTGTGTGGTGTTACAGGTAGAGAATGCAGCGTGCTGTGTGGTGTTACAGGTAGAGAATGCAGTGTGCTGTGTGGTGTTACAGGTAGAGAATGCAGCGTGCTGTGTGGTGTTACAGGTAGAGAATACAGTGTTATGCTGGGTTCACACTACGTATGTTTCAGTCAGTATTGTGGTCCTCATATTGCAACCAAAACCAGGAGTGGATTAAAAACACAGAAAGGATCTGTTCACACAATGTTGAAATTGAGTGGATGGCCGCCATATAACAGTAAATAACGGCCATTATTTCAATATAACAGCCTTTGTTTTAAAATAACAGCAAATATTTGCCATTAAATGGCGGCCAACCACTCAAATTCAACATTGTGTGAACAGATCCTTTCTGTGTTTTTAATCCACTCCTGGTTTTGGTTGCAATATGAGGACCACAATACTGACTGAAATATACGTAGTGTGAACCCAGCCTGCGGGTGCCTTCACACCTACTGGATCCACAGCGGATCTCACTTCTGCGGATTCGAAGCGAGAACCGCTGCGGATCTGATATCAATTAACCCCTATGATAGCACATATTCGAAGCGGGATTGACATCCCGCTGTGAATATGTGCTTTAACTCCCTGGTGCCCGCAGCCCCGCCGTCGCATCCCCCATCCCCGGCGGCGGCACATCCCCCCCCATCAACCCATCTCCGGCCCGCCGCCGCGAGCATACATTACCTTCTCGGCGGCGAGGCTGCAGTGAGGCTCCCGGCGGGCTGGGGGAGGGCTGATGGGGGGATGGGGGGGATGTGCCGAGGATGGGGGCTGCGGGCACCAGGGAGTTAAAGCACATATTCACAGCGGAATGTCAATCCCGCTGTGAATATGTGCTATCATAGGGGTAAATTGATACCGGATCCGCAGCAGTTCTCGCTTCGAATCCGCAGAAGTGAGATCCGCTGTGGATCCGGTAGGTGTGAAGGCACCCTTAAGCACAGAAACTCAATACAGAACAAAAAAAAACAAAACAAATGGATTATTGGTAGTTTCAAAACTAAGATAGGTGAGTAATGCTATTTGCTTCTGCAGAAGGTTCATTTTTTTACCTCTACCTGGAGTTCCCCTTTAAGTACATAAATAGTCAGAAATATAGATATTGTATTTGTTATCGCTACCATTTGAATCTTATGACTGCTCCAGTCATTTTCTATGGACGTCGGACTCATCTCTAATGATTTGCATAATGCGCACTCTGAGCTTCGGGCCGTGATTTCTCCACCCCATGACCAGGTCCAGGAGCGGGACTTCCAGGGAGGGTTAAGTATGCTGGGCTCCATGGCAACCGGGCTGACAGGTCCTCTTTAAAGCGACTCTGCACCCACAATCTAACCCCCTTAAACCACTTGTACCATCGGATAGCTGCTTTTAATCCTACATCTGTCCTGGGGTCCGTTCGGCTGGTGATGCAGTTATTGTCCAAAAAACAACTTTTAAACTTGTAGCCCCGTGCACTATGGGCGTGGCTTAGAGTATCTGTGTCCCTCCTCCCCACCCTCTTCATCATTAGGAATGCGACTGGAACATTTTCTCCTGTCTGAACATTGCCTTAATGATCCAGCCCATACGCTGTGCTGACACAGCTGACGAATAGGAGGCAATCTGCCTGGAGCATTCCTAATGATGAGGAGGGCAGGGAGGAGGGACAGAGAGGTTGTGCCAGCCTAATGCATACACAATTTAGGCCACGCCCGTAGGGCATGGGGCTGCAAGTTTAAAAGTTGTTTTTTAGGACAATAACTGCATCACCAGCTGAACGGACCCCAGGACAGATCTTGGATTAAAAGCAGCTATCTGAAGGTACAAGCAGTTTGGGGGTGGTCAGATTGTGGGTACAGAGTCGCTTTAAAGGAGAAGTCCGGTGAAAATTTTTGTTAAAGTATTGTATTTCTCTCCAAAAGTTATACGAATTACCAATAAACAGTTATTATGGGAAATGCACATAAAGTGCTTTTATCCCTGCACTTACTACTGCATCAAGGCTTCACTTCCTGGATAAAATGGGGATGACTCCCAGAGCTTTGCGGGCTGTGGCTGCTGGAGAGGATGATGGCAGGGGGATGCTCAGTGTCCCTCAGTGTCCCCCTGCCATCATCCTCTCCAGCAGCCACAGCCCGCACCGCTCTGGGAGTCTTGTCGTGACATCACCATTTTATCCAGGAAGTGAAGCCTTGATGCAGGGTAAGTAAGTGCAGGGAAAAAAAACACTTTATAAGCATTTCCCGTAATAAGTCTATATTGGTAATTTGTATAACTTTTTGGGGGGCAATACAATACTTTAATAAAAAATTTTGCCTTTAAGTATTACCTATGTATAGAACAGCAGCGGTGCAGGAAAGCTAGTACCACGGTCCTTTGATTTTGAACCGTGGCCCGGTTCCTATGTACGACACCTGTCTATTCATGGGTATCGGGCAGGGATGCTTCACCTCTGTACCTGTGAATAGAACGGTCCTGTACACAGGAACCGGGCCACGGTTCGAAAAATGGGCCACAGTACATGCTTCCCTGCATCGGCACCAATCTATACATGGGTTATACTTAAAGTGAATGTACCTGATGGTACATTCGCTTTAAGAATACTTTCTACAATATTATCCCACCTTGCATCTATGAGGGCACCCATATATTCCCCCTATTGTTGCTTAAAGTGAATGTACCATCAGGTATATCTCTTTGGGTTTTATATCTTAATGGATCGCTGGTGGCTCTCTGAAATGTGAGCCTGCTGTTGCCATGCAACAGTGCAGACACTTTCCCACAATCCCCCTTGCTTTCAGGTGAAGTTAAAACCAACTGCCAGTACTAATGGGACAGATCATGTGACTATTAAACTTCGCATGTGTGACCTAACATTGTGCATTCCTGACAGGCCTTAAAGGGTTTGTCCAGTGAAATTTTTTTTCCTTTCAAATCAACTAGTGTCAGAAAGTTATATAGATTTGTAATTTACTTCTATTTAAAAATCTCAAGTCTTCCCATACTTCTAAGCCACTAAATATCCTGCAGGAAGTGGTGTTTTATTTACATTCAGACACAGTGCTTTCTGCTGACATCTCTGGCCGAGACAGGAACTGTCCTGAGCAGGAGAGATTTTCTTTTTTTTTTTTTTTTTTTTATAAACTCGTTTATTAAAAGTATCAGGCATCGTAAATACATACAGGACATGTGTTCGCATACAGGAAGACATACATACAAGAAGGTTCCACAAAAGTATAGTCCTTGTTATGCGTCCAATTCTAGTTACGAGGCAAAAAGCATACTACAGAAACATCAACATAAGGCAAGGTCAGTACATACCCAAAACACTTAAAAAATGAGCTAAAGAACACCGCAACTCACTGTTGAAATAAGAAAAGCTCATCAGTACATAGAAGAAGAGAAAAAAGTTAAAGTAAATATCCTAAATATACATAAGGCTAAGAATTAGAGGCAGACAAGGTATCCCTAAGACGTGTAAATCCGTTCGTGGAATAATTAGTAGCCGAGTGTTTACACCACATTCCCCATACCTTTTGGTGTTTGGCAGGGCACCCTCTGTGTTTAAATACTAAATTCTCATAGGACACAACAGTATTTACCAAAGTTACCCATTCGGATAACGTGGGAGATCTAGGATCCATCCACTTGAGTGCAATAGCCTTCCTAGCCATGAACAGTTCTTCTTTTAGACAGATCAGCTGATGATGAGTCCATATTTCATCATCCAGGATACCGAGCAAGCATCCTTTGGGCTCTAACGCAATTGGGCGCTGCATAACACTACTAAGTAGCTTAATCACATCCTCCCAGAAAGACCGTATGAATGGGCAGTCCCAAACCATGTGTCTAAAGTCAGAGTGGGGGTGGTGACATCTATGGCACTCTGGTGAAGGATGTCTTCCCATCCTATATAGCCGAACCGGTGTTAAATAACACTGATGGAAAATAAAAAGTTGCGTCAATTTGTTATTGATCGCAGGCGACACATACAGATGGGAGGACAACGCTTCCTTACAGTCATCATCCGACAAGGATGGGATCCATGCTTTCCACTTATCCAGCACGGGGAGTGGGGCAGCTTTTATTACCGCATCCAACAAGTACGTATAGAGAGTAGAAATTATTCCACGAGGGCCTTGAGACTTAAAGATACCTATTAAAGGGTACTTAGACATGGGGCGTTTAGGGATATCAAACTGTGCAGTAACAGCGTGACGAAGCTGTAGGTACTTATAAAAACACTGTCTAGGAAGGTAATATTTTTCCTGTAGCTGTTGGAAAGTGCGAAACCCGCCATCTGCATAGACATCGGTTAAAAAGCCAACCCCATGCTCTATCCATAATGTCGGGTCTAGATTAGGACCCAAATGGGTCAAAGAAGGGTCATACCAAATTGGCATATTCAACATTACATCTGTGTACTGGTATATCCGTTTTACCAAGGAGCAAACTTGCGAGGCCAGACGGTGGAGGGGGAGTCAGTTGCGAGCAGATTTACCTTCCAGTACCGGCCAGAGGTGCCTAAGGCCTAAGTAATAAGCCAAATGATACTCTCTATTAGGTAGGAGGAGGGGGAGTCAGTTGCGAGCAGATTTACCTTCCAGTACCGGCCAGAGGTGCCTAAGGCCTAAATAATAAGCCAAATGATGCTCTCTATTAGGTAGGATCCCAGCTTGAACCCAAATTCTTAAGTAGGTAAGGTGGGCAGCTAGATAATACACATAAAAGTCAGGGAGAGACATTCCACCAGATGCTTTGGGCCTCTGCAGTACAGAGAGTCTCACTTTAGATCTATTATTTCCCCAAACGAACGAGGGAAGCATGGCACTCAGCTGCTTAAAGAAGGATTTAGGAACTGGAGAAGAGGCATGTTCGAGAACATATAGGCATTTGGGCAAGATCACCATCTTGATTAAGTTTATATGTCCTGGTACTGCTAGTGGGAGGGGGGCCCAAACTCTATATTTATCTCTGACATAGGACAACAGCGGATAAACATTGCGAGCCGGATCCTATGAATAATCACGGCTTATGATTATCCCTAGGTATTTGAATTGGGACACTACTTTCAATCCGGAGGCCTCTCCATCCCACCGGGTTAAGGGGCATAAACGCCGACTTTCCCCAATTAATCCATAGGCTCGAATAGTTACCAAAGGATTCTATGATACTAATAGCTAAAGGGAGTGTGACTGTGGGTTGGGACATAAATAAAATCAGGTCATCAGCATACAGGCCTACCCTATCCTCCCGAATACCATTGACAATTCCCCTGAAGCTCCGATGCTGACGAATGCATAGAGCCAAGGGTTCAATTGCCACGATGAATAATAAGGGAGAGATAGGGCAGCCCTGTCGCGTTCCCCGTGCTAAGTGAAAATAAGGGGATAAAATACCGTTAATCAGTATACAGGCCCTGGGGCTACAGTAGAGCAGGGAGATCCACTTTCTAAAGACAGGGCCAGACCCAAATCGTAGGACAGCAAACAAGAATGGCCATTCGATAGAATCGAAAGCTTTAGCCGTATCTTAGGACGCCAATGCCCAGTCCTTCTCTGCTGCTACCCCCACCTGAGTAATCACCTGAACTCTTTGTATATTATCAGAAGTCGACCTCCCAGGCATAAAGCCAGCTTGGTCAGAGTGGATAATTTCAACGATAACTTTGTTCAGGCGATTGGCCAGGATTTTAGTGAGTATTTTATAATCTATATTTAACAAAGATATCGGTCTGTAAGAACCGCACTCCAAGGGGTCTTTATCGGGTTAACAACTAAGGATAACAACTATAGTGGCATCATAAAATGTATCCGGAAGTTTACCTTTCTCCAAAGCTTCATGCAGAGTTGCCAGAAGGCAGGGCGCCAGAACATCAATGTATTTCGCGTACACTTCTAACGGAAAGCCGTCAGGGCCAGGCGCCTTGCCCTTTGCCAAGTCCCCAATAGCATCAGTTACCTCCTCCAAAGTAATTGGGCCCTCTAAAGAATCTCTACTATCCACTGATAACTTGGGGAAGTCTATCCCATCAAGGTAAACCTCGAGATCAGAAAGCAAGGAATCATTTTGGGCAGCATACAAGGACGTATAAAATTGCACAAAATGATTCGCAATGTCCTGATTCGTATTAAGGATAGTCCCGTGTTCACTGTTTATTTTAAATATAGCAGGGGAACGATTATTCTGGTGAATCAGATAGGCTAGCAATTTACTGGACTGGTTGCCCAGTTCAAACGCAGACTGTTTATTAAAGAATATTCTCCTGTTAGCCTTCTCCTGTAGTACGTGCAAATATTGTCTACCAGCCGCTAGCCATGCCTCCCTCGCAACATCAGAGGGATTCGCTATATATGACCTCTCGAGCATTGCACATTTCACCTCAAGAACCCGCTCCTCTGCATCCCCCACCTTTTTTACATAAGAGATCGAGGACTGTAAGCAACCCCTAAGGTAGGCCTTAAGGGTTTCCCATAAGACCAGCTTATCCTCATGTTCCCCATTTAATTGGATAAATATTTGTAGCTGATCAGGTATGCGATCATTATCTGTAAATAAAGTCAGCCAGAAAGGATTTAGTTTCCAGGTCCGCACACTTCGATCAGGAGGACACAAGGTGAAAGCCAGAGGAGAGTGATCCGAGACAGATCAGGTGAGATAGGCAATGTCAGTTATGTTAGAAATAAGAGATGGGTTACCCAAAACATAGTCAATGCGAGATAAAGTCATCCTCCCTGCAGTAAAGCAGGAGAACACAGAGGAGGTCGGATAAAAATGGCGGTACGCATCCAGCCATCCTAACTCAGATAGCAATTGTGCCAAAGGAGATAAGGAGGCGAGTAAAGAAGGGTCAGCTCCCTGTTTATCATAGTAAGGGTGCAGGAGCATATTAAGGTCCCCCATACACATGATTTGGGCACCGGGATATGCCGCAGCAAAAGCCGCAGCCCGATGCAGCACATCAGGGTCCCAGGAGGAGGGTTGTATATTCCCAATATAACATAAGGGCTGTTGTCAATAAGGGCATGAATAAACAAAAAACGTCCTTCAGAGTTGGATTTACAGGTTTGCACTTCCCATTTCAGGGACTTATGTACTAACATAGATACACCCCTAGAATAGGAAGTATGACAGGAATGCGCAGCCCACTGTACCCAAGGTTTGCGTAACCACCCATGGTGCTCAGGAGTGAGGTGCGTTTCCTGCAGACATACTATGTGAGGGTTGTGCTTACGAATAAGAGCATGTATCGTAGCCCTTTTCCGAGGATGTCCCATCCCTCTGACATTCCAAGAAAAGACTAATGGACATCATACCAGATTAAAACATGGAAGGTACCGATAAGTATTAAGTGTAAGGTCATAAAGAGTGAATGCGGAAAATAGAAAGACTGTAATCTGCCTTGCCAACAAAAACAATGAACAAAAAGCAACAAACAGCCCCGAAGGGTCGGATGACCGTAGTCAACAGAACAAGTGAAAGATATGTAGTAATGTGGCATTCGTTACGGGGGAGGTCCCGCGTGTCTGGAAGAACAAAGGAGGACCGCCACCCCAGCGAAAAACCACAGCCCCCCGCCCCGCCAACACCACCGGTGGCCACAGTATAATAAGCAAGGCATGTAAAAGTAAAGTAAAACATAACATGTAAGAGTATCAACATGAGAAGAGAGCTGGCTGCTCCAAACCTAAGATGTATGTAATCATGGCACCATCTAGTGGAAAACATTTTAACTGCAATATGGAACATCATATACAGTACATTCAAGAACAAAAAGAATGCAAGATGACTCAAAAGAATATATGCAGAGGAAGATCAGGAGTGTAGGGGTGAGTATAGAAGGCACAGTGCACAGGGTAGAACCATCTCACCCATGATGATCAATTGCGACAAGAAACGTCCCGAGTCCTCAGTCCTGCGGCATCGGTCTTTTACAGCGCACCCAATCATCCGCCTCCCGAGGAGACGGGAAAAAGACGGTTCTGTCACCATCCACAACTCTCAGGGTACGTCATGGAGTATGGGATTTCCAGCTCACGGAGACGTCGCTTCACAGCCGTGAAGGAGGCACGTTTCTTCTGAAGATCGGCAGAAAAATCCGGGAAAATGGATACACGGGCTCCATTATAGGTGATGTCTTGCAGCTTTCTTGCCAGTCGCAGAACCAGATCCCGATCATTACAATTAAGCATTCTAGCAAGTAGAGGTCGCGGCGGAGATCCCGGTGGTAGCGGTCTAGTCGGGACTCTATGAGCCCGCTCAATAGCAAAAGCAGCAGAAAACAGAGCATTAGGGAAGTCTTTGAGCCAGTTTTCCACAAATTTGCCAGGATCTGCTCCCTCAGAACATTCAGGCAGACCAATAAATCTCAGATTATTTCGCCTAAGGCGATTTTCTAGATCATCAGCCTTCTCCTTCCATGCCTCAGAAGATTTCTCAAGAGCTGTTATAGCAGCAGGCATAGGAGCTGTTCTATCCTCTAAATCAGAGATACGGTCCTCGGCATGAAGGACCCTCTCTCTCAAGTTCTGGAAGTCCTGTCTCAATGAACTTATATCAATCTTCACCTCCTCTAACATACCTGTTAAGGAGGCTTTGCACGGGGTTATAGCAGTCAGCAGCTCCCTCAATGTGGGCTCCGCAGGTTCTTCCTGCTCATCTCCTGCAGCGTGCTGGTGTCCAGAGGAGTGCTGCTGCTGAATAGGGACCTGTAGCTGGCGGGAGCCCTGCTGTGCAGAGGAGCCAGCGCCATCTTGGCCGAGCGCGCGGGCATAAGTTTGCAGCCGTTCCGGCCCGGCGGGTGTCTTGTTGGGGCACATGTCGGCCGTCCGGGTGGCGGAGCGGGATCTGAGGCGCTGCGGCAAGCCGGGGGAAGCCAGGATGAGGTCAGGATAGCAGGAGACACGAGACTCTGCACGGAGCTACCGCTACATGCGACCTTCCGCTCCGTCGCTCAAGCCACGCCCCAGGAGAGATTTTCTATGGGATTTGCTACTGCTCTGGACAGTTCCTGACATGGGCAGAGGTGTCAGCAGAGAGCACTGTTTCTGAATATAAATAAAGCACTTCCTGCAGGAGACTTGAGATTTTTAAATAGAAGTAAATTAGAAATCTATAAAACTTTCTGACACCAGTTGATTTGAAAGAATTTTTTTTTCCGCTGGACAACCCCTTTGACTAATGGCATCAGGTTATAGAGCAAACTGGGCCCATGGGGGAATAGTAAATCAATATCTTTCAAACAATACATTTTAGATAATGCATGTAAATTGGAAATAAATTTCATTTTATATAATGTATCAGTATACACTAGTTTCCCTTCCGACACCACCACATAACGCTTCAGCACCTGGTTTGTAAATATACTATGCGGTTTCACCAGAGATCTTATTCCGGGGCTGAATAATTCAGAGATTGCATTGTGTGTGTGTAGAGGGGGGGGGGGGAGGGACTTTTTCCACACCATTTCTCAAGCTTGCATGTTCTCCTTTATGCCAGTTTTACTTTCATTATCAAATTGTCATGTGATGAATCATAAAGGCCTTGAAATCCCCCCTGTATGCTGTGCACACAGTTAGAGCTGGACTTTATGGTATTAAATCTCCACAAGATTGGGGCTAACCTAGATTTCACATATTTATCATTTATTATATTAATTTGAATAATTTCCCAGCTTTATTTTCTGTTCACCTGTGAGAGACTGTACCGTACATAAGAACACAAAGGTTTGCCAAGGAACAAAACCTCCTTACTTTTGTCTCTGGATTTTTTCAGTCATTAATATGTTAAATCTTCTTTGTTTTTAGGCACAGCCACGCTATGCATGTAAGGTGAGTGGAATCACATTTAGACATAAAGGGGCTGTATGGTTTAGATCAGTGCTTCACAAACTGTGAGGTGAGGCCCAGCTGAGGAGCCCATTTTCACAAAGTAACTATGATCTGTACAGTCCTTTTACTGTTTGCAAAAATTTCTATTTTAGCAACATTATTAAATTATTTTGTACTTGCTTTATTAGTGTATAGAGCTTGGTAGATGGGTGAAAGGTAGCCCTAGCATTATTTTCAGCTTTTTAAATGGACTTTTACTAGAGATGGTGAGGCCCAGGCACCCTCTTGGTCAGTCTGGTGAGGCCCAGGCATTTCCTTGGTCTGTTGGGTGAGGCTCCAGTAGAAAAAGTTTGAGAACAACTGGTTTAGATAACCTATTACTGCTTAGCCAGTACATATGCTGCAGCTTGAAAGACTGTTTGCACTAAGCGATCTGCGAATTTTTAGCGAACGACGAACAATGATTTAAGAACATGTTAAAAGATCAAAATGAACGATTTTTCGCTCGTCGCTTGATCGTTTGCTGTGTTTAGACAGAACGATTATCGCTCAAATGCGATCGTTATTGCGAAAATTCGAACGATAATCAATCCATGTAAACGCAGCATTATGGGCACTCATTCAAAGCAATTACCATCCCAAATAAATATGCTCAGCTCAGTGCAGCATGCAAGTCTTATCTATAGGGAGAGGGGAATAAGCCACTCCATTTAGAACTTAAAGGGGTTATCCGGGTAACAAAAACAATATTCTAAATGATCCGCTTTCCAATACCACCCTATGGCCAATATACACATAACGTATAACCTATCTTGCACCCTTTCCCTGTCTTGCACCCTTTCCCTGTTTTTTTGTGTTTTTATTTTTTTTTATTTTTAAAGGCTTTGGGCATGTAAAATTCTCTACTCTGGGTCCATTCTTCCTCTTCCCCCTCTTTTTGTAGTCACAGAACATGGGCTCTCCACTTTAGGGCCTGGGTTTGCTGTCTATTGACTTGGTAACCCGATCACGAGGAGACATTATCTGCATCATCTCCATGCACCTGTGCTGCTTCCATAGACTTATCGTTCTGTGTAAACACTGTGAATGATCAAGCGACAAGCGAGAAATTGTTCATTTTGATCTTTGAACATGTTCTCAAATCGTCGTTGGTCGATCGCTAAAAATTTGCAGATCGTTTCGTGTGAACAGTCTTTCACCAATTTAACCTATGTGTGAGATAGGCTTAAGCGATCTTAAAAGGATCGCAAAACGATTTTTCCATACGCTATATCGTTCCATCTAAACACTGATCGTTATAAAAAACACATTGTTACTTCGAAATCATTAATCGCTTTAACGGGCGAATTATCGCTCCAAGTAAAAGGACCATTAGATCTCTATTACACCAACAAATTATCTGATAGATTTTTTTTTTTTTTTTTTTTAACCAAAGCCAGGAACAGAATATACAGAGAACAGGTAATAAAAGACTGAGATTTCTCCTCTTTTCAAATACATTCCTAGCTTTGGCTTAAAGAAATCTGTCAGATAATCTGTTGGTGTAATATACCCCTTAGGGTCCATTTACACAGAAAGATTATCTGCCAAAGATTTAAAGCCAAAGCCAGGAATGGATTTGAAAAGAGGAGAAATCTCAGGCTTTTCTTTATGACCTGATCTCTGTTTATAGTCTCTTTCTGGCTTTGGTTTCAAATCTTTCGCAGATAATCTGTCAGATAATCTTTCTGTGTGAATGGACCCTTACATGTGTCCCTGAGCTTAGGTTTCTGTAATATGTAAAGTTATAGTTCTATCTCTCCTTGTCAGTGGATGCAGACATATGTACCTGTCTTTGTGTCACAGCTCTGTATATTTTAAAGGGGTTATCCAGCACTACAAAAACATGGCCACTTTCCCCCTACTGTTGTCTCCAGTTTGGGTGGGGTTGTAAAACTCAGTTCCATTGAAGTAAATGGAGCTTAATTGCAAACCACACCTGAACTGGAGACAACAGTAGGGGGAAAAGTGGCCATGTTTTTGTAGAGCTGGATAACCCCTTTAAGTGTTATAGACGTTCTTAGAGTGTGGATGGAACTAGAATGTTTCATTTGTAGTCAGCAAACAGTTATCTAAACCTACATAACACCCCACACCCCCGGTACACAGATGCTTGTTATGCAGCACATAGCTACACCATGCGTGAGTCAGCTCTGCTACATCATCAGCTAGTATGGAATACATATTGGTGTGATGTGATGTAAAATTAGTGAAAAAAAGTCCTGTGTTTACGGTGCAATAGTGATGACAGCAGTGGGCAGGAAGAAAGCTAAGGGGGCAAGTACACAAACAGACCAATAAGGGAGATGCAAGATGGGAAATGTAGTTTCCAATCTTGGTTATAGATCGGCTTTTAGACAAACGTGTACCTCATGAGTGGCAGCAGCTAGAAAGACAGGAGATGGCTCAAAATACTTAGGGGGACTTTGTGATGCATTCTGGGTTCTTCACATGATAAGTTTGTCCATTATCACAGCTCCACACAGGTTATTACCCAGTCATCAAATCTGCCTAGGTCTCCAGTTCTCATATTATACAATAACTAGTCTAGTAATAATAATCTAGTAATAAGAAAGAACTGTGTGAGAATAACTGGAAAGCTGTAATTGATAAATCTACTATGTAATGCGAAAACTGCAAAATTCGAAATCTACTTGGTTAGGCAGATTTACCTTTAAGGGTCCCGGGAAAGCTGGGTAACAAACCGCATGGAGGTGTAATGGAGACAGGCTAAACATTAATTCTACTACCTTGTTAATTTCTATTTGCTCCAGGCAGATTAGCCTTTCAGGAATCCAGGAAGGCTAAGTAACTTGCCCACTGGCTAACACTATATAGAGAGTGTGTAAGCTCCACAAGACCTGGAGTCCGTCATATATGTCCCATTTGCCTACACCAGGGCTTCTCAAACTTTTTGTACCCGGGCCTCACTAAGAAATCCATGTTGATGCTAGAGCCATAAAAACAAACATCCACTACTGCACAGCTCCAAATACTGCCACAATGTGTGCTTAACCCCTTCGTGCTGCAGCTAGTTTTGGCCTTAATGACCAGGCTAATTTTTCAAAATCTGACCTGTCTCACTTTATGCTCTTATAGCTCAGTGATGCTTTAACGTATGCTAGCGATTCTGAGATTGTTTTTTCGTGACATATGGCACTTTATGTTAGTGGCAAAATTTGGTCACTACTTTGTGTGTTTTTTGTGAAAAACATCAAAATATCATGAAAAATTAAAAAAATTTGCATTTTATGAACTTTGAAATTCTCTGCTTCTAAAAAAAGAAAGTCGTAGCACATAAATTAGTTACTAAGTCACATTACCAATATGTCTTCTTTATTCTGGCATAATTTGGTAAACATATTTTACTTTTTTAGGGTGTTATGGGGCTTAGAAATTTATCAGCAAATTATCACATTTTCGTGAAACTGATTTTTTTAGGGACAAGTTCTTTTTTTAAATGGATTTAGAAGTCTGGTATCCTGAAAACCCCCATAAGTGACCCCATTTTGGAAACTACACACCTTAAAGAATTAATTTAGGGGTATAATGAGCATTTTAACCCTACAGGGGCTGGAGGAAAGTATTCACAATTAGGCAGTAAAAAAATTGAAAATTTAAATTTTCCAATAATATATACGTTTAGATTAAAGTTTCTCATTTTCAAAAGAAATATGAGACAAAAAGCACCACAAAATTTGTAATGCAGGTTCTCTTGAGTACAACGGTACCCCATATGTGGGCGTAAACCACTGTATGGGCACACAGCGGGGCTCAGAAGGAAGGGAGCGCCAATTAGCTTTTCCAATGCAAATTTTGCTGAAGAAGTTTCTGAGTGCCAGGTGCGTTTGCAGAGCCCCTGTAGTGTCAGCAGAGAGAAAAACCCCCATAAGTCACCCCATTTTGGAAAGTACACCCCTCAAAGAATTCATCTTGGTGTGTGGTGACCATTTTGACCCCACAGGTATTACAGGAAAGTATTCAAAAGAAGACAGTAAAAATGAAAAACTCGAATTCTTCCAATAATATGTTCGTTTAGTTTGAAATTTCTCAATTTCACGAGGAACAAGAGGAAAAAAGTACCCCAAAATTTGTAACGCAGGTTCTCCTGAGTACAATGGTACCCCATATGTGGGCATAAACCACTGTATGGGCACACAGGAGGGCTCAGAAGGGAAGGAGCGCCAATTAGCTTTTTCAATGCAGATTTTGCTGCAGAAGTTTCCGAGCGCCAGGTGCTTTTGCAGAGCCCCTGTAGTGTCCGCAGAGTAAAATCTCCCAATAAGTCACCCCATTTTGGAAAGTACACCCCTCATAGAATTTATTTTGGGGTGTGGTGAGCATTTTGACCCCACAGGTATTTGAGGAAAGTATTCAAAAGTAGACAGTAAAAATGAAAAACTCGAATTTTTCCAATAATATGTTCCTTTAGTTTGAAATTTCTCAATTTCACGAGGAACAGGAGAGAAATGTCACCCCAATATATGTAAAGCAGGTTCTCCTGAGTAGAACAGTACCCCATATGTGGGCATAAACCACTGCATGGGCACACAGCCGGGCTCAGAAGGGAAGGAGCGCCAATTAGCATTTTCAGTGCAGATTTTTCTGAAGAAGTTTCTGAGCGCCAGTTGCGTTTGCTGAGCCCCTGTAGTGTCAGCAGAATAGATTCCCCCCAAAAGTCACCACATTTTGGAAAGAGCACCCCTCAAAGAATTCATCTTGGGGTGTGGTGACCATTTTTACCCCACAGGTATTAGAGGAAAGTATTCAAAATTGGCCAGTAAAAATGAAAAACTCGAATTTTTCCAATAATATGTTGGTTTAGTTTGAAATTTCTCAATTTGACGAGGAACAGGAGAGAAAACGTACCCCAAAATCTGTAACGCAGGTTCTCCTGAGTAAAACGGTACATCATATGTGGGTATAAACCACTGTATGGGCACACAGCAGGGCTCAGAAGGGAAGGAGCGCCAATTTACAGGAGCAAAACCGCAGCTAGTAATGGTTATTAGAATAGTGCAGTTACTAAAATAAAATAAAAAAAATGAGATTACAGGTAATGTGGGGTGGTTACGGGCAACCAGGGGTGGTTATGGGCAACCTGAGGTAATTACAGGTAATCTGGGGTGGTTACGGACAACATGGGGTGGTCACGGGCAACCTGCTGTGGTTACAGGCAACGTGGGGTGGTTACAGCCAACGCGGGGTGGTTACGGGCAACGTGTGGTGGTTACGGGCAACGTGTGGTGGTTACGGGCAACGTGTGGTGGTTATGGGCAACGTGTGGTGGTCACGGGCAACCTGCTGTGGTTACGGCAACGTGGGCTGGTTACAGGCAACGTGGGCTGGTTACAGGCAACGTGGGCTGGTTACAGGCAACGTGGGCTGGTTACGGGCAACGTGGGCTGGTAACGGGCAACGTGGGCTGGTTACGGGCAACCTGCTGTGCTTACAGACAATCTGGGATGGTTACGGGAAACGTGGGGTGGTTACGGGCAACCTGCAGTGCTTACAGACAATCTGGGGTGGATACGGGCAACGTGGGGTGGTTACGGGCAACCTGCAATGCTTACAGACAATCTGGGGTGGTTACAGGCAACGTGGGCTGGTTACGGGCAACCTGCAGTGCTTACAGACAATCTGGGGTGGATACGGGCAACGTGGGGTGGTTACGGATAAACTGAAGTTCTTATAGGCAATCTGGGGTGGGTACCTGTAATCTGACATGGGCACCGCAATCTGGAGGGGGTCATTGGCAATTTGGGGTGGTCAGAGGCGACGTGTGGTGGTCAGAGGCGACGTGTGGTGGTCAGAGGCGACGTGCGGTGGTCAGAGGCATCATGGCGTGGTCAGAGGCATCGTGGCGTGGTCAGAGGCATCGTGGCGTGGTCAGAGGCATCGTGGCGTGGGCAGAGGCATCGTGGCGTGGTCAGAGGCAACGCGCGGTGGTTACGTGCAATCTGGGGGGGTTACATGTAATTTGCCGTGATTACGGGGAACCTGGGGGGGTTATGTGCAACCTGGAAGGGTTACAGACAATCTGGGATTGTTACTGATAAACTGAAGTGCTTATAGGTAATCTGGGGTGGGTACATGTAATTTGGGGTGGTTACGGGCAATTTGGAGGGGGTCACTGGCAATTTGCGGTGGTTACGGGCAACGTGCGGTGGTTACGGGCAACGTGCGGTGGTTACGGGCAACGTGCGGTGGTTACGGGTAATCTGGGGAGGGGTTAGGGGTAATTTGGGAGTAAACTGCAATTATTACTATAATAAAAAGTGTGTGTTTTATTTTTTTGTATGTTTGTCACTTTTTGTACTTTACATATTCATTTTCACTGTATTACTATGATTACTGTGATATTTTCTATCTCAGTAATCATAGTTCAGTGACAGAGACCAAATTGGTCTCTGTCACTTTAAATTTTCAGAGCTTGGCTGGTTGTGAAGCGCATGCGCACTTCATAACCAGCCAGGATGTCGAGGAGGAAGGAGCTCCGTGGGTTCCGGTGAGTATATGGGGAAGGGGGGGTGACTGGGGGACGGGGGTGACAGGGGGGGTGGGGGGCGACTTAAGGGGTGGGGGGACATCACTTTTTATCCCCTGTCACCAATCATTCATGGTGACAGGGGATAAAAAGTGCCGGGAGCACATGGTACAAGCGATCAGCGGTATATAGTATATACCGCTGATCGCTTGTACCGGGACCCCACAGGGGGGTCCCCGATGACTGCCCCATGCTCTCCGCTACCTCCGGTGGCGGAGAGCATGGGGCTTTCATTCATTTTAACTCTTTCATCGCTGTGAACCGACGTTAGTCGGTTCACAGCGATGGCGGCGGCCATCTTGGAAATGATGGCCGCCGGGGGAGGGGGGTTAGTTATCGGGGCACTAGGGGGGTCTGATCTGGGGTCTGATATACACTTATTTCATCTCCCCCCGCCGTAGATTCACGGCGGGGGGAGATGAAAGGCGGCGGCAGCATCGGTAATCCTCTTTACCGACGGCCGCCGCTATAACGTTAATAGCGGCGATCGTCGGTAAGGGGGGGGGCTGGGACGGACCCCACACACTGCCCCAACCCCTCAGCTACCTCCGGTAGCCGGGGGGATGGGGTGGGGGCCGTCCCGGCCCCGCAATCTTATTCTCTGCCATCGCCGTAAAAAGCTGATGGCAGCAGAATAAGGCCCATTAGTGACCGCCGTAGAAAGCCGTATCGGCGGTCACTAAGGGGTTAATATGCCCTAGTAATGTCAATCGAGCCCCACAGTGCAGAAGTAAAACCTGCTCCACCTGGAGCAAACCAACACTGCAGTGCAGTAATGCAAGCTGCTTCACCTGTAGTAGCCCACTGCCACAGTGAAGGAAACCAACTTGTAGGAAAAAAAAAACTGCAGTGAGGCAATAAATCGGTGCTTCCTATTTTTTTCCACCTCAAGGCACCAAATAATGTTCTGCAAAATACAAAAAACACCATTCAGGTGAAGTCATCTTTGATCTGAAGCATTGCTTTCCTTTGCCTCTCCTTCTGGTCCAGACCACCATGATGATTTCTTCCAGCTACAATTCATCTCTTCAGAATCTGCCAGACAAACATCTTAGAGTCCTATTCCACAGAGCGATAATCGCTCCGATTCGGGCGATTATGGCTCCGTGGAATAAAGACAACGATCAGCTGATGATCGTGTCGTCAGCTCACTGTTTATTTAGGTTCAAACCTAAAATCATCGGGCACTGACCGCGCATCGCTGGTGACTGGTGATTTCACAAGCTCCATGCTTTACCAAAGCTTATTGCAGGTCTCCTGAGCTCCTTCTTCCTCCTGGTCCCGCGCGCAGCAGCAGCTTTGGTGTGGCCTTTCTTGGCTGACAGACCACTCAGCCAATCACTGGCCAGGACTGCAGCGGTCAGTGATTGACTGAGCGGTCGGTCAGCTCAGACAGGCAGTACCGAAGCTGCTGCTGTGTGCGGAAGGAGGAGTGCAGGAGAATACCTGCAGCATGGTTAGGTAAAGTATCATGTTTAAACAAGGGCTGCAAGGACATAGCTAACGATGTCCCTGCAGCCCTCGCTAAACGATTATCGGGCAGTATGATAGGCCCAGTAAACGAGTGGCGCTCATTTACTTTATTGATCTGGCCCCCATCGGCCTGTGGAATAGGACCCTTAGGGTCCATTTACACAGAAAGACTATATGCCAAAAATTTGAAGCCAAAGCCAGGAATGGATTTGAAAAGAGGAGGAATTTCAGGCCTTCCTTTATGACCTGATCTCTGTTTATATAGTCTGTTCCTGGCTTTGGCTTTAAATCTTTGGCAGATAATCTGTTAGATAATCTTTCGGTATAAAGGGACCCTTAGGTTCTGCACATTTCTAGCAACTTTATTTCCCATATAGCAATAACGCCCCCTGCTGTGCTCTCCATATAGTAGTAATGCCCCAAGCTGTGCTCTCATTTAGTAATAATGCCCCCATACTGTGCTCTCCATATATTAGTAATGTCCCCTGCTGTGCCCCATATAGTAGCAAATGCCCCCTGCTGTCCTCTCCATATAGTAATAATGCCCCTTGCTGTGCCCTCCATATAGTAATAATGTCCCCGCTGTACCCCATATAGTAATAATGCTCCTTGCTGTGCCCTACATATAGTAATAATGCTCCTGTTGTGCCCCTTATAATAAAAATGCCCACTGTTGTGCCCTTCATAGTAATAATTTCGTCCGTGCTGTTCCCCTCAGTAATAATGCCCCCCTGCTGTGACCTCCATTGTAATAATGCTTACCATACTGTACCCCTCATACTACTGAGCCCCCCACCCGCTGTGCACCAATAAAAAAAAAACAAAAAAAAAAAAAACATCATACTCACCGGGCTGTGTGGATGCAGGGACCTCTTCTTCATCTTCTGGCTCCAGCCTGTGTGCCGCACGGATGGATCCACCAGCAGGCATCATGACATCACATCATCACACCTGCTAGAGGGATCACGTTTCAGCGCCCCATAGGCTGCAGGCATGAAGTGCCAGCGGCCTGTGGGGTTGAATGTAGGAGCAGGACACTGACAGTTCCTGCACCTACATTCTGTTCACTTCAAAGTTTAGCCTGCTCACCCTGCATTACAGTGAGCGGACAGAACATAAAAGTGGACAGTGCATCCCTAAAAGCTGCGCGGGTGCATCTTCTAGGGATGCTTAAAGTAACTAAGTCACAATTCTCGCCGGGATCCCACGGCACCCCAGTTGGGAACCGCTGCAATAAATACTGCTCCACCTGAAGGGAACAAACATAACAGTCCAGCAGCCTTGTTCCCTTCCTACCCCCTTTTTACAAATAGCAGAATGGATACCCCTCATCATCCAGTGTTAGCTCTTCTCTTCTCACTTTATTTCTCCTCCACACCACTATTCAGAGACCCAGGACATGTTGTCTCCCTGGTAATGTTACCCTGACAGAGGGAGTTTCTTTCATTGTTTGGCAGCTCCCCTGAGCTTTCCATGTTCCCCACATTTGGGCCTTAATGACCAGGCTCATTTTTCAAAATCTGACCTGTCTCACTTTATGTGCTTATAGCTCAGTGATTCTTTAACGTATGCTAGCGATTCTGGGATTGTTTTTTCCTAACATATGGTACTGTATGTTAGTGGCAAAATTTGGTCACTGTGTTGTGTGTTTTTTTGTGAAAAACATCAAAATATAATGAAAAATTTGCACTTTACAAACTTTGAAATTCTTTGCTTCTAAAAAAAGAAAGTCACATGACAAAAATTAGTTAGTCACATTATCAATATGTCCTCTTTTATTCTGGCTTCATTTCGTAAACATATTTTGCTTTTTAGGGTGTTATGGGGCTTAGAAATGTATCAGCAAATTATCAAATTTTCATGAAATTTCCAAAACTGATTTTTTTAGGGACCAGTTCTTTTTTTTAAGTTGATTTAGGAGGCTTGTATACTGGAAACCCCCATAACTGACCCCATTTTGGAAACTAGACACCTTAAAGAATTAATCTAGGGGTATAATGAGCATTTTAACCCTACAGGGGCTGGAGGAAAGTATTCACAATTAGGCCGGAAAAAAATGGAAAATATACATTTTCCAATAATATGTTTATTAGGATTAAAGTATCTCATTTTCTTAATAAACATGAGAGAAAATGCATCCCAAATTTTGTAACGCAGGTTCTCCTGAGTACAATGGTACCCCATATGTGGGCATAAACCACTGTATGGGCAAACAGCGGGGCTCAGAAGGGAAGGAGTGTCAATTAGCATTTCCAGTTCAGATTTTGCTGAAGAAGTTTCTGAGCGCCAGGTGCGTTTGCAGCGCCCCTGTAGTGTCAGCAGAATAGAACCCCCCCCCCAAAAGTCACCCCATTTTGGAAAGTACACCCCTCAAAGAATGCATCTTGGGGTTTGGTGACCATTTTGACCCCACAGGTATTAGAGGAAAGTATTCAAAAGAAGACAGTAAAAATGAAAAAAAATTATTTTTCCAATAACATGTTTGTTTAGTTTGAAATTTCTCAATTTCACTAGGAACAGGGGAGAAAAAGCACCCCAAAATTTGTAACGGAGGTTCTCCTGAGTACAATGGTACCCCATATGTGCGCATAAACCACTGTATGGGCACACAGCAGGGCTCAGAAGAGAAGGAGTGTCATTTTAGTGACAGGCAATATGTGGGTGTTTACTGGTTATCTGGGGTGGTAATGGACAATCTTGGGGTGTTTACTGGCTATCAGAGGTGGCAACAGGCAATCTAGTGTGGTTATGGGCAATCTAGGGGGGTTACGAGCAGTCTGTGCCAACCTGGGGTGGTTACGGTCAACCTGGGGTGGTTACGGTCAACCTGGGGTGGTTACGGTCAACCTGGGGTGGTTACGGTCAACCTGGGGTGGTTACGGTCAACCTGGGGTGGTTACGGGCAATCTGGGGGTGTTTACTGGCTGTATGGGGTGGTTATGGGCAATCCTGGGGTGTTTATGGGCAATCTGGGGGTGTTTACTGGCTGTATGGGGTGGTTATGGGCAATCCTGGGGTGTTTTCTGGCTATCTGGGGTGGTGACGAGCAATCTGGTGGTGTTCACTGACTATCTGGGGTTGCGACGCAATCTGGGGTTGCGACGCAATCTGGGGTGGTGACGGGCAATCTGGGGTGGTGACGGGCAATCTGGGGCGGTGACGGGCAATCTGGGGTGGTTACAGGCAGTCTGTGGCAATCTGGGGAGATTACAGGCAATCTGGGGTATTGACGGGCAATCTGGGGTGGTTACGGGCAGTCTGGGATGGTTACGGACTATCTGGGGTGATTACGGGCAATCTGGGGTGATTACGGGCAATCTGGGGTGATTACGGGCAATCTGGGGTGATTACGGGCAATCTGGGGTGATTACGGGCAATCTGGGAAGATTACGGGCAATCTGGGAAGATTAGGGGCAATCTGGGGAGGTTACGGGCAATCTGGGGAGGTTACAGGTAATGATGGGGGATATACTTCTGCAACCTAGATGGCCACAGGCTGCAGAAGTACAACTCCCATCATGTCCTGTCAGCAGGACATGGTGGGAGTTTGACTTCTTCGGGGGGGAGAGCAGTGATCTCACCTGTCCTGGTCCTCTGCTGGGCGAGCGGGCGCCCGGGGGGGTTGAGTTGCTGCTGGTTGGGGGCCGTACACCTGAGGTCCGTCGGGTGCCGCTGAGCGAGGGGGCCGCCAACCTGAGGCCAGGGCAGGTGCAGCAGGACCTGGTGCACACCAGGATGCACGGCACCAGGGAGCAGGAGGACGGGGGAGCCGGGTGCAGGGTGAGTTGTGGGGGGTGCGTAGGCAGTCCGGAATCCTGGCCACTTTCCTGATGTACATAAGGAAAGTGCCCGTGATTCCGGCACTCCCATAGACTTCTATGGGGGCGCCCGGGCCAGAATTCCGGACAAAAGTAGGACATGTCCTATTTTTTCCGGATCATTTTTCCCGAACTGACACCGGAAGGGTGTCCGTGCCTAATTAAAGTGTATGGGTCTGGGGGGCGTGGCTAGCAGCGCATGGTGGCGGACGCTTAGACAAGGAGCTCCGCTCTCACAAATGGCCAACAGCGGCTCACAGCGATAATCAGCCCTAATAAAATCCCGCAGGAGGTCCCTCTCATACCCGAGCGGTATCGCCCGACATTAATGAGGACCAGGAGGAAGCAGAAGAAGAGCCCCATGAAGCTCACACACTTCTTCCCGGCCTCGGCTGGATCCCAAGATGGCGCGGCGGGACTCTCCTCATCCCAGATGAGTACAAATAAGACTGCTGCCTACTCCTCACCAGCCTCCGCCTGCTCCTCTTCGGCATCTGCCTTGTCACCGGCGGATAGCAGAGCATCTCCTCGACTGCATACAACCGAGACTGACACCCGCCATACCCCTCCATCACAGGGTAAGCACAGGCATGCTGCCTCTCCAGAGTTGGCGCCATATCATGTAACAGCAGCAGACATGCTGTCCCCACACCATGCTCAAGCACTCCCTGTGACAGAACCAGCAATGAGAGCCATGATTGCAGAGTTGAAAGCTGCCCTGCACACAGAAATACACTCTATCACTGCCTTGCAGAAGGAAATCACTTCCCTGGGGGGCCGTACTGCTCATATAGAGGAGAAAATGACAGAATTCACCACATCGCATAATATGGTGGTGGATACTACGAATGTAATGGAGGATGAGATAGCCGCGCTGAAGCTCAAAATTGCTGACATAGAAGACCGGTCGTGGCGCAATAACCTGCGATTTCGCAGTATCCCCGAATCGGTAAAGCCGGAAGACCTGCAAGAATTTCTCACCCACTACTTTGTTGCACTTCTCCCCCAGGCCGAAACCATTCATTTGCTCATAGACCGGGCGCATAGGCTCCCCAAGCCCAGGAGCTTAGCTGTGAGTACACCACGGGACACTATAGCAAGGATCCATTTCTTCCGCACAAACGAGATGCTAATTGAGGCGGCTAGACGCAACCCTGAGCTGCCTGACCGCTTTAAAGATATCCTAATATCCACGGATCTCTCTGCAGCGACACTGGCTAGGTGTCGGGAGTTTGCCATAGGAACAAAGATCCTTAGGGATAACGCCATTGCTTACAAATGGGGCTTTCCTGTGAAACTCATCATTACCCACAAAGGGACCAAACATGTCGCACAAACACCGGCTGCACTTTGTCGCCTATGCACTGACTGGGATCTGATTGCAGCAGAAGATGCTGATGTTCCGCGTCCCACCCGACGGTCCCCTAAAATTCAGGAAAAGTGGGGCGTGTCTAGCCATGGAGGAGTAGAGACGCAGGGAACCAGAGCTCCGGACCAAACCTGCCCTAAACCAGTGTTTCCAGCCAGCTGTCATGGGGAAAACCTCCAAGAGGAACAAGGGGAAGCCCTCTACCAGACCCTCCACGCCACAGATGGACCTGGAGAGCTACTTTACCCGCTCCCAGCCGCCCCGAACCCAGCCCGCTCCGGTGAGTTCCGACGCCATGACAGCCGCGGCCGCACCACCTCCCCTCATGAGCGCCGGATCTCCTGTCTGCTCCTCGGTGACCGGACATGCCGCACACACGGCGGGTGGCAAAGACCGGTCTCCCCCGCAGCAGCAATCCTCCGCCGATGAGGCGGATGCCAGAGTCGGATCCTGTGCGCTCCAAGATGGCGCCGCGCACGTGGGCTTCTCTCCTCCGCAGATCTCCATGCCGGCGGTGAGTGAGGCGCCCCTCCCCCACCTCACACTGAGGGCGGCTGACAGCGCTGCTACCCAGTCCACCGAGGCCCCGAACCCTCAACCAGCACCCCTGCTGGTGGATTTCTGGTCAGATGACCCTGCCCAGGTAACAGCAGCATCTTCCCCAGCCCGCCCAGACCCACGACAACAGCTCCCCAATAAGGCACATGCCCCTGAGTGTGGGACGCATGGCTCTCCTCACCATATGACTGTCCTTGAGCTGCCACCATCCCCAGCCATTGGGCCTGATCCTGCCCGGCACTCCTCTCCCTCCTGGTCCACGGGCTCCTCCTGGGGGATCTCCCCAACACGTAGCCTGGGTCCCCCTCCTGCCGAACCCCATATACTTGGCACATCCCTGCAACCGGCCCAGGGGAGCTCCCCTTTCATACAGCCTGCTTCACAGTCCAGAATGGCGTCCCCAGGCAACCTGGATGTTACCCATAGCTTAGAGGGGACCCCGCCAATATTGCGCACACAGCCCGCTACTGGCTACTCAGGCACTCCCATTCGTACTGCGCCATCAACACCGATCCATCTGTCACACGTCTCAGCCTCTGTAATGGACAGACCTGTCACGCTTGCAGACCTACACTCCATTATGCATTCGCTGCCCACAAAGGAGGACATTTCCTCACTGGCCAAACAGATGGTAGAAGAATGCAAGCAAGAATTTGCCAAATTCAATGCTGAACTTTCATCACTCACTACCAGAGTATCAGCTCTGGAAACAACACAGGATTCCGCCTCGTCTACAATGCAAGCTCTACAGTCGTTGGTCCACCAACACACCAATCAACTTTTCACTCTCCAACAACACCTGGATGATGTGGAAAACAGGACCCGGAGGAACAATATCCGCATAAGAGGACTCCCTGAGTCAGTACAGCCCAACGAACTTTGGCCCGCTGTAACTTCTATCTTTAATGACCTTCTGGGCAGACCCTCCACGGCGCCAATCGAGCTGGATAGAGTACATAGAGCACTCCGCCCTCCGAGCCAAGACGAGCAACACCCACGGGACGTCATTTGCAGAGTCCATTTTTATGCCATTAAAGAGGATATTCTTCAAAGCGCAAGGAAACGCCAAAGTTTCATTTATAAAGGGGCATCAATCCTTTTCTTTCCTGATTTGTCCAGGCACACTCTGGCACAAAGGGCAGCTCTCAAACCGATCCTAGGCGAGCTCAGAGATAAGAATATCCCCTACCGTTGGGGATTCCCGTTTTCCCTGTCTGTACGCAGGAATGGACATACCCACACACTCCGCACTCCAGATGACCTGCCAAGCTTCCTACAGGATCTGGACTTGCAAAATATCTCTTTACCGGATTGGCCGACGATGACTACCTTCACCTCCAAGAGGCCCCCGCAACGCTCGCCCCACAGGCCTGCTGGGTTTCCGGGACTGCGCTGGAGAAGCCCGCGTCGACGCGGCCCCCGTACCCTAAGCGGGTCCTCTGCTGCTCGCGAGGCGGCACCATCCGCCTCTGGAGAGGCCCCTTGATTCTTTCACGCTGGTAATCAGTACAACGAGCCCCAGTGATCTCTCCCCTTGTTCTGATAGTACCTTTGCCAGTAATGGCAATTGATATACCAGCGACCTGACCAGGACTGCAACATTCATGTGTTACATATGCTGGACTGAAAGTATCCTTTACATTATATGTTTTCTCTTTTTGGTTCCGGTAGCGATTTGATGCCATTAACACCGTATTTTCTTCCCCCCAATAGGTGAAGGGCCTGTTGTTGGTCCCTTGTTATAGTCTTTCTATAAAATAGTCTACGCTGCAGTTTACATTACTGCTTGTGCTCTTTTTCTCTCTGTCCTTCTTCTCTTTTCCTCTCTCTTCCTTCTCTCTTTCACGCCTTCTTCCGATACGTAACGTGGACATTCCTATTCTATTTCTCTTCTTCTCTCCCTTTCTCCTTCTTCCTCCCACCGCAGGGACTCCCTTCCCCCCTTCCCCTGACTACACTATCCCTCACTCCCCCCCTCGGACGCCATGGCAGACCTTAAAATTGCTTCCTTTAATGCCAAAGGCCTCAACACCCCTGAATAACGAGCACAAATTCTTCGCCATTTCCACAAACAAAAGGTTCACATAATATGTTTCCAAGAGACGCATTTTAAAGAGGGTCATGCACCTAACATTAAAAACCGCCATTACTCCACATGGTTTTATGCCAACAATCCGCAATCTAGGTCTCGCGGTGTAGCTATAGCTGTTCATAACTCCCTACCCCACCAATTCCTGAACTGCACCATAGACCCTGCTGCCCGCTACATTGTACTCTCCCTGTCCATAGGGGGCCATGTCTTCACAGTGTTAAATGTATACGCTCCAAACTCTAACCAAATCTCCTATCTCCTTGGTTTTGTAGATGTGGTATTACCGCTGCTTAGGGGCACCACAGTGCTGTGTGGAGACCTCAATCTCACCTTAGACCCCACCCTTGATAACTCCACTGGTCGCTCTTCCCATTCGTATTCCGCTATCAAAAAGCTCAAACGATCGTTTGCTCTCCTCCAAGTGTATGATGTCTGGCGTTTATTACACCCGACGGACAGGAATTATAGCTTCTACTCCCCCCCGCATAACTCGTACAGTCGGCTGGACTACATATTGGTTCAACATAATGCCCTTCCCTGGCTTATCTCCTCAACCATTGGCAACATCCTGTGGTCCGACCACGCCCCAGTAGTATGTTCACTGCGCCTGCCTTTTCTCACTAGGGGGGAATGGACCTGGAGACTAAACGAGTCTCTTCTGCTGGATGAAATCTGTGTTGCAGATGTACGCCAGACAATCGCCAACTTCATGGCTGACCATTCTCGGGACCCCACATCCCCTATGATGAAATGGGAGGCGGCCAAATGTGTGCTCAGGGGGATCTTCATAAAACATGGGACCCGTCTCAAAAAAGACCGTGCGCAATCACTGAAACTAGCACTACAGAAAGTGGCGGACCTTGAACTGGCCCACAAACGCGCCCTCTCCACTCCCGTTCTCAGAGATCTTCAAAACGCTCGACAGGAAGCCAAGCGTTTGCTGGACTCCTCTCATAAGCGTATCCTGCAACTATGTCGTAGTAGGTTCTACGAATTTGGGAATAAGAGTGGGCGCATGTTGGCCAGGGCACTTAGAGATTGCATAGATCAGACACACATTCCTAGCATTAAATCCCCAGAGGGACGAGTGGCACATACCACTCCGGAGATAGCTGAGATATTAGGGCCTACTACACAGACCTCTACCACCTGCCCACCCCCGCCGCCGTCACCGACTAGATGCCTTCCCTGACCCTGGATCCCCCACACTAGACCCCTCTGTTGCGGAAGAGATGGACTCCCCATTCTCTCAAACTGAGCTGTTGGGGGTCATATCCTCCCTTCCCGGCGGGAAGAGCCCTGGGCCTGACTGCCTAACGGCCAAATTCTATAAATTACTAGGTAGTGATCTAGCCCCATTACTGTTGTCGGCCTTCAATACTGTCTCTCCATCCTCCCCCTTCCCCTCCCACTCTACTTTGGCACATGTCGCGGTCCTCCCTAAACCGGGCAAGGACCCCCAGGTTTGTCCTAGCTACAGGCCCATATCTTTTTTAAACGTGGACCTCAAGGTCTTTGCCAAACTAGTAGCTAACAGATTGGGTCCTCACCTTCCAAACCAATCCATCCGGACCAGGTGGGCTTTGTCCCGGGGCGGGAGGCCCGCGACAATACACTGAAAACCTTAGATATCATGCACTACGCCCAAACGAACAATATCCAACTTATGATTTTATCGCTAGACGCGGAAAAAGCGTTCGATAGAATATCCTGGCCCTCTCTCATGAGCACGCTCCAACACATAGGCCTAGGCCCCACACTTACTTCCAAAATCCTTTCTCTGTACCATAATCCTACTGCTCGTCTAAAAATTAATGGCTCCCTGTCGGCCCCATTCTCTATATACAATGGGACGAGACAGGGATGCCCGTTATCCCCCCTTCTCTATGTGCTCATTATGGAGCACCTTTTGGCATCTATTCGATGCAACCCTGACATTTCAGGCATCAAGATTGGAGACGTTGAATATAAATGCTCTGCCTTTGCAGACGACCTTTTGGTCTATATCACTAATCCCCACACGTCTCTACCACCTTTGATGCGGGAACTGTCAACCTTTGGCACGTGGTCAAATTTCAAAATTAATGCAACTAAATCTGAGGCCCTTAATGTCTCCTTGCCGACGCATACTGTAGCCTCCTTTAAAACATAGTTTCCCCTTTAAATGGCCCTCAGCGGGCATTAAATACCTAGGGGTACACATCCCACCGGACCTATTGTCACTATTCCGTTGCAACTTTCAAACCTTGCTCTCTCATTTTAAAGCCCAATTAACTCTGTGGAACCGTAGGGAGTTCTCATGGTTCGGTAGAGTTAATATTCTCAAGATGACCCTGCTACCAAAATTATTATACCTCCTACAAACAATACCCATTCACATTCCCACGTCCTACTGGCGCTCACTACAACATCAGTTTGGGCTGTTTGTGTGGCCAACGGGGAGACCACGAATCAATCGAAAAACCCTTTTTCGTTCCAAAGACACAGGCGGAGTGGGTTTACCTAACTGCCATCTCTATTATTTGGCCACCATGCATGCCCGTCTCTTGGACTTACTGCATAGCCGGGAGTCTAAATTATGGGTGCGCATAGCACAGAGTGTCTATTTTCATTCACTCGCTGCCCTTCCTTGGTCCGGACTCCCATCCCCCTCTGCACTCTCCTCCCTCTCGTTCACTACGGCCCATCTGCTCTCGGCCCTCCACCCTTCCTCCACTAAAATTCCTTGGTGGACCCTAAGGGCCCACTATTGTCCGTGACTGATCATCCCGCCTTCCTACCTGGCCACTCCCCCAACCCTTTCCTGGGAGCTACCAAACTCCTACCTCTCCGGTTCTCCGTAATCCTTTCACCGAGTGGCCTTTTACCCCTCTCTTCTATTGTCCCAGACCCGATCCTCCAAGGCCGCAATTTCCTTGCATACTCCCAGCTCCTCCACTTTTACACTTCCATTAAAAACCACCACAATCTGCACAGGCCTCTCTCAGACTTTGAGAGCCTGTGCCTGTCCCCTCCTTGCCCCCCACATGCCATTTCCCTCCTTTACCGGCTGTTGCTGTCTGCTTGGTCCTCTTCGCTGCCTCCATACTGCTCAGCCTGGGAACGGGAGTTGAACAAGCAATTCACTGAACCCCAGTGGTCTAAATGCTTTACTCTGTCACATAAAGCGGTGGTTGCGAACAGGGCTCAGGAGACTAGCTACAAAATCGTCTCCCGTTGGTATAGGGTCCCAGAACAGCTCCATAAATGGTACCCAACGGTACCCGATGTTTGCTGGCGCTGTGGCGCGGACGTGGGCACTATGACTCACATATGGTGGGCTTGCCCTTCCATCAGATACTTTTGGTCTACGGTTCTCACTGTCATTACCTCAATAACTGGGGTCACTATTCCAGACTCACCCGAGGCCATCCTACTCTACATGTTTGACATGTCTGTCACTAAGTATAAGAAATCCCTAACCCGCCACCTGCTACAGGCGGCTAAAACAGTCATCCCACGTAGATGGAAATCCCCCGATCCACCTACTATGTCGGAGTGGCTGGCCGAAGTCTCCCTCACTCAGCGCATGGAAGACTTAATTGCCCTAACTCCCAAAGACACCAAGCGCTACAACAAAACCTGGTTCTATTGGTCGGAGTTACTACACCCCGACACTTACCGCAACCTTACCGATGAACCCCCCCCTGCGGTGGGATGAGGGCTTACCCCCTTACTCCCCCCCTCCCTGCTATATTCCACTCTCCCCCGTTTCCTTTTCTCTCTCTTTTCTTCCTTTCTATCTACATGCTTTAATTATGGTTCACTTCCTACACTCACTTGCTATGCAGGGCCTATTGAGGCCCCTTTGTTTAGAACACTATTGCGCCAGATTGTCGTTAATGCTTTCTGACTTTATTTTGAATGATCTGGTTATGGTTATTGTCTATGTCTTATTGTTATATGGATATTGGTCACTGTCATGATGACCCTCGTGTATCTGCCCCAACATTACCTCATATGATACCGAAGTTACTATATCACAGTTTCTGATGTTTTTTCAGCATATTTGCGGCGCTGACCGCGCCCTGTTCTCACATACTGCCTTAACGTCATTCTATTGTAATACTTTGCTTTTGAAAGTAATAAAAACTTTAAATCTTAAAAATTCAGGAAAAGTGGACCACTGTACATAGGAAGAAGCGCACAGCCTGATGGTTTCCCGACATGGGTACACTATAGTGCCTTCTCCACTGGTATTTTAGCCCGTTTCAGGACCCTGACGCACGTTACTTGGTTGCCTATTTTGTTTTTTCTCGCCTCAGGCTGCCAGGGCTGACTACTGAACATTATTGGCTGTCTCACATGGTTTGTTGATGGTTTGTGAGTTGCCTTTTTCTACCCCCCTGTACGTTTACGTACACTGCTTCATACACTACTTACTGTTGGACGTTCTGGGTACATACCTAAACATTTTGTTTGTATTTTTGTTCTGTTTGTTCATGTCCTATCTGTCCTTCGCTTATGTCCGTCCCTTGCTACGTGTTTTTCTTTATGCCTCCGTATCTGAGCCATGTCTAAGATTAATATACTGTATAGACCGGCCTCCAGCGTCCAAATTTCAACTTTGCAATGGGGATTAAAATTCTCTCTATTAACGCCAAGGGATTGAATTCCCCCTTTAAAAGGTCAATGCTTTGGAATGAAGCGCATATCTCTAAAGCTGACATTGTCTGTGTTCAGGAAACACATCTGTTAGAGACAGATATACATAGACTTAAGAACAAACGCTTTCCTAATGTATTTACTGCCCCTGCTCCTAATAAAAAAGGAGGGGTGGCGATCGCGATACTGTTGCCTTTGCCCTAAAGCGGGTTGAGTTGGATGCTGGAGGTAGGTTTCTTGTCCTAGTGTGCTCCCTAAACAATGTGAATTATACATTATCCTTTTTATATGCCCCGAAAAGGAAGCAATGTGCTTTCTTACGTTCTACACTTCGGAAAGCGGCTGATTGGGTACAAGGTGCACATATTGTCATAGGAGACCTTAACAGTGCGCTATGGCCCTCCATGGACTCAACCTCTAAGACACCGGTGTCTGAACTGTCACCAGTGTATTCTGTTCTCAATAAGGCTGGGTTGTATGATGCGTGGAGGGTGTGTCATCCGACAGAGAGGGATTTTACGTACTATTCAGCCCCGCATAAAATCTATACGCGTATTGATTACATTTTAGTGGAAAAAAATACCCTGCCCCTGGTTGACCATACGGAGATCAGAACCATTACATGGTCGGACCACGCCCCGATTTCCCTAACGCTGAGGGCGTCCTATCCCCATCCCAACTCTGTATGGAGGTTAAATAATTATGTTCTCCAGCATCCCGATTATCAGAAAATTACAGCATCCCGGGTGCGGGATTTCTTTCTGTCGAATGACACAGGAGACACGTCCAACAGCACGCTCTGGTGCGCTTTTAAAGCCACTATTAGGGGGCACTTCATTAGTCAGACTACTTACGACAGAAAACATAGAACACAGCAACAACTGACCCTGCAGAGTGAGCTCGCTGATCTACACAGGCTTAACAAACTGTCCTTTTCCATGGAAAGGGCAGCGAATATCTCCAAAATTCAAGATCAATTGCATACCCTAAACTTGTACAAACATGACTTAGCGCTGAGACGTCTGAAGATGTCCCATTACTGGCAGGGTAATAAGGCGGGGGCACTACTCGCCAAACAACTTAAACACAGAGCTGCGAAAATGCGTATCCCCTATATGAAAAAGCATGATGGGACCACTGTGTTTGACCCTCAGGGCATGGCGAACTGTTTTGCTGCTTATTATACATCACTTTATAACCTTAAGTCTGATAGACAGACCCCGCAACCTACTGCGGAAGCTATAAATTCCTTTTTAAAGGATGCTTGTCTTCCATCCCTGCCTCAGGCCACACTTGAGGACATGTCATCCGACTTCACCGCTGAAGAAATATGTAAACTTTTCAAAACTTTAAAAAACAACAAGTCGCCAGGTCCTGACGGGATGACTAATGAATTTTATAAGATACATGGACCAGCACTAGCTCTCTACCTTGCCCATACCTTCAATGATTTTGCCTCGGGCCACTGCCCTCCTGGGGAGATGTTGGAAGCTATAATTGTTACATTGCCCAAACCTGGCAAGGCAGCGGACACTTCTGCCAACTTCAGGCCCATCTCGTTATTAAATAGGGACCTGAAGCTATATGCTAAATTGCTTGCCTCAAGATTAGTCGAGGCCCTTCCTTCTGTCATCAGTGGTGACCAGGTGGGGTTTGTGGCGGGTCGTCAGACAATAGACGGCACTTGTCACTTTATCAATATTATTTCTAGGGCATGCTCCGGTCAAACGCCTTCTCTGCTCCTTTCTTTGGACGCGGAGAAGGCGTTTGATCGAGTGCATTGGGGTTACCTACGGGCTGTCTTGGAACACTTTGGCCTGCCCCCTAGACTGATTATGGCCATTATGGCCCTATACTCCTCTCCTACGGCACGAGTCCTTAATGCTGGATCCCTATCTAACCCCTTTCACATTACCAACGGCACCCGTCAGGGGTGCCCACTGTCGCCCCTGATTTTTGCCCTGGTGATGGAGCCATTTGTTCAACACATACGCAAATCTACAGCTTTAGCGGGTGTATCATTGGATGGACAGGACCATCGCATCGACTTATTTGCCGATGATGTGATCATCTCCATCACTGATCCCCATAACTCCCTCCCCTCGGTTATGGCCATTATAAATAGATTTAGTTCAGTGAGCTATTATAAACTAAACATTACTAAAACTGTCATCCTAGATATAAACATCCCTCCCGCATCTAAACAGAGTCTAAAGAGTCAATTCCCATTTCAATGGTCCGAAGGTGAAATTACCTACTTAGGGATCCTGCTAACCAAATCCCCTAATAAACTAATCTCTCTCAACTGCACTGCCCTTATGTCAGAACTTAATGCCGATATTGCTTCTTATTCTTCCATACCAATCTCATGGATAGGGCGCATCACTGTGGCTAAAATGATGCTCTTGCCAAAAATTTTATACCTGTTTCGCAATATGCCAGTAGTGATCCCCCCTGCCAATCATCCGTAAACTACAGAACATACTGATGAAGTTTATTTGGCTGAATACTAGACCTAGAGTTGCAGCTAAGGTGCTTTATGCACCTACCCGATTGGGAGGATTGGGATGTCCCTGCCTCCTCTCATACTACAGGGCAGCAATGCTCGACCAGGTCAAGACCTGGTGGAACAATAATCCCTCGTCAGCTAAATGGGTGGACATGGAGGCACGCTCCCTTGGGGTGTCCTCCATGTCGGATTGGCTGTGGGCAGCTCGTATACCTGCCTCCCCCACTCTGTCACCCACACCTACTATTAAAGCAGGGATAAAAATGTGGACCATGGAGTTGCCTACGAGGAGTTTATGCCTGGCTAGAATTAAGGACCTCCCTCTTGCGGCCATCCAGCTCTTTCTGGGGAGTATTGACCTCAGGCCCTGGATTGTTGCAGGAATTAAGACTGTAAATGATATGGCAAAAGGGAAGGAGCTGATGCTATTTAAGGATATTGTAGATAAGTTTCACCTCAGCAACAGGGACTTTTACAAGTATCTCCAAGTACGGCACCTCATCTCCTCCCTCAATTGGCCATGGGATGCACCCCTAACACCTTATGAAAAATTCTTCCTTAACCCCTCCAGGGTGACTAAAGGTATCTCTACTGCTTATACGAATATTGTGTCTAAGACTTGCCCCACTACCTTTTCATTTCAAGTCAAATGGGAGCTGGACCTTGGCCATTCCTTCACTGCTGAGCAATGGGCCTTTGTGTTTCAATTACCCCATAGAGTGTCTAAATGTGTAAATCATTTGGAGGCGTGTAGAAAACTCCTTTATCGCTGGTACTATACACCTTACAGACTTTCTAGAATTTACCCCTCAGTGTCTCCGATGTGCTGGAGATGCGGGGCTCTAATTGGTACCTTAATTCATATCTGGTGGCAGTGCAAGGCCGTGAAGGAACTATGGTCACGGGTTCATGCAAAGGTGGAGGCTATTGTGCACCTCAGCCTTCCATGGGGTCCCGAAGTAGCACTTTTGTCCCTGGGACTAGAAGACCTCTCCGTTCACCACCTAACTATAATTTTCCACTTTCTCATGGCCACACGTACGGCCATAGCTAAGAATTGGAAATCTACAACCCTCCCCTCCATTGAAAGTATTGCTGCTGTGGTGAACCATAACTGTCATGGAAGGTTTAGTGGCCAGACGTCAACATAGTTACTCCTCTTTCCGTGCTAGATGGGAATTGTGAAGCGACCATTATCTAGAAACTTAGTTGTAAAACGTGTGCATTCAGATTGTTATTCTTTATTTTCCCCTCGAAATTTGAAGGACTAGATAGGACTGTTTGAAGTTTGTTATTATATTCTTGTTGCACCACTGCGGTCGGTGATGCCTCCTTCTGTTTCCCTCCCATCTGTATGTGCCCCCCAATCCCCATTCCCCTCCCCCCTTCCCTGCTCCTCACCAGGGCAGGTTACTACGGCCTCTGCTTCCTGACTGTAACCTTCCTCCCCCTTCCCTCCCCTACCCTAATTGCACAATACTTGTACTTCATCTTTGCGTGTACTGAATAACTGAGCCATTCCTCTGTATTGTGTACCTTTTATGTTTTGAAAAAATAAAACAAAGTGTTATAAAAAAAAAAAAGTGTATGGGTCCGGAAAACTGTCCGGATTTCCTGATAGGAAATCCGGGTGGTTTTTCCGGACGTGTGAAGGGGGCCTCACTGAGGAGTACAGGCAGTCTCTTACAGATAAGTGAAAATGAAAGTACCTAGAGACTGCAGGAGGAGGTAAAGATGATGTTTTGGAGCCTAACTCTGGTGATTTCATACCATAAACCTATCTGTGTGTACCTAATGCATACATAGAGCTGTCCCCATGACTGAATGCAGAGGTTGTTGGGGAAGGGAAGGAGCTTACAGGCTTGTTTGCTTGAGGGGGAGGGGAAATCAGAGGGGGCTGGACCAGGGAGCAAAGCTGAGCAAGCCTAGCTAAATAGGAAGTGCAGAGGAGCACCATAGTTGTAAAAACAGTCTCTGAGGGTGATAATAAATGGCCATTTCAGGCTATATAGCTACACAGGGGTGTAATAAGTGGTGTCCCTGAAGAACAAGCAAATTTTTATTTTTTTTTGTCATACAAAACTTTGTATTGTATGTTATGTTAGTGAATGGCCCCCTTCCCCGTGTTCCCCCCACCCATGCTAGACCCGGAAGTGTAGTGTTCTATACTCACATGATCCGTGTCGACCCCCGTCCGCCATCTTCCGACCGTCCCTCGTGCCGGCTGCCCTCTGCTGCATCATCAGCCGCTCAGCCGCGATTGGGACGTTTAGAGCTGTTTGGCCAGCCGCTCGCTCAAAGATTACATCATTGTCACAAGATGGCGGACGGGGGTCGACACGGATCAGGTGAGTATAGAGAACTACACTTCTGGGTTTAGCGTGGGCGAGGGGAAACGGGGAAGGGGGCCATTCACTAACATAACATACATTACAAAGTTGTATAACTTTGTAATGTATGTTATTTAGTGAATAATTGTTTAGCGCCGCACTACCCCTTTAAGGACTGTGTTCTCTCCTAGTTTTCTTCCTACCTCTCTGACTGCTCCTTCAGTGTATCCTTATCGGGCTCTAATTCTTCTCCCTTACCTCTCTCTGTTGGGGTTCCCAATGGATCAGTCCTGGGTCCCCTCTTCTTCTCCCTCTATACAGCCCCCATTTGACATACCATCAGCAGGTTTGGCCTTCAATACCATCTCTACGCCGATGACACCCAGCTATATACCTCTTCCCGTGACATCACCCCTGCATTTCTACAAAATACCAGTGACTTTCTGTCCGCTGTCTCTAACACTATGACCTCTCTCTTTCTCAAACTTAATCTCTCTAAAACTGAACTTCTTGTATTCCCTCCCTCTAACCAACCCAAACCCGACATCTCAATCAGTCTGTGGTACTAGCATCACATGGAAAGAGATCAGTTGAGGGAAAACGACTGATTCTGAGTTAATCACATCTTTCGGGGAGGTTTTAAAATTTATAGTTGTTAGCCGCACATCTTCCTTTGTAAACAGGGGATGTGTGGCCAATAGCAAAGAGAAACTGACTATTTTAATTTCAGTTTCCAGATCACGCAAGCAGTGCATACATAACTTGTGTGATCTGGCATCCTGGCCATTTTCTCTAATTCTGCTCTCTGGCAGCCACTGTATGTTCAGGCCACTGTCTCCTCCTACTACACCCAGGGCAAAATACCCATACGCATGTGGCAGAAATTCTTAGTTGAATCATATCAATTATCCTTAATGCTATCATTAGGAGAAATGTTACAGGTACAATAACTTTTTTGTGAGGCTTTCTGAATCATCATCATAATTTTATACATTTAGGATGTTTGTTATAAACCAGTATCTAGGAATCCTTATTGACAGTATTCTTTAGAATTAAAGTGTCACTGTTGTTTTATATATTTTTTTTTCCCCAGAAATCAATAGTCCAGGCGATTTTAAGAAACTTTGTAATTGGGTTTATTAGGCAAATATGCCATTATCTGCATTTAAAAAGACTTTTTCCAGGTCCCCCCCTTCTCTCCTTTCTGTCATCCACTGCTCAGAATCAGGAAATCTCGACTATTTTACATCAGTCGGATCCTGTCTGTTCTATGGAGAGGGGAGGAGGAAGGAAGGAGATTAGTTGGCAGCAGAGAACAAAGGATGACCTAGCAGGGAGCCCTGAAATCTCCTATCCAGAGGTCAGTGACATCAGAGGAGATGGCCTGGTGATGTAGCTGTATTTAACTCTTTGTTGTCCTGTTTTGGTGCCTCATCTCCTTCTACCCCTCCCCTCTCCATAGAGAACAATGAAGACAGGGGGTGTGTGTGTGGGGGGGGGGGGGGGCTTCAAACTGCTTTTTCATGATAAAAATGCATTTTTCGGCTAATAAACCCACAAACTTTCTCCTGTACTATTGATTTCTGCAAAAAAAAAAATTAACGACCGTGACACTTTAAGGTTGCCTATAAATTGGAAAACTTGCACTCAGTATAGCCAGTGTTCAGTTTGACAGTAAATCAATGTATTTGACAGTAAATCAATGTATTTGCAGACCACTACGCAACATAACTTTACAAGTGCATGATGGTGATCATCACATTTTCAAATGTGTTTTTTCTCCTCTCTGAATGTCTGTCAATCTTGCGTATGTTACATTCTTTTCATTTCTCTGGCTGCTTAGTTTTAACCCCTAAGCGACCCATGACGTATCTGGTACGTCATGTTGCCGCGAGGGGGAATTCAGAGGGGGGTCCCACCGGGACCGCGCTCTGAACGGCACCGCTCCGGCTGCTATCTGCAGCCGGGCAGTGCCTCTATTAGCCGGCGCGGGTCCTGTTGCCGCAGCGGCTAATTAAGCACTTCAATGCAGCTGTCAAACCTGACAGCTGCATTGAAGTGCTTTATACACAACATCCCTGGTGTCTAGTGGGTCGGATCTCCCCCCCGCGATGCGATCGCAGGGGGGAGATCCGGTCTTTAGCCTGTGCCGGGCCTCAGCGTCGCAATGACGCTGATCCCGGCTCGGCAATAGATTGCTGTGGTCTGCAGCAGGCCATAGCAATCTATCACTGATTTAATGGATCTTTGCTGTGTATATACACAGCATTGATCTCTATGAGAGATCAGTGCTGTGTATATACAAGTCCCCCAGGGGGACTTCTAGTTGATGTAAAAATAAAAGTAAAAAAGTGTTTTTATTAAAAAATCCCCTAATAAAAAAACCCCTAATAAAAGTCTAAATCACCCCAGATAATATAAAAGTTATACATGTTACATATCGTTGTAATCGTAACAACTTGAGGAACATGCATAACAAGTCAGTTTTACCATAGGGCGAACAGCGTAAATGCAAAACTCCCTGAATTCAAAACAAATTCCTTTTTTTTTTTTAAATTTGACAGCGCAAATTATTTTTTTTCCGGTTTCGCAGCATATTTTATGGAAAAATAATGCCTGTCATTGCAAAGTGAAAAAAGCAAAATTGCTAAAACGTAAATTTGCTTTGACCTTAAGGGGTTAAAAGGGAACTACATACCTATATGATAAACTGCGACATGGAAAAAAAGGAGCGGCTACACATAACACCTATGGCTGATACTAATGCTGCTAGGCTATGTTTAAAAACCAATGCCAGGATGTTGGTAATTATGATAAACTAAGTCATGAAAGGAGTCCAGAAGGTGGTCTCCACAGCTTTTTTTTTTTTTTAAACTGTAATTTTTATTGGTTTTTCAATTTGTTTGTTTTTTCCACAACAAAAGACAGACAATACATATTTGCATATATAGCATACATGAAATGAAAATCCACCAAATGAACAAAGCCACTTTAAGAAAGAAGTCGTACTATATAATGTCCTTTAAAGTCCAAGACATCGCCCATATATGGACAAAAAGAGAATATCAGTTATACCAGTGGCATATAAACAGTATTAACCAGAGTAGTCAGAATGGCAAACTTTCATGTAAACCAGCCAAACAGAACCAGGAAAAACAAAAAAGAAAAAATAAACTAAAATAAAGACACACAGGACCAGACCAGACGAAGACAATGGACCCAATAGGGAAAGACAGGAAGGGGAGGGGGATCCTAGGTTTAGGTATGCGTAGATACATCATGAGTGTCATACGAGTCCCATGGGGCCCAGGTAGACTCAAAACTCTCCATAGTGTTATTAAGCGACGCAGTCATTTTTTCTAGCCCACGTAACTCTCTTATCTTCAGCCTGAGACAGTTAAGGGTCGGGGGAGAGGTTTTCTTCCACGCTCTGGCAATCAGGGATTTGGCTGCTGTAAACACCACCAGTAAGAATTTAGCTTGTTTTTTCCTAAGAGTTTTGGGAAACAGGTTAAGGAGGCATATAGCCGGATCTCTGGAGATGGTAACCTGTAAGACAGCTGATGCCAAACCACATACATCTACCCAAAACTGACGGATGAGAGAGCACTCCCAGAAGATGTGATACAATGATCCCACTGTTGCCATACACCTCCAGCACAGCACGGAGATAGAGTTATTAAGCTTGTCTCCACAGCTTTTACCCTACCTACTTGGTACCTACCCTACCTACCTGATAATCTCCCTTCGGGCCCTATTCCACTGGAAGATTATCGTTGATGATCGTTAACAATAAACAATCTGAACTGGCCACTATTGCGAACGACCTGAAATCGTTCACCCATTTACAGTGAATGATGATCGTTACTTATGATCGTTCTTGCGGTCGTCTTGTCGTCGCTATTGCGAATGACCGAACGATGTCTTATTCCATGCGAACGATTTGTGAACGAGCAACGATAAAAATAGGTCCAGGTCTCATTAAGCAATCAGCTATTTTTCGTTCGTCCTTTAATCATTAACTGCTATTCAAACGAACGATTATCGCTTCTTTCCGAAAGATTCAACGATTATCCGAACGATATTCTTCCCGTGGAAAAGGGCCCTTACTTTAAGTAAAGGGAGAGCCCTAGCATTCAAGCTGAGCCTGGCAGGGGAGGCTACAGGAAGACCACCGTCTGGGCACTTCCCCCTGTGCTGTGGCTTGGTTTACACTTTTTTTTTTTTACTATGACACAGCAGTGTTTTAGAATAAAACATTACGGTCAGAGATAAAAGGAGCCGGTTTATTGAAGTATGTGTTGATCCTGCAGTTATTTCTTATATCTATGCCATACTATTTGCTAACGTACATTTAGTATGTTATCACATTGTAGTGTACAGATGAAAAGAAATAGAACAGCAGGATTAGACTGCACAGGTTTTTGTTTAAATGTATTGTCGTTTTTCTGTATAGAGCTCTAGTGAGACTAAACTACACCAATATGGATTCCAGTTCTGGAGACCTCACCTACAAAAAAAAAAAAAGATATTGATAAAATAGATAAAGATTGGCTACAAAAACGGTGGACTGTCAGAAGCATAAAACCTGTCAGGAAAGACTTAAAAAAGGGATTGTCACCCCAAAAAGACACTCAGACCCAGACCGACAAAAACTTATGACATGTCAAAGGTGTTTTTTTTTTTTTTTTCCTGATGGGTACACTTTAAAGTGTCACTGTCATTATAACTTTCAAAATCTAAATCAACCGTAGATGTGATATAAAGCAAGTTTGCAATTTACATTAACTTTTTATTTTTTAGTTATCATGGAAAACACGGCACTTCCTGTTTTCTGACTCTTTTGTTTCTCAAAGAGTCAGAAAACAGGAAGTCCAATATTTCCCAGGCCACCTGAGCGCTTACTGTGAGTCTCTGTACTTGCTGGAATTCCTGTGATTAGTCTGTTTTGTTTTTGTTTTTTTCAACCAGCACAAGACTAAAAATTTCAGGAGACTGGACCTGGATTTCTGGAAAGTTCAGCTTTGTTTTACAGCATCATAACAACAACAACATTGCAAACTTGCTTTATTTCACATCTACTGTTGATTTTGATTTTGAACGTTATAACCATAGGTACACTTCAAGAAACTAATTCTCGATTTGTCTGGAAGAACGAAAGGGAGGATATAATTGAAACCTTTTAATATGTTAAAGGTCTAAGGTTTATGAGGGAATTCTTTTACTGCAATACAAAATTGAGCAGGGGTAACCAAGGGGTTACAATGAGGTTAATTGGGGGCAAACTTAGGAACCCTTTTTAAAATCCGCCACACCATACGCCAAGCGCCTCTAGTGCACTGCTTTCACTTTCCACCGAAGACGCGCCTACCAATTACCGTTTTTTGTTTTTTTTTGTTACATTATATATTACAAAAATTTATTAAAAGTGATCAAAACTTTGGGTCTTCACAAATATGGTATTAATAAAAACTAGAGATCATGGCAGAAAAAATTTGACCCCATACAGCCCCATAGGTGAAAAAATAAAACAGTTATAAGCGTCACGATAGGCCCATTTTATTATTTAATTGCAAAAGAAAAAGGATTTCATAAAAAAAAAATATATGACATTGGAAAATAGAATAATGGTATCATGTCGCTTTTACCATATAGTGCATTGCATAGACACAGATCCCCCAAAAAATTCCATATTGCATTTTTTTTTAATGATTACACCAATTTATATTTTTATAAATAATATTTTGGGGGTTCTGTCATACATTTTATGGTAGAATGAAAGACGCCATTACAAAGCACAACTATTCCTGTAAAAACATGCCGCCACATGGCCCTATAGATAGAAAAATGAAAGTGCTAGAGCTCTTAGAAGGGGAGGAGGGAAAAACGAAAACACAAAAATGCGCAGTCCACTGGGTCATTTTGTTCTTTATTATTCCATACTGTTCTTTTTTTATGAATCCTATGAAATCCAAACCAAAATTCTGCCGCATATCTGCATTGTCTAAAATGTTTGTTGCCTAAAAGTCCTATTAGAAATTATCTGCGCAATCCGGATCCAGGTTTTCCCAGCTCCTGGGCACTGGGCTCAAAATGGATGTTTTAACACTACTTTTGTGTCCCTTAAAGGACAACTCCCATGAAAAACTTTTTCCCAGTAATTGAAGCACATTACAAAGTTATATAACACTGTAATATACTTCAATCACCTGTCGTCCTCCTTCCCTGTCTTTTCCCCCCTCCACCCCCACCAGGAAGTGTAAGAAACTCCTTCATACCTAATTACTGTCGTCACCAGGCTCCTCTATCAGCTCCTTCTAGTGACGATGTGTCATCAGCAGGAGGGCTGCTCTAGCTCCTGTCACACCAGCCTCCCCCTCCCCTGCCTGGTCAGGTGACTAGGCTTGCTCAGCTCCCATTGGCTGAGCAACTGTAAGCCATCTGACATTCTGAAACTCAATAATGACTCGTGACTTACTCCCGGCACATAACCAGCTACAGGACCCCCTCCCCCATACTCCCTCCTGCTGCCGAGTGGACTCAGTGAGTGAGTGATGTCACTTGCTTATCTTTCTCCTCACTCCCGGCATGTCAGCTACACAGACGTCTTATCTCTCCCCTGCTGCCCTGACCTAATTAGGGACGGCCATCCTGCAGAATGTACACTACAGTGAGGTGAAAGTACGTGTGTGCAGCTTCAGTGTGTGTATATAGCAGCCTGACTGAAGAGAGCCAGAGAGGGGGTCATGTGTAGTGTATGATGGGAGTTGTAGTGAATGGAGGGGCAGGCACTTGCAGTGTCACAGCAGGGGGCTGGCTTGTCACAGCAGCCAAAGTGCATCATGGGAAGCTGAAACCAGGAAGCAAGGAAGAAATGAAGAACAAGACTAGAAATCAGAAGGTACACAGACGGAGGGAAATTCAAACAGTGACAGCTCAGGAGGGATGATAAGTATAAAAGCTAGGTTTCTGATTGGTTTTTGGTTTTTTTCCTTAGCGCGGGAGTTGTCCTTTAAAAAAATCCTTTTTTTTTTTTAATGGAAAAACGGATAAAAACGGATCAAAACGGATGCACACAAATGCTTCTATTTTTTCCATCAGTTTTTCATCCGTTTTTTGCAAAAAAAGGATGAAAATAACAAGATTGCAAAAACGCAGTGTGAACCCAGCCTTAAATGGAAGCAGGCTTATGAGCAGATTGCAGAGATAAGTGTTATTGCTTTCGCATTATTACTGTAAATTCACTCATCTCTAATTACTGAGCTGTGTAATAGGCTTTTAGATCGAGCACTGATCTAGCAGATCTACTTCACTATATTTATATGTGTGTAGCCACCTTTAAGGCCCTATTCCACCAACAGATCTGACGACAGATTATCTGCCAAAGATTTGAAGCCAAACCCAGGAGTGGATTTGAAAAGAGGAGAAATCCAGTCTTTCCTTTATGACCTGTTCTCTCATTATAGTCTGTTCCTGGGTTTGGCTTCAAATCTTTGGCAGATAATCTGTCGTCAGATCTGTTGGTGGAATAGGGCCTTTAGGCAACCAATACTACAATGTTTGCAGACTGTCTTGTGAGGCACATATTCAATCTTCATGGATAGTGATGTCCTTTTCCTTCTTTGTAGGATTGCAGAATTGCATGTTCTTCCTCTAAACAGCTAGAACAACATCTAAATGGCACAAAACATGTAAGTTTCTTTCAAGTTCTACTAATAACAAGGATAGTAGTATTAATAATTGGAATAATAAGGCTAATTTAAACTAGTTCCTGTTACTTATAAGCAGAACATGTTCTGTTAATGTTTGGGTATGTGCTTATGGTACATGTGCAGCATATGTAGGTAGTGACAGAGATCAATATCACGAGAGGACGCACCTTCATATCTGGCGGACATGTAAACTAATAGTCCCTTTTTCGTCCACCCTGAATGACCTTAAAACCCAAGTAAGCAGGTATACAACTTGATGGACTCCACAAATTACTCTCCTCTCCATCCTCCCAGGAATTTTTTTTTTCCACGGGAAAAAAAATGTGTACTGCAGTTTTTCCTGCAGGTGGCTAGACCCTTGTCATTGGAAGTTGACTGATCCCCCTTCCCTCATGGGATGGCTGTCCAAATTTACCTTCATTTAGAGTACGGAAGAAATACTCTCCACAGACATGCTTAGGGAACAGAAATACAAAAAAATTTGGCGTCCTTGGTTATTATTTTAAGATTCGGCGGCCTTTCCAGCTTGGTTGTCCGCACTCCCCCTTTCTCTAATTTGCGAGAGCTTTCAATAGAACTCCTCTGCCCCCCCCCCCCTCAAAAAAATACCCCATTCTATTATATGTCCATGCTATCTTTATATTTTCACTGTTTTGTATTCGTGCAACTAACAGGTATTTCAATGCTACTTGGTTTATACCTTGGTTTTGTATAAATCACTTTGGTGAACCTGCTCATTTATGCTTGCTTAGGCCCCGTTCCCACTGAGGAAAGTTCATTCTTCAGCGCGGACAGGGCAGGAGCGCGCGCCTCCCATAGACTCCCATTATGAGCGGGAGGCTAACGGCATTCCGCGGCGGACAATTCCGTCGCGGAATTCCGCTACCTTTCCTCAGTGGGAACGGGGCCTAACCTAGATGCATATGTTTTTACAGATTTATGTTTCACAATATGCTTTATATAACTTAGCTTATGTTATATTTTCAATAAAAACTGATTGAACCATAGATAGATCTTACAGGGCCTCATAGCAGAAGTCTTTTTTTTTTCTTGTGCTTTTTTTTTTTTTTTTTGTTTCAAAGGAATGAATTCAAACTATGCGATACATTACATTGTATCATCCTGGATGTCATCGCTCATTGTATGCTCACTGTTTATCTGGCACTTCTCACTCCTGCTTATTGCTTTTCCTTGTTACATTTTGTATTTACTGTTACACATTTACAAATTGATCATATATACAGCCATTTTACATAAAAATACCCACAGCAGACCAACTACTATACCTTACAATTGTAGTTAACAAATCTTGACCATTTATGATACCAAGTAGGACATCTTGCCTATGTTAATAGGTAATAATGCTGAAATTGCTGAGGTCACTGGGACGTATGAGCTGAATGTTAGTAATAACGAAAATGTGGGGAGTGTAACACTGTTGAAAACATGACTATAATGAGACAGCACATCCAGTTATGTATGTAGCCTTTCTTAAAGCGTAACTGTCATTTCAGGGTCATTTTTCTGAAAACATTAAATATCAACAGTACAAGCGATTTTAAGAAACTCTGTAATAGGTTTTATGTACTAAAAGAGTTTCCTTCTGTACTGAAAAAGCAATCTCCCAGCCTCCCCCCTCACATCAGATGAAGCAGGTATTTTTATCTCCATTATGTGGCTATGGAGAGGGGAGGGGCTGTTAGGAGTGACTGAGCACGGAGCACTGCACAGCACAACACCCTGCAATCTTCTCTCAGTAAGTTCATAGATAAGCACTGACCTTTCTGACCCAAGAATCCTGCGGTTTAGGTGCCCAGAGAGTCTACAAACAGCTGACCTTCATGTTACCTCTTCCTGCTCCCTCATATCCCTCGGCCCCTCCCCCCTCCATAAGGATAGAATGGAGAGAGCAGAGCCCGTCTTCACTGGCTTCTCTGTAATGAAGACGTGTTTGCCTGATAATGCACAGATAAGAAGTCAGGGGGGGAGACTGGGAGATTGCTTCTTGAGTACAGAAGGAGGCTTTTTTGGCTGATAAAACCTATTACAGAGTTTCTTAAAATTGCTTATACTACTGATTTCTGCTATAAAAAAAAAACATGACAGTTACGCTTTAAGCCCTGTTCGAGAAAGACCGAAACTTTGCACTGGTGTGATTAAAGTGAAGTTTCCTTTGGATGTGCTTTCTCCATATCGTCTCTTTTTGGATTTGTATACGTACCTGGTTCCGGTTCAGTGAGACTAGCACCTGTTTATCACTTGTTTTTCTGGTGCTGCTAAGACCATGTGGACTGTTACAACACAGAACAGCTGCAATTAAAGGGGTAGTGCGGAGGTAAGCAATTATTCACTAAATAACACACATTACAAAGTTATACAACTTTGTAATGTATGTTATGTTATTGAATGGCCCCCTTCCCCGTGTTCCACCTCCCCACCCCGGAAGTGTAGTGCTCTATACTCACCTAATTCGTGTCGACCCCCGTCCGCCATCTTGTAACAATGATGTCATCTTCGGGTGGCAGGCCGAACCGCTCCGACCGTCCCTCGTGCCAGCCGCCCTCTGCCGCATCATCAGCTGCTCAGCCGCGAGTGGCTGAGCATAACTGTGCTTAGCCAATCGCGGCTGAGCAGCTGATGGCGCGGCAGAGGGTGGCCGGCACTAGGGACGGTCGGAGCGGTTCGGCCGGCCGCCCGAAGAAGACATCATTGTCACAAGATGGCGACGGGGGTCGACACAAATCAGGTGAGTATAGAGCACTACACTTCTGGGTCTAGCGTGGGTGGGGGGAAACACAGGGAAGGGGGCCATTCACTAACATATAACATACATTACAAAGTTGTATAACTTTATAATGTGTGTTATTTAGTGAATAATTGCTTACCGCCGCACTACCCCTTTAAAGGGAACCAATAACCTAAAAAAAGTTATAACAATATTAATCCACTACGTTACATAACACACTTTGCAAACATATCTGTGTCTCCTGGCTACCTGCCCAGGATACAGAGAAAACATACTTATATTAATTTCCATGCTGTATGCTAATTATTTTCATGTAGTCGTTTCTTTTTGGTCCAATTGCTCACGGTCCTGGGGTTGGGTTTTGTGCTAATCATGCCTCTATGGATGTGATTCCCAGTTCCTTGTCATGCGATTGTCATCCTAAGGTGGGCCCAGCAGTGCATAGCCACGCCCGGTGGACATGTACAGTACAGCTTTGTCCTGTCCCCGCTGTACTGTGCATCTCTGAAATAGAGACTCATTCTGCCGAGTCTGAGTCTATTTCAGACATGTGCAGTACAGCTAAGATAGGATGAAGTCCGGCCCTAGGACATGACTAGTTGGACCAAAAGAAACGCCCAGATGACTACATGGAAGCAATTTGCCTACAGTGCGGGAATAGATATAACTATGTTTCGTCTGTTTACCTGGCAGCCGGCCAGGCTATACAGATATGTTTATAAAGTGTGTTAGTGTGAACCCACCCTAATACATCACATGAGAAGTTCCTGCGGATTCCGTTGCTCATGCCCGTGCGCATTTCTGCCCATCCCATAGACTCTGTTCTATGGTCAGGCGAAGTCCGCCAAAAGAATTGACTTGTCAATTCTTACGGCGGAATCTGCCTGTGCATAGAATGAAGTCTATGGCACAGGCGGTGATGCGTGCAACCACGAGCGGGAACGAGCGACGGAATCCGCGGGAACTTCTCTGCGCGGATTCCTCAGTGTGAACCCACCCTTACAGTGGAATCATAGTGTTATAACACGAATCGTTAAAGGGAACCAATGACCTAAAAAAGACACAATGACACGAACTGACGCTGTGAGAAGGCTAGGGCTTGTGGATGTAATTTGGATGCAAGAATGCAGCCACATTCCTCCTGTGTGAAGCTGGCCTGTTAAGGGGGATTATATTAAAGGGATATTCTGGCAAAAATTTTTTTCCCAGTAATTGAAATATATTACAAAGTTCCATAACTTTGTTATATGCTTCAATCCCCTATCTGCCCCCCCCCTTCCCCATCTTTTCCCCCTTCCCCATCTTTTCCCCCTTCCCCATCTTTTCCCCCTTCCCCATCTTTTCCCCCTTCCCCATCTTTTCCCCCTTCCCCATCTTTTCCCCCTTCCCCCTCAACCCCCCACCAGGAAGTGACGTAAACTCATTCTTACCTAATGACTGTTGACCCCAGGCTGCTCTGTGGCAGCCATTTTGTGACAATGACCTCATCAAGAGGGAAACTGGTCTAAGCCCTGTTAGGCCAGCCTCTCTATGTCAGATTACTCACATTACTCAGCTCTGATTGGGTGAGCAAGCTATAAGCCATCCAACTGTTCTACAGAGTCAGTTTGACATTACAGGAGACAAAGTGCATCATGGGGAAAGCCCAAACCAGGAAGTAAGGAAAAATGAAGACACCAACTGGAGCGTCAGTTCCAATTTTTTTTTTTTATCAGCGCCGGAGTTGTCCTTTAACGTTTGCGCTATTTCTGCTTTTAGGGGTATATTATGTTTTCACTAACAGTATCAAGCTGTAGACTAGATAATTTATGGTCAGAAAAAGTGCAATGATTGCAAATACCACTAACAAAATACCATTTTATTTTATTTATTTTTCCATTTAATTATTTTTATTTTATTTTTTACAGAAAATGGCACTGTATGAGTCTTCTAATGAAGGTAATGAAGTGGTAATATTTAGCTGTTTTATTCTAAACATAAGAGAAATGTCATTGTATTGCCGAACAACTTTCCCCATCTTCCGAACCAGGGAACTCATAGCATTTATTGTTTTGTCAAGTGACATCTATATACCTGGAGTTGGAGTTCTTGGAGTTTCAACAATGAACTAGCCATTCAAGGGTTTAATTGGCATTTTAATATATAAAGACTTATTGCTAGGAATTTCCATTACTAATTGAGGCTTAGTCTGCTAGAAAGTTAACCAACCCCTTGAGCAGAGGAACCCTACAGTGATGGGAAATAGCTATATGGGGCATGGCCACTGCTTTATAGTGATTGGTAAGCTAGTACCCAATAATTACTGCGTTAGGTTGCATCCGTCACACACACTGTCCCATAGTAAAAAAACTAAACAAATGGCACTGTATAATTTTTAATTCATATGGGTTCAAGCTCTGTAGAATAGTGCAGCCGTCCATGCTATTCCGTCCCTCAGATCCATGCTGAATACATCTTAAACAGAGGCCAAAATGACACACATTTTAACTCAGATATGTATATGGGGGTCTTTTGTTCTGTTTAATTCGCTAGGACCTGTCCTAGTGCTTGCATTAAAGGACAAGTGCCATGAAAAACTTTTTCCCAGTAATTGAAGCACATTACAAAGTTATATAACTCTGTAATATGCTTCAATCACCTATCTGCCTCCCTTCCCTGTCTTTTCCCCCTCCACCCCCCACCAGGAAGTGTCCTAACTTACACAGACCTAATGACTGTCGTCACCGTCACCAGGCAGCTCCTTCTTGTGAGGATGAGTTATCACCAGGAGTGCTGCTCTAGGTCCTGTTACACCAGCCCCCCCTCCCCAGTCCATGTGATGGCTTGCAGTTGTTCAGCCAATGGGAGCTGAGCAAGCTGAGTCACCTGACAATGCAGGGGAGGGGGGAGGCTAGTGTAACAGGAGAAGGAGCTGAGAGAAGAGCTTGGTGACAACATTAATTAGGTCTGTGTGAGTTAGGACACTTCCTGGTGGGGGGTGGAGGGGGGAAAAGACAGGGAAGGGAGGCAGATAGGTGATTGAAGCATATTACAGAGTTATATAACTTTGTAATGTGCTTCAATTACTGGGAAAAAGTTTTTCATGGCACTTGTCCTTTAAACAAAATTAGCTGGACAATGCTTAAAGACTTGTCAATTCTTTGAGTGGAGAGCAGAGGCGCCCTATACAGTACATAACATTGAGACGGTGAGGCAGACGAGGCTCTACCTGTTTTGCTCTGTGTGAAAATACCCTTACTGTTAAGCAAATTTATATTGGATTTATTTTCAGTTTGGAACTGTTGAGGTTAAACTGTTTTTTTTTTTGTTTTGTTTTTTTTTTAAATCTTTCAAGTTGAAGAGAACACGTTTCCTCTGGATAATATGGTTGTATTAGATCAGACTGAAGACGATATATCAAATGATAATGCTGCTTCACCTGCTTCTTGTGACTCTTCAGACTCCGCAACTGCTGCATGTCCGTTAGGTAATTATCTGATTCTAGGGTTAGAAAGGTTCAACACCATTACTGCTGTTAAGTGCATGAGATTCTATATTGATGTCATTTTGTTGTCCTGCAGACAAAAAGATGATTTATGGTATGATGTTATGGTTAGTGTATGCTATGGTGGTTGAAGGTACAGAGGTACGTAATGCTGCAGCAAAATACTGTGCTACAAAAAGTGAATCTAGCTGCAGGTTACATGGTTCTAACCTGCTAATAGATTTAATAGGATTGGGGATGGGGAGTATGGCAATGCCATTATTTAGAAGGTCCAGTGCACTATTAAAGGAGAAGTCCAGCAAAAATTTTTATTGAAGTATTGTATTGCCCCGCAAAAGTTATACAAATTACCAATATACACTTATTATAGGAAATGCTTATAAAGTGCTTTTTTCCCTGCACTTACTACTGCATCAAGGCTTCACTTCCTGGATAAAATGGTGATGTCACGACCCGACTCCCAGAGCTGTGTCGGCTGTGGCTGCTGGAGAGGATTATGGCAGAGGGATGCTTAGTGTCCCCCTGCCATCATCCTCTCCAGCAGCCACAGCCCACACAGCTCTGGGAGTCAGGTCGTGACATCACCATTTTATCCAGGAAGTGAAGCCTTGATGCAGTTGTAAGTGCAGGGGAAAAAAGCACTTTATAAGCATTTCCCGTAATAAGTGCATATATATACTTTAATAAAAAATTTGGCCAGATTTCTCTTTTAATGATAAGTTACTTTTTTCCAAATTTGTAAATGGAGCAGTCTGTGCACTGGGTGCATTCCTGTAGTCCTCAGTGCATGCTCCACCTCGGTGCGTTGAATCACCATTATTTGCATAATCGGAAAAAGTAACAAATAATTAATGGCGCAGCAGACCTTCTAAATAAAGGTATTTTCACACTTACTGTCCCCTGTCCTATTAAAAACTAGCAGTAATTTGCAAAAAAAAAATTCAACAATTTTTAAATGTTCCTTCAAATTTAGGGTACGTTCACACTTACCGAATCCTCAGCGTATTTTCTGCTGCGGATCCTGTAGGTGTGAACGCACCCTAAAGCAGGAATTAATTTCCCTTTATAAAACCAGTATTCCCCTCAGGGCTCATTAAAATGTCACTGTCATCTGGAAAAACTTTTGAAATGTCATAAAGACATTCGGAAATGAAGCTATCCGCCAGCATCCAATAGTGAAGATAAGCTTAAATTTATCTAAGCATCATACACAGTGGCAACATTTTGACCTCTCTTGGTCTTTCTCAAGCAATGCCTTGACAGGCAAAACGTTGCCATTGTGTATGATGCTTGAATAAATTTTATTTTATCTTCACTATTGGATGCTGTTGGATAATTTCTTTTCTGGATGTCATACAGTCTCCGTTTGGGATTGGAGACCCTCTGGCTACTCTGCATACTTTGTGACTGGTGCTGTTGGATCGTCTGTTTGATGGTATGTCAGAGACATGTCAAAAGTTTTGATTGGTCTAGGTCTGAGTGTTCACACCCGTATCAATCCACTCCCTGTTCTGTGTTAGTGATATCAGTCAGGCTTCATAGACTTACAAAGACAATCACCTGGGATAAGATGGCGCTCCGTGCAGTCTTCACCTGGCTTACTCTCATGATTGGTACAGGTCTGAATGTCTCTATGACATGTCAAAAGTTTTTCCAGATTACAGTGACACTTTCAGTTCAATATTTTGCAAATACATTCATTTAGGCTATGTTGACACATAGCATTTAATTAGCGCTATTTTGCCACAATTCCGTCATAATCGCAGCAAAAATAGCGCTAGTTAGCGCTAATTTAACACGTTGCATGGACTTAACAAACTTGCCCCTTTCTCCTGATATGCTGCTTCTTCTATCCCATTGTTGCCAGCTCATTAACCAGGTCACAGACCACCGTTCTGCTCTAAAAGCAGTTTTCAGGGCAGTATATGTAGCTATAGTGTGTGTGTATATACATGTGAAATGGAGAGAAGAGTGCAGCTGCACCTCACACCTATGGCTGATACTAAAGCCGCTAAGCTACTTTAAAAACAAACACCAGGAATTTGGTATACAATTTGATCAAACCAATACGCCCCGTGTACCACGTGCAGGTATCCTGGTTCACACTGGTCCCTACGCTAACTCTGTACCGTGTCAGTCAGTGACTGCCTCCCCCGCAAGGCGTGCACATGCTGGGAAATGAGGCCATGGAATGGCCCTGCAACCCCACTGTCACAGGACCAAACCCAAAATGCCCCACACAAGCCCTGCCGACACCGCTGGCGGAGAACGCTGCCCCCAAATGGCACAAGTATGAATATATTACACTCACCACACTGCTGCAGACAGAATGGGAAAACATGGAGGTACTGACGTGTGAGCACAGGTGTGTTCTGCTAATTTGGGTCACGTGGGTCTTATGAAGGGGAGTGCCAACTGCTAAAAGAGGGAGAGTTACAAAATGTGAAATGGAGAGAAGAGTGTGTATATACATACTGTATGTATATACCAAGAACTTTGCAGCACTTTCAAAGTAGTGAAAGTATCCTAAGGGTCCTATTCGACAGGCCCGATCATTAATGTAAACGAGCGCCAATCTGCTAGATCGGCGCTCATTTACTGAGCCTATTACACGGCCCGATAATCATTTATTGAGGGCTGCAAGGACATCTTTACCGATGTCCTTGCAGCCCTTGTTTAAACACCATACTTTACCTAAACATGTCCTGGCCAGTGATTGGCTGAGCGGTCTGTCAGCTAAGACAGGCTGCACTGAAGCTGCTGCTGCGCACGGGACCGGGAGGAAGGAGGAGTGCAGGAGAAGACCTGCAACATGCTTGGTTAAAGCATGGTGCTTGCGAAATTGTCTGCCCCCCCCCCCCCCCCCCCGCTGCACATCGCTGTTCCATGTAGTGGTGCGCGGTCGGTGCCCGATTTTAGGTTTGAACTTAAATAAACGATCAGCCGATAACACGATCAGCCGATTCGCCCGATTTTCGCTCTGTGGAATAGGCCCCTAAGTGTTTATTTCATATCAAAAAGCCAGTTTGCATTCAACGTTTATGCTTCCTCTCAAAACCTTTCTCAAGCACAGCAAACGTGAGTTTCACAATAGTATTTATAGCACTCCTGAATAGTATAACAATAAATTGTTCATTAGTGAAAATATTACTGTATTCCATAAGGTTCCTTTAAGAACAGTAGTGTTATGTCATATCAAAGTGCAAGTGTATCCAGATACATATATACAGTAATATACAAAATAGTACAGTGTAAAAACCTAAAATCCATTGAATGGGTGTTGCAGTAAAAGGTTGTGTGGGGTCCAACTTCTGTTTCCATTCAATTGTCATAATGATAAACATTGTGACATCATGCTACTCGTGGATTGCGGCAATCGCATACCCGGGTTCTAGCAGTAATTGGCACATAGTGAAAGTGGGTTGTTGTAGGAAACAGTTGCTGTTACAGATCTCTATCCGGTGTAGGGGGTTATCCGGCTAACCTCTAAGGACATCACATAAATATGCCAGTCTTTTAAACTAGGGGGAGACTGCACCACCAGGCAGGGGTGCTGCCCAAGACCTACCAAATAAGCAATCACAATTCCAAAGAACAAAGAGATAGATCTAAAGCAAAACAGGCACACACCCTCATAATGAAAATTAAATATACCTTTATTAAACAGACATCAATGATATAACACAACAACAATGAGACTAGAATCCCTATACATAATTAAAAGCAATTAAAAACCAACAAACAACAAGGGAGTACCAGACAATATAAGGTAACCCCCCCCCCCAGGTCTACAACCCAATTATAGATATAAACCAAACCTTCCCAAATAAATCAATACCCAAATGTACAACAGCAATTAACAACTATAAATATAAAGTGCTATGGCTGAAAAGTGCAAACACAGAGAAATGTCATCATCCTAATTAAAAAAAAAAAGTGCAACACTAAAATATATATGTATATATGAAAGCAGATAAATTCATATCACCATGTGCATGGGAAGGGATGGGGAATTGGGGTGACCCATGATGCCCTACGCGTTACGTCCACCAGGAACTTCCTCTTCCTATATTTTAGTGTTGCACTTTTTTTGAATTAGGATGATGACATTTCTCTGTGTTTGCACTTTTCAGCCATAGCACTTTATATTTATAGTTTTTAATTGTTGTTGTTCATTTGGGAAGGTTTGGTTTAAATCTATAATTGGGTTGTAGGGGGGGGTGGATGGGTTACCTTATATTGTCTGGTACTCCCATGTTGTTTGTTGGTTTTTAATTGCTTTTAATCATGTATAGGGATTCTAGTCTCGTTGTTGTGTTATATCATTGATGTCTGTTTAATAAAGGTATATTTAATTTTCATTATGAGGGTGTGCGCCTGTTTTGCTTTAGATCTATCCCTTTGTTCTTTGGAATTGTGATCACATAAATATGCGAGGTCCCAGTGGACTATAGAATGGACGTCTCTGCCCAGCACATCTCTACCCCCCCCCAATCTACCGATAATGTGCTGGTGAACCCTCGAACTAGTATATACCCCTAGTGTTCTCAATATCTTGTAGATACATTTTTTCAAGCAGTGGTTCGTGGGGGATTCCTTCCGCCGATATCTTATTCCATGGGATGTAGTTACTCATATATAATATACTCAATGCCCTAAGCAGGGCCGTTTCTATGACCGCACAGGGTGCCAAAGGCTAGGGGGCGCCCAGACCCACAGCATCATCACCACACCGCTTCCCCCTTCCCTGAGGGCGGTACAATGCCCCTTCCCCCGGATGTCAACCTTAACCTCCCACATCTGCCTGTTTTTTCAGCAAAGGGATCCTCCGGCAGACACAGTGATGACGTCATTGCGCCTGCCCGGAGATCCCTCCGGTGGCTGCCAGGATTAGGTAAGTATAATGTTGTTGTTTTTTTTTATGTGTTGGAGCAATGCAGGGGGACATATGGGGGGAAAGAAGGGGGACATATGGGGGAGTGAAGGAGGACATAATTACTATATGGGAAATACAGGGGGGCATATGGGGGGAGTGCAGGGGGGCATTATTACTATGAGGGAAATGCAGGGTGAAATATGGGAGAGTTTAGGAGGACATTATTACTATATAGGGCAATGCAGAGGGACATTATTACTATATGGGGGCAATGCAGGGGGGTAGTATTACTATAGGGGAAATGCAGGGAGACATTATTACTATATGGGGGGAGTGCAGGAGGTCATCATTACTATATGGCGGCAATGCAGGGGATTATTATTACTATGGGGCAATGCAGGGGGACTTCACTATATGGAGGGTAAAGCAGAGGGCATTATTATTATCATGGCCACAGCAGTGACATTAGTACTATATTAAGGGCACAGGGTACATTATTACTATATGGAGGGCACAGCAGGGGATCCTACATACAAGGGGTAACTCACATACCTACTGACTTTAGTGCACCAAACAGTGCAATTATTACAGTTTGGGAGCTTATAAGGAGGGGAAGAGGGAGGCAAGTTGCTGAAAAAGTACGGAGCCTGAGATATTTGTCTGGCAGGTTCTGAAGAGATGAATTGTAGCTGCAAGAAGTCATGGAGGTCTGGGCCAGGTGAAGAGGAAAAGGAAAGTAACGCCTCAGATAAAAGATGGCGTCACCTGTGAGTCACTGAATGAGGTTTTTGTATTCAGTAGAACATTATCTGGTAGGGGTGCTGTACCGCTCTATTCTTTAATACACACACTGCTTCTTCCTAGTAACCTAAATCTTGATACTAGCCCCCCTACCTTCCCCAGGGCTGAAAGGGGGGGGGGGCGCTTTTATCAAAAATGGCCCTGTTGCCAAAAAGACCTAGAAACTATCCTGGCCCAAAGTTTAGTACATTCTGTTTGAACTTGAGGACAAACCACCCACCTTTTTATCTATATATCTTGTGTATGTGTGTATATATACATTTAGGCCCAGATTAAAATATACACTGGTGTAGACTGCCCACAGCAACCAATCACAGCTCAGCTCATCATTTTACCAGAGCTGAAAGCTGAGCTGTGATTGGTTCCTGTGGGCAGTTTACACCAGTGTATATTTACACCCTTAGATAATCTCCCCCTTAATCTCTATTTGTTTACATTATGGCTTTATATAGACTAGACAGACCACTGCTTTTAGAGCAGAGCGTTGGTCTGTAACCTAGACAGCGAGCTGTCAACAATAGCACTCATATCAGATAAAGCAGGCAAGTTTGCTAAATGAATGTATTTGCAAGAATGTTTACCTTGATCATATGTGTGACTATAACCTTAGGCTATGTTCACACATAGCATTTAATTCTCATTTAATTTGCATTAATTAGTGCTATTTTGATGTTAACTACACAATTTGTGATAAAATGTCAATGTTTTTGCCACTATTCTGTCCAAATAACGACAAAAATATTGCTATTTTACCGCAAAATCGCGATTTTGTGGCAAAATAGCACTAATTAAATGCGCATTAAATGTAATGTGTGAACATAGCTTATGGTACCAGGATAGTCATCTGTTAAGGAGTTGGCTGAAAAAGTATCACTATAGAAAACTGTGTTGCAGTACTGCAATGGGTAACCATAAGTAAATATGTGTTTACATTTACAGGCTATCAATCAAAATGGGAGAAAAGTGGGAGAAAAACATGACAGACTTCTTCAATAACCTGTGCCACTTGTCATCATTTTTGTGTGTGATATTACAGCTCTGTTCCATTGATGTGAATAGAGCCAAGATGTAATACCACACACAACCTGAAGACAGATGTGGTGCCGTTTTTGGAAGAAAGCAGCTGTGTTTTTCGAATTTTAAATAACACCTTACAACCCACCCAGTGTGAATAGGATTTCATGAGGTCCCTTTCACTCTGGCCACAGCAAAGGCAAAGCAGCTATATGTTACTACTTTTTAACGGTTCATTTACTTTTCACTAAATCTTTCCTACCTGAAATGTAAATGTGTGTCAGACAACCTGTTCTTCTAAGGTTTCAGTGAATAACTTATCACACTTCCTTTTCTCTCTAGTGTAATTTTGGGTAAGGGTACTATTACACGGAACGATAATCAGCTGAATTGGCCCTATCCGGCCAATTATTGTTCCGTGTAATAAACACAACGATCAGCCGATGATTGTTGATATAGGTTTGGACCTATAATTGTCGGCCACTGACTGCGCACTGTTACGTGTAATAGTGGTGCGCAGCCGGCAGTTGACGATTTGCAAAGTAAGTACATTACCTATCCATGGTCCAGGGCTCCTCTTGCGCTCTGCTTTTCCCCGGGTCCCGTGCTCTGCAGCTTCAGAGCGGCCTGTCTTAGCTGACAGGCCGCTCAGCCAATCACAGGCCGGGACCACTCTGACAGGCCACTCTGAAGCTGCAGCACGCGGGACCCGGGGAGAAGCGGACCGCAAGAGGAGCCCTGGACCATGGATAGATAATGTATGCCAGTTTAGCAAGGGCTGTAAGAACATTGGTAACTATGTCCATGCAGCCCTTGTTAAACGATTATTGGGCCGTATAATAGGCCCAGTAAACGAGCACAGATCCGGCCCGTGTAATAGTACCCTAAGTTCAATTAGTGGCTCATAGTGCATTTTACCAGAACTCCAGTACAACTTTCATAAGGACATACCCTCATCTTTGTAATCCTTACAGCAAATGTTGTTTTATGTTTGATAATTTCTTGTTCTTTACTTTCTTGTTGGTTAAGATTTCCAAACAATAGATTGCATTCCCACAAGCCATATGGTTATCTTAGATGAGACAAATGACGACAATGATCATCCTGCTTCCCCGGCTTCTTGTGAATCTGCTTCAGAGTTTGCCCCATCAAGTCCAGGTATCATTTCCCACCACACCACCATTTTCTGTTGTACTCATTTATTTTGCTATTTTGTTTTGCTATCTTTTCCCTCTGTTGCTTATTTCCCACAATAATGTTGATTACAATGCCTGTTGTCATAGGTGCAATTGATGCAGATTTTGTACCCAAAAATTCAGTGTGACGTGTTGAAAGCTATTTTGGCTTTTCTTTAACCATCACTGGTAAACTACTGCCTTTACAAATATATTTAAAGGGGGTTTCCAGCCAAATCTGATACTTTATCTGCCTCTCTATGCATTAAAAAACATTAAAAACTGCATACCTACCTTACCGGCAGAAGGCTGCAGGAGGGGAGGGTATAGGTAAGTATAAACTTTTATTATTTTTTATGTAAAAAGCAAGGGCTGCACACTAATCAAGTGCAGATCGTCGCTCGCTTACTGTGAGGTTTTTGGGACGTGTAGTACAGCTTTAATATTGCTACTATCTGTGATCTGCAAGAGAGGAGTGCTGGGTAACATTGATTATGTTATCACACATGAATACTAGAGATGAGTGAACCTCGAGCATGCTCCAGTCCATCCGAACCAGAACTTTCGGCATTTGATTAGCGGTGGCTGCTGAACTTGGATAAAGCCCTAAGGCTATGTGGAAAACATGGATATAGTCATTGGCTGTATCCATGTTTTCCAGACAACCTTAGAGCTTTATCCAAGTTCAGCAGCCGCCGCTAATCAAATACCGAGCATTCGGGTTCGGATCGACTCAAACCCGAACCTGGTTTTCTCATCTCTAATGAATACATATAATATTGTACCCATATCACATAATATAATATCTCATTCTCACCAATGATTGTTTTATCCCTCCCTACCAATGCCTCTGCTATCTCTTGTACGTCTATACCTCCTATTATGACTTGAATTAAAAACGCCTTAATGTGCATAGGTAGATTATCAACACGGCTAAGTGTGAAGCTGTCATACACATAACATTTACTACACATAAAGATTAAAACCAGTATACACAAACTGCCAATCATCGGGTGCGAGAGCTCCAGTCACTGAGGATCCTTAAAGTGACACTGTCACCCCCTTTTTGCATTCTGACTTCTCTACACAGGTGTAAAAGGTAAATTTAGCAGTTTTCATAACTTATTTTATATCATACGTCATGGTGCTTATTCAAGTAAAAAGGGATCTTTTATCAACTGCAGATTGTGCTAAGTGGGCGGGGCTTCATGGCAACAGCGCCACTTAGCCCTGCCCACAGCACCACGGTTGGCCCCGCCCCTCAATTACATCACAGGCACATAGGACCCTTCCCCTCAGCGACCATTGGAACAGGCTGGCCTAAAGGTCTAGGCCCCACCCCCTCTAGGTCGGCCCATACCAGTGGGCTTCGAGGGGGTGGCAGATGAATCTGCAGTTGATAAAAGATCCCTTTTTACTGGAACAAGCACCATGAGGTATGATATAAAATAAGGTATGAAAATGGCAAAATTAACCAATTACATCTGTGTAGAGATGTCAGAATGCAAAAAGTGGGTAACAGTGTCACTATAAATATCTTCCTATTATACAGTTTGTCAGGCTGCGTTCACACTACGTATATTTCAGTCAGTATATGTATATTTCAGTCAGTATATTTCAGTCAGTATTGCAACCAAAACCAGGAGTGGATTAAAAACACAGAAAGGATCTGTTCACACAATGTTAAAATTGAGTGGATGGCCGCCATTTAATGGCAAATATTTGCTGTTATTTTAAAACAACAGCTGTTATATTGAAATAATGGCCGTTATTTACTGTTATATGGCGGCCATCCACTCAATTTCACCATTGTGTGAACAGATCCTTAATGTGTTTTTAATCCACTCCTGGTTTTGGTTGCAATACTGACTGAAATATACTGACTGAAATATACGTAGTGTGAACGCAGCCTTAGGATGTATACACGTAATATACACTGTAAATGATTTTGATAGTAGAATTTATAAAATGTCTAGAATTTGTGCAAGCTTAAACAGCTTGTTTCTTTGTCTTAAATGTGGTGGTACTATTGGAAACACTTATAAAATGGCTTTTCTTTCAGGTACTGTAAAAATGTCAGATGTGTCTCCAGAGGAAAAAACTAGAATTGAAATACCTGAGGATGATCAGTGTGCACCAGAGTCCCCGCATTGTGCTCTGTCCAGCTGCCCATCTACCAGCTCTGTGCCAGGTAGATCCTATAGTAGAGTGGGTTTTTTTTATTCCATCCAATAGGAAAAAAAGATTAGGGGGCACTCATTGTTGTGATGCGCAGACTTTATTTCGTGCAAGTTAAAAGTTACAGCAAATTCATCTGTAGCGGGCTAGGAGGCCATCCACTAATTCACACAAGCTTCTTTTCTTCCTATTGGATGTATTCATGAACTTGTCTGAAGTCTTGGGGAGTACCCCGGATGCCCGAGGTTGTCACGTACGATGTCGGTCCAGTTAGCTGTGTGAACTGTGGCAGAGGAGTAGTGCCAGCGCTGTGTTTTTTCTAAATACTTGTGTTTTTTTTTATTAGCCTTTTGTTAGGCTTTGTTTGAGACTTTGTTCTGTGCATTATTATTCATTTATTTGTAGTCAGAGGACAAATCCAAGTAAGGGGAGCAAGGAACAAAAAAAACACAATTTTTTTCTCTTCAGAATGTGCTTCCTTTTCCATTGAAACTTACTACTTTGAGAAATCCAGTATTGCTAATGGCATGATTTTTCTATTATGTGTTTTTTTCTAAAAATTCATATTAAAATACAAATTTAGCTCTAGTCTAGAGCACAGTGCACTCACCTGTACTACTGCTGTTACATAATAAAAACTAAAAACCTAAAAAAGGTTTTTTTTTTTATAGCCCAGGGCATAAGGGCCCTATTGCACCAAACAAATATCGTCCGTACTTGGCTGATTACTGGCCATTCCGTCTGATAATCATTTGGTGTAATAGGTCATGTTAAGAGGCAACGTTCAGCCAAAATGCACAAGGTCAGCTGATCTTTCAACATGTTCAACCAAAAATTTTAATTAAGGGTTAACTGCAGCTAAATAAAAAAAAACAAAAAAAAACATTTAACTCACCTAGGGCCCGTTACCGGCGCAGGCATTGTGACGTACACTACCTGCATCGGATACTGAGATAGTTGAACCTCTCCCTGGCAGCCGAGCGTCTCATCAAGACGCTCAGCCGCCGGGAGAGCTTTGGAAGAATGAGAGAGGCTTCGGGAACTTCCGGTGTTATACATATATACAGCCAGGACAGGGGGGGTAGTATATACAGCCAGGACAGGGGGGGGTAGTATATACAGCCAGGACAGGGGGGGTAGTATATACAGCCAGGACAGGGGGGGTAGTATATACAGCCAGGACAGGGGGGGGGGGGTAGTATATACAGCCAGGACGGGGGGGGGGGGGTAGTATATACAGCCAGGACAGGGGGGGGGGGTAGTATATACAGCCAGGACAGGGGGGGGGGTAGTATATACAGCCAGGACAGGGGGGGGGGGTAGTATATACAGCCAGGACAGGGGGGGGGGGGGGGTAGTATATACAGCCAGGACAGGGGGGGGGGGGGTAGTATATACAGCCAGGACAGGGGGGGGGGGTAGTATATACAGCCAGGACAGGGGGGGGGGGGTAGTATATACAGCCAGGACAGGGGGAGGGGGGCTATATACAGCCAGAACAGGGGGAAGGGGGAGGGGGGCTATATACAGCCAGAACAGGGGGAAGGGGGAGGGGGGCTATATACAGCCAGAACAGGGGGAAGGGGGGGGTATATACAGCCAGGACAGGGGGGGTATATACAGCCAGGACAGGGGGGGGGGTAGTATATACAGCCAGGACAGGGGGGGGGGGGGGTAGTATATACAGCCAGGACAGGGGGGGGGGGGGTAGTATATACAGCCAGGACAGGGGGGGGGGGGGTAGTATATACAGCCAGGACAGGGGGGGGGGGGTAGTATATACAGCCAGGACAGGGGGAGGGGGGGCTATATACAGCCAGAACAGGGGGAAGGGGGAGGGGGGCTATATACAGCCAGAACAGGGGGAAGGGGGGGGTATATACAGCCAGGACAGGGGGGGTATATACAGCCAGGACAGGGGGGGTATATACAGCCAGGACAGGGGGGGGGGTAGTATATACAGCCAGGACAGGGGGGGGGGGGTAGTATATACAGCCAGGACAGGGGGGGGGGGGGGGTAGTATATACAGCCAGGACAGGGGGGGGGGGGGGTAGTATATACAGCCAGGACAGGGGGGGGGGGTAGTATATACAGCCAGGACAGGGGGAGGGGGGCTATATACAGCCAGGACAGGGGGGGGTAGTATATACAGCCAGGACAGGGGGGGTAGTATATACAGCCAGGACAGGGGGGGTAGTATATACAGCCAGGACAGGGGGGGGGGGGTAGTATATACAGCCAGGACAGGGGGGGGGGGGTAGTATATACAGCCAGGACAGGGGGGGGGGGTAGTATATACAGCCAGGACAGGGGGGGGGGGTAGTATATACAGCCAGGACAGGGGGGGGGGGTAGTATATACAGCCAGGACAGGGGGGGGGGGGGGGGTAGTATATACAGCCAGGACAGGGGGGGGGGGGTAGTATATACAGCCAGGACAGGGGGGGGGGGTAGTATATACAGCCAGGACAGGGGGGGGGGGGTAGTATATACAGCCAGGACAGGGGGAGGGGGGCTATATACAGCCAGAACAGGGGGAAGGGGGAGGGGGGCTATATACAGCCAGAACAGGGGGAAGGGGGGGGTATATACAGCCAGGACAGGGGGGGTATATACAGCCAGGACAGGGGGGGGGGTAGTATATACAGCCAGGACAGGGGGGGGGGGGGTAGTATATACAGCCAGGACAGGGGGGGGGGGGGTAGTATATACAGCCAGGACAGGGGGGGGGGGGTAGTATATACAGCCAGGACAGGGGGGGGGGGTAGTATATACAGCCAGGACAGGGGGAGGGGGGCTATATACAGCCAGAACAGGGGGAAGGGGGAGGGGGGCTATATACAGCCAGAACAGGGGGAAGGGGGGGGTATATACAGCCAGGACAGGGGGGGTATATACAGCCAGGACAGGGGGGGTATATACAGCCAGGACAGGGGGGGGGGGTAGTATATACAGCCAGGACAGGGGGGGGGGGGTAGTATATACAGCCAGGACAGGGGGGGGGGGGGGGGTAGTATATACAGCCAGGACAGGGGGGGGGGGGGGGTAGTATAAACAGCCAGGACAGGGGGGGGGGGTAGTATATACAGCCAGGACAGGGGGAGGGGGGCTATATACAGCCAGAACAGGGGGAAGGGGGAGGGGGGCTATATACAGCCAGAACAGGGGGAAGGGGGGGTATATACAGCCAGGACAGGGGGGGTATATACAGCCAGGACAGGGGGTGGGGGTATATACAGCCAGGACAGGTGGTGGGGGTATATACAGCCAGGACAGGGGGTGGGGGTATATACAGCCAGGACAGGGAGGGTTGTAAACAGCCAGACAGGGTGTGTGTGTGTGGGGGGGGTATATACAGTCAGCACAGGGGGTGGGGGTATATACAGCCAGAACAGGGGGGCGGAGGTATATACAGCCGGAACGGGGTTATATACAGCCGGGGGGGGGGATGTACAACCAGGCCGGGGGAGAGGGGTTGTTATATACAGCCAGGACAGGGAGGGGGTTACATACAGCCAGTATAGGGGGGGGGATATATACAGCCAGGACAGGGGGGGGGATATACAGCCAGAATAGGGGGGTGGGGTGGTATATACAGCCAGAACAGGGGGCGGAGGTATATACAGCCGGAACGGGGTTATATACAGCCAGGACAGGGAGAGGGGGTTACATACAGCCAGGACAGGGGGGTATGTACAGCCAGGCCGGGGGGGAGGGGGTTGTTATGTACAGCCAGCACAGGGAGGGGGTTACATACAGCCAGTATAGGGGGGGGGGGGGGTATATACAGCCAGTATAGGGGGGGGGGGGGTATATACAGCCAGGACAGGGGGGGGGGGGGGGAATATACAGCCAGAATAGGGGGGTGGGGTGGTATATACAGCCAGAATAGGGGGGTGGGGTGGTATATACAGCCAGAACAGGGGGGCGGAGGAATATACAGCCGGAACGGGGTTATATACAGCCAGGACAGGTGTGGGGGTATATACAGCCAGGACGGGGGGGGGTATATACAGCCAGGACAGGGGGAGGGGGGGGTATATACAGCCAGGACAGGGGGAGGGGGGGTATATACAGCCAGGACAGGGGGAGGGGGGGTATATACAGCCAGGACAGGGGGAGGGGGGGTATATACAGCCAGGACAGGGGGAGGGGGGTATATACAGCCAGGACAGGAGAGTGGGGGTATATACAGCCAGGACAGGAGAGGGGGGGTATATACAGCCAGGACAGGAGAGGGGGGTATATACAGCCAGCACAGGAGAGGGAGAGAGAAAAAAGCCAGGCAGCAGCGCCTCGTGTGATACCGTACAAACAAGTCAGTTAAAAATGCAAGGTGCTGATGGGGTGCTCACCTTCAAGCCCCTTGGGCTTTATGCATATCACCCAAATGGGTACCAGGTCTTCAGAAGATGCCAGGATATGGTGCTTCGGTGGAGAGTGCAGGGCTGCAGGCCAACTAGGATAGCCCAAACGGGATGCTCCCAAGTGGGGGCCCGTGGGAGTAAGGCTAGTCTAGGTATAAAAATGGTGCGTGGCTAATCCATAAATGTTAGCGCTGCCCAAAAGACTCCAAATAGAGGCTGAATAAAGTAAAAATATTTATTAAAAGTGCACAATATTTACGCGTTTCGAGGAACAGAGGTCCTCTTCATCAGAATAGCAGTGCATCTGCTATTCTGATGAAGAGGACCTCTGTTCCTCGAAACGCGTAAATATTGTACACTTTTAATAAATATTTTTACTTTATTCAGCCTCTATTTGGAGTCTTTTGGGCAGCGCTAACATTTATGGATTAGCCACGCACCATTTTTATACCTAGACTAGCACAGGAGAGGGGGGGGGGTATATACAGCCAGGACAGGAGAGGGGGGGTATATACAGCCAGGACAGGAGAGGGGGGGGGGTATATACAGCCAGGACAGGGGGGGTAGTATATACAGCCAGGACAGGGGGGGGGGGTAATATATACAGCCAGGACGTACGTGTGTGTGTGTGTGTGTGTGTGTGTGTTCGTTCACAGATCTCAGGCAGGAGCTTTTGCTTACCAGGCTGCACAGAGCTCCGTAGTAACACTCCTGTCCCTGCTGGTCTCTCCCATCCCCCGAGCTGATCCATGTGAGAAGAGGAGGCCGGCTCCAGAGAGGAAGGAGACTCCTCACTGCTGCCCGGCTACTGACACACAGTAAGTGGAGATCCCTGTGTGTCAGCTATTAGGTTAGGTAAACGGCAGAGCAGCAGGGACCCGGAGCAGAGGGCACCTATGATAAGAGGCTCCAGCACTCCTTACACTGTGAGGGGGAGCCCGTCCATCACTCTCCCCTTCTGCCTGCTGCCCCCGCTGTCTGGCTGCATATAACGATCACCGGCACTGATGTCCTCCTCCCCTGCACTTCCAGACGGCCGGCTGCACACAGGACTTTCTAAAGCTGTGGACTTCTGTAAGATGGCCTTTGGACATGTGCAACACACAGCTTCTGAAACACAATGTAAGTCAGGCATGTCCAAAGTCCAGCCGGAGGGCCATTTGCGGCCCGCGTTCCGAACTTTTACGGCCCCCCAAGTATCCAGCTTGCTATTATCTGCCTGTGTTATAAAGCATATAGCATGTAGCATGTAAAATGGTCGGCCCTCGCACATGTTCACTTCATCAAATTTGGCACTCTTCGAAAAAAGTTTGGACATGCCTGATGTAAGTGAACGGGACGGACTCCCGTTGTATGTGCCGTACAGCATCTGTGTAGGTGTCATGAAATGACATCATACACAGATGCTGTTCAATATGGCAGCCCCCTGTGCAAGCATTGCAGTGTTTTAAAACACTGATGACAGATGTAAATAAAAAAACAAAAATAACTAAACCACTTATCTTTTATAATTACATTTTGTTAATAAATAAAAAAAAAAAGTGACACTATCCCTTTAAGGTCTGATGCTCGTTACTCCGCGTAACAGGAGCAGCTAGAGCAGACCAATATTCTCTTTGATTGGCCACCCAGACAATCTAAGAATCGTCCGGGAAGCCCCCCCCCCCCCTCGCATTTACCCGCTTTCTATCAGCGCGTGTAATAGTGCCGGCAGTGAGTGGGGAACGAGGAGCAAGCAAGTGCTGACCTGACAGGGCCTTAAGTTTTCTATCTATTACAACTATCTATATACAGTAATGCAGAAGTCACATTCCCTTCTTTTAAATGTTTAGGCTGTTGTTGGATCTTTACTAGCACCATCTGAAGTATTGCCTGGACCTTTTTGTGAAGGTGCACTCCTCGAGAGTTTGTACATATATTTACAGGTTACAGTAAAAATAGTAAATTTCCCTTTTAATTTTTAAAATTGTACATTTCTTTTTTGACAGAGGAAGCTGGGACATCAGATAAATACTATAGGCAAGTTGTAAAATCACTCTTATTTTTTTTTACCATATTCTCTCTCTACCATGAATCACTCTATTTTTACCATATTAACGTAGATAGTTGTTTGAAGCTGTGCTACCAAGAATAATTTCCACTTTTGGGGTGGAGGGGGCACTAGAGTTATGTTTACATCTGAAACCATCTTTACTTGCATATGCATGGGAAAATCCTCAAAAGGTATCCAGGTATACCGTGAAATGCCCTTTGGGAACAATAGTTGTGACTGTGTTGATGGCGTTACACTGGTTTCATTTGTGGCGAAAAAAAGAAAAAATGGTGTAGCCCTATATAGAGCATTTTTTGCTGGGGTCTCATATGCAAAATGTAGCTCTTTTTAGAAGTCCCAGAAAGTAGGAATAAGTATAAACTTTTTTTGCTTCACTGCAGGATGCAAACATGCCTTGACAAAGCATCCATGTAATGGGAAATTTCTGTAGGCCTCAGTTGCTGTGTTACTTCCCGTGCTTGTACTCTGGTGCGAAGCAATAAATGAAGTTTTTATCGGACGAGTGCTGTGGATATTTTTATTTTCTGGGGCTTTTACAAATGGCCTTTACTTGCACAAAGCACCACCTGTAAGCAGTACAGTTAGTGTTCTAAAATATGTTATTGGCTGCTATAGGACATACTCACATATTAATTGTATGCAAATGATTGTATATTTAAAGCGACCCTGTACCCACAACCCGAACCCCCCCCCCCCCCCCCCCAAAACCACTCGTATCCTCAGATAGCTTCTTTTAATCCAAGCTCTGTCCTGGGGTCTGTTCGGCAGGTGATGCAGTTATTGTCCTAAAAAAACAACTTTTAAACTTGCAGCCCTGTCTAAAATTGGCATGGCCTAGAGTACTCATGCCCTTGGATTGTGACGCCACTCCGTTCCTCCTCCCCCCCGCCCTCTTCATCATTAGGAATGCCCCTAGAACAATTTCTCCTATTCATTACCTGTGTTAAGGCACATGTGCATTGTTCAGACATGTAATGAATAGGAAAAATCCTGACTGGGGCATTCCTAGTGATGAGGAGGGCGGGGAGGAGGGACAGAGGGGCGTTTCAATCCTAGGGCATGGGTACTCTAGGCCACACCAATTTGACACAGGGCTATAAGTTTAAAAGTAGTTTTTTAGGACAATAACTACATTACCAGCCGAATGGACCCCAGGACAGATCTTGGAGTAAAAGCAGATATCTAATTGTTTGAGCGGTTTTGGGGGTCACATTGTGGGTACAGAGTCACTTTAAAATCCTTGTTAAGGTATGAACCTGTTAGCAAATACTTGCCACCCAGTACAATTCAGTTTTATTGTGTATAGTCAATATGTAATTCCTGAATAGTCATGGACATTGTCTACCATTTGTCAAACAACTTACTAAGTATTGGTTATTTTAAAATCTGTACTACAGTGAGGAACATCATTCAAAAAGCAGCAAGACAGTGCACAAACAATTTAAAAAGGTATGAATTTTTGACAAATGATATTGTTGTCTAGCTTAAAACTGTAAAGTAAGTTGTCCTACACTTATTAGCAGATAATATGCATGCCTATTAGAGATGAGCGAACCTCGAGCATGCAATCGATCTGAACCCGAACTTTTGGCATTTGATTAGCGGTGGCTGCTGAACTTGGATAAAGCCCTAAGGCTATGTGGAAAACATAGATATAGTTATTGGCTGTATCCATGTTTTCCAGACAACCTTAGAGCTTTATCCAAGTTCAGCAGCCACAGCTATTCAAATACCGAACGATCGGGTTTGGATGGACTCGAACCCGAACCCGGTTCGCTCATCTCTAATGCCTATGTAATATATTTGGTTTACTGAGGGAATTGAAAGCATCCTTTATTTACCTGTCCTATTGGTTTCTACCCCCTCACAATTCTGACACCATATGGTTAATAAAAAGATCTACAGCTGTAAGAAAAAGTACAGTATTTTCCTTCTTATAAGACAACTTTTTAACCCAGGATAATCTTCTCAAAAGTCAGAGGTTGTCTTTTGGGTGTCATCTTTATAGGGCAGGTGCTAGAAAACTTCAGAACCGAACTGGAGAATCTGCGGTTGCCACATACGGTGGGGGGAGCTCAAAAACGACCGCATCCCTCTGTATGCGGCGACCATATGAAGGGCAGAGCAGGCGGCAGGTGTCCGGGGTATGGAAAAAAAAGTTACAGTAGAGTGGCACTGTGCCCACACCTATTTCACCTGTCTGGCTAACCTTTGTATCCTAAAGGTATTGCTGTACCTTCTCTGCCTCTCAGATCTCGCTGCTGTTTGATGGTTTTTTATTAATTTTTATTTGGTGTGTGTTGAAAGAGGGGTAGTCTCATACAGCAAGTATAGCCCAAACTCCTTTCCTTTAACTGGAAAAGTTTCGTCTTATACGCCAGAAAATACAGTAGATAAATCCTTTTGAAGTACCTAGATTTCTGCAATAAAGAAGAAAATGACAGTGCAGGCAGGGGGAACATAATAAAGAATATATACTTACCTGTCACTATGCCCCCACAGTGTTGCATTACCACTCCCAGACTTATAGTCTCCTCCAGCTCTCCCTCCTACAATGTCTCAACCCAGCTGATGGATTGCCCGCTCAGCAAGTCAGTGACTGGGGTAGGCCACTGCTGCAGTCACTGACTGGCTGAGCGGGAAATCCATCAGCCACTCCCCCCATATATAACACAGACAAATGTAGGGGGAGTAGCAGCCTCCATTTGTAGTTCGAACTCTACCTATCCCAATCCATGGCTGACTTAAGCAGAGATTAGCTGGATCCTGCATCCTCAGAGTGTAGGATTAATTTCAGATGAAGAGAGGCCAGTGTACAGTGTAGGGTCTGTCCCTCTGAGGTCACCTTAATGTGGTGGGATGGTACACAACATTTGATAAAAAAAAGGCACTAGTTTACAGCTCTCCCCTGCACCGCATGCCAGATTAAACAATGTTTTACCGGGATATAAAGCTACCAAGCAAGCAACCCTTGACATGGTAGGAGACTTGCTTACAACATCTCTGTAACATCGCTGGGAGCTTAATTGGCACAGATATGCTGATTAGTTCTCTTTAAAAGGGAACCAATCAGCCCAATAAAGCTCGTTTCCAGGCCGCGGCTGCAACAGCAGCTTTATTCCGGAGAAAATGTAATTTAAAGCGTAACTGTCATATTTTTTTTTATTGCAGAAATCAGTAGTATAAGCGATTTTAAGAAACTCTGTAAGGGTATAAACCCACACACCGTATACGCAGCGTATTTACTGCTGCGATACGCATCAAATACGCATCAAATACGCAACAAATACGCAACAAATACGCAGCAGATTAAATCTAAATAACTGAACACAGCATCAAATCTAAACCATCAAATCTGTGCGTATTTGTTGCGTATCTGCTGCGTATACGGTGTGTGGGTTTGTACCCTAATAATAGGTTTTATCAGCCAAAAAAGCCTCCTTCTGTACTCAAGAAGCAATCTCCCAGCCTCCCCCCTGACTTCTTATCTGTGCATTATCAGGCAAACACGTCTTCATTACAGAGAAGCCAGTGAAGACGGGCTCTGCTCTCTCCATTCTATCCTTATGGAGGGGGGAGTGAGATGAGGGAGTAGGAAGAGGTGACATGAAGGTCAGCTGTTTGTAGACTGTCTGGGCACCTAAACCGCAGGATTCAGGGGTCAGAAAGGTCAGTGCTCATCTATGAACTTACTGAGAGAAGATTGCAGGGTGTTGTGCTTTGCAAGACTGCTCCGTGCTCAGTCACTCCTAACAGCCCCTCCCCTCTCCATAGCTACATAATGGACACAGAAATCCTGCTTCATTTGATGTGAGGGGGAGGCTGGGAGATTGCTTTTTTAGTACAGAAGGAAACTCTTTTGGTTTATAAAACCTATTACAGAGTTTCTTAAAATCGCTTGTACTATTGATATTTAATGTTTTTAAAAAAATTACCCTGAAATGACAGTTACGCTTTAATCCCCCAACGTGTGGCAGGGAAAGGGGCGACAGGTAGTCATCTGGGCTCCCCACCGCTTTCTCCCTGGGCTTGCTCTAGTTAGCCATAGCAGATAATGTACTTTGTCTGCACAGTCTATTTCGTGCGGCTGCACAAAATAGACATGGCAGTTTTCTGTGCAGCCGCATGGAGTCATGGCCGGAGTGTGTACAGTGTGTATACACTCCGGACCGGATTCCATAGTAGTTAATGTGATCAGCCGCTGTGATTAAACAGCGGCCATTGTTGCAAACCTGCAACAAGGGACGTTGTTTAATTAAAAAAAAAAAATACATTGTGTGAACAAGGCTTTAACCTGCAAACAATAACTCCTGTATTTGTGTGGATTTTTACAGACATTTCATATACAGCCAATAAAAAGTAACCAAGATGTGATTCAGTTTCTGGTATGTACTTTCTCATACACTATTTCCAAATGACCAATGTAAACTTTGTATCTCATACATTCATAATGTTTACTCATTTTGTAACTTTAGTCTCATGAATTTGTGAATTTATTTATTGTTGCATTTATTCACCCTTAAAAACTTCCCATAGAGCAACTATACTGGATGTTTCTATTGACAGAGCAATGTTATAGAATATTAGGCTACTTATGCACATAACATTAGTGCTAGTGGTAGTCCTTGTAAATTTCCATACTGCATCTGGATTTGCCATTTAAAGTAATGTCAAGGTGCAGCAACAAATCAAGTGATAAATGATGAGTATTATCTGCAGCTGCTAACACTACATGCATGTGGAGCCCCATTGTCTCCATGTATTGATGGCGTACAGTCCCCTCATCTACACTAGGGAGTGACAGGGGAGATTGCCCTTCCATGGCAAACCTGGTGTAGTGTCCCATGACCCATTCGCATTCAGAACACACCACTTAATAATCTCATGATGCGTCTGTCTATTGCAATGTCACTGTACCCCAGCTTTTCAAATATCCACCATATAGTAAAGACACAAGATGCTGTTTGCAGCAAATACTTTTACTTTCTATATCCTTTTAAGTATGCAAAACAAGAGTCCGTGGAGCCTCAGTTACGAGTCTTAAAACACAGGATAGCCAGATATCTCTAGCCTGTTGCCAACGGGGTGCCTCCATGATGGGGAGAGCACCACACCACCCTGATAAATAACCCCTTAAGTCCCACTCTGTTGCGAGTATTGGAACATAGACAGGGAAACAACAGGGTGGCCCCTTTTAAGTAAACATTGCATACAAAATCAAACCTTACCATATTCATTAATGTGTAAAACCCACGAGTGCCATTGTTCACAGTGCTCTTGTTGGTGTTATACATTAATACACAAGGTTTGATTTTGTATGCAATATTTATGTAACCGAATAAAGAAAGAAAAAGTATTTGCTGCAAACAGCGTTTTCTGTCTTTACTATATGGTGGTAGTTTCCAGTGAAACATGTCAAAAGTTGTAGTCCTAATGACACTACAAAAGTTATTTTTCATGACATATTCTCTTTAAGGCACTACAAAGTTGTTGACAGGTGAGACAGGTCAGATTTGAAAAATGGGCCCTGGTCGTTTAAATAGTAAAGGCCCAAAATATCTGGTCATTAAGGAGTTAAAAACTAAAATGCGGGTTAAAAACTAAAATGTTTGTTTTTGTTTGTTTTTTATAGATAGGGGTATAACTTACACGTATAATAAAACCTGACTTCATACAATATTTTTTCTCATGCATTAGTCTTAATAGAGCTTTATCACATTCATCAACCCTTTATAACGACTCTGTACCCACAATCTGACCCCCACCCCCAAACCACTTGTACCTTCAGATAGCTACTTGTAATCCAAGATCTGTCCTGGGGTCCGTTTGTCAGGTGATGCAGTTATTGTCCTAAAAAACAACTTTTAAACTTGCAGCCCCGTGCCCAATGGTCAGGGTTTAGATTGTATATGCATTAGGCTGGCACACCCTTTCTGTCCCTCCTCCCCATCCTCCACATCATTAGGAATGCTCCAGACAGATTGCCTCCTATTCCCTATTCCTATTCCTGTGTGAATACTAAACATGGGCTGGATCGTTAAGGCACCTGTGAAGTGTTCAGACAGGAGAAAATGTTCCAGTGGCATTCCTAATGATGAAGAGGGTGGGGAGGAGGGACGGAGGGGTGGTGCAAAGTTAGGGCACAGATACTCCCCTTGGGCACGGGGCTGCAAGTTTAAAAGTTGTTTCTTAGGACAATAAGTGTATCACCTGCTGAATGGACCCCAGGATAGATCTTATATTAAAAGCAGCTATCTGACGGTACAAGTGGTTTTGGGAGGGGGGGGGGTCAGATTGTGGTTACAGAGTCGCTTTAAATACTGTGCCATAGAGTTTCTAATTCTTTAAAAATTATTTGTTATATAATGTATCAATGTATGCTGTTCTAAAGCCTATGTTTTCAACATTTTCCCTGTGGCAGAAAACTTTTGCAGTTGCAAATGACTCTGATGTAGCATTTGCGAAGAAGGTTACTAAATTGTTCTCCAATGCACTAAGGAAATACAATGAGATACAATTGGAAGAAATTGTAAGTCTCTCATTTATTTTTCTCATATTTAATTTCTAGAAAATGCCTCAGTTTGTGTTTTTATTGTTGGCTTAAATATATGAACATGTATCAAAACTATATAAAAAAAAAAAAAAATCCCCAAAACTTGAAAAATGAAGGCTGTGCTGTGATTTGCTATATACAACAAACACTTTGTTGGCCTTACTCAAATTAATTTTGATTCCTTTGACTGTATCACAGAAGTGTTAGATGAAGTTTGGTGCCATCATCGAAAAAGCTTATTGTCACATTTTTGAAAACTGGACCTTATCTCCGGATAGTTTAGTAGTTTACAGGCTGAAGAATAGATGTCAGAAGGGTGGTTGTTAAAGGGTTGTCCCACAAAGCAAATTGGTAAAAACAAATTGGTACCATATCAGCTCTCTATCTTTGTGTCACCTGCTGGGGTCACAGATAGCTTCAGAGACAACCCTCAAGCCCTGGAGCTTTCAGTGAGACACAGCTTGCTAAGCATGCTCACAAGCCATAGCACACTCCCCTAGGTCCCAGCCACAGAAGATGTCACAGACCGGCCACCCCTCACAGAGCAGATAACTCTGGTCAGTAACCTAGGCAATGAGCTGTATACAATAGGGCACCACGTATGTAATTAGCAAAAGTAAGCGATTTTGCTAATTAAAAGCAATTGCAAAATTGCTTATTTTTGCATTACCTAATAGTAGCAGATAAGATTTACTCCTCAATGCCAGAAATGCAAATTTTGGAGTACATCATATTCTATAAAATAACTTCTCTGTCAAAACTGTACAGATAAAACCTACAAAACACACTGCAAAAAAAAAAAACAAGCCCCCCTCCCCCCGACAAAAAAAAAAAGATAGGGATTACATGGCAATTCAAAGCTTTATTAAGTGTAAAAAAACATAAGCTATATAAATCACTGATCTGCACAATACAGGTTTTGTCAGTGTAATGTGAAAATTCTAAACCCCTACATTTTTGTGTTTTGAGGGTTTTTTTATGTATTTTTTTTTTTTTTTTTTGCTTTTGCAGCACACTGTATGGTACCACGAATGGTATCATTACAAAGGACAACTGGTCCTGCAAAAAGATGGAAAAGGAAAAGTCATGGCTCCTAGAATACGATGAGGAATAAACAAAACACTAAACCTAAAAATTTTCTTGGTCGTTAAAAGTTACGCATTTTAGGGTTTTTCAGAAAAAAAGCCACTAAAACTACCAAATTTGCAGCTGTATGTTGTCTGTGATTGGTAAAAATTAAAGGCAATACCTGCTCTTTTTCAGGGCAGTTTGGCGTTTTTCACGGTGTTCGCATTTTTTTTTTAAATCACAGCAGGGCCTTAGTTACACATTTCTCCAAAAAGCTGATCCCCCTCCCCCCCCACACACACACCCCAATACACTTCTATACAGTGTAAATACACTAAAAAAGAGTCACGTCTGTATGCATATTGGCATTTGTTTTCTATTGTGGTTTTAATAAAATGCTTATAGTAATTTACAATAAAATGAGAGAATGCCAGAAAAAATGCCAAAAAGCAGGCAAAACTAGTGGCAGTTTTTTTGGGGCTTTTATGTGCCATTTTGTAAGAGCGAACATTGGAAAAGTTCCAGGGTTGGAAACAAAGTTTGGCAGGCAGGGAAGTTTTTCTAGCCATTTGAGAATTTATTCTGCACTTAGGCCTGTTTCACATGAGTGTATAACCTGCACATTTTTGTGTATGTACCCAAGTCCTGGCATGACTGGGTTTCCGATCACTAAAATGAATGTGTGTCTGTTCGTCACTGCTCTGCATGGAACTGTATGCAGATTTAAAGAAAGTCTATGGATGTTAGACACCAAACTAAGACCATTTTCCTTTTTAAATATTATTTGGTGAACAGTTAGGGCCGTACTACACAGAATTAGGAGAAGGAAGAGAGTGCCGACCTGTCAGATAAGGTTCTTTCTTCATGTTCCCCACTCACCATCTGTGCTATTACACGCAGACAGCCAGTGGGTTGAGTGTGGGGGGAGGGGCGTTGGTGGGGGAACCGCCGCTCCTATTACACAAAGTGACACGCAGCAGAACGTCGCTGTCATTGTGATGTTTCAACCTGTTGAAAGACCACGATCAGCCAACATCGCAGGCTGATTGTGGACTTTTAACAGGTGCTTTTAGACTAAACGATTATCGGCCAATAATCAATATAATCCTATTATAATTTCTTCTGTTTTTCCATACTTCTAATATAGTATATGATGATATGTCAGAATATTGTGCTTTCTTTTAGATCTGCACAGAAGAAGCAGAGCATGGTTCACCTGAGGAACTTGGTTCCAGTAACCTTGGTAAATTTGACACACTGAATGTTCTATGTTCATTCTTACGTACACACATTGAAAGTGAAATGAAATGTCTAGGTCTTTCCTGCAATGTGGTGGTGCAATGTAGCAGCATTACAATTTTAGTTGTCTTTTACTTATATTAGGGCTCTAACACTTTGCTGATACGTTGCCAGTACGGCCTATTCACACATCCTGTTCCTGTCCGCAATTGCGGATCCGCAGAAAAATAGGACCAATGTATTTCAATGGACCCATACACACATCCGTGTTTTGTACTGGGCTGCAATCCGTTCTGCAAAAAAAAAAAAAGGATAGGCCCTGATACGGACAGTAACTGACACACCAATACAACTCTATGGAGTCCGTATTTTTTTACGGATGCAATACGGACTGAATTTGCGGATTGTTACTGACTGAAATTTGCGGATTGGAAAAATATACTGACGTGTGAATAAGGCATTAAAAATGGTATACTAGCAAAAATGTATGCCGATTTATATTGCCGCATATACCTAGCGGGGCCCATTAAGTTTAGTAGACCAATTTGTATCTTTCTTTTTTTCAGGAGACCACACTTTCGAGTCCTTCAACCCCTAGTAGACTAGCTTTAATCTATTAAACTATATTTTTTTGCTGAAATGCTTACAAATTCCGGCATCATATTGGCAAAACATGATGTAAATTGGCTGTTAAAATGACTCTTTTTGGATCATCGAAAGCATGACCAGTTTCACCAGTTTTGCCTTTAACGATGACCAGATATTAATATTTCTATGGAAGGAAAATGTACAACTCTAAATCATGATTCTATCATTTATGTGTGAATACCCCATCAAGTAATTTGTGAGGGGGCCTTTCTTTTAGGCCATGTAGGAAACAGGGCTGTCCTCTTAAAAGCAGCCAGATTGAATCAAGGGCAAGTTTTTATCTTTTTTTTTTTTAATGTAAGAATACCAGAATTGTCTCAGACATCAACTGCTGCAATCTCTTGTGGTTCAAATTTATCAATAGAGAAAGTTGTTTTGTACTCAGCACCATGGACAACACATTATGTGCATTACTGGGAATGTGCCCAATTGTTGTTGCAAATTTCTGTGTTGATAATTTTTGAAACGTGTGAGATATTGCAAATCTGGTTGCCGCAATCGATTTTCTAAAACAATTCTAAGATGGCAGCCATGTTCTGGAATTGCTGGGTTATTGATATATAATTATGTAATTTTCCCTTCTGAAATAAAGGGTATTCTAAAACTTTTGGCTTGCCCTGTACTTATAGGGGTTATTTTATGAAGAGGGTCTTGTAAAGAAGCCAGCCTCCTTAACATCAAAGTGCATTATTGCTGCAGAGTGGTTTCTCTTCTGGCTTTTACTGGCTTACACACAACACTGGGCCTCTAATGGTTAAACTAAACTAAGATCAGCGTTGGACCTCCACTTTGATAATTATAGTTTTGGAGGTCCAGGTATTGTGCTTTTAACACATGCTAAAACATGCCCTTATTGCTGAAGCTAAATTTAGCCTGATGGTTGTTTAAAACTTTCCTTTACTCTTGGTTTGGGTAAAAGATCTAACTATGACATGTAAAATGTCTCTATTTCAGAACAGACAAACTCTGTACCATGCACAACAGTTAGGAGTGAATCTGAAAGTGTAAATTCAGCCCCAAGTTCTCCAACTGATTCATCACTAGCACAATGTATCTCAATTCCCATGAGTTCTGCAGACTGTAAGCCAGACTCGCCTATCATAAATCAGTCGGACAATTCGTCCATTGCTTCACAATCACCAACTAACAGGTGTGAAGACATTGATACCTCAGACAAGCCATCTACAACAAACTCCACAAATGACAGTAAGTGGCATAATAAAGCAACTTTAAAGGAATCTTGTAGAAATGTTTGTGTAATGTGACTATATGTATCTTAAATGAATGGTTTTCATGATCTTTTTTCTTTTGTTTTTTAAAGTGACTGTACCACCAGGCCCAGGCTGAAGCACTGGAGGCGGGCCGACCCACCCTTAGTGGGAAGAAACTCCAGCCCCTCCATGACGTGACTCCATTAGAATCAATGGAACCCTATCATAGAGGGGCAGAGGTTTCCTCTAAGGGTGGGTCGGCCCGCCTCCAGTGCTTCAGCCTGGGCCTGGTGGTACAGTCACTTTAAATCTCCTTCTGCCTGTGTACACTGTTAGCACACCAGAAAGGATTTGCTTATAGGGGTTATGCCACAAAATGGGAAAACCTTTATTGATGTCAGTGGCCATGCCCCCTGTATTTCCTTGTTCGGCTTATTTCTGTATCCACCTTCTACAGTGTGCAATGGTGGACACACAAGTTCCAGGGCTGGCCTTCTCACCTAGCACATTCATACCTGTTTAGACATTTATGCCTCATACATTCTTTATGCACTTTCATGAGCCTGTATATTTAGAGAGAGAAAACAGTACTATGCATACAGTCATAGATGTAGATTATCTTAGTTGTAATGATTCCTCTAAGAGCACTGTGTCTTTCCAAGGGGCTCCCAACTTGTATTATAATGCAGTGAATTAGTGCTGATGGCTAGGACAGCCAATGTTATCAGGAGTTTTTCTTTACAACTTTTTTTTTTTCCCCACAGACTCATGTTCAGCTATTGAAGGAGACCTGTTGATGGAGAGTGAACATTGTCTTACTGCTGAAGCAGCCTGCAGTGATGATGAAGATGTATGACATATGCCTGTGTTCATTAAAACAGTAACTAGATGTTAAACCATCTTCTCTTGGCCCCCAAACATATTTTTAGAAAGAATTTATCTACCAAAAGTTTTTGCTTTCTAAGAAGCACCCCTGGTTAAGAATAAATGTTTCTTGCGAATTAAAGTTCCCTGGTGGTCTGAGTCAGTGAAGGGGTTTAACCCCTTAACGACATCGGGCGTAAATTTACGCCCTGATGCCGGTAAGGACGTTCAGAGCGGGGCCGCGCGGCGACCCCGCTGTAAACCACGGCGGTCCCGGGTGCCGCTTGTAGCCCGGGACTGTAGGTATTAGCGGGCACGGTCCGATCGCCGTGCCCGCTAATACAGTAATCAGATGCAGCTGTCAAACATGACAGCTGCATCCGATTACCGGATTCAGCCTTTCCCTGGTGTCTAGTGGCGGAGATCGCTCCCCCCCGGAGGAGCGATCTCCGTTTCTGAAGCCGGCCGGGGACCGCTCCAAGATGGCGCCGTCCCCGACTCGGCACTCGTTTACTTCGGCTGCAGCAGCCGAAAGCAAACGAGTGCCTATCTCATGGATCTCTGCAGCATATCTATGCTGCAGAGATCTCTGAGAGATCAAAGCACTTATACTAGAAGTCCCCTAAGGGTAATAACCCTAACCCCAGGAAGGGCTTCTAGTATAAGTGTAAAAGTAAAAAAAAAAAAGTGTTGTTAATAGTAAAAAGCCCCCTCCCCTAATAAAAGTCTGAATCACCCCCCTTTTCCCAGGTTCTAAATAAAAATAAATAAATAAATAAACATGTTTGCTATCGCCGCGTGCGTAATCGCCCAAACTATTAATTAATCACATTCCTGATCTCACACGGTAAACGGCGTCAGCGCAAAAAAATCCCAAAGTGCAAAATTGCGCATTTTTGGTCGCATCAAATCCAGAAAAATTGTAATAAAAAGCGATCAAAAAGTCGCATATGCGCAATCAAGGTACCGATAGAAAGAACACATCATGGCGCAAAAAATGACACCTCACACAGCCCCATAGACCAAAGGATAAAAGCGCTATAAGCCTGGGAATGTAGCGATTTTAAGTGACGTATATTTGTTGACAATGGTTTAAATTTTTTACAGGCCATCAGATACAATATAAGTTATACATGTTACATATCGTTTTAATCGTAACGACTTGAGAAACATATATAACAAGTCAGTTTTACCCCAGGGCGAATGGCGTAAAAACACATTTCCCCCAAATAAACAAAATGCTTTTTTTTTTTTCAATTTCACCACACTTTGAATTTTTTTCTGGTTTCGCAGTGTACTTTATGCAAAAATTCAGCCTGTCATTGCAAAGTACAATTAGTGACGCAAAAAATAAGGGCTCATGTGGGTTTCTAGGTGGAAAAATGCAAGTGCTATGGCCTTTTAAGCACAAGGAGAAAAAAACTAAAACGCAATTGGCTCTGTCCTTAAGGGGTTAATGGTGCGTTTACACAGAGATTTAGCTGACAGATTTTTGAAGCCAAAGCCAGGAACAGACTTTAAACAGAGAACAGGTCATAAAAGAAAGACTGAGATTTCTCCTTTTCAAATCCATTCCTGGCTTTGGCTTCCAAAATTTGTCAGATAAATCTCTGTGTAAACACACCATAAGTTTCTTGAAATGACAGGGCCAATTTAACATTCTCCATGACAGTACATTATACCCACACATACATGGCTCTGCAGCATGCACCCTGTCTGCGCAATATAAAGCAAAAAATCTTATTTATTTTCTTTTAGCTTTTTCTACCTTGTCTGGAAATAACATTTAAGAAGACCATTTTAGTCTGTCACATTTTTAGCGGTTTGCCTATGCAGGAGCATATGTTCTTTTGATTTGCATTAAAAAAAGGTAGTCAGCACAGTATGTATGTATGTATGTATGTGTGTGCTTTCTGTGGAAAGCAGAAAACACAACTGTATGCAAAAAAAAATTTTTTTTTAAAAAATATAATTATATAATATATATATATATATATAATTATAATTTTTTTTTTATTTTTTGCATACAGTTGTGTTTTCTGCTTTCCACAGAAAAATCCAGTTGTGTATTTGGCGCTAAATATATTGCCTCACCCAGGGAGCAGCAATATCACAATGTTTTGTAGTTTTGCCTAAGTACTATGCTTAATTCTATTATTCAGCATTTCTTCTTTAAAAGACCACCCTTCTCCTGCACTAACATTGTTTTCACAAATACATATTTATTTTTTTAACTGAATAAATAACCGTTTCCTCAACAGATAAAGTTAATGTTTTTGTAAGAATAGGCTGATCAAAAGCATATCTAGTAAACAGATTATGTGAAGAATTGTCGTCCTTAATGTTATCATACGAAAAAATTTTTTTAAAATAGGAGGTGTAAAAATAAGTAAGTTTGCATTTACATATTTTTTTTTCTGTGTAGAGATATCTTACATTGGTGGCAATGTTACCGTTTCCCCAAAAATAGGACATCCTCCGAAAATAAGGCATAGTGGAGGATTTAGAGGATAGGATGCCCTTAAAATAGGGTATCCCCCTGAAAATAATGCACCCCCTGTACGTAAGACCACCGCCGCCATCCTCCAACACCATGCCACTAAGGGGACGGGGCGGGGCAGGGAGAGGTGGTGGGTTGTCTGGTTAAGCTGGTTTGTGATGACAACTACTGTACAGTATATAATAAATGTTAATTTTTTTTTCAACATTGTGTGGATTATTCTTCATGTAAAAATAAGACATCATTGGGAACCAAAATTGATGAGAGACACGGAGAGGTAAGTATAGCTTCTTTTTTGTTTTATATATACTTGCATCGGTACAGATAATGTGTTCTCTATCCGGATAACCCCTTTAACTTTAACATGCTTTCGGTTAGAGTCGACCTTCCCCTGTAGATGGAGCTAATACTTAGGTTCAATAGAAACTGTAGTAGAAAGCACAGCATGAAATGGAGGAGAGCTGCTGACCTTTCTGCTACAGCTTCTGTTGAGCTCCAGTATTAGCTCTGACTACAGGGGCAGGGCTAACATCAATGTGGAATTCCAGCCAGCCCATGAGGGACACCTGTCCCACCTAATGACTCCACCTGTCATCATGTTCAGTGAAAGGAACAGGAAACAGATACTGAACGTGACATCACAGGAAGTAAAGAAATCACAAGCAGAGTGGTCATGTGAAAGAGCCTGAGAACACAAGGGGAACTAGAAATAATGAAATTGTATATAAAACATACAACATCCACAGAAGTCAATGCATTTCTAGTTTATTAACCCCTTAGCGACCCATGACGTATCTGATACGTCATGGTGCCGCTCGGGGTGCTCAGAGCAGGGTCCCGCCGGGACCGCACTCTGAACGGCGCTGATCTCGGCTGACACGTGCAGCCGGGCAGTGCCTCTATTAGCCGGCGCGGGTCCCGTTGCCGCGCCGGCCAATTAAGCCTCTAAGTGCAGCTGTCAAACCTGACAGCTGCACTTAGAGGCTTCAGACCTCACGTCCCTGGTGTCTAGTGGGACGGATCTCCCCCCCGCGATGCGATCGCGGGGGGGAGATCCGTTCTTCTGCCCGTGCCGGGCCTCAGCGTCGGAATGACGCTGATCCCGGCTCGGCAATAGATTGCTATGGCCTGCAGCAGGCCATAGTAATCTATGACCGATCTAATCGATCTTTGCTGTGTATATACACAGCATTGATCTCTATGAGAGATCAGTGCTGTCTATATACAAGTCCCCCAGGGGGGCTTCTAGTTACAGTAAAAAAAAAAAAGTAAAAAAGTGTTTTTATTAATAAAAAATCCCCTCCCCTAATAAAAGTCCAAATCACCCCCCTTTTCCCATTTTATAAATATAAATAAATAAACATATTTAGTATCGCCGCGCGCGTAATCGCCCGAACTATTAATTAATCACATTCCTGATCTCGCACGGTAAACGGCGTCAGCGCAAAAAAATTCCAAAGTGCAAAATTGCGCATTTTTGGTCGCATCAAATCCAGAAAAAATGTAATAAAAAACGATCAAAAAGTCGTATATGCGCAATCAAGGTACCGATAGAAAGATCACATCATGGCGCAAAAACTGACACCTCACACAGCCCCATAGACCAAAGGATAAAAGCGCTATAAGCCTGGGAATGGAGCGATTTTAAGGAACGTATATTTGTTAACAATGGTTTGAATTTTTTACAGGCCATCCGATACAATATAAGTTATACATGTTATATATCATAGTAATCGTAACGACTTGAGGAACATGCATAACAAGTCAGTTTTACCATAGGACGGACGGCGTAAATGCAAAACTCCCCGAAATCAAAACAAATTCGTTTTTTTTTCAATTTGACAGCGCAAATGATTTTTTTCCGGTTTCGCAGCATATGTTATGGAAAAATAATGCCTGTCATTGCAAAGTACAATTGGTTTCGCAAAAAATAAGTGCTCATATACGTCTCTAGGTGAAAAAATGCAAGCGCTATGGACTTTTAAACTTAAAATGGAATAAGCAAAAGCGCAAAAACGAAAATAGGCTTTGACCTTAAGGGGTTAAAAAGTCCTGGATGACCCCTTTAGAATCAGGACATTATTAATATAAAAAATAAAATCCAGTATCTATAAATCTTTATGTATAAAATTTAAAGTTTAATATAAAGCATAGACTACATTATTCTCCTAATTTTTGCAAAAACTTTAAAAAGGATGTTACAGATGTAGAGAGCTGTTAGCCTCCCGGGCTAATTTTTGTTTTTGCGTTTTCTTTTTTCCTAGTGTTTAAAAGGCCATAGCGCTAGCTTTTTTTCACCTACAGACCCACAAGAGCCCTTATTTTTTGCACCACTAATTGTACTTTGCAAGACTTAAATTTTGCATAAAATATGCTGTGAAACCAGAAAAAAATTGAAAATAAAACAAAATATGTTTTATTTGGGGTGGTTTTGTGTTTACACCATTTACCATATGGTAAAACTGGCATGTTATCTATGTTCCTCAAGTTGGTACTTTCTATCGGTACCTTAACCCATAGCTGCACCAGGACGTTATTGAACGTCCTTGTGCCGCTATGGGAGTTCAGAGGGGGGTCGCGCGGCGACCCCCCGCTGAACTGCCGCGATCCCGGGTGCCGCATGTAGCCCGGGCTCGCGGCTGTTAGCGGGCACGGTCCGATCGCCGTGCCCGCTAATTAAGTACTTAGAAGCAGCTGTCAAAGTTGACAGCTGCTTCTAAATACTTGCTTTTATACATCCCTGGTGGTCTAGTGGGGGGATCGCCCCCCTGCGGCGCGATTGCGGGGGGGCGATCCCTGCATCCATACCGGGCCGGGGTCTGCTCCATAATGGCGCTGATCCCGGCTCGGCATTCTATTACTTTTGGCTGCAGCAGCCAAAAGTAATAGAACACCGATCTCATGGATTCATGCAGTATAACTATACTGCATGGATCTCTATGAGAGATCAGAGTGCATATACTAGAAGTCCCCCAGGGGGAATAACCCTAACCCCAGGGGGAATAACCCTAACCCCAGGGGGAATAACCCTAACCCCAGGGGGGCTTCTAGTATATGTGTAAAGTAAAAGAAAAATGTATTTTTAATAACACAAAATCCCCTCCCCTAATAAAAGTCTGAATCACCCCCCTTTCCCCATTTTATAAATAAAAATAAATAAATAAATTAATAAACAAACATGTTTGCTATCGCCGCGTGCGTAATCGCCTGAACTATTAATTAATCACATTCCTGATCTCACACGGTAAACGGCGTCAGCGCAAAAAAATCCCAAAGTGCAAAATTGCGCATTTTTGGTCGCATCAAATCCAGAATAATTGTAATAAAAAGCGATCAAAAAGTCATATATGCGCAATCAAGGTACCGATAGAAAGATCACATCATGGCGCAAAAAATGACACCTGACACAGACCCATAGACCAAAGGATAAAAACGCTATAAGCCTGGGAATAGAGCGATTTTAAGGAACATATATTTTCTTTAAAAGGTTTTAATTTTTTACAAGCCATCAAATCAAATAAAAGTTATACATGTTACATATCGTTGTAATCGTAACAACTTAAGGAACATATATAACGAGTCAGTTTTACCCCAGGGCGAACATAGTAAAAACAACCCCCCCCCCCAAATAAAAAAAAAAACATTTTTTTTTTCAATTTCACCACACATATAATTTTTTTCTGGTTTCCCGGCACATTTTAGGCAAAAATTACATCTGCCATAGCAAAGTACAATTAGTTGCGCAAAAAATAAGGGCTCATTTGGGTCTCTAGGTGGAAAAATGCAGGCGCTATGGCCTTATATACACGAGGAGGGAAAAACGAAAATGCAAAAATGAAAACTGGCTGTGTCCCCTAAGGGTTAATTGTGTATATGCGACTTTGTTTATCACAGTTTGGCAATCGATAACCCCCGCTAATACTCGTGGTCCCGGGCTGCAGAAAGCAGCCAGGATCGCGGCGCGACCTCTCTGAACCTCCCCACCCGCAGCAGGATGTGCAGATGCGTCTTTCTGTAGGAAGGGGTTAAAGGATAACTCCAGTGAACTGTAAAAATTCAGAGGGGGCAGTGGAAACATAATAAAGAAGCTATACTTACCAGTCTTTGTGCCACCCTCACAGTGTTTACTCTCAACCTCTAGTTTTTTTTCCCAATTCCTGTGTCGTCACATCAAGAACTAGCTGCTCAGCCAGTCAGTGACTGCAAATATGTCCCCAGAAGCTGGCTGGGCATTTCTAGCTAGGTCATTGCATGATAGGGGTCCGTGAGCAGTGATCCGGCACTGTGGGGACACCAGGAGGGGTAAAGCTGTTTAAGAAACCCCATAATGTAGTGTTGCCCATAAAATATAAAGGAGTAATTGCTTTCTCGCCAAAAAAAAAAATTCCCTTCCTAACAGCATAGGAAGAGGGTTAGTGGGGTATTTAAATTGTAATTAGTTTTGATATATTTGATTGATTAATGCTAAGTAAGAATAAAGAGAATTAAAATCATGGATACACATTGAATAAATGTTAAATTAGTCAAAGTCAGATTAGAGATTGATTTTAAGAAGAAGTCTCCATAGAATAAAAGAAACATTTTCATATTCAAAAAGAAATTAAAAAGAGTTGATGCAGAATTTCTTCAACCATATAGCGCTGTACAAGATCTAAGCTTCACTTCAGGACAGTGAAAAATTCCTATGACTGTCAGTGGTCATTAAAGGTGCTGCCAACTGTATAGTAAAAAAGTTTAGTGTACAGTATTAAGTGTACTCTCAGTACTGACAGCAGCCCCCTGTGTACCTCATAGAGCTAAAATCAGACTCCCCTCCAGGCTGTGCTGCCCTGCTCTGTGGGGAGTCTGTCCATAAGATGGCTGACATGAAGGAGCATGTGACATGCCCCCACCCCCAGTGTTCTCCATTGGCAAATGCAGGCTCAGTAGTGTATACTGGGGTGTGTGGCATGGTCACATGCTCCCCCATGTCAGCCATCTTATGGACCACAGAGCAGGGCAGCACAGCCTGGAGGAGGGGAGCCTAATTTTAGCTCTGAGGTACACAGGGAGCTGCTGTCAGTAAATGCAGTGAGTACAGTTACTAATACTGTACACTAAACTTTTACTATAAAGTGGCCAACCCCTTTAAGTAGTTGGATAAAAACAGAATTGATAGATGCTTACTCCTGGAGCAATCACATTCAGAGGAATAGAACTGCAGCTGCAGAAAATTCTGCAACAAAATATGCACCCTGGGAATCCAGATTTGAAAGGGCAGATTTAATGTTGTGTTTAATTAGTTACATTGATATCTGCTGCATCAATTTTGCAACATCAAATCCTGTATGTGTGAATGTATATAATTAAACAGAGCAAAATCTGCAGGGTATATGCTACATGTGAACACATTCTTAGAGGTGGACGGCGCTATGGACACTGAACTGATAAGGTAGCTGGGTCAGGAGTAGTGATGAGTGGGCATGCTCGTCCGAGCTTGGTACTCGATCAAGTATTAGGGTACTCGATGGTATTTGTTACTCGGATGAGCATCTTGCGATACTCGAAAAAAAAAATCTCATCATCCGTTTCCTGTGAGTTTGGGCGCTATTTCTCAGCCAATAAACATGCAGGAGACTCTTTGGTACATCCTGCAATCACATGGGACCCATACATGTCGATAGCAGTGATTGGTTGGCCAGATCAGATGACCCTGCCATATAAAACGTGCAGCCGGCAGTACTCGCTTCAGATGTATGCTGTGAGAGATTAGGGACAGAGCTGCTGCTTCTCAGGGAGAGTGTCAGTGTAGGATTTAGCGTTCCAGTAGGCAGGGAATACTAGCAATACAAACAAACAGCCCATTTCAGGGCTTCAAATCATTTTTTAATAGTATTACTACAGACTGCTGGCTGGGACTTGCAGTGCTGCTACCAAGATTTAACCAGCACACTGTGGTGATTGGCTGCTGGCAGAAAGGGGACATTAGGTGTTGCATACAGACCCCTAGGAAGTGCTCAGTGTACTTTTTTTTATTTTGGGGCTGGTGGTGCTGCTGTACTACATTGGATTGCTGGGATTTGTAGTACACCTGCATAGAACTTCACTGCTCATTGGACGAGGGTGTCAGAGTGTGTCTATGTCCAGCCACTGCCAGATTGTACCGTACAGCCCCCCCCCCCCCCCCCCCCAACTAGTGGGTACTACACTGTATTGCTGGGATTTGTAGTACACCTGCATAGAACTTCAATAGAATGTTAACCCAACTGCTACAGTCAAATTCAAAATCGAAAGGGTGCTGGGGTTACGCTACTTGTTGGCTACTGCTGGGCCTTAACTGGCATCCATCTTGACTACTGCTGTGCCTGCCCTTACCTTCCTTGTCTTGTCCATTTCAAACCATATTATCTGTGGATGTCATCTTATCTTATGGGTGTCCTATGCCATTCTTTCACTAGTACCTTCTACCTTTTTTCAATGTTGTAGCCGTTTTTAAGGCAGGATTGACCAGAGCAGTAATGGACATCCATGTTGACTACTGCTGTGCCTGCCCTTGCCTCCATGTTGGCTATTGCTGGGCCTTCACTGGCATCCATGTTGACTACTGCTGGGCCTTTGGCTGGTTCATGATATGCTACCTCTGGTTTAATGGTTCCCTGTGTTCTCACTGCCATGCTGTGTCAGGCTGAGTTTTTGGGTGGTCCATATGCCTACCTCTGTTTTAACCAGGCTGTTGCACAGAATTAGGCATAATGGTGCCATTAGGCAGCCTCAGAGGCATGCATACATGTTGCCCCTGCTGTTTCCTGTCCATTTCCATCATTTTCTGAGGTTGACAGGTTTTCACACGACCTTCCCCCTACTGCACTTGGGTCCCCTGCAAAAATGCTCGAGTCCCTCATTGACTTCAATGGGGTTCGTTACTCAAAACGAGCACTCGAGTATCGGGAGATATTCGTTTCAAGTAATGAGCACCTGAGCATTTTAGTACTTGCTCATCACTAGTCAGGAGTAGAACAGTATGGCGGAAGAGTCACCCCCAGACTTAAAGGTGCCTTGTCCCTTTCAAATACACTGCACTCTTGTCAATCCCTAGAACATTCCATCATTTGTTCACACCTGACATCTTCTGCCATTGCAGACACAAAATTGACTACAACTGGAGTAGACAAAATAACAGCAACTCATACTCTTTTATTAAGTTAATTAAGACACAAGTAATATTTGGATTTTAATCCTCTTGTACCCATGACTACTTAGATAAAAAAAAAAATGGATATGAAATATATATGTACACACACAATTGTTTAATGGTTAAATTTTGGTTATGAAGGTGTTAAGTATGATTCTGGATGCAACATGGACTGAAGTTTCAAAGACTGTGACCCAAGACCTTCACTTTTAAAGGGTGCCTTTACACAGAGATTTATCTGACAAATCTTTGAAGCCAGAGGCAGGAATGGATTTAAAACTAGGAAAAATCTCAGTCTTTCCTTTATGACCTGTTCTCTGCTTAAAGCCTGTTGCTGGCTTTGGCTTCAAAGATCTGTCAGACAAATCTCTTTGTTTAAAGGCCCCCTTACAGAGGCCCCCTTTGGAGGCAGATGTATCAAGCTCTTCTCCTAGTGCAACCTGAGGTAGGGGGCTAATGTAATGTCTCTCTCACTCACACACACCTTGCACAAAATTGTTTTGCCAGTTTGCACCATATGGGCAGAGATATCAATATTTTTACCCAGATTAGCTTAAAAAAAAAAAATAAAAATTTTTTTTTAAGCCTGATTTATGCAAAGACGTGCACCTTCTGCTAAATCCAGTAGTTTGAATCCTGGAAAAATATAAAGTGTGGCGCAAAATACAAAACTCCGACTATTGATACATCCGCCCCTTAACCTTCCACCTATGAGACCTGGACTTAATTACAATGGATTTATAGGAAACAAATGCTTGCTTAGAGAATAAAGCTACATTTTCATTAAAACTAGCACACATCAAGAGGTTGTATTGAATCTTCACAGGTCTCCCAGCCTGAGATGTTTTTATACAAAATATTTTTGCAAATTATTATTGTTCCTTGCACATGTGAAGCGTTGGTAGCGTAGGAACCAGTCTTCCTCAGGGCTGTGGAAATCTGCTCCCAACAAGTTAGAAGAGTACAGCAAGTAATTCCTCCCATTAATAGGGATGTAGTGACTTAAGCAAAAGTTAAAATATGAAACCAAGTTTTTGTTCGGGTTGTAAAAAAAGGAAACTGTTAGATAAGTTTAAAGCAGAAAAGAAAAAAACTAAATCCCACTGAAAAGAAAGATGACTTAGTTTACTTCAGCAGTTTGTAACATGGTGTAGAATTATGTAGCTGGAATCTGTGGCAGTCCAAATTCATCTACCAACACGCCATCCTGTGGGAAACAGTAAAAAGGGAAAGGTCACATTTTTTTCTTTTACACCTACAATGCCATTTATTGCTCCGAACTGCACCTCACAGTTTTACAGTCTGGTGAGGTGTCTGTGTCCAACATCGGGACACAGGGACTACCTTGTTAGCTGTCCTACATTAAAAGGGTAAGCGTCTGTGCTTAGAATTGGTAAAGGACCTGATCTCACAGGTCCTTTAACTTCTCATTACAGTAAGGGTCCTATTAGACGGCCGACTATGGCCCGATCAATTTAGTAACCAAGCGGCGATCTGCTATATCGGCACTCGTTTACTGGACCTATTAGCCTGATAACTGGGCAGTAACAATCGGTCTAACGATGTCCATGCAGCCCTTGCCTAAAAACCTGATACCTTACCTGTAGAGATGAGCGAACCTCGAGCATGCTAGAGTCAATCCGAACCCGAACGTTCGGCATTTGATTAGCGGTGGCTGCTGAAGTTGGATAAAGCCCTAAGGCTATGTGGAAAACATGGCTATAGTCATTGGCTGTATCCATGTTTTCCAGACAACCTTAGAGCTTTATCCAAGTTCAGCAGCCCCAGCTAATCAAATACCGAATGTTCGGGTTCGGATCGATCTGAACCCGGTTCGCTCATCTCTACTTACCTGTCCCAGTCTTCTCTCCTATGCTCTGCAGCTTCCCAGTCCCATCGGCTTCAGTGTTCCAGCCTGTGATAGGCTGCTCAGACGCTACTGCTGCCGCCGGGAAGCAGCGGAGCACAGGAGAGAAGACCAGGACAGGTAAGGTATCAGGTGTTTAGGCAATCAGCCGTCAGCAGCGCATCACTATTACATGTAGCAATGTGCGGTCGTCGCCCAACGATTTTAGGTCCAAACCTAAACCAACGATCAGCCGCTGATGATGGTTTCATCGGCTAATTGTTGTCTCTATTACACGGAGAGATATTCGGCCTGTGAAACATCAACATGGAGTGGCTGGTATGGTCCGGGCAAAAAGCTTGAGAAGCCCTGCTCTAAAACATGTAACAATGTTTATGAAAGTGAAGCATATTTTATTTTTCTTATCTTTTTCAAATCCCAATACCTTATTTTTCGAGTCACTTGGAATGCCTTCAGGAATTGCAGGTGCCGAGGCTGCTTCATCTAAGTAAGAGCTGTCATCATCTGCCATGAATTCATCTCCCAATGCATCCAGCTCTGTAATTTGGGGGGGAAAAAAAGAAGATGCTGATTGCCAGAAGTGTCTATAAGCAAAGGACACACCATAAAATGCAAAAGAGAACCAACAGGACATTACTATACGCATATTATGCTATATGATGGCATAGCAACAGGACAAGGAAAATGTATATATTGGGTGCAGCACATTTAGTAAAAGGGGCAAATATGCTCGTTATTTTAGGGTATGTGAGTGTTTTTGCTAACAACTTTAAATGCAGTTATTTGGCGGCAATGGTATATATTCTACTATTACTATATGTATATGCAATATATGTGCTGCTGCCATTAATCTGACTTTTGCACTTTACTATAATAGCTGTTATGTATGTTTTTGCACTTAATATGAACTAGCTGTTATTTATACATTGCACTTTACCTTACCATCTTATTTAGATGAATTTGCTGCTGTTACTATGATGCAATTGTGCTTATTATGCGTTAATGGATGGGACCCCACAATTGTTTTTATGGGTAGGTTTTAATTGTGTTTAACCCCTTAAGGACAGAGCCTGAAATGGCCTTAATGACAGAGACAAATTTTATGAATATGACCAGTGTCACTTTAGTCATTAATACCTTCGGGATGCTTTTACCTATCCGGCTGATTCTGAGATTGTTTTCTCGTGACATATTGTACTTTACATTTCTGGTAAATTGGAGTCGATACTCATAACAAATCTTTATGAAAAAAAACCAAATAATGTGAAAAAATGTGAAAAAAATGCATTTTTCCAACTTTGAAACTTTTTTGCGTATACAGAAAGTGGTTATACCACATAAATTATATATTAAATAGCATTAGCAACATGTCTACTTTATGTTGGCGGCATTTATTAAACTATCTTTCATTTTTTTTAGACGATAGGAAGCTTAAAACATTAGCAGCAAATTTCCAAATTTTCAGTAAAATTTCAAAATCAGATATTTTTAGGGACCTGTTCAGGTTTAAAGTGCATTTGAGGGGCCTGTATGTTAGAAAGCCCCACAAAGCACCCCATTTCAGAAACTGCACCCCCCAAACTCTGCAAAAGCACATCCAGAAAGTGTTTTAACCCTTTAGGGGAGTCACAGAAATAAAGCGAAGTGTGTAAGGAATTTGAAAATTTTAATTTTCTGTGCAGAGATTTTATTGTAATCCAATATTTTTCATAATTATAAACCTATTACCAGAGAAATGCACCCCAATAATTATTGCCCTGTTTCTGCAGTTTATAGAAATACCCCATATGTGACCCTATTGCGCTATTTGACGCAACCACAAGCCTCAGATATAAGGGAGCGCCTAGTGAATTTCAACGCCTCCGTTATATTTGGTCATTTTTGACTGTACCACTTCAGGTTGGCAGAGGCTCTGGGGTGTCAAAACCTAAAAAACACCCCTAAAGGGACACCATTTAGAAAACTACACCCCTCAAGGAATGTAACAAGGGGTGCGGTGAGCATCTGGACCCCACAGGTGCTTCACAGATTTTCCGAACAATATGGCGTGAAAAAAGAAAAATTTATTTTTTACACTAAAACGTTGTTCTAGCCTTCAATTTTTCATTTTCTTAAAGGGATAAGAGGCAAAAAAAGACAAAAAATGTGTAGCGCAGTTTCTCCCGAGTACAGAAATACCCCACATGTGGCGATAAAGTGCCAAGGGGGCGCAGGACGAGCCTCCAAAGGGAAGGAGCGCCAATTGGCTTTTGGAAGCTGAATTTCACTGAAAAGGATTTCAAGGGCCATGTCGCATTTACAGAGCCCTCGTGCTGCCAAGACACTGGAAACCCCCCACAAGTGATTCCATTCTGGAAACTACACCCCTCAAGGAATCTAACAAGGGGTTCAGTGAGCATATGGACCCCACTGGTGACGGGCACAAATGTGGAACAATGTGACGTGAAAGGGAAAAATTTCATTTTTTCACTTTCATGGCACAAATGTGCCCGTCATCAAGGGGTTCATATCCTCACTGCACCCCTTGTTAGATTCCTTGAGGGGTGTAGTTTCCAGAATGGGGTCACTTGTGGGGGGTTTCCACTGTCCTGGCAGCACGAGGGCTCTGTAAATGCGACATGGCGTTCATCATCCATTCTAGCCAAATCCAACCTCCAAAATCCAAATGGCGCTCCTTCCCTTCGGAGGCTTGCCCTGCGCCCACATGACGCTTTATGTCCACATGTGGGGTATCTACGGACTCGGGGGAAATTGCTCTACATATATTGTGTGTTTTTTTCTCTTTTAACCCCTTGTGAAAATGATAAATTCAAGGCTAAACCAACATTATAGTGTAAAAAATTTAATATTTCATTTTCACGCCACATTGTTCCACATTTGTGCCCGTCACCAGTGGGGTCCATATGCTCACTACACCCCTTGTTACATTCCTTGAGGGGTGTAGTTTCCATAATGGGGTCACTTGTGGGGGGTTTCAACTGTCTTGGCAACACAGAGGCCTTTTGAATGCAACATGGCCCCTCAAAATCCATTCCATCCAAATCCAGCCTTCAAAAACGAAATGGCGCTCCTTCCCTTCGGAGGCTTGCCCTGCGCCCACATGGCGCTTTATGTCCACATGTGGGGTATTTACGGACTCGGGGGAAATTGCGCTACACATTTTGTTTTTTTTCTCCTCTTTTAACCCCTTGTGAAAATGATATATTCAAGGCTAAACCAACATTATAGTGTAAAAAATGTAATATTTCATTTTCACGCCACATTGTTCCACATTTGTGTCCGTCACCAGTGGGGTCCATATGCTCACTACACCCCTTGTTACATTCCTTGAGGGGTGCAGTTTCCATAATGGGGTCACTTGTGGGGGGTTTCAACTGTCTTGGCAACACAGGGGCCTTTTGAATGCAACATGGCCCCTCGAAATCCATTCCATCCAAATCCAGCCTTCAAAAACCAAATGGCGCTTCTTCCCTTCGGAGGCTTACCCTGCACCCGCATGGCGCTTTATGTCCACATGTGGGGTATTTCCGTACTCAGGGGAAATTGCTCTACACATTAAATGTTTTTTTTTATCTTTTAACCCCTTGTGAAAATGAAAAAACATGACAAGATTAATAATTTAGAGTAAAAATTTTACAAAAATTACACTAAATGTTGGTCTAGCCTTGATTTTTTTCCATTTCCACAAGGGGTTAAAAAAGAAAATGAACACAAAACGTGTAGGGTAGTGTCCCCTGAGTACGAAAATACCCCACATGTGGGCATAATGTGCCATATGGGCACAGGGCAAGTCACCAAAGGGACAGAGCGCCATTTAGAGGCTGGAATGGAGGATGGAGGCCATGTCGCAATTACAAAGCTCCTGTGCTGCCAGGACAGTAGAAACCCCCGACAAGTGACCCTATTCTGGAAACTACACCCCATAAGGAATCTAACAAGGGGTGCAGTGAGCATATGGACCCCACTGGTGACGGGCACTTACGTAGAACATGTGCCGAGAAAATAAAAAATAAAATTTTTTTCATTTTCACGTCCCAAATGTGGCCGTCACCAGGGGGCCATATCCCCGCTGCACCCCTTGTTAGATTCCTTATGGGGTGTAGTTTCCAGAATGGGGTCACTTGTGGGGGGTTTCCACTGTCCTGGCCGCACAGAGGCTTTGTAATTGCATCATGGCATCCTCTAATGGGAATGGCGGCCATACCTATTTAGCTGGGGAAAAGGGACAATTCTAATTTATTTGGGGGTATTAGGCCAATTTTTAGTTTATAAGGTTGGAAATGACAGGTGTCCATCAAACTCAACCTGTGTTGATCCAGAGGAAGGCAAAAAACCCTCGTAAGGCAGACGACAGTAGCCTCATCACAGGGGAAAAATTCCTTCCTGACTCCATAATGGCGATCAGAATAATCCCTGGATCAACGTGACCCCTGAAATAGGAATAAGGGACAGAATTTAGAATATGTAGAACTCCGATGACGTGTGGTGCGCCTTGAATTGATCCAGTATGCAGAGGCCGGGGTGATCAGGACAGGCGTCACACTGGAAATGGTGTCCTTCCTGATCCACCTGTTACCCCACACTCTGCACTTCTTCTGGGGTCTCCCTTTCTCCAGTGTAGGGGACGTCACCTGGAAAATGTTGTCCTGGTGCGATACGGGATCCTTCATATCCAGAAGCGCTGGGTCCGCTCCATGGCTGCTAAATATTAGGGCTCTATTACTACTTCTGATATTTTCGGATCGTGCCGCAAGCTACAGTAGCTCAGGCAGCGAGGGACCGGAAGAGGGGGGTGCTGGTATAAAAGTTATCCCCGTACAGGTGGTAACCTTTATCCAGCAGTGGGAAGATCAGTTCCCGGACGATCTCCCCACTAACTCCGAGGATGGGGGGGGGGAGGGGGCATCTGGGGGCTGGATTCGGGTGTCCCTTTCTACATACACTCTAAGGGTACGTGCACACTGCGGAATCGCGACAGATAACCCTTTGTGCATTCCGCAGTTGGCACCCACCGGCGGAGTGATGCAGGCGCACGTCTCCACACGTGTCATAGACTCCATTCTATGCACGGGCGGATTCCGCTCTCCGTCCAACGTGTTCATTCTTTGGATGGACGACGGATTCCGCCCGTGCATAGAATGGAGTCTATGACACGGGTGGAGACATGCGCCCGCATCAGTCCGCCGGTGGGTGCCAGCTGCGGAATGCACAAAGGGTTATCCTTCGCCATTCCGCAGTTTGCACGTACCCGAAATCTGTAAGTGTACCCTGAGGTACTGTCACAGAGTGTGTAGAATTTCACACCATACCGTCATCTCTTATTGGGACGGTACTGGCGGAAAAGACGTGTCTGGGGGGCAGCGTACGCTACGCTACTCCCAGACACGTCACTGGATGATGAGGATGAATGGAGGAAAGAAGGATCCCCCCATTCATCCTCACTGGCTGTTTCGGTGTCGGAGGCAATAATAACGTATCCCTCTGACGCCAAAAACACCCTGGGGGCCATCTTTATACGGGGACTAGTATATGGGGTATATAGTGGTGTAGTGTCAAACTTTATTCAATGTAGTGTGGTGTAATGTAGTGTTTTTTACGTGTTTTTTTACAGTAAGTATAAAAAAAAAAACCTACGCCAACAAAGGAGTTGCTGATAAATGCCGCAATGTGCGGCACTTATAAGCAGACCGTGGCAGTAGAATATAGAAAAAAAACACCCTACGCCAAAAAGGAGGAGTTGCTGATTAGCAGCGCACTTTCGTGCGATGCTGATCAACACTCAGCGGCGATAGGGTGCGGAAAATAGAAAAAAAAAAATTTGGGAAAAAAAAATATTTTTTTTTTATATTCTGAATATCCCTGTAGCTGCTGATAAGTGTATTACACATTTCAGCCGCTAGGGGGCAGCAGAGCGAAAAATCCGGAAAATGACGAGGCTGGAGCCGAAAATAGCCGAAAGAAGACGACGAGGACCGCCGGAAAGACCCGAAGACCGAACGGAATGACGGAGGACGCCGCGAACCCGGAAGACGCCGATCAGGAGCCCGGGACAGGTGAGTAATGTACAAATACCTGCTCTGGACCCCTCGGCTACCTAGCTGAGGGGTCCAGGGCAGGTATTTACTATTTTGTGGGACTCTGATCGCCGTGCCACCGGCCCGATCGCCGTGAACGGCCGGCCGGCCGTTCACGGCGATCGGGCCGGTGGCACGGCGATCAACATTACTTTTTACAGTAATGGCGGTCGGTGCCGTCCTCGGACAGCACCGACCGCCATTTTTTTCCGGGTCATCGGGTCACCGATGACCCGGAAAGGTTCCGATCGCCGCTATTGGCTGATCTGAATTGATCAGCCTATAGCAGCGATCGTAAGCACGGGGGGTGTTAACCACCCCCCGTGCCGTGAAGCTATGATGGCCTGCTATGATTTATAGCAGGCCATCTTCCCCGACCGCTGTGTGTGAACACGCAGCGATCGGGGAAACATCGGGCGTAAATTTACGCCCTGATGCGCTAAGTACCATGGCGCCAGGGCGTAAGTTTACGCCCGATGTCGTTAAGGGGTTAAAGATTGTGCACAATAAAGGCATTCTGTTTACTTTTCATATTCTTTATTTGTGTTTTTTGGGGCGGTTGTAGCTGTTTAATTTGTGGCTTAGTGCCCTCTATATATGATTGATTTGATTTTGGGTTCTTCTCAATTGTAGGTGTATCATATTGTGTGGTGTATTTGTTAAAAAAAAAAAGTCAACAATCACTGATTACACATAAATAATGTTGCTTAGGACAATTGTGCACATATACTTTAATACCATATTGTATCTAGGTTCTCCCCTCTATTTAATATAAAGATAAACTCCAAGCAAGAAAATACACACATCCATTCATCACATGGCTGCCACTACGGTTGTAAACTGAAAACATGCAGTTACCTAAAGTGGCCATCAAAGTTCTACACCTGTTCGCAGATTATCCACAATATTTCCTTATAATTACAAACATATTTCCTTACCAGCTTCAAGATCATCTTCATCAATTTCGGGTGTCCCATAACTACGGCTCAGTGCTTCCTGGATATCGTTTGCATTCTCCATCATATCTTCTAACTGATCTTGTAAATCCTGTACAGGCCACATTATTATTTAGCACAAACATGACCCATTATATTGCAAGAAAATAAAAGTTAAAGCAAACTCCCTGACCGCATATTAAGTTGGCGAAACTGCTGGACAGATACCAATAAAAGAGTTTAACACATAGTGTTGTTGCCTGTGTTTGGGGTTTTATTTTAATTAAAAAAATGACTATTTGGGCCGTGAAGAGCATCAAGGAGGCGGGCCTATCGTTCACTGGGCCGAAGCACTGCTGAATCTCACTGCCCTGTATGTACAATAAATGTACAAAAGAAGAGCCCGTGGAGCCTCAAAGAGTCTCGAAACACAGGACTAGCCAGATATCCCTCCGGGAAGGACCCAGCCAACCCCTGGCTGGGTCCTTCCCGGAGGGATATCTGGCTAGTCCTGTGTTTCGAGACTCTTTGATGAGGCTCCACAGGCTCTTCTTTTGCATATTTATGTTTCCCAGGGGGCAATGTACCTAGGACTTCACTGCTTTGAGCGCTTTCACTAGCAGCCGGCAGGGTTGTCGTTTGGCTGGTCTTCCTGAGATCAGCGATCTGTTTCTCTGTATGTACAATGTCTGTCGCTGATTATGCAAAGGAGCGGGCTTACAGTACAGTGGGAAAAATAGACTCTGCCTTCTTCACACTATTTACAGTCCAAGTAAAGGTGTTTTTCTATGAAAATATAAACACAGGCAACAAAAGGTATGCTAGATGGTCACAGATCTGTTGATGTCCAACTACTGTGATTCCTCCCTTAGAATAAAACAGCAACAACACCTTTAAAGGCTGAATAGTCGGCACATAAAAGGGGTGAATAACCCTTTAAGTAAAACCTATAAAACAAGGCTCGCACACATTCCTTTAAAGGGAACCAATCACCTAAAAAAACATAGTAAAGCCCCCAAACCATCCCCTAACACACTTTGAAAATGTATCTGTATAGCCTGGAGTACTCCAAAAATGTACTTGTATCTCATACACGTCCCCTTTCACAATGGTTATACAGTCGTTGTATACCTGAGACGTATCAACAGGTGCCTAAACAAGGATATTGTTATGGGTACAAAATGGATTTGTATCTATTGTTTTTCTCTTTTACAAGTTGTACCAACTATAAAATGAATGCTAAGATGCCAAGCTGTTTTTTTCTAAACTGCTTGTCTTTGCTCAAATAAAAAGATATTTAAAAAAATCCCTGGATATTCTCAGGACTAGAGAGGAGGTGTGTAAGATGAGACAGTAACCATGGGGGCAGATGTATTTGTGGGCTTTCTTTCAGTAATCCTAGTGTATAGCCTGTCGATTGTATTGAATTCTGCAGCAAATACAACTTATCTGTTCTTTTAACAAAAAAATAAAATAAAATTACTGATTGTTTAAATATGGCCCCAAATATGGCCTGCTAACTTTTAAAGGAAAAAGAAAAAACAGATGGTTGATGTTTCAATAGTTACCTCAATCTGATCAATTTTGACTTGCTTGTATGCTTTTTTCATTTCCTTTGCCCCGATTTTCATTGCTTCCACCTTACGTTGCAAAACAAAAAATTATAATAGCATATTACTTATTTGTGACTATACAAATATACTTGGCAAACAGCATTATCTAGCAGTCAAGCATTTACCTCTACTACATTACCCTTGTGTTTAGAAAGGCTTCTATAAGCAGAAACGGCTAAATGTGGAATTCAGCCACTGATGATAAGAGACATGCACCCGATGGCTGATTACCACATCTAGCCCTGGCTGCTCAATTATTACAGACTGTGTAAGCAAGCATTGATACAGAAGAGCAGAGCTCCTCCCCAGGTGCCTGGAAAAGCTGGATCCAATCCTGGGAATTTCTCCCAGTTTCCAAGGACTGGATCCAGTTTTTCCAGGCACGCGGGGAGGAACGGTAGTGAGTTAAAAGGCAGCTGGCAGATGAGTAGATTGCAGAGAGAATGAAGCGATTCGCTTCATTGATACTGTAAATTCACTCATGTCTAGCAACAAGAAATTAAAAAGAAATACTTTTAACTCTTTAGAACATAGATTGGTTTTACTAATTATTGCTATGGCCAGGGAAAGATTAGCACAAAGCAAATTTTAACAAAGCACAGAAGGTAAAATCAGATGTGTACCACATACATATATGTAAAAGGAGAACAAATGTGTTGTTTTTAGTAAAGTAACTTACATCACTGTTCCATTTTTCTTCCCCATAGATCTATTCACTCATTGGTTTCAGTACAGTGACCCTGCTGTTGCCATGCAATAAGGCAGACACTTTCCCGCAATCCTCCTTGCTGCATGTGAAGTAAAAGCCAGTACTAATGGGACAGATCAGAACACTGCAACTGAACTAAGCATGAGTGTCCCAACCTAGTGGATGCCTGGCAGGCCTTAAAGGAGAAGTACAGCGAACATTTTTATTAAATTATTGTATTGCCCGCCAAAAGTTTTACAAATTAGCAATATACACTTATTACAGGGAATGTACATAAAGTGGAATGTACATAAAGTGCTTTTTTCCCTGCACTTACTACTCCATCAAGGCTTTACTTCCTGGATAAAATGGTGATGTCACAACCCGACTCCCAGAGCTGTGCTGGCTGTGGTTGCTGGAGAGGATGATGGCAGAGGGATGCTCAGTGTCCCCCCAGTGCCCTGTGTCCCTCAGTGTCCCCCTGCCATCATCCTCTCCAGCAGACACAGTCCGCACAGCTCTGGGAGTCGGGACGTGACATCACCATTTTATCCAGGAAGTGAAGCCTTGATGCAGTAGTAAGTGCAGGGAAAATAGTACTTTATAAGCATTTCCCATAATAAGTGTTTAATGGTAACTTGTAAAACTTTTTTTTTTTTTGGGGGGGGGGGGGGGGGGGGGGTGGCAATACAATACTTTATGCTGCTCTCTTTTAAGGCGAGCAAATAAAGTAGTGACAGAAATACTAAACAGCACAATATATTACTTCCATCATTCTGTTTAGCTGTTCTTCTGATATGCCTGAGAATCAGCTTTGTGTCATACCACTTCTTCTGCCCTCCAGCAGCCGATTAACAGTCGTCCATCTATACTGTTTATAGACAGATAGCTGTCATTCAGTGATTGGTAGGCAAAGTGTGCAGGTGCTCATGAATATCCAGAACTACTGACCACATGCACATAATGGAGAGGACTAGTTATTATTGTTCTTGTTATTCAGGAGGATCTCTCTGAATCAGCAATGTAAGAAATAGATCATTCTGTTCAGCTTCTCTGTGACTTGTTTATGCTACCCTTAGATATTACAGCATAAATCTACTGGCCGTCTTTTTAACCAAGGGCAAAAGACCTACTTTTCTTCATGACACAACCCTTTTAGGTCTTCAGGGTCCCACACTTAGCTCCTCACTGATTTTGCCTGAGGCTCACCTCTCGTGGCAGCTTATTGCACCACAAACAAAGAGATATACATAGAGACAGCATATTTATAAGACCATAGACAGGGAGAGGGCCCAAGCCAAGCATTTGCATGTGAACCTTTAGCTACACCACTGTATGTGTGTGATACAAATCAGTTTGCAGATACAAGTGGTACCTTGATTTAAGAGTAACTTTGATTAAGAGCATTTTGGTTTAAGAGCTCACAGTTTTTCAAAATTGTGACTTGGTGTAAGAGCATTGCTTTGGTTTAAGAGCTTCCTGTACTGGGTGGGAGGGGAGTGGGGAAGGGCCATGGTCTGAACAGCGGGGTCTACAGCACTGTACTTTGACCCAGGAAGTCTCCCTCACCAAATCATGGCAGATCCACTTCAGGCTGGGGCTTACATCAGGGGACAGGACTGTGGAGGTAATCTCTTCATAGCTCCCCAGACAGAGTGCTGCTAAACTGTGCTCACTCTACACCCTGCTCATTCCTTTATACTCCCGCAGTCTCCATCGGCCCTTGTGTTTCCCATTTTCGCCATTATGGGGATCTGCAGCTCCATCCTGTATCTACAAACTGCTGCTGTTTTTCAGGTTTATGCAGTTACTATACATTATACTCCACATGCTGATACTATGCTGTACAGCAACTTATAATACAAAATATTTAGCTGTTTCTAAATGTTTGTTTTATTTGTTCTACATGTTATTCAAAATAAAAATCATTATTTTAGGGGTGTGGAACCAATTGTCTGCATTTCAGTGATTTCTTTTGGGAAGTTTTGCTTTGGTTTAAGAGTGGATTTGGATTACAAGCGCAGTCCCGGAACGAATTATGCTCGTAATCCAAGGCACCACTGTATTTTCCTTTTCCACACAACAGAAAGCTAGTGAATGACATTTCAACACCAATCACCTACCGTTGTTTTTGTGTCTTTTAGTGTTTGAATGGTATAATTGGCTTGCTCCATGTTAAAGGATTGCTGATTTAGGTTATCTCTTTGCTGTTCATACCTGAAACATAGATTCACTCCTTTAGGATTAGGTGCAGCAAAAAGTAAAAGGAAAATTTTGGGCACATTTATCAAAACATCACGTCATTTATCATATGACACAGAAAACGCACAGCTTTTGGCCTATTCTGTGGCGTACACCACCCGTAATCCTTCTTGCCTGATGGGAAGGCAGGGGGGCACAGCAAGACAGGGAGGAGGCATGGCCTCCTCCCATGCCTAATTTATCATGGTTTATGCCTGGAAACAGCCGTAAACCATGAAGAAATGTACACCTGTTATGGAGCAGGTGTAGATTTCTGTGCAACCCTTTAACAGGCGCAGGTCCCACCAGCTTTACTAAGGAGTTGCACTGGGTAAATTGGGAGAGGCTTTATTTAAATTTAAAGGGGTACTCCAGCGCTGATAAAAAAAAAAAAAGGTCATTGAAGCTCCAGTTGGTGTCTTCATTTTTTCTTCGCTTCCTGGTTTGGGCTTTGCCATGATGCACTTTGACTCCTGTGATGTCTAAGTGACTCTGTAAAACTGTTTTTACAGCTTGCTCATCCAATCAGAGCTAAGCAACCTGAGTCATCTGACAAAGAAAGGCTGGCGTAACAGGGTTTATACCCGCCTCCCTCTTGATGATGTCATTGTCACAAAACGGCTGCCACAGAACAGCCTGGGGTCAACAGTCATTAGGTAAGAATGAGTTTACTTCACTTCCTGGTGGGGGATTGAGGAGGGAAAAGATAGGGGAGGGGGAAAAGATAGGGAAGGGAGGGGGGGGGGGGGAAACAGGTGATTGAAGCATATTACAAAGTTATTGGAGATGAGCGAACCGGGTTCGGTATTTGATTAGCAGTGACTGCTGAAGTTGGATAAAGCTCTAAGGTTGTCTGGAAAACATGGATACAGCCAATGACTATATCCATGTTTTCCACATAGCCTTAGGGCTTTATCCAAGTTCAGCAGCCACCGCTAATCAAATGACGAAAGTTCGGGTTCGGATGGACTCGAGCATGCTCGAGGTTCGCTCATCTCTAAAAGTTATATAACTTTGTAATGTGTTTCAATTACTGGGAAAAAGCTTTTCGCTGGAGTACCCCTTTAAGGCTGGTGTACAAGTACGCCAGTACTGATAAATGTTTCCTTAAAGCGCAACTATAATTTCAGTAGCCAAAAAATGAAATTCCTCAAATAAAAAGCCCTCGTGTTACCTTTTAAAAAGAGCCCTAAACTGCGTTGATAGCATGTACGCTCGCTGAGATATCACCAGTTATTTGGCTCAGAGGAATAAATGAATTTTTCTTCTGGCTGAGAGAAAGTGGGCGTGGCCTATCCCTCATCTCCCTGGCTGGGTCTCTCCATTCACTGACCAGCACCTTAGCAGATGTATCACACATAGCAGGATCAGATAGAGCCCCAGCATACAGTATCACAATGTAAGATTAGATTCAGAGCCCCAGCCGATGGTATCACACACAGTGGGATTAGATACAGTCATCTGCTCTCATTACACTGTAGGATAATGTCAGCCATGGAGGTGGGGGAACCTGCTGCAGACATCTGATGGTGAATGTTATATGTACTATGGAAGGACTACAGCTGTGTTGTGCTGGGACTTGTAGTCCTCCCCTCTGTGACTCACCCACTCTCCCTCATGCAGCACATTAGAGTGATGGTGGCACTGGATACACTTGTCTCTCCATCCAGCTCTTCCCCTGCGCTGCTCCTCACACACACAACACCCTCAGCTCTGCTTTGTCACCTCTGTGAGGGGAGGGGGGAAAACGTGCTGCTAGGAGGTGAGGGGAGGGGGGGGGTAGGAGTTTTTTTTTTATGTCTGTGTCAGGACTGTTATCTGATCCTCCTGTCAGAGTCTGTACACTCAGGACGGATCTCCAGGGAGGGGGCGTGTCCAGCAGGAATGCAGAAATAAGTCAGAGCCAGACAGAGCTGTAAGGGCATAATCAGCCTTATGTATTTAAAAAACTGTTCATTTTAGGTTATTAATGTATATTGCAAAAAGTCTTATCATGACCTAAGCTAACTAAAACTGAATGGTCAAAATATTTTATAGTTGCGCTTTAAGTAAACTGTACAGCTATAAATGGCTGCACAGTCCCCTCAGTGGCCGTTGTAAGGCTGAATCAGCAGTTCACCTCACCGCTTTGGGAGCAGTTAAGGAGGTCCAATACTATATCAGGCCACCCTAACTATAGACTTTGAGACACAGGCACTTTTTAGCAAGTTTTTTCCCCTTAAAAAGTTAGTTTTACAGTCTGTATGTGTAAAGTTCCCCTCCATTGGCCCACACATCTATATGTCTTAGCATGTAATATTGTCATCCTTGCACATGGTGGCAGTACTTTGGTTAGGGAGCATATATACCGTACTAATATAAAAATGGCAATAATTGTATATCTTTTTAGATATGCAACCCAATATTTTCACTTACATTCTTTTCTGTTTCAGAACTCGCATGGCTTTTTGCTTGACCATATTCTGAAAATGAATGGAAAATTTCAGTTGCATGTAGTCATCTGGTATTTGCAAAATTAGGTTAAGGTCAAATGTAGTATTTTGGTCAGAACTTGTACCAAAAAAGCAGTGGATTAAAGACAAAAAAAACTCTTTCCATTATAGTTTTTTTGTGTCAGTTCCACTTCTGGGTTTTGGTAAAAATACTGGCCGAAACTATATATTGACCAAAATCCTATAGCATTAACAGTAGAATATTTAAAGGGAACCAATCACACACAAATTGGCCATAAAGATAAGGAAACGTGCTGGTACATCAGCCAGCACGCTTCCTAACCATCCCCCTGTCCCCTCCGTCCCATGAACATTCAGCCCGCAAAGTTAGTTTAATAGTGTCCCGCGCTGTATGCAAATTACCATCTAAGTAGTCAAGGTGGGCGGGCGGCTGGTCAAGTAGTCACGGTGGGCGGGGGCTTCGTCATGTAGTCACAGGCTCCTGGGCCGCCTCCGGTGCTGTAATCACGCCCCTCTGGGCGTGTTGTAAAGCGACTCCTGGTGACGTCACTCAGGGGGGCCGGCATTGCACGTCGGCCACGCCGACGTCTTTACTAAGCTGCGCATGCGCAGTGCAGCCTGAGAAGACGCTGCTGTACTGCGCTTGCGCGGCGTAGTACAGCAGCGGCTTCACCCACTGTACTGCGCATGCGCAGCTTAATAAAGACGTCGGCGTGGCCGACGTGCAATGCCGGCCCCCCCGAGTGACGTCACCAGGAGCCGCTTTACAACACGCCCGGAGGGGCGTGATTACAGCACCGGAGGCGGCCCAGGAGCCTGTGACTACATGACGAAGCCCCCGCCCACCGTGACTACTTGACCAGCTGCCCGCCCAGCTTGACTACTTAGATGGTAATTTGCATACAGCGTGGGACACTATTAAACTAACTTTGCGGGCTGAATGTTCATGGGACGGAGGGGACAGGGGGATGGTTAGGAAGCGTGCTGGCTGATGTACCAGCATGTTTCCTTATCTTTATGGCCAATTTGTGTGTGATTGGTTCCCTTTAAAGCGTTAGTTACATTTCAAATCGTGTCAAAAGTTACCGATTGCACCAGGTCTCACTCTTGAGACCTGCTGCGATCCCGAGACACAACCAGGGGGAGTGCAGGGCAGTGTGCTTCTCTTCCCAGCTCTCAACCAAATCCAACTTGTTAGCTGTTTTTGAAGCAAACAATTTTTTGCTGCTGGGTACCTGCAGACAAGGATGCGGAAGAGGCAGCAGGAGGCCGGGGCAGAGGCAGAAGGTGAGTGGAACTCCGGACGCTTTCCTGATGTGCATCAGGAAAGCGTCCGGGGCCCGAGCGCTCCCATAGACTCCTATGGGGGCGTCCGGGCCGGATTTCCGGACGAAAATAGGACCGGTTCTAAAAAATCCGGTCCTATTTTCCGGAACGGACACCCTTCCGGAAAATTCCGGAAGGGTGTCCGTGTCCAATGAAAGTCTATGCGTCCGGAAATCCGTGGTTTTTCCGGACGTGTGAAGGGGGCCTTACCACTGATTCCAGGCACTGCGTGTAACTGCAACTAACACCATGGTCGTGATAACCAGCAAGTAAGTATTTAAAGCAAATGTATCAATTTGCCACTTAAATTGTTGCTTTTAAAAAAATAAATAAAAAAAAATTATATCACCTGGTCAGGACTGGTGCTGTCCATTTTTCAAAGCACTGCCCAGTTCCCACCATCTGCACTGCTTTCTTGACATGCAAATAGGGCCCAGTACACCAATATCCCATCCCTTGGGTGATGGTGATGCGCTTCCTTAAGAAACAATTCTGGCTGTGTCCCTCAGGGGAGAGGATATTGGTGTACTAGGGGCGTTGGGCCCGCCTCCAGTGCATACATTGGCCCTTTTTGCATATCATGAAACCAGCACAGATGGCGGGAGCCAGGTGACAATTTAAAAAATGGACTGCACCACCAAGATCTAAATGCTGGCGCCAACCAGTTGATGTAAAAAAGTATATTTTAGGTGGTGAAGTGGTACATTTGCTTTATTTAACAAGCGGGAGATATAAAGGCTGACCATTAACAAGTATCCTTATTCAAAGAAATTTTTAGAATTTCAGGATAATATACAGTAGTTTGCTTGTTTTTTATATTTAACCAAAGCAAGTATTTGCTCTTAAGTGTACAAACACACACACCGTATACGCAGCAGATACGCAGCAGATCTACAGCTAATTTGATGCTGTGTTCAGTTATTTAGATTGAATCTGCTGCGTATTTGTTGCGTATTTGCTGCGTATCGCAGCAGTAAATACGCTGCGTATACGGTGTGTGTGTTTATACCCTAAGACTAGAAATCTGTAACAATAAGAAACAAGATGTATAGCAAACAAGGCTGGAAAACCAAGAATATCAAGTATTAAAATATTTTATTATACATCATAGATACAAAAAAAAAAAAAAAAAAAAAAAAAAATCATGCCACATGATCCTAACCCCTAAAAACATTTAAAAATTTCCCAAAATCTTGAGCTATCGGCTATAGCCTCATCTCACTCCTTGTCCTGTACAATAATCACGTCACTCAGCTGAACTTTGCTCAGTCTGGATCACAACTAACGAAAGTGAATCAGCTGTCACAACCTGCCCTTTACATAGCAACGCAGCCAGACTCACCTTTATTATCTGTGACGCACAACAATGTAGACAGCACAGCAATTGGATCTTAGCAGTTCAATGTGTGCGGTGGCCAAAGCCACGGTGTAGGTCAAGCCCAATTCAGAGATTAAACCATTTTTCTAGTCTACAAGCAGTAAATTGAGGGAAATGACTATCTAGTCCAGCCTTTACATAGTTTTTTCCCCTCTACAGTAGAAATGTTACATGTACCACAGATCTAACCACATTCGACTGATGTGCCGTGATCACCAAATGTAGGTGGCACGTCTGATCAAGAAAAAATGTACTGTATGTCCTGTCCAGAACTTTTAATGGGGCATTCCCATATGGCAGACTAGAGATGAGCAAATCTTGCGCTGCAGGATAAGACTACGGGTCCTATTACATGGGACGATTATAGTGCGAAAAATCATTAAATCGTTTGTATTTAAACGATAATAATAATTGCAGGCAACGATTGAAAAATCGTTTGTATGTTGTTGATCGTTTATTTAGATCTGAACCTAAAATTATCGTTAATTGTTCGCTGTAATTCCACATTTGTTCGCTCAAGTTCCACGTTTTTTCACTAATCGTTTAGTGTAATTGCACATTGCCCATTGTTTTGCTGGGATCAGAAGGAGTAAACGATCATAGTAACAATTCCCATAACGATCATAGTAACGATCATAACTAACGATTATTGTTCGGTGTAATATGGTGAACAATTTCAGGTTAACGTTAAACAATCTCGTTTGTGATCGTTTATCGTTAGTCGTTAAAAATCGCTCCATGTAATAGGACCCTAAGGAGTCCTGAAAGACATGGATACAGCCTTTGGCCGTATCTATGTCTTCCAAGCGGCCTAAGGGCTGAATCCAACTTCTGCAGCCACCGGTAACCAAATGCCACACTAGATACGCTTATCTCTCGCCTGGTCTATGGGAAAAGTTCATTAAAAGTTCTGGACAGGACTGTATACTCTGTTTAATAATGTCTTCACTCAGTAAGCAGCATTCAAACTAACATTACAACTGTTCATTTTAAAAATGCAGAAACTTCTCTCCATCAATGCTATATAATACAGAAATCTAAAAGGATACCAAAACATTGAAAGCCAGTTATACATGGTTTACTTATTTAATGCAGCTGAGACTGTAGATACACCCAGTGACTGACATCAGCCCTGCATTCACATGACATGTGTCACATGACGCCATTAAAAGATAAGCAATGTTCCTCATGCGTGTTCTAATACCTGACACCAGAGACGGAAAACATCCACCCACTTACTCAGCAACATGGTATGTAATGCACTTCCACACATACAGACAACCTAAGATCACTTAGGGATCACCAGGTATGGCTAATAACATGCCTGCAGACTAAAAGCAACATTATGCAGCGAGACGAGTAGTAGCAGGACAGAAAGTACACTGTAAAATGGAGTGCAGCCATTCAAATTCAATGGATCAAACTGCCTTTTCCGGAAATACAAATCTTTGTGTATGAGAGATGAAGGGTCTGAATGGAATCTGTCACTGCCACCTTTTTCTCTAGCCTTCTTCTGGATCAAAACATGAAATACATATGAATATACAAACACATCTTAGCGTTGGCTAAAGAGTTCCTACCTTGGAGGGTCCTTCCCTCATTTTCTTCATCTGGTCTTTATATTTCATGAGTTCAGCATCGAGCCGGGCGATCTTCTTATCAATTGACTCTGCTCTGCAATCAACCTTTAAGAAGAAACAATACAGGCTTGATATTACAGATGGGACATGACTGGAGTACAGAGATCGTTCTAGGCCTGTAACAGTGACAAGGGCGCATCCTCTACGTCCAGAGAAAAGGTTTCACCATCATGACAGATGAGGATTCTTTACTGTAAGAGCGTTGAGACTTTGAAACTCTTCCCTATCATGTAGTAAAAAAAAAAAATCTGAAGAAATCAAGAGAGGCCTGGATGCGTTTCCTGAAACAGATCCTATACCAATATTTCTGAAGATGGAAAACTGTTCCAGGGACTTATTCTAATTGCCGGATTGGGAATCAACATTACATTTTCTTCACCTGTATGGGGCACTTGGCATCCACCCTGTATGGGGTTTTGCCTTCCTCTGCATCAACATGGTAGGTTGAACTCTATGGATCTAGGGCTGCATTCCCACGTTCCGTGATCCTGACGGATCACGGACGTGGAATGCATGTACCGGAGTCCTCCTGCGCCCGGACAGCATCTGTAATTAGATGCTGGGAGCGGGGGAGACTGTATTCATAAGCGCCGCGTTGTAGTAACAGCATCGCACGGCTGATTCATTACAGAGCGGCGCTTATGAATACAGTCTCCTCCGCTCCCAGTATCTAATTACAGATGCTGTCCGGGCGCGGGGGGACTCCGGTACATGCATTCCACGTCCGTGATCCGTCAGGATCACGGAACGTGGGAATGCAGCCTTAGTCTTTTTTTTTTAGTATTATCAATTATCTAAAAATTGTAGTTTTGCCACAGCTGGAGTGTCAAGGTTAGCCATCACTGACTAACAGCTGGAAACTGAGCCCTAAACAGGACAGGGATGGGAGGGGGAGTGAGTAGGTGTTAGGCCCCTCAGTAGGTCTGGGGCTTGGGAAAGCCTCTCTGATATTCTTGAATGAATAAAAGCATTTTTCTACATTCTGGAAGCACAGACGGATATATGAAAGGCAGCTGACCGATTCTGTTTAACCATATGGAAATGTAAGGGATTTCTATACAATTCCCATCGATTTCAAAACCCTGTTCCAGAACGTGCCAAAGGACGGGAGTCTTCCAGCAGCGTTGTTGTGTACAATGCAGTAAATGGCGCTACCAGATAAATTCTGTCTCCGGCGGCAGGATTTTACTGGAGTATCCTGCCACCAGAGAAGAATGATAGTTACACTTAAATGTTAAAATATACTTATATGTTTCCTGTGCAGGACAGATATATGCACTTTTGAACTACATTTTACCAGTCAAAGTCTATGGGTACGAAGAGCCATGCATTTCAAAAAGCAAAAACATGAAATGAACAAGCCCTGAATCCAAAGAGGCCATGGGACCGGCAACATCTTCTATATGTGTGACAGAATAAAGCAACATCCATTGACACAAATCCTCCTGATCCCAACAAAGTTTATGGAAGTAAAGCTGGACTCCCTCCTAAGCTGGTCTAACACTTTGTATATTGGTCAGTATTTTTAGCGGATCCAAAACACAAATAAAAGTGCAAATCTTTCCATAGTAGTTACTCTATGTTGGTCCATCTTCTGATTTTGGCAACAAATACTGGCCGATATACTGTGTGTGAGCCCAGCCTTAGGCCTCATTCACACATCCGTAGCTGTCTGCAATACACAGACCTGGTCATGGAAGAACAGTCATCCGTGCTGCAGTTGCGGGTCAGTACTAGGAACTGCCTGTTCTTTTTGGCAGATCATGGACGTGTGAACAGGGGGATTCAAACTAATGGACCCGTAGTCCTGTCCCAACTTGTGGACAAAACCAGGGTAGTGTGAATGAGGCCTAAATGCGACAAGCTTTACAATACTCTCTGCAATTCATGGTATGTCCCACAATACAAAGCATTAATCCCATAAATAAATGCTCAAACCATGGGAAATGATGCAAACAATTGATGTGGCACCTTTTGTCGATGCTCCACATTTTCCTGAGTGTTGTGATACCCCTCGCTCTACCCACCGGACTGCATCATTGGAGCAGATAGTTCACACAACTGACATAGGGAGGGGGGACATTATTACTGTGCTATCTGTGGCACGTACAGGTCAACAACCTATTACATAGGTATGCCAACATACACCAATACAGGGGGATATGGGCCCTAGCCACTTGAATGGCCTAATATAGTCAGCATAGGTAATGTCATTTGTATAGAATCATATACATTTGTCAGGTGATTCCCCTATATGTGGGGAGGCCATTTTGACAGCCTGGATGTATATGCTCCAGACGGTATAACCATAAGGTGAAGGAAGCAGCCATGATTATAAGGGAAGGGCCCTGTATACTGACAACCCCCTCTGACATCACACACAGACTTCTATTACAGTCTTACAGCATTCTATTGCCAGATCCATTCATGAGGCAGTGTCACAGGGGTCCAGGGGGTCACCCAGGCCCACAGACCAATGTCCATGTAATAAAGCTTACTATTTATACTAGGCCAATCCCACAGTGATTCACCAGTGGGTGACGGGTCAGGTGACAGCCCGGTGACGTCACAGCGTGTATACACAGGCCCGCTCACCTGCAGAGCCGGACAATCAGGAAGTGATCATGTGACTAATAACCCGTGACAGGGTGCCCACCCCTGGCGGCATCCCCCGGGCACCATGGTGGTACTGTAGTGGTGGACATTACGGGGGGAGTCCCTATAATCCTCTAGCAGCACTGTCCCATCGTCAGTCCCACGGCTCTGTGATGAGGCCGTCTCCCTCCCTCCATTGTGTCTGCTCAGGCCGTCACTTACGCTCCCTATACAGTCGGTCAGGTTAGGCGGAGGAGCTTTCGGCTTCGACTTTCCGAAGATCCTATTCATCTTGTGCGGTGTCTGTGTGGCTTAGAGCGATCACCGTGTTGTGGCGTCTACCAATCCGTCACTACCGATCTGACACCAACCCCGGAAATAGCAACTAAACTAGACTGACTATTGCCGGCCCCGTGACGTCATGTGACCGGGCTCGTCACCCGGCAGCCCCGCCCACCCCGCCTCAGCCAGGGAGACTATTAGTAGGGCCATTGTGCTAGTGTCCCGTGTGTACAGTGTGAGGAGATCCTTCCGCATTGTCCCACACCACACTGCGGGCACTCATAGGAACTATACCACATACACGAGTGTCTCCAGCATAGAAATAATGTAGAATGCTGAGATGTGCCCCTTGCTGTGTGGTGTGGGCCCACTCCTGGTATTAGCTCCAAATACACATATGGAGACATCCCGTCCGCCATGTTCCATCACCCAATGTGGTGGCCCAGCCTGCAGCCACAAGCCATCCTCTAGCAACATGCAGAGGCTGAGAAGCAGGACTACTTGTGCACAGCGCCCATACTGACTTCCAGAGAAGAAGATCTGTCACACGCCTCATGGATGGAATAATAAGTTCTAAGGGGCCATTTTAAGCACATTTATTAAGGAGCTTTAAAGCACTTCTGTTAAAACTTCTGACAAGTTGTCCAGACATAACAGGAACTTCACTGGTTCCCACAGCACAACAGCATAAAGTCCAGTAGGTTACCTAGGCAGGAGGATGCACTACAGACTGACAACAATGCCAATAGAGGCGTGCTTACATTACATACAGTGCAGTGGCACCTCGCTTCTCAAACTGCTCGGAACTCACAGTATTTTCAGGGAAAGTTTGCTTTGGTTCTCAGACTCTTGCTTGGTTCTCAAACACTTTTCGGCCCCCAGTCTTGAAGTACAGTAATACTGTGGTATTTGAACATTTACCTGGAAGTAACGTTCAGAATTCAAACTTTGCTCAGTATGGCCCTGTTCACACTGAGTAAACAGGGCGTGTTTCTGCGGCGAACCTCTCCGCCGTGGAATCCTGCCGTGCTCAGTGTTCTGCTGTAAGTGAATGAGAGGGTGCACGCTCGTCCGCTGCCGCCGCTCTCCACTCGAAGTAACGTAATTACGCCGTGTTTACTCAGTGTGAACGGGCCCTATCTGAACGTTTTTGCGAGCGTGGATGGTGGATTGTACCTGGTGACTTTAGCACTAGAGAGGCTTCACTTACAGTACAGCACTGTATAAGACTGCTGGAGTGCATGTATAGTACAGTAGTAGTAGTACAGTCAGTGCACCACCGTCTCCCATCCTGTACTGTATAAGACTGCTGGAGTGCATGTATAGTACAGTAGTAGTACAGTCAGTGCACCACCATCTCCCATCATGTACTGTATAAGACTGCTGGAGTGCATTTATAGTACAGTAGTAGTACAGTCAGTGCACCACCATCTCCCATCCTGTACTGTATAAGACTGCTGGAGTGCATGTATAGTACAGTAGTAGTAGTACAGTCAGTGCACCACCATCTCCCATCCTGTACTGTATAAGACTGCTGGAGTGCATGTATAGTACAGTAGTAGTACAGTCAGTGCACCGCCATCTCCCATCATGTACTGTATAAGACTGCTGGAGTGCATGTATAGTACAGTAGTAGTAGTACAGTCAGTGCACCACCATCTCCCATCCTGTACTGTATAAGACTGCTGGAGTGCATGTATAGTACAGTAGTAGTACAGTCAGTGCACCACCATCTCCCATCATGTACTGTATAAGACTGCTGGAGTGCATTTATAGTACAGTAGTAGTACAGTCAGTGCACCACCATCTCCCATCCTGTACTGTATAAGACTGCTGGAGTGCATGTATAGTACAGTAGTAGTAGTACAGTCAGTGCACCACCATCTCCCATCCTGTACTGTATAAGACTGCTGGAGTGCATGTATAGTACAGTAGTAGTACAGTCAGTGCACCACCATCTCCCATCATGTACTGTATAAGACTGCTGGAGTGCATGTATAGTACAGTAGTAGTACAGTCAGTGCACCACCATCTCCCATCCTGTACTGTATAAGACTGCTGGAGTGCATGTATAGTAAAGTAGTAGTACAGTCAGTGCACCACCATCTCCCATCATGTACTGTATAAGACTGCTGGAGTGCATATACTGTACAGTAGTAGTACAGTCAGTGCACCACCATCTCCCATCCTGTACTGCACAAGATTGCTGGAGTGTATATACAGTACAGTAGTACAGGCAGTGCACCACCACCATCTCCTATCCTGTACTGTATAAGACTGCTGGAGTGCATGTACAGTACAGTAGTAGTACAGTCAGTGCACCACCATCTCCCATCATGTACTGTATAAGACTGCTGGAGTGCATGTATAGTACAGTAGTAGTAGTACAGTCAGTGCACCACCATCTCCCATCCTGTACTGTATAAGACTGCTGGAGTGCATGTATAGTAAAGTAGTAGTACAGTCAGTGCACCACCATCTCCCATCATGTACTGTATAAGACTGCTGGAGTGCATATACTGTACAGTAGTAGTACAGTCAGTGCACCACCATCTCCCATCCTGTACTGCACAAGATTGCTGGAGTGTATATACAGTACAGTAGTAGTACAGGCAGTGCACCACCACCATCTCCTATCCTGTACTGTATAAGACTGCTGGAGTGCATGTATAGTACAGTAGTAGTACAGTCAGTGCACCACCATCTCCCATCATGTACTGTATAAGACTGCTGGAGTGCATGTATAGTACAGTAGTAGTAGTACAGTCAGTGCACCACCATCTCCCATCCTGTACTGTATAAGACTGCTGGAGTGCATGTATAGTAAAGTAGTAGTACAGTCAGTGCACCACCATCTCCCATCATGTACTGTATAAGACTGCTGGAGTGCATATACTGTACAGTAGTAGTACAGTCAGTGCACCACCATCTCCCATCCTGTACTGCACAAGATTGCTGGAGTGTATATACAGTACAGTAGTAGTACAGGCAGTGCACCACCACCATCTCCTATCCTGTACTGTATAAGACTGCTGGAGTGCATGTACAGTACAGTAGTAGTACAGTCAGTGCACCACCATCTCCCATCCTGTACTGTATAAGACAACTGGAGTGCATATGGAAATGGTTTGCAATAAATTAGAATATCAACAAAAAGTTATTTTTTTTCCAGTAATTTTATTCAAAAAGTTACCTCATATATTCTTTAGAGTCATTACATACAGAGTTAACTTTTTCAAGCGTTTATTTCTGTTAAAGTTAATGATTATGGATTACAGCCAAGAAAAACCCAAAAGTCAGTATTTCAGAAAATTAGAATATTCTATAAAACCAACTGAAAAAAAAAAATGTTTTTAATACAGAAATATCGACCATATGAAAAGTCTGTACAGTAAATGCCCTCAATACTTGGTCGGGGGGCACCTTTTGCATGAATGACGGCATCAATGCGGCGTGGCATGGAGGCGATCAGCTGATGGCACTGCAGAGGTGTTATTGAAGCCCAGGTTGCTTTGATAGCGGCCTTCAGCTCGTCTGCATTGTTGGGTCTGGTGTCTTTCATCTTCCTCTTGACAATACCCCATAAATTCTCTATGGGGTTAAGGTCTGGCGAGTTTGCTGGCCAATCAAGCGCAGTGATGCTGTGGTTAGTAAACCAGGTATTGGTAGTTTTGGCAGTGTGGACAGGTGCCAGATCCTGCTGGAAGATGAAAATTCCATCTCCAAAAATATTTTCAGCACAGGGAAGCATGAAGTGCTCTAAAATTAGCTGGTAGACGGCAGCGATGACTTTTGTGTTGATGAAACACAGTGAAGCTACACCAGCAGATGACATGGCTCCCCAAACCATCAGTGATTGAGGAAACTTCACACTAGATCTCAAGCAGCTTGGATTGTGCCTCTCCACTCTCCCTCCAGACTCTGGGACCTTGATTTCCAAATGAAATGCTAAATTTACACTCATCAGAAATCAGCACCTTGGACCACTGATCAACAGTCCAGTTCTTCTTTTCCTTGGCCCAGATAAGACGCTTCTGGCGTTGTTTATTGGTCAGGAGTGGCTTGACACATGGGATGCAACACTTGTCGCCCATGTCCTGCAGACAACTGTATGTGGTGGCTTTTGAAGCACTGACTCCAGCAGCAGTCCACTCTTTGTGAATCTCCCCCAAATTTTTGAATGGCATTTTCTTTACAATTTTGTTAAGACTGCAGTTCTCCTGGTTGCTTGTGCACCTTTTTCAGCAATCTTCCCCATGAGTGTGTTGCATACTGAACCAGACTAAGGGACCTTTTATAACACTTAGGGAGCCACTGCAGGTGTTTTGGGTTAATTATTCAAGTTTTCTGAAATACTGACTTTTGGGTTTTTCTTGGATATAATCCATAATCATCAACTTTAACAGAAATAAACTCTTGAAAAAGTTCACTCTGTATGTAATGACTCTATAGAATAGATGAGGTCACTTTTTAAATTGTATTACTGAAATACTGCAATATACAGCACATATATACCAATAGTGAATATATTGCACGGATATATTCTTTTTATAGCGTTCACCATGCAGGAAAAGTAATATTGTTTTTGTTTAGTCCAGATATTTCTATAGATATACATACAACCAAAGAAATTGCACAAATAATCTAGAAGTATAACAAATCCTTTATTACCATATACATCATATACATAATATTAAAAACTCAAAATTTCCATGGGGAATGACACAGATAACACTAAGGCCAGAGGGGGAGAAAGATCTCAGTGCGGTAAACCAACCAAGTATATGTATATATATATATAGATATATATATATATATATATATATATATATATATATTATATATATCTATATCATAAAAATCAAAGTCTGTCTGTCTGTCTGTCTGTCCTCTATAGACTTCCAAACGCCTGAACCGTTTGACTCCAAATTTGGCACACAGATACATTGGGTGCCCGGGAAGGTTATTGCGAAGGTCCCGTTCCCGCCAGATGTACAGGAGGGGAGGGGGAGGGGAAAGAGAGGCGCCTCATAGAGATGAATGGGAAAATCTCCTCACTGCAAACACAGGTGATATAATTAGCTGCAGCAGGCACGGCAGTTGGAGCCTTAGCAACCAATAGGATTACTGCTTTCATTTTCATAGGGAGCAATGGTTGCTAGGGAAGCTGCCTCACAACATCCACAGTAATAACTGGTAGACCCCCTACTCCATCTATACAGTACATGTATACAGGACCCCCTACTCCATCTATACAGTACATGCAGTGTCGGACTGGGGTACCTTGGCCCACCAGGGAAATTGATTCTTGGGGCCCACCCAACATATAAAGACATAATCAGCGCCAAACCTTTCACGTTAGTACAGCGACTTTGCATAGAGCTGTGTATGTGAGCAGCAATACTAGTGCACTGCCAGTCACTTATACAGTTGTTACTGATTCATGCAGTTGTTGTAAAACTGCACCATTTAGGTAGAAACTTAAAGAGAACCTGTCACCTCCCGTGCCGGGTCAGAGCCCGGCCGACCCCCGCTAGAGCCCCTTAAAGTCACCTCAATCCCGAAGTCCCGCTTCTTCAGCCGGTGCGGGGACGGAGATATCACCGTGGGAAGCCTGGTGAGCGTGGCTGAGATGAGTCCGACGCTCATAGAGAATGAATGGAGCCGTCATTCTCATCTCAGCAGCGCGCGCTCCGGGCTTTCCACAGTGATATCTCCGTCCCCGCACCGGCTGAAGAAGCGGGACTTCGGGAATGAGGTGACTTTAAGGGGCTCTAGCGGGGGTCGGCCGGGCTCTGACCCGGCACGGGAGGTGACAGGTTCTCTTTAATATTGCTGCAAAAACACATGAAAAATGTCATGTGTGAACACAGACTTAGAAACATAAACGATGAAGGAGAAAATGTCCATCTAGTCTATTCTTATATTACAATCTCCAGCAGAGGAGACCAATAATGGTTTATTCTAGCCTCACCACAAGGTGTTGGGCTAGAATAAGACTTTTAAGGACCTTCATGAAAGGCATATCAGTGGTCATTAAAGCGTTAAAGGGGTACTCAGGTAAATAATAATTTTTTTCAAATCTGTCAGAAGTTACAGATCAGTAAATTACTTTGTCTTCCAGTACTTATCAGCTGCTGTATGTCCTGCAGGAAGTGGTGTATTCTCTCCAGTCTGACACAGTGCTCTCTGCTGCCACCTCTGTCCATGTCAGGAACTGTCCAGAGCAGCAGCAAATCCCCATAGAAAACCTCTCCTGCTCTGGACAGTTCCTGACATGGACAGAGGTGGCAGCAGAGAGCACTGTGTCAGACTGGAGAGAATACACCACTTCCTGCAAAACATACAGCAGCTGATAAGTATTGGAAGACTGTAGATTTTTAATTAGAAGTAATTTACGAATTCCTATAACTTCCTCACACCAGTTAATTTGAAAAAAAAATTTTCACCAGAATACCTCTTTTACCAGAATATCCCAGCCGGATCTCTGTTGAATTGTAATTCAGGCACACCCGTGTGCACCCGCATCTGAATTCCCAGATGCACACAATGGAGCGTGCAGCCGGAGCACTATATTATGAGGGGGGGCATTATACTACCTGTGTCTGGAGGGGGGGCAGTCAGATGAGGGGGCATTATACTACCTGTGTCTGGAGGGGGTGCAGTCAGATGAGGGGGGCATTATACTACCTGTGTCTGGAGGGGGGGCAGTCAGATGAGGGGGGCATTATACTACCTGTGTCTGGAGGGGGGGCAGTCAGATGAGGGGGGGCATTATACTACCTGTGTCTGGAGGGGGTGCAGTCAGATGAGGGGGCATTATAGTACCTGTGTCTGGAGGGGGGGCAGTCAGATGAGGGGGGCATTATACTACCTGTGTCTGGAGGGGGGGCAGTCAGATGAGGGGGGGCATTATACTACCTGTGTCTGGAGGGGGTGCAGTCAGATGAGGGGGCATTATAGTACCTGTGTCTGGAGGGGGTGCAGTCAGATGAGGGGGGCATTATACTACCTGTGTCTCGAGGGGAGGCAGTCAGATGAGGGGGGCATTATACTACCTGTGTCTGGAGGGGGTGCAGTCAGATGAGGGGGGCATTATACTACCTGTGTCTGGAGGGGGTGCAGTCAGATGAGGGGGCATTATAGTACCTGTGTCTGGAGGGGGGGCAGTCAGATGAGGGGGGCATTATACTACCTGTGTCTGGAGGGGGGGCAGTCAGATGAGGGGGCATTATACTACCTGTGTCTGGAGGGGGGGCAGTCAGATGAGGGGGGCATTATACTACCTGTGTCTGGAGGGGGGGCAGTCAGATGAGGGGGCATTATACTACCTGTGTCTGGAGGGGTGCAGTCAGATGAGGGGGGCATTATACTACCTGTGTCTGGAGGGGGGGCAGTCAGATGAGGGGGGGCATTATACTACCTGTGTCTGGAGGGGGTGCAGTCAGATGAGGGGGCATTATACTACCTGTGTCTGGAGGGGTGCAGTCAGATGAGGGGGGCATTATACTACCTGTGTCTGGAGGGGTGCAGTCAGATGAGGGGGCATTATACTACCTGTGTCTGGAGGGGGGGGCAGTCAGATGAGGGGGCATTATACTACCTGTGTCTGGAGGGGGTGCAGTCAGATGAGGGGGGCATTATACTACCTGTGTCTGGAGGGGGGCAGTCAGATGAGGGGGCATTATACTACCTGTGTCTGGAGGGGGTGCAGTCAGATGAGGGGGCATTATACTACCTGTGTCTGGGGGGGGGGCAGTCAGATGAGGGGGCATTATACTACCTGTGTCTGGAGGGGGGGCAGTCAGATGAGGGGGCATTATACTACCTGTGTCTGGAGGGGGTGCAGTCAGATGAGGGGGGCATTATACTACCTGTGTCTGGAGGGGGGCAGTCAGATGAGGGGGCATTATACTACCTGTGTCTGGAGGGGGTGCAGTCAGATGAGGGGGCATTATACTACCTGTGTCTGGAGGGGGTGCAGTCAGATGAGGGGGGCATTATACTACCTGTGTCTGGAGGGGGTGCAGTCAGATGAGGGGGGCATTATACTACCTGTGTCTGGAGGGGGTGCAGTCAGATGAGGGGGCATTATACTAACTGTGTCTGATGCTGCTGCTTATATATTTATTTTTTGAGTCGGTACAATAATTTAGAAGAAGTTTGCACTCTGGTGGTCCCAGTTGTGCAGGAGATCCGTGAGGCTTAGGCGCTGATCAGCTGATTCAGGATTCTCACATCAAAGATGATAGGAGTTGTAGTAGAAGTAACAGTAAGACTTTAATCAATGGATGACATTTTTTGTAGAAAACCCTCAATAGATCTGACAAAGAGGGTTCCCCTCAAAACGCCTCATCCATTGATGAAAGTCTTACTGTTATGTCTACTACTACTCCTATCATCCTACCATCACTCCTATAATACTGAATCAGCCGATCAGCCCCTAAGCCTCAGGGATCACCTGCACAACTGGACCCCCAGGGTGCAAACTTTTTATCATCGCATACAAATATATACACACAAAATGACATACTGCAGACATACACAAATATGCACACAAAATGACATACTGCAGACATACACAAATATGCACAACACACCTTACATATATACCTACATCTAAGCATACTAACACACACACACACAGACACATGACAGACACACAAACATATATACACAGATACAAAAGCATGCAGATTATATATATACAGTAAAATATCTATAGTACTACATTACATAATATACACTATATACATGATAGATGCACACACACACACACACACACACACACATGCATAAACACATGACACAGATGTACAAACACACACAGATTACAAAGACAGACAAATATACAGTTAACAAACTCACATGTTCAGCAGGGCAGGAAGCTCCATGGAGTCTCCATCTTTCCCTTCTCTTCTCCCAGCCAGGCCCGGCAGCCGGCAGCCTCTCCCCATCTCCTGTGCACCGACTGCACACATAGCAACAGGAGAGTCACGTGACTGCAGAGGGGAGGGGGATGGAGGGCCCTGCTGCTGCTGCTCTCTGCATCTTCCTCATGACAGGTAGGAAGAGAGCAGGGCCGAGGCTGGGAGCGGGGACACACTGAGTGCAGGGGGAGGGAGGGCCCATGATTAGTTTACCTTAAGAACGGGCCCTGATGCCGCCTGTTCTTTTCAGCAGTGTGGGAACAAGCAGGGCCCCCCTTGCGCTCCCTATCAAATGGTAGGCCCCTCTCTGGCTCAGGGACAGGGCCCAGCAAGGAGAAAGGAGGGGGGAGGAGGTGGGGCCCACCGGGGAATCCCCCGGCTCCCCGGTGGCCCAGTCCGAGCCTGAGTACATGTATACACAGGACCCCCTACTGCATCTATACAGTACATGTATATACAGGGCCCCCTACTCCATCTATACAGTACATGTATACACAGGACCCCCTACTGCATCTGTACAGTACATGTATATACAGGACCCCCTACTCCATCTATACAGGACATGTATATACAGGGCCCCCTACTCCATCTATACAGTACATGTATATACAGGACCCCCTACTCCATCTATACAGTACATGTATATAGAGGACCCCCTACTCCATCTATACAGTACATGTATATACAGGGCCCCCTACTCCATCTATACAGTACATGTATATACAGGGCCCCCTACTCCATCTATACAGTACATGTATATACAGGACCCCCTACTCCATCTATACAGTACATGTATATACAGGACCCCCTACTCCATCTATACAGTATATTTATATACAGGACCCCTACTCCATCTATACAGTACATGTATATACAGGACCCCCTACTCCCTCTATACAGTACATGTATATACAGGACCCCCTACTCCATCTATACAGTACATGTATATACAGGACCCCCTACTCCATCTATACAGTACAGGTATACAGGACCCCCTACTCCATCTATACAGTACATATATACAGGGCCCCCTACTCCATCTATACAGTACATGTATATACAGGACCCCCTACTCCATCTATACAGTACATGTATACAGGGCCCCCTACTCCATCTATACGGTACATGTATATACAGGACCCCCTACTACATCTATACAGTACATGTATATACAGGACCCCCTACTCCAACTATACAGTACATGTATATACAGGACCCCCTACTCCAACTATACATTACATGTATATACAGGGCCCCCTACTCCATCTATACAGTACATGTATATACAGGGCCCCCTACTCCAACTATACATTACATGTATATACAGGACCCCCTACTCCATCTATACTGTACATGTATATACAGGGCCCCCTACTCCATCTATACAGTACATGTATATACAGGACCCCCTACTCCATCTATACAGTACATGTATATACAGGACCCCCTACTCCATCCATACAGTACATGTATATACAGGACCCCCTACTCCATCTATACAGTACATGTATATACAGGACCCCCTACTCCATCTATACAGTACATGTATATACAGGACCCCCTACTCCATCTATACAGTACATGTATATACAGGACCCCCTACTCCATCTATACAGTACATGTATATACAGGACCCCCTACGCCAACTATACAGTACATGTATATACAGGGCCCCCTACTCCATCTATACAGTACATATATATATATATATATATATATACAGGACCCCCTACTCCATCTATACAGTACATGTATATACAGGGCCCCCTACTCCATCTATACAGTACATGTATATACAGGGCCCCCTACTCCATCTATACAGTACATGTATATACAGGACCCCCTACTCCATCTATACAGTACATGTATATACAGGACCCCCTACTCCATCTATACAGTATATGTATATACAGGACCCCTACTCCATCTATACAGTACATGTATATACAGGACCCCCTACTCCCTCTATACAGTACATGTATATACAGGACCCCCTACTCCATCTATACAGTACATGTATATACAGGACCCCCTACTCCATCTATACAGTACAGGTATACAGGACCCCCTACTCCATTTATACAGTACATATATACAGGGCCCCCTACTCCATCTATACAGTACATGTATATACAGGACCCCCTACTCCATCTATACAGTACATGTATACAGGGCCCCCTACTCCATCTATACGGTACATGTATATACAGGACCCCCTACTACATCTATACAGTACATGTATATACAGGACCCCCTACTCCAACTATACAGTACATGTATATACAGGACCCCCTACTCCAACTATACATTACATGTATATACAGGGCCCCCTACTCCATCTATACAGTACATGTATATACAGGGCCCCCTACTCCAACTATACATTACATGTATATACAGGACCCCCTACTCCATCTATACTGTACATATATATACAGGGCCCCCTACTCCATCTATACAGTACATGTATATACAGGACCCCCTACTCCATCCATACAGTACATGTATATACAGGGCCCCCTACTCCATCTATACAGTACATGTATATACAGGACCCCCTACTCCATCTATACAGTACATGTATATACAGGACCCCCTACTCCATCCATACAATACATGTATATACAGGACCCCCTACTCCATCTATACAGTACATGTATATACAGGACCCCCTACTCCATCTATACAGTACATGTATATACAGGACCCCCTACTCCATCTATACAGTACATGTATATACAGGACCCCCTACTCCATCTATACAGTACATGTATATACAGGACCCCCTACGCCAACTATACAGTACATGTATATACAGGGCCCCCTACTCCATCTATACAGTACATATATATATATATATATATATATATATATATACAGGACCCCCTACTCCATGTATACAGTACATGTATATACAGGACCCCCTACTCCATGTATACAGTACATATATATACAGGGCCCCCTACTCCATCTATACTGTACATGTATACAGGACCCCCTACTCCATCTATACAGTACATGTATATACAGGACCTCCTACTCCATCAATACTGTACATGTATACAGGACCCCCTACTCCATCTATACAGTACATGTATATACAGGGCACTACATGACAGGTATACCAAACTGTGACTGGGTAACACCGCCACACCAGACCTGACCAATACCGCCATACTGGGACTGGATAACACTGCCATACCAGACCTGACCAATACCGCCATACTGTGACTGGGTAACACTGCCACACCAGACCTGACCAATACCGCCATACTGTGCTGGATAACACCACTATACCAGGCCTGACCAATACCGCCATACTGTGACTGGGTAACACTGCCACACCAGGCCTGACCAATACCGCCATACTGTGCTGGATAACACCGCTATACCAGACCTGACCAATACCGCCATACTGTGACTGGAGAACACCGCCACACCAGACCTGACCAATACCGCCGTACTGTGACTGGATAACACCGCGATACCAGACATGACCAATACCGACACACTTTACTGAATAACACTGCCATACCAGACCTGACCAATACCGCCATACTGTGACTGGATAACACAGCCACACCAGACCTGACCAATACCGCCATACTGTGACTGGATAACACAGCCACACCAGACCTGACCAATACCGCCATACTGTGACTGGATAACACTGCCACACCAGACCTGACCAATACCGCCATACTGTGACTGGATAATACTGCCACACCAGACCTGACCAATACCGCCATACTGTGACTGGATAACACTGTCATACCAGACCTGACCAATACCGCCATACTGTGACTGGAAAACACCGCTATACCAGACCAATACCGCCATACCCCCCTCGAAAAGACACCAGATTTTCTGGCAAGTCTGAACAGGAGGGTACTGCCCCTCTGCAAGGTGCTACCCTACACACCAGACCATGGGTGCCTAATGGTAAATACGACCCTGCAGGTATACAGGACACTGACACTTTATACCCGGGCAGCGCCGGGTACATTTTCTAGTATATATATATATATATATATATATATATATATGCTAAAGTGCTATAGTGTAATATGTGCCAATTACAACGCTGCCATCTGGTGGTCACTAATAGTAAAGTACAGGCAGTAATGTTGAACTAGAACACTCCAACATAGAAGTGGACAGCTAAACCAGTACTATATAATCTATAGAGGAGAACAGGTACGTAATTCCTCAGCTGGCCACCAACTAACAAAGGAGCGCCAAAAGTAAAACGCCATATACAATTGCAGTTCATATGTGACCACATTCCAGCGTCCAGGCACCGCACACACACTGAGATCTTACCCCCGTCCGGCCCACAAGCCAGACGCACGTTTCGCTCTCTTCATCAGGAGCTAGTGGGAATTTTGAGTTTTTAATATTATGTATATGATGTATATGGTAATAAAGGATTTGTTATACTTCTAGATTATTTGTGCAATTTCTTTGGTTGTGTGTATAGGTTTGGTTGCACAGTAGATTTATTTAGGCAGGACTTTGTTTTGGGTTGTCTATAGATATACATAGTTTCTATAGCCTCAGGGTATGTTCACACTATGGAATACGCTCAAAAATTTCAAGTGGAGGCCGTGTGGCGGACTGCTTGAAGTTCCATCTGTCCCGTTGACTATCATTGAGTCAATGGGATAGCTGGAACTTCAAGTGGAGTCTGCCGCACCGTCTTCACTTGAAATTTCTGAACGTATTCCATAGTGTAAACATAGAATCATAGTTATATATATTTTATTTAGTCCAAGCAGAGAGAGAAAGATAAGGGCACTCACCCATATGTGGCACAATGACTTCTTTATTCACAACATATGCAGTTAAAAGTCCATGGAGGCATCAAAACATGCGGGCAGACGCCATATCACTTTCACAGCGCTAACATTATATATATATATATATATATATATATATATATTTTTTTTTTTTTTTTTTTTTATTTAGATTTTTTTATTTGAAAAATAGAGATTTTCATTTTTATACAGTGGATTCATTTATTATTTTTTTTACATCTTTTTACAGTACACTGAAAAAGTAATGTAAGTAGTGTATACTAATTCTTATGGTATTATTACAGTGTGCAGCTATAACAATGGCATCTAGGGATTTTCTATTGCTTCCCCAGCAAGGTGAATATGTGTACAGGCGTGCCATGGGGGCCCACCCCCTTAGTTCCTGGTCCTCCAGCAAATGCTGCACCTACCAGTGCCACGCACGGCACACCTTCAGCTCACACTAGGGAGGAAGAAGGAATGCCTGAGTATGTTTTATTTTTTATTGTTTTCCTTTTTTTATATTACAACCTCCAGGTGGCAGCGATAACTACATGAGGGGCAATATCCATGGGGCTAGCATGGTGGGGTGGAATACTACAAGGGAGGTGTCTTACATCCTATGAGACAAGGGGGCAATTTACCTTTAGGAGGGGAGGGACCTCATACACGGAGTATAACAATTTACTTATGGGGGAGTTGGGGGATAACTGCCAGGGCCACTACTTACAGGGGGGATGCACAGAGGGGATCTACATATTATATGGCACCTTAAAACTGTATGGGTCATAGCAGGGTCTGCTGTATGGATGCACAGAGGGGACCTAACTACTCTATGGGGGCATAGAGGGGGCCTTTATTATACAGGTGCACAGAGAAGACTTGTGCCATATGGAAGCACAGAGGGGGCCTAATACTATATGGAAGCACAGAGGGGGCTTGTCTATTATTTGAAGGGACATATTGAGCATAATTGCTTATATTAGGGCACAGAGGGGCACTGATACTGTGTGACGCAATACACATGGGGAGTTTGTGTAGAGATGAGGACAATGTTGGGGCGAGGAGTCTAAAATGTTTTTCTGCTAGATCCTGTGGAGACGAGTCATGTCGGAAGACGTTTTCATGATGGCCGGGCCAGATAGAGAAGAAAAGGAAGAGTGAAGAACCCAGATTTGCAAAAAGGTCACAAGCAGAGAAGACGTCCTCTGTGAGTTACTGGATGTATCACTTAAAAAGTCTGCAGAATACAGCTGTCACTGCTGAGGGAGAGTATTGGCCTTATATAGTAGATTTTATGTAGTAACAGTACAGTAGTATAATGCAATGGCAGCGTGGAGTGAGGCGGTTGGGGGGATATGTAGGTTTGGAGTGGTATGGCGTCACTAGTCAAGGGGGGCCCCAAGTTGACCTTTTGCACCAGGGCCCATGACATTTTAGCTACGCCCCTGGTCAGACCTCTGCCACCATAGCTGGAGGCCGCACAGGGACAGGGCTGTTGGTCACTGAGCTAGGGAAAGGGGCCTGAGGAGTAGGCAGAGGGGCCTGAGGAGGCAGGGGTGCCTTGTGATGTGCCTGCAGATCGCATGCAAGTGGAAAGATAACCAGACATCTTGCCACTTGCAAAGTGAAAGTAAGGGATTGTGCCGCCCCCTAGTGGAGCAAAGAATCTGCTGCCTGAGGCAGAAAGCTCTTTCTGCCCATGCACAGCATGGCACATTATTACTATATGGGGGCACGGCAGGGGGAATTATTACTATATAGGGGCACAGCAAGAGACATTATTAGTATATGGGGGCATAGCAGAAGGCATTATTACTATATGGGGGCACAGCAGGGGACATTATTACTATATGGAGAGCACAGCAGGAGACAATATTACTATATGGGGGCACAGGAGAAGACATTATTACTATATGGAGGGTACAATAGGAAACATTATTATTATATGGAGCAGGGGATCTTACAGCAGGGGGCAATCCGCATACCTACTGACTTTACTGAACATGACACCAAACAGTGCTTTACCACTGTATGGGACCCTATATGTGGGAAAAAGGGAAGGAAGTTGCTGGAAAAGTGCGAAGCCTAAGATGTTTGTCTGGCAGGTTCAGAAGAGATGAATTGTAGCTGCAAGAAACAATCATGGAGGCCTGGGCCAGAGGGAGAAAAAGAGGGGGGGGAAAGAAGACGTCACCTGTGAGTCACTGAACTAGTTTTTTTTGTATTTCATAGAACGTTATTTTCTCAGGGGTGCCCTGAGATAAAAAAAAAAATCCAAGGGGTGACTCCCCAAGTCCCAGACCTCAGTCTCAGTACTGATTGATAGTAACATCATGGGGAGGTATCTATCTACATGGGGGAAAGTATCTAACTATATGGGGAAGTATCTGACTACATAGGGGGGGTATCTGACTACATGGGGGAGGTATCTGACTACATGGGGGAGGTATCTGACTACATGGGGCAGGTATCCGGCTACATGAGGAGGTATCTGACTACATGGGGCAGGTATGTGGCTACATGAGGAGGTATCTGACTACATGGGGAAGTATCTGACTACATAGGGGAGGTAAATGACTACATGGGGGAGGTATCTGACTACATGGGAGGGTATCTGACTACATGGGGAGGTATTTGACTACATGGGGGAGGTATCTGACTACATGGGAGGGTATCTGACTACATGGGGCAGGTATCTGGCTACATGAGGGAAGTATCTGACTACATGAGGAGGTATCTGACTACATGTGGAAGTATCTGACTACCTGAGGAGGTATCTGACTACAATCGGGAGGTATCTGGCTACATGGGGGAGGTACCTGGCTACATGGGGGAGGTATCTGACTACATGAGGGAGGTATCTGACTACATGGGGAGGTATCTGACTACATTGGAGGAGGTATCTGACTACATGGGGAGGTATCTGACTACATGGGGGAGGTATCTGACTACATGGGGGAGGCATCTGACTACATGGGGGAGGTATCTGACTACATGGGGGAGGTATCTGGCTACATGGGGGCAGGTATCTGACTACAAGGGGGAGGTATCTGACTACATGGGGGAGGTATCTGACTACATGGGGGAGGAATCTGACTACATACGGGAGGTATCTAACTACATGGGGGAGGTATCTGGCTACATGGGGGCAGGTATCTGACTACATACGGGAGGTATCTGACTACAAGGGGGAGGTATCTGACTACATGGGGGAGGCATCTGACTACATGGGGGAGGCATCTGACTACATGGGGGAGGTATCTGACTACATGGGGGCAGGTATCTGGCTACATGGGGGTAGGTATCTGACTACATACGGGAGGTATCTGACTACATACGGGAGGTATCTGACTAAATGGGGGAGGTATCTGACTAAATGGGGGAGGTATCTGACTACATGGGGGAGGTATCTGGCTACATGGGGAGGTATCTGAGTACATAGGGGGAGGTATCTGACTACATGGGGGGAGGTATCTGGCTACATGGGGCAGGTATGATGGGAGGAGGTATCTGGCTGCAGGGGCACACATCCAGCTCCATTAGACAGATCTGGCTGTAAGAGGTATATTCAGCTTCTGAGGACAAATCTGGCTGGAAGAGACATATCTGGCTACAGGGGACATACCTGGCATCAAGAAACATATCTGACTGCAGGGGGCATAACTGGCTAAAGGGGACATATCTGGCTAGGGGCATATCTGGCTTCAGGGGGCATACCTGGCCATACCTAGCTGAAAGGGGTATATGTAAGTCTGCAAGGAATGTATGTTAGGGACCTGCAAGACTGAGAAGCAGGTGGGAGCGCGGGAATGTAAGCAGGATCTGTTAAAGGCCCGGCGGATAATGAGTGTAATAGGCAGTGGCTAAATTCTCACAGCGCAGAGCCATAGGCCATAACAGTACAGAGTATGGCAGCAGATTTCGCTGCGAAGCGTATGTGTGAAGATGTTTGTCTGGCAGGTTCAGAAGAGATGAATTGTAGCTGCAAGAAATTCAAGCACGCACAGGAGAACGCCAGGAGCGCTCCTGCTCCTAATACCTACCGCGACGTTGAAAAAGACCCTGGGAGGGTCGAAACGTCACCAGTCGCCTAAATATAAGCAATTTTCTTCTTTGCACCAATATTGTGTATATGCCTGGCTTTGTTCCCATCACGCTGTCAAATAAACTGTTATAAATTATTACATGAAAAGAGTGCTACGGAGTTTTCTATTACTATATATTGGGGTTACCAACCCGTCCGTGAGAAGCACCTACAACCTATACCCGTTGTGCACCCTTATCTCTTTCTACCTACATGGGGGAGGTATCTGACTACATGGGGGCAGGTATCTGGCTACATGGGGGCAGGTATCTGACTACATACGGGAGGTATCTGACTACACACGGAAGGTATCTGACTACATACGGGAGGTATCTGACTACATGGGGGAGGTATCTGACTACATGGGGGAGGTATCTGACTACATGGGGGAGGTATCTGACTACATGGGGGAGGTATCTGGCTACATGGGGGAGGTATCTGGCTACATGGGGAGGTATCTGGCTACATGGGGAGGTATCTGACTACATGGGGGAGGTATCTGGCTACATGGGGGAGGTATCTGGCTACATGGGGAGGTATCTGAGTACATAAGGGGAGGTATCTGGCTACATGGGTGGAGGTATCTGGCTACATGTGGCAGGTATGATGGGAGGAGGTATCTGGCTGCAGGGGCACACATCCAGCTCCATTAGACAGATCTGGCTGTAAGAGGTATATTCAGCTTCTGAGGACAAATCTGTCTGGAAGAGACATATCTGGCTACAGGGGACATACCTGGCATCAAGAAACATATCTGACTGCAGGGAGCATAACTGGCTAAAGGGGACATATCTCGCTAGGGGCATATCTGGCTTCAGGGGGCATACCTGGCCATACCTAGCTGAAAGGGGTATATGTAAGTCTGCAAGGAATGTATGTTAGGGACCTGCAAGACTGAGAAGCAGGTGGGAGCGCGGAAAGGTAAGCAGGATCTGTTAAAGGCCCGGCGGATAATGAGTGTAATAGGCAGTGGCTAAATTCTCACAGCGCAGAGCCATAGGCCATAACAGTACAGAGTATGGCAGCAGATTTCGCTGCGAAGCGTATGTGTGAAGATGTTTGTCTGGCAGGTTCAGAAGAGATGAATTGTAGCTGCAAGAAATAATCATGGAGGCCTGGGCCAGAGGGAGAAAAAGAGGGAAAAAAAAGAAGACGTCACCTGTGAGTCACTGAACTAGTTTTTTTTGTATTTCATAGAACGTTATTTTCTCAGGGGTGCCCTGAGATTAAAAAAAAATAAAAAAATCCAAGGGGTAACTCCCCCAGTCCGAGACCTCACTCAGTTCAGTACTGATTGATAGTAACATCATGGGGAGGTATCTATCTACATGGGGGAAAGTATCTAACTACATGGGGAAGTATCTGACTACATAGGGGGGGTATCTGACTACATGGGAGGGTATATGACTACATGGGGAGGAATTTGACTACATGGGGGAGGTATCTGACTACATGGGAGGGTATCTGACTACATGGGGAGGTATTTGACTACATGGGAGGGTATCTGACTACATGGGGCAGGTATCTGACTACAAGGGGGAGGTATCTGACTACAAGGGGGAGGTATCTGACTACATGGGGGAGGTATCTGACTACATGGGGGAGGTATATGACTACATGGGGGAGGTATCTGGCTACATGGGGGCAGGTATCTGACTACATACGGAAGGTATCTGACTACATACGGGAGGTATCTGACTACATGGGGGAGGTATCTGACTACATGGGGGAGGTATCTGGCTACATGGGGGCAGGTATCTGACTACATGGGGGAGGTATCTGACTACATGGGGGAGGTATCTGACTACATGGGGGAGGTATCTGACTACATGGGGGAGGTATCTGGCTACATGGGGAGGTATCTGAGTACATAAGGGGAGGTATCTGACTACATGGGGGGAGGTATCTGGCTACATGGGGCAGGTATGATGGGAGGAGGTATCTGGCTGCAGGGGCACACATCCAGCTCCATTAGACAGATCTGGCTGTAAGAGGTATATTCAGCTTCTGAGGACAAATCTGTCTGGAAGAGACATATCTGGCTACAGGGGACATACCTGGCATCAAGAAACATCTGACTGCAGGGGGCATAACTGGCTAAAGGGGACATATCTGGCTAGGGGCATATCTGGCTTCAGGGGGCATACCTGGCCATACCTAGCTGAAAGGGGTATATGTAAGTCTGCAGGGAATGTATTTGGCTGCAGGGAACATATCTGGCTCCAGGGGCGTACCTAGCTGAAAGGGACATATCATTACCTGTCTGTGCTCCAACCTACTTCTGTGGCTCCTTGATGGTCGCTCGGCCAGTCAGTGCACTGTCCTGTCGCAGCCACTGATTGGCTGAGCAGCCGTTAGGGACCTGCAAGACTGAGAAGCAGGTGGGAGCTCAGGAAGGTAAGCAGGATCTGTTCAAGGCCCGGCGGATAATGAGTGTAATAGGCAGTGGCTAAATTCTCACAGCGCAGAGCCATAGGCCATAACAGTACAGAGTATGGCAGCAGATTTCGCTGGGAAGCGTATGTGTGAAACAACCCTAAGGCAATGTTTATAATGGATCACATCCTTGGGGGTACTCGGCTGGAGCATCTCTTCACATGGGGTGCTTGGCTTTAAAAGATTTAGAAGCACTGCTGTACAGTATAGTGCTGTTCTGTAATGTACTGTACACTATATAGTGCTGTTCTGTAATGTCCTGTACAGTAAATAGTGCTGCTCTGTAATGTACTGTACAGTATATAGTGCTGTTCTGTAATGTCCTGTACAGTATATAGTGCTGTTCTGTAATGTCCTGCACAGTATAGTGCGGCTCTGTAATGTACTGTACAGTATATAGTGCTGTTCTGTAATGTCTTGTACAGTATATAGTGCTGCTCTGTAATGTCCTGTACAGTATATAGTGCTGTTCTGTAATGTACTATACAGTATATAGTGCTGCTCTGTAATGTCCTGTATAGTATATAGTGCTGTTCTGTAATGTACTGTATAGTATATAGTGCTGCTTTGTAATGTAATGTACAGTATAGTGTGGCTCTGTAATGTCCTGTACAGTATAGTGCTGCTCTGTAATGTAATGTACAGTATATAGTGCTGTTCTGTAATGTACTATACAGTATATAGTGCTGCTCTGTAATGTACTGTACAGTATAGTGCTGCTCTGTAATGTCCTGTACAGTATATAGTGCTGCTCTGTAATGTCCTGTATAGTATATAGTGCTGTTCTGTAATGTCCTGGACAGTATATAGTGCTGTTCTGTAATGTCCTGTACAGTATAGTGCTGTTCTGTAATGTACTGTACAGTATATAGTGCTGTTCTGTGATGTACTGTACAGTATATAGTGCTGCTCTGTAATGTCCTGTACAGTATATAGTGCTGCTCTGTAATGTACTGTACAGTATATAGTGCTGCTCTGTAATGTCCTGCACAGTATATAGTGCTGCTCTGTAATGTACTGTACAGTATATAGTGCTGCTCTGTAATGTACTGTACAGTATAGTGCTTTTCTGTAATGTCCTGTACAGTATATAGTGCTGCTCTGTAATGTCCTGTACAGTATATAGTGCTTTTCTGTAATGTACTGTACAGTATAGTGCTTTTCTGTAATGTCCTGTACAGTATATAGTGCTGCTCTGTAATGTTCTGTACAGTATATAGTGCTGCTCTGTTGTGTACTGCAGGGATTACACTGGACACTTTTCAATGTAATAAATGAGTATTGTAGGTAATTATTGGTGGGTGCTGGAACCAGTTAAACACATTCACATTATTTTCTATGAGAAAACACTGCTCGGTTCTCAGACTGCTCGGTTCTCAAACTGCCTTCCGCAACCAATTAAGTTCGAGAACCAGTAATAATAATATTTATTTGTATAGCGCCAACAGATTCAGCAGCGCTTACCAAGTACCAGTGTACAAGGTCCACCAGCATCACTTCACAGCTTTATTGCATACTCGGATCAAGCATGAAAGTTACCCTTTTATGTCAAAATGTTGCACTGTATTTGAATATGCAATAAAGCCGTGATGTGATTTCCACTACCTTGGATGCTGTTGGACCTCCTACATTATTTCATGCTGTCCAGACATGTCAAAAGGTTAGATCAGGCCAGGTAATTATAAACCGATAACGTACATGGCAACCAGTTTTACTCCCTAGCTGGACAGATCTGACTCATTAAAGGGGTTGTCCCCTTTATTTGTCTATGGGAGACAACAGATCTCATGTTGGTGTGAGTACAAACACCCCTCTAAATACATCCATATCTAGGGAAAAGAATGTGGAAAATAGCATTTTATTTGAGACCGGATCAAACATCAGCTCTTCTGAGATGATGCTTAGACTAGAAAAGCTTGATGTTTTACCTCTACGTCCACTATCTGCAACCGGAGAGTCTACAACAGCTACTATGAGTATTTCAGTAACTACAACATCACAAATTGAGACTTACTTTAATGGCAATAATACAAATTTCCTTTCAAATTCTCATTCAGAAGGCACAACACTGGGGAAAACATTTAATATTATTAGTTCACAAAGTCCAAGTGAGACTATGCAAACTGTAACTGACAAGCTGGTAACCCAAGAACAGGAGCAGCCCAAACCAACAACACCATATGGCTTTTCTCCAAGTAATTTACCCTACAAGGGTTTGGGTAATTTTAGCAAACATATTAGCAGACATCAGCAAAATTTATATTATAGTCAAAAACTAGAAAATGAAATTACCGTACACCAAACCTCAAAAAACTCTTCTGGTTTTCCTGAACAACATATGCCGACAGAGAATCAAACAGATGTACCTTTGATAACAGATCAAATAACCACCCAAGACAGGACATTGGTTGGCTTATATCCCACAACATCACCCCGGTTATATTATGAAGGAAAAGAACATCATGCATTTATAGATTCAGAAAGTAATGCTTCTACCAAACCAACGCTAACATCTAACGCTATCAACTTAAATAGGAATAGAGCCAATATGACGGGGAATCTAGAGAACCAAAAAGCTTTAGATAAAGTATTACTCCCAGATGGAAGAAGAACATCATCTACAACAGCAACATCATCATCACCTAAGGTGTCTGCAGAAGCTGAATCGGTAGAACACTCAAAGAACATTGCTCCAGCCACATCTTTATTCTTTACACCATATGATAACATGAAAGAAACTGCTAGTCCCACATCTCAAAGCAATGTCACACATTTGGGCCTTGGTGAGTATTAACGCTTTATAAAATACCAGTACCTTAACTGGTTCATATACCTTGTTCCTAGGAGGTACTTACACTGTGCCCAAGCTGTGTACTTTAGTATTGCAGATACATGTACAGTACATTTATTGTGTGCTTTAGACAGTTTTTAAACACTTTTGAACCTAGACTGACAAGAGGGTGTGGCTTAGTTGGAAAGGATGTGCTTGCAGATGTAATATTGCGTGCACTAAAGTTGTGACACAAATTTGGCAAACCAATACTTGGTGTAAAGTTATACAAATGTGTCTAAAGATGCACCAAATGAATTATCAAACAACATAAGCCTCTCTGATATCTGGCACATTCTTAGTAAATGTCTACTAAATATATTATATAGGATTAGTATAGTACATGATAATCTAGCTTCCTATGGCAAATCATGGTACAGCCACTATATAAATGTGTGTCATTTTGCCTGTATTCAGCCAAAATACTGACACGTTTACATCATACTGTATATTATGGACATAGGTCACATAGATCAGGCTGAAGGTAACAGTCTGCTGAACGTAACTTTTGAACACTGATCACGGTTTAGTTCAACCGGACCACGTGGGTCTGTAATATAGACACAGAAATGCATCGGTGTTACAAATCAAAAAATAGTTGAACCGTCTTCAAAATGAGCTAGCATTCTGTCTAATGGACGATGCCAAACTTTCATGATTGTTCTTTGCAGATTCATGTGGCAGTTGGCTTAAAGCACTTTCTGGACAGTTTCACAGCCCAGGATTTCCTTAATGATATGAAAAAGATTTGAATTGTATATGGGTTATAGAAGTACCACTTGGTTATTACGTCATTCTGGATTTTCTCTCACTTGGTATAGAAGAACACAGAAATTGTGAATACGATTATGTAATGATTTATTATGGGATGGAGAGTGACCAACTTGTGCTAGGCAGGTATGTCTATAAATTAACCTTCTGGGATTTTCATACATCATGTTTTGAACATTTCATTGTTTTACTATAATCAATTTAACTTCTGGTAATTAGACAGTGGATGGATACCAAGACAAACCTTAAAAACACACATAATGAGGTATGATACATAG